>NC_064822.1:10021822-10646822 GCF_024166365.1 Elephas maximus indicus | reverse complement strand
GGCAGATTTGTGACATTTGACAGTCCCCTGCCCATTAGCAGGGTTCTTACCTAACCAGATCTGGAGCCTGAGGACTGGTGGCTCCATGTACTCCTTCCAGCCACCCTCAACAGGAGTCCCAGAATAAGTAGTGACTACCAATCCTCACAGCCAACAGCATTGGTTGCCCAAAGCCCAACTGCAAAACCCACCCAACTATGCACTCCAGGGAACAGGAACATGCCTTCTGCCCAGAAACTCAGGGGAAGCTCTTAGCTCCCTCTCTTGCTCAGCGCATGACCCCTACTTCAGCCAGATACCTGTGCCTGCTTCAATCACTCCTATATATCTAGGACTGTAGGTGAGAGCCTGTACCACACACTTGGTGATTGACTACCTGGACACCGGAGCTGAATCGACTCAAGAAAAGTAAACAGACTCCTGGGATTTCATACCTGGTGAAAGGATGTGAGAGCTTCAAAGATGCCAATAACCAAAGTAGCTCACATGACCAACCTTTTTGGGCACATCAAAACAAAACAAGAAGCTAGGACACGGTAAGCAAACATAAATAAATAAATACAATAACATAGATGGCTCGGAGACAACAGTCACTATCAAATCACATAAAGAGGTAGACCATGATGGCTTCAGCAAGTGACCAAAGCAGAGAACCAAGAAACCTCTTGGAGGAAGATAACTGCTTGGAATTACCAGAGGTAGACTTCAAAGGATTAGTATACAGAACTCTTCAAAAGATCAGGAAAGATATCAGATAAAATGCAGACCAAGCCAAGGAACACACAGACAACTTAAGAAGGTTATACAAGAGCACAATAACAAATTTACCAGGCTGCAAGAATCCATAGACAGACAGCAAACAGAAATACAAAAGGTTAACAATAAAATTTCAGAATTAGACAGCTCAATAGAGGAATTGAGGCAATGGAAGTCAGAATTCATGAGATTGAAGACAAAGCACTTGACACCAATTTTTTTGAGGAAAAATCAGATAAAACAATTTAAAAAATGAAGAAGCCCTAAGAATTAGGTGGGATGCTATTGAGAGGAATAACCTATGAGTGATTGGAGGGATAACAGAAAATACATAGAGAATTGTTGAAGATTTGTTGGTAGAAAAGTTGAGAAGATATCCATCCAAGAATTTCATCAAACCCCACACAGAAAAGATCCCAAAAGAAAGTCACCAAGACATATTATAATCAAACCTGCCAAAACCAAAGATAAAGAGAGAATTTTAAGAGTGGCTAGGGATAAACGAAAGCAATCTTCAAAGGAAAGTCAATAATACTAAGCTCTGAACACTCGGCAGAAACCATGCAGGCAAGAAGGCAATGGGATGACATATATAAAGCTTTGAAGGAAAAAAGCTAGGGATTATATATCCACCAAAATTGTCTCTCAAATATGATGGTGAAATTAGGGCATTTCCAGATAAACAGAAGTTCAGGGAATTTGTAAAAACCAAACCAACATTACAAGAAATACTAAAGGAAATCTTCCAGTTGGAAAATCAATAACATCAGATGACAATCCAAGACTAGAACACAAGACAGAACAACCAGATATTAATCCAGATAGAAGTAAAAAAAATAAATCAAAGCTAACACACTGAAAATAGGGAAATAGAGATATTAATATGTAAAAGATGACATTAAAACAAAAAAGAGGGACTAAATAACGTAGTCATAGAACATTCATATAGAGAGGAAGTCAAGGAGATATCAAGAAATAAAGATTGGTTTGAACATGGAAAAATAGAGATAAATATTAAGGTAACCACAAAGGAAACTAACAATTCTACACATCAAAATAAAAAAGGAGAAAAAAATAAAGACTCAGCAAACACAAAATCAACAACAATGAATAAGATGAAAAGAAAATACATACAGAAAAAGGAGTAAGCACAAAAAATTAAGCGGAACAAAGAAACTGTCAACAACACACAAAAAAGACATCAAAACGACAGCACTAAACTAACACCTATCAATAATTATGCTGAATGAAAATAGACTGCACCAATAAAGAGAGTGGCAGATTGGAGAAAAAACATGATCCATCTACAAGAGACACACTTTGGACTCAAAGACACAAACTAAAACTCAAAGGATGGAAAAAAATGTATCAATCGAACAACAATCAAAAAAAGCAGGAGTGCCAATATTAATCTCTGACAAAACAGACTTTAAAGTAAAATCCACCACAAAGGATAAAGAAGGACAGTATATAACGATTAAAGGGTTTTTTTTTTTTTTTTTATACCAGGAGGACATAACCATAATAAATATTTACGTGCCAAAAAATGGGGCTCCAAAGTACATAAAACAAACTATAATAGCATTGAAAAGAGAGATAGAGAGCTCCACAATAATAGTAGGAAGAACACATCACTTTCTGTGAAGGACAGAACATCCAGAAAGAAACTCAGTAAAGACACAGAAGACCTAAATGCCACAACCAATCAACTTGACCTTATAGACATATACAGAACACTCCACCCAACAGCAGGCAAATATAGTTTCTTTTCTAGTGCACATGTAACATTCTCCAGAATAGACCACATGTTAGGTCACAAAGCAAGACTTAACAGAATCCAAAACACTGAAATATTACAAAGCATCTTTTCTGACCATAAAGCCATAAAAGTAGAAACCAATAACAGAAAAAGCAAGGAAAAATAATCAAATACATGGAAACTGAACAACACCTTGCTTAGAAACTACTGGGTTGTAAAAGAAATGAAGCACTGAATAAGAAATACAGAGAATCAAATGAGAATGAAAACACATCCTACCAGAATCTTTGGGACATAGCAAAAGCAGTGCTCAGAGGTCAATTTATAGCAATAAATGCACACATCCAAAAAGAAGAAATGGCCAAAATCAAAGAATTATCCGTACAACTCAAACAAATAGAAAGAGAACAGCAAAAATGACCCTCAGGTACCAAAATAAAGGAAAAAAATTAAAAAAAAAAAGAGCAGAATTGAATGAGAGAATAGAAAAATAATTGAAAGAGTTAACAAGACCAAAAGCTTGTTCTTTGAAAAGATCAACAAAGTTGATAAATTATTGGCCAAATGACAAAAGAAAAACAGGAGAGGAAGCAAATACCCCAAATAAGAAATGAGATGGGCAATATCACAAAAGACATAACTGAAATTAAAAGAACCATAACAGAATAATAGGAAAAATTGTACTCTAACAAATTTGAAAAACTAGAGGAAAAGGACAAGTTTCTAGAAACACACTACCTACCTAAACTAACACAAACAGATGTAGAACAACTAAATCTATAACAGAAGAAGAGACTGAAGAGATAATTAAGCTCCCAACAACAACAACAAAAAGCCCTGGCCCTGATGGCTTCACTGGAGAATCCTACCAAACTTTCAGACAAGAGTTAACACCACTACTACTAAAGGTACTTCACAGCATGGAAAAGGATGGAATACTCCCAAAACTTATTCTAAGAAGCCAGCATAACCCTGATAACAAAACCAAGTAAAGACACCACAAAAAAAGAAAATTTCAGACCAATATTCCTCATGAAGATAGACACAAAAATGCTCAAAGAAATTCTAGCAAATAGAATTCAACAACATATCAAAAAAAAGAATTCATCCTGACCAAGTGGGATTCATACCAGTTATGCAGGGATGGAAAACAATCACTGTAATCCACCACATAAACAAAACAAAGGACAAGAACCACAGGATCTTATCAATTGATGCAGAAAAGGCATTTGACAAAGTCCAATAACCATTCATGATAAAAACTCTCAGCAAAATAGGAATAGAAGGAAAATTCCTCAACATAATTAAGGGCATTTATACAAAGACACAGTCAACATCATCCTAAATGGAGAGAGTCTGAAAGCATTCCCCGTGAGAATGGGAACCAGACAAGGATGCCTTTTATCACCACTCTCATTCAACATTGTGTTGGAGGTCCTAGCCAGAGCAATTAGGCAACAAAAGAAACAAAGGGCATCCAAATTGATAAGGAAGAGTAAAAGTATCCCTATTTGCAGATGATATGTTATTGTACACATAAAACCTCAAAGAATCCACGAGAAAACTACGGGAACTAATAGAAGAGTTCAGCTGAGTATCAGGATACAGGATAAACCTACAAAAATCAGTTGGATACCTCTACACCAACAAAGAGAATTTTGAAGAGGAAATTACCAAATCAATACCATTTACAATAGGCCCCAAGAAGATAAAATACTTAGAAATAAATCTAACCAGAGACATAAAAGATCTATATAAAGAAGTCTACAAGACACTACTGCAAAAAAACAAAAGAGACCTGCATAAGTGGAAAAACATACCTTACTCATGGGTAGGAAGATTTAACATTATGAAAATGTCAATTCTATCCAAAGTGATCTACAGATACCATGTGATCCTGATCCAAATTCTGACATTTTTTAATAAGGTGGAGAAGCAAATCACCAACTTCATATGAAAAGGGAAGAGGCCCCAGATAAATAAAGCATTACTGAAAAAGAAGAACAAAGTAGGAGGCCTTACTCAACCTGATTTTAGAACCTATTATAATGCCATGGCAGTCAAAACAGCCTGGTACTGGCACAACAACAGATACATAGACCAATGGAACAGAATTGAGAATCCAGATGTAAAATCATCCACCTATGAACAGCTGATATTTGAGAAAGGCCCAAAGTCCATTAATTGGGGAAAAGACCAACCCTTTAACAAATACCGCTGGTATAACTGGATATCCACTTGCCAAAAAATGAAACAAGAACCTTACTTCACACCGTGCAAAAAAACTAACTCAAAGTGGATCAAGGACCTAAATATAAGATCTAAGACGATAAAGATCGTGGAAGAAAAAATACAGACAATGCTAGGAGCCCTAATACATAACATAAACAGAATCTAAAACAATACTAACAATGCACAAACACCAGAAGAGAAACCAGATAGCTAGGAGCCCCTAAAAATCAAATATTAACACGTATCAAAAGAGTTCACCAAAAGAGTATAAAGACAACCTACAGACTGGCAAAAAAATTTTGGATATGACATATCTGATCAGAATCTAATCTCTAAAATCTATAAAAAAAAAAAGAAGAAGAAGATACTACAAAACTTCAACCACACACACACAAAAAAACAAATAATGCAATTAAAAATTGGGCAAAAGATATGAACAGGCACTTCACCAAAGAATGTGGCTAACAGGCATATGAGGAAATGCCCATGATCATTAGCCATTACAGAAATGCAATTCAAAACTACAGTGAGATGCCATCTCACCTCAACAAGGCTAAAAAACAAGGCTAGCACAAAAAAAAAATTAATGCTGGGGAGCTTGTGGAGAGACTGGAACACTTATACACTTCTGGTGGGAATGTAAAATGGTACAACCACTTTGGAAATCGATTTGGCACATACTTAAAAAGCTAGAAATAGAAGTACCATATGATCCAGCGATCCCACGGCTTGTAATATATCCTAGAGAAATAAGAGCACTCATAGGGATAGATATATGCACACCGATGTTCATTTTAGCACTGTCCACAATAGCAAAGAGATGAAAACAACCAAGGTGCCCATCGACAGATGAATGGAAAAACAAATTTTGGTATATTCATGCAATGGAATACTACATAACAAAAAAGAATAATGAATCTGTGAAACATCTAATAACATGGATGAATCTGGAAGGCATCATGCTGAGTGAAATTAGTAGCAAAAGGACAAATATTGTATAGATCATTTTTATAAGAACTCAAGAAAAGGTTTAAACACAGAAGAAAACATTCTTTGATGGTTATGAGGGTCGGCAGGGAGGGAGAGAGGAATTCATTAACTAGATAGTAGACAAGATTTGCTGTTGTTGTTGTTAGGTGCCGTTGAGTTGGTTACGACTCATAGCGACCGTATGCACAACAAAACTAAACATTGCCCGGTCCTGAGCCATCCTTACAGTTGTCGTTATGCTTGAGTGCATTGTTGCAGCCACTGTGTCAGTCCACCTCATTGAGGGTGTTCCTCTTTTCCACTGACCCTGTACTCTGCCAAGCATGATGTCCTCCTCCAGGGACTCATCCCTCCTGACAACATGTCCAAAGTATGTAAGACACAGTCTCGCCATCCTTGCCTCTAAGGAGCATTCTGGTTATGCTTCTTCCAGGACAGATTTGTTCTTTCTTTTGGCAGTCTGTGGTATATTCAATATTCTTCGCCAACACCACAATTCAAAGGCGTCAATTCTTCTTTGGTCTTCCTTATTCATTGTCCAGCTTTCACATGCATATGATGCAATTGAAAATACCATGGCTTGGGTCAGGCACACCTTAGTCTTCAAGGTGACATCTTTGCTCTTCAACACTTTAAAGAGGTCCTTTGTAGCAGATTTCCCAATGCAATACGTCTTTTGATTTATTGACTGCTGCTTCCATGACTGTTCACTGTGGATCCAAGTGAAATGAAATCCTTGACAACTTCAATCTTTTTTCTGTTTATCATGATGTTGCTCATTGTTCCAGTTGTGAGGATTTTTGTTTTCTTTATGTTGAGGTGTAATCCATACTAAAGGCTGTGGTCTTTGACCTTCATTAGTAAGTGCTTCAATTCCTCCTCACTTTCAGCAAGCAAGGTTGTGTCATCTGCATAACGCAGGTGGTTAATGAGTCTTCCTCCAATCCTGATGCCCCGTTCTTCTTCATATAGTCCAGCTTCTCAGATTATTTGCTCAGCATGCAGATTGAATAGGTATGGTGAAAGAATACAACCCTGACGCACACATTTCCTGACTTTAAACCAATCAGTATCCCCTTGTTTTGTCTGAACAACTGCCTCTTGATATATATAAAGGTTCCTCATGAGCACAACTAAGTGTTCTGGAATTCCCACTCTTCATAATGTTATCCATAATTTGTTAAGATTCACAAAATCAAATGCCTTTGCATAGTCCATAAAACACAGGTCAACATCCTTCTGGTATTCTCTGCTTTTAGCCAGGATCCATCTGACATCAGCAATGATATCCCTGGTTCCACATCCTTTTCTGAAACTGGACTGAATTTCTGGCAGTTCTCTGTCGATATACTGCTGCAGCCATTTTTGAATGACCTTCAGCAGAATTTTGCTTGTATGTGATATTACTGATATTGTTCTATAATTTCCACATTTGGTTGAATCACCTTTCTTGTGAATAGGCATAAATATGGATCTCTTCCATTCAGTTGGCCAGGAAGCTGTCTTCCATATTTTTTGTCATAGACGAGTGAGCACCTCCAGTGCTGCATCTATTTGTTGAAACATCTCAATTGATATTCCATCAATTCCTGGAGCCTTGTTTTTGGCCAATGCCTTCAGATCAGCTTGGACTTCTTCCTTCAGTACCATCGATTCATCATCATATGCCACCTCTTGAAATGGCTGAACATCAACTAATTCTTTTTGGTATAATGACTCTGTGTATTCCTTCCATCTTCTTTGGATGCTTTCTGCATTGTTTAATATTTTACCCCCATAGAATCCTTCACTATTGCAACTCAAGGCTTGAATTTTTTCTTCTGTTCTTTCAGCTTGAGAAAGGCTGAGCGTGTTCTTCCTTTTTTGGTGTTCCATCTCCAGCTCTTTGTACATGTCATTATAATACTTTACTTTGTCTTCTCAAGATGCCCTTTGAAATATTCTGTTCAGTTCTTTTATTTCATCAATTCTTCCTTTTGCTTTAGCTGCTCAACATTCGAAAGCAAGTTTCAGAGTCTCCTCCAACACGTATCTTGATCTTTTCTTTCTTTCCTGTCTTTTCAATGACCTCTTGCTTTCTTCATTGGTAATGTCCTTGATGTCATTCCACAACTCATCTGGTCTTCGGTCACTAGTATTCAGAGAGTCAAATCTATTCTTCAGGTGGTCTCTAAATTCAGGTGGGATATACTCAAAGTCATATTTTGGCTCTCATGGACTTGCTCTGATTTTCTTCAGTTTCAGCTTGAACTTCCATATGAGCAATTGATGGTCTGTTCCACAGTCGGCCCCTGGCCTTGTTCTGACTGATGATATTGAGCTTTTCCCTCGTCTCTTTCCACATATGTAGTCAATTTGGTTTCTTTGTGTTCCATCTGGTGAGGTCCATGTGTATAGTCACCATTTATGTTGGTGAAAGAAGGTATTTGCAATGAATAAGTCGTCGTTCTTGCAAAATTCTGTCATTCACTCTCTGGCATTGTTTCTGTCACCGAGGCCATATTTTCCAACTACCAATCCTTCTTCTTTGTTTCCAACTTTCCCGTTCCAATCACCAGTAATTATCAATGCATCTTGATTGCATGTTTGATCAATTTCAGATGGCAGCAGCTGATAAATATCTTCTATTTCTTCATCTTTGGCCCTAGTGGTTGGTGTGTAAATTTGCATAATAGTCATATTAACTAGTCTTCTTTGTATGCATATGGATATTATCCTATCACTGACAGCATTGTACTTCAGGATAGATCTTGAAACTTTCTTTTTGACAATGAATACACCATTCCTCTTCGTCATTTCCAGCATAGTAGACAATATGATTGTCTGACTCAAAATGGCCAATACCCGTCCATTTCAGCTCACTAATGCCTAGGATATCAATGTTTATGCGTTCCATTTCATTTTTCACGATTTACAATTTTCCTAGATTCATACTTTGTACATTCCAAGTTCTGATTATTAATGGATGTTTGAAGCTGTTTCTTCTCATTTTGAGTCATGCCACATCAGCAGATGAAGGCCCCGAAAGCTTTACTCCATCCATGTCAATAAGGTCAACTCTACTTTGAGGAGGCAGCTCTTCCCCAGTCATCTTTTGAGTGCCTTCCAACCTGTGGGGGCTCATCTTCCAGCACTACATCAGACAGTGTTCTGCTGCTATTCATAAGGTTTTCACTGGCTAATGTTTTTCAGAAGTAGATTGCCGGGTCCTTCTTCCTAGTCTGTCTTAGTCTGGAAGATCAGCTGAAACCTGTCCTCCATGGGTGACCCTGCTGGTATCTGAATACCGGTGGCATAGCTTCCAGCATCACAGCAACATGCAAGCCCCCAGAGTACGACAAACTGGCAGACATGTGGGGGAGACAAGATTTATCTTAGGTGAATTGAAGGAAAACACATAACACAGGGGAAGTCAGCACAACTGGACTAAATCAACAGCCAAGAAGTTTCCAGAACACAACCAAACCCTTCGAGGGGGGACCATGGTTTCAGGGTACATCTAGGTCAATTGGCATAACAAGGTTTATTACGAAAAACTTCTTCAACCCTCTTTGGTGAGTGGTGTCTGGGGTCTTAAAAGTTAGCAAGTGGCCACATAAGATGCACCAGTAGGTCCCAACCTACCTGGAGCAAAGGAGAATGAAGAACATGAAAGACACAAAGAAAATATTAGCCCAAGAGACAAAAAGGACCACATAAATCAGAGATTCCATAGTCCTGAGTCCAGAAGAACTAGATGGTACCCGACTACCACCAATGACCACCCCAACAAGGAACACAACAGAGTGTCCCTGACGGAGCAGGAGAAAAGTGGGGTGAATAACTCAAATTCATATAAAAAAGACCAGACTTCATGGCCTAACAGAGACTAGAGGAATCCCAGAAGCCATGGACCCCAGAAACAATGTTAACTCAGAATTAAAACCATTCTTGAAGCCAACTACTCTTCAGACAAAGATTAGACTGGAATATAAAACATAAAATGATACTCACGGAGAGTGTGCTTTTTAGTTCAAGTAGATACATGAGACTAAATGGGCAGCTCCTGCCCAGAGGTGAGATGAGAAGGCAAAATGGGACAAGAGCTGGTTGAAAGGACACAGGAAATCTGGAGTGAAAATGGGGAGTGCGCTGTCACATTATAAGGAAAGCAACTAGGGTTACAATGTGTGTATAAATTTTGTATGAGAAATTAACTTGAGTTGTAAACTTTCACCTAAAGCACAATAAAAAGATATCAAGTTTTTTTTACTTTAAAATTTATATTTATTATATACAACCAAATTACAGAAAAAAAGAACAAAGAAAGAATTGTACACATTGAAAATGATTAACTAAAATGTATGTTTTTTTCCTTCTGATCCTTATAAATATATAAATTTAGAAATGTTATTGGGATCCTACTGTATATTAAATTATGTACTCTGCTCTTTATATAACATTATATGGCATGCATTTTTTCAACTTTACAGTTTCCATGAATATTTCACTACCAAATAAATATCCACTGCAGAATGTTACAGCATAGAATTATTTAATGATTCTTCTATTTTCTGATACAATTTCACTCGTAATATATACTCTAACAAACATCATTTTGAGTAAAGCTTCTTCCATTTTTTCAAAATTTTGTCAAGATATTTTTACCAATTGCAGAACACTCAAATAAGTTACAGGAGTCAAACACTTTTGACGTTTTTATTTTGGGCTCTTCATTCTAAATTCTTGGGTTTGCACTTTCCTTGACAGTTGGTTCTTGGGAGGACTTGACTGAGTGGCTACTGGGTCAGTCTTTAAGAGGGAATTGGTGCCCATGTGGGTGCAACAAATGAGAGCAGTAGTTAAGCAACTTGTCTGTTAACCAAAAAGTTGGTGGTTCAAACTCGCCAGCCACTCTGTAGGAGGAAGACATGGCAGTCTGCTTCCATATGGAGCTATAGTCTTAGAAACTCTATGGGGTAGTTCTACTCTGTCCTACAGGGTCATATGAGTCAGAATTGGCTAGAAGACAATGGATTTGGTTTTGGTGGGCGCAGCTCCTATATCAGCAGTGAAGTAATTCCCAAGTTCAAAAAAAAAAAAAAAAGATTGCTGCCCAGTTCAGGTGATTCTGACTCATAGCGACCCTGTAGGTCAGAATAGAACTGCCCCATAGGGTTTCCAAGGAGTGGCTGGTGGATTTGAACTGTCGACCTTTTGGTTAGCAGCAGGGATCTCAACCACTGTACCACCAAGGCTTCTTCCCAAGCACCAGTACTTATAATTTAGAGACTTAAGGTCATTCCATTAGATATATTTTGTTTATATAAAAATCTGCTAAAAAATCATTCATTTGTCCCAGAAGGTCAAAAGAAGAAGAAAAAGAAAGAAAGGAAAAGAATTTTTAAAAATCAACACTTTTAAGTGATTCTACATCACATTAATAACTGAAGTCAACTAATGGCTCTAATACCAGCAAGTTTGAATTTAGTAGTCTTCTAGGTATTTGAAGATGTTGAAGTTGAAATAGCTTGCCTCTGTTGCTGTTAGGTGCTGTCAATTTGATTTCAACTGATAGCAACCCTATGTACAACAGAACAAATCACTGCCTAGTCCCGCGCCATCCTCACAATCATTTCTATGTTTGACCCCATTGTTATAGTCACTGTGTCAATCCATCTCATTCAGGATCTTCCTCTTTTTTGTTGACTCTCTACTTTACCAAGCATGATGTCATTCTCCAGGGTCTGGTCCCTCCTGACTACCTGTCAAAGTCTGTGAGACGAAGTCTTGTCGTCCTTGCTTCTAATGAGCATTTTGACTGTATTTTTTTTTTTTTCTTCCTAGACAGGTTTGTTCATTCTTTTGGCAGTCCATGGTGTATACAATATTCTTCACCAACACCATAAGTCAAAGGCATCAATTCTTCTTTGCTCTACTTTACTCAGTGTCCAAGTTTGCCTCTAGATAACATCAAAACAACCTATTTAGAAGCCAACATCTACAGCAAATTCTTTGGCAACGTGCAATGAGCCTTATTTAAACTACACTTTGTCAAATTATATTGCACTCAACAATAGATTATTATTTAAAAAGTACATACATGTATTTATAACCATTTTCAAATTAGAAATTTAAAGCTTCCTTTAAGATCGTAAGCCAATTATAACATGTTAAAATTCCTTGTTATGGTTGTTGTCTTATGCTGTCAAGTTGATTCTGACTTATAGTGACCCTTTAGGGCAGAGTAGAACTGCCCCATAGAGTTTCCTAGACTGAAATCTTCGTGGGAGCAGATCAGCAGGTTCTTTCTCCAGTGGAACAGCTGGTGGGTTCCAACAGCCAACCTTTTGTTTAGCAGCTTTGCACTTAATCATTGCTCTACCAGGGCTCTTTAAAATTCCTTAGCTGAAAATTTTTCAGCTTCAGTACTGGGCAAGACTTAAGGGCATTTTAATTATAAAAATCTGACATATTTCTTTAAAAAAATAATTGGTTTCAAGGAGTCCCTAGGTGGTGCAAATGGTTAAGTTCTTGATTACTAACCAGCAGGTCAGTGGGTCAAACTCACCCAGAGGCACCTGGGAAGACAGGCCTGGTGATCTCCTTTCAAAAGGTCACAACCTAGAAAGCCCAATGGAGCACTTCTACTCTGCACACATGGCGTCGCCAAGAGTCGGAATTGACCGGACAGCAACAAGCAACAATAAAGTTGTTAAGACATGTAAGGCAAATTCTTTAAAAAAAGAAAAAAAGATTTCAAATACCTTAGCAGTCAAAAAGGCAACCAAGCATCTAGGATAACATGACGCCATTAGAATAAGTGAAAGAAAATGCAGTTTAAATGGGATAGATGGAAGAGATTTCAGATTCCACACTGTCCATTTTTCTAATGATTATATCCATAAATATATTCAATATGTGATAATGGATTGTAATTTCTTTAAGCAGCTTTTCAATCTGCCTCGGTGTGGTTGCCTTCCAGGGCTTTGCCCAGGCATTTATTAGAGATTGAGTGCAAACTTTTCACCTCCCACCTCCATAGTACAAGACCTCATTCATGAAGAGAGAAGGCTCACACAAATGCAAATGTCACACACCTAGTTTTTGCTGCACATCAGAAACTATTTACAATTTACTCAAATTTTACGAAGAAATTGTGCCAGTTTAGAAACTCTCAGGAAGATAAACCATTCAATCTTTGAATTCATAATATACACCCATATAAAAAAACTCTGTGTATATAGCATAAAAATAAAATCAGGGCAATTATTTACTTAAATCTTACGAGTGGAGGACTATGCTACCAGTGTTCTGAGGGGGAAAGAGCCTATTATAAAAAATAAACTCGGAGTTTACACAGAGGAACTTATTTTACTGAGTAAGGGAAAGGGTAAAAGAAAATGAAAATGAGAAGCAAAGAAATTGGATTCAATGAAACAACTAGTAAATTACAGGTTTAATCCAATTGTTCATCTCCTTAACAGTCGTGTCGGCATCATGTGGACATAGGCTGTATGTCTGTGACAAGCTCACCTTTGGCTGCAAACTTGTTAATTTTATTTTACAAGTAAAAGGAAAAAAAAGGTAGTCTGGTTTTTCAAGGTGCCCAGCTTTCCTGAAAGGCAGACAGACTCACAGTGAATTCCTGGTTATGCAAAACACTACCCAACACACAAGCGTTTCCTTATGCATTTCACAATGCTCAGATGTCAAATAGGAAGAATAATTATAAATCAGCCTCAGCATGAGAGGAATTTCATTGAAAATAATGCATTTTTTCCCTACAAAATTTTGAAGGTCAATCAGTTATACTACTAATTAGTGTGGTTTTATCAGAAGATCTTAATTACTATCTTCTGATCCTTTTCCTGGCAGGAGTACAAAATCATTTTCAACAAGTGATACTCTATTCTACTTCCAAATAACTTTCATATTCAGACCCTGTGTCCCAACATCATCTTCTTACATCTCCTCAGCAGGGAAAAGGAGGAAAATATGGAGAAAATGCAAAAAGTTAATTCCAACATTTTTGTTGACTGTTGCTGTCAGGCCTTACTTCTGTAATTCGCCTAGCAGACCTGTACCCTTACAATTACCATTTTCTCTTTGCCAACACTCAGAGTCAGTACAATATTAAGTACATTCCCAAAAGATTCTTTTAAGGGAATTTCACAACATAAAGGATAATTTGTAAACATTTAACAATTACTAATCCCCCATGTCTGTCACTTTGTCATACTGTGGGGGCTTGTGTGTTGCTGTGATTCTGAAAGCTATGCCACCAGTATTCAAATACCAGCAGGGTCACCCATGGTGGATGGGTTTCAGCTGAGCTTCCAGACTATGACAGACTAGGAAGAGGGACCCAGTGGTCTACTTCTGAAAAGAATTAGCTAGTGAAAATCTTATGAATAGCAGCAGAACATTGATATAGTGCTGGAAGATGAGCCCCTCACGTTGGAAGGCACTCAAAATACAACTGGGAAAGAGCTGCCACCTCAAAGTCGGGTCAACCTTAATGACATAGATGCAGTCAAGCTTTTGGGACCTTCCTTTACTGTTTTGGTACCACTGAAAATGAGAAGAAACAGCTATAAACATCCATTAATAATTGGAACCTGGAATGTATGAAGTCTGAATCTAGAAAAATTGGAAATCACCAAAAATGAAATGGAATGCATAAAGATCTATATCCTGGCATTAGTGAGCTGAAATGGACTGATACTGGTCGTTTTGAATCAGACAATCATATGGCTACTATGCTGGGAATGACAACTTCAAGAGGAATGGCATTGCATTCATAGTCAAAAAGAATATTTCAAGATTTACCCTGAAGTACAACAATGTCAGTGATAGGATAATACCTACACACTTATGAGGAAAACCAGCTAATAGTATTATTATTCAAATTTACACACCAACCACTAAAGCCAAAGTTGAAAAAATGGAAGATTTTTACCAACTTCTGCAGTCTGAAATTGATTGAATATGCAATCAGAATGTACTGATAATTACTGGTGATTGGAAAGCGAAATTTGGAAACAGAGAAGAAGGATCCAAAGTTGGGAAATATGGCCTTGGAGATAGAAACAATGCCAGAGATCTCATGATTGAATTTTGCAAGACCAAACAGATTCTGCATTGCAAATACATTTTTGCACTAACATAAACAGCAATCACGCACGTGGACCTCACCAGATGGAATACAGAGGAATCAGGTTGACTACATCTGTGGAAAAAGACAATGGAAAAGTTCAATATTATCAGTCAGAACAAGGCCAGGGTCCAACTGTGGATAAGACCATCAATTACTCATATGCATGTTCAAGTTGAAACTAAAGAAAATTAGAACAAGTCGATGAGAGCCAAAGTACGAACTTGAGTATATCTCACCTGAATTTAGAGGCCATCTTAAGAATAGATTTGACCCGTTGAACACTAATGACCAAAGACCAGACTGGTTGTGGAATGACACCCAGGGACATATCAGAAAAGACTCTGAAACTTTCTCATGAACATTGAGTAGTTAAAGCAAAAGGAGAACATGATGAAGTAAAAGACCTAAACAGAAGATTTCAAATGGATGGCTCAAGAAAAAAAGTAAAGTATTATCATGGCATGTGCAAAGATCTGGAGACAGAAAACCAAAAGGGAAGAACATGCTCAACATTTCTCAAGCTGAAAGTATTGAAGAAAAAATTCAAGCTTCGAGTTGAAATACTGAAGGATTCTAAGAAGAAAATATTAAACGACACAGGAAGCATCAAAAGAAGGTGGAAGGAATACACAGAGTCACTATACCAAAAAGAATTGGTTGACATTCAACTATTTCAGGAGGTAACATATGATCAGGAACCAATGGTATTGAAGAAAGAAGTTCAAGCTGCACTGAAGGCACTGGCGAAAAACAAGGCTTCAGGAACTCACCGAATACCAACTGAAATATTTCAACAAACGGATGCTGCACTTGAAGTGCTCACATGTTTATGCCAAGAAATTTGGAAGACAGCTACCTGGCCAACTAACTGGAAGAGATCCATGTTTATGCCTATTCCCAAGAAAGGAGATCCAACCCAATGCAGAAATTATTGAACAATATCATTAATATCACATGCAAGCAAAATTTTGCTAAAGATCGTTCAAAAACAGCTCAGCAGTATATCCACAGGGAACTGCCAGAAATTCAAGCCAGATTTAGAAAAGAATGTGGAACCAGGGATATCACTGCTGATGTCAGATGGATCTTGGCTGAAAGCAGAGAATACCAGAAAGATGTTTACCTGCGTTTTGTTGACTAGGCAAAGGCATTTGACTGTGTGGATCACAACAAATTATGGATAACATTGCTGAGAATGGGAATTCCAGAAAACTTAATTGTGCTCATGAGGGTCCTTTACATAGATCAAGAGGCAGTTGTTTGGAAAGAACAAGGGGATACTGATTGGTTTAAAGTCAAGAAAGGTGTGCGTCAAGGTTGTATCCTTTCACTACACATATTCAATCTGTATGCTAAGCAAACAATCCAAGAAGCTGGACTGTATGAAGAAGAACGGGGCATGAGCATTTGAGGAAGACTCATTAACAACCTGCTTTATGCAGATGGCACAACCTTACTTGCTGAAAGTGAAGGCTTGAAGAGCTTACTGATGAAGATCAAAGACCACAGCATTCAGCTGGATTATACCTCAACACAAAGGAAAAAAAAAAAAAAAATCCTCAGAACTGGACCAATAAGTAACATCATGACAAACAGAGAAAAGATCGAAGTTGTCAAGAATTTCATTTTACTTGGATCCCCAATCAACACCCATGGAAGCAGCAGTCAAGAAATAAAAAGACAAATTGCAATGGACAAATCTGCTACAAGAGGTCTCTTTAAAGTGTTAAAAAGCAAAAATGTCACCTTGAAGACTAAGGTCCACCTGACCTAAACCATTGTGTTTTCATTCACCTCATATGCATGTGAAAGCTGGACAATGAATAAGGAAGACTGAAGAAGAATTAATGCCTTTGAATTGTGGTGCTGGCGAAGAATATTGAATATACATACTATGGACTGCCAAAAGAACAAACAAATCTGTCTTGGAAGACGTACAACCGAATGCTCCTTGGATAAAAGGATGACGAGGCTCCATCTCACATACTTTGGACATGTATGTTGTCAGGAGGGATCAGTCCTTGCGGAAGGATATCATGCTTGGAATAGTAGAGGGTCAGCAAAAAATAGGAAGATCGTCATGGAGAGGGACTGACACAGTGGCTGCGACAATGAGCTCAAGAATAGCAACAATTGTTGAGGATGGCTCAGGACTGCATAGTGTTTTGTTCTGTTGTGCATAGGGTCACTATGAGTCAGAATTGACTCAATGACACCTAACAATTAGAACAATAATTACTAATAGATTGTTGGAGCCCTGGTGGCAAGTGGGTAAGAGCTTGACTGCTAACTAAAAGGTTGGCAGTTTGAATCCACCAGCTGCTCCTTGGAAACTCTAGAGGACAGTTCTACTCTGTCCCATAGGGTCACTATGAGTTGAGATCAACTCAACAGCAACAGGTCAATAGGTGATAGATTGTTACTATGATTACCCAAAATTTCTACTTTCCTATGACAGGTCATTTAACCTATTGTATTTTTACTATTGGAACAAAAATATTAAACTATAACATCTTTAACATGAAAGAAAACATTGCAAAATATACCATGGAAATATAGGAGAGTATAATACCATTGATTATTTTTTAGATTGAATTCATTTACAACAGTGTTATTTCTTGAATTACTGTTTATTATTATGTACACTGCCTCATTCCATGAAAGTAATTGAGAGAACATACAAAGTTATGTACTGTAGATGAGATTAGATGGAAAAAAGTAATGGAAGGAGAAGGAGAAAGAAGGTGTAGTGGACATTAAGGGATCCCAAGAATCTATAGATTACAAACTCTGTGGTCTCATGGTCTCTTTACAACTTTAAATATTCATTAGGGCCCCAAAGGTCTTCTGTTTATATGGGTTACCAAGCCAGAAAGCCAAGCCCACTGCCATCGAGTCGATTCTGACCCTTACAGTTATAAGTATGTACCAAATGGAAATTGAAATTCAGATTTAAATTTTGTATATACATATATATTTAGAAGAAAAAAATAAACCAATTATACTTTATCCTAAATAACATTTTAAAAATAACTACATTTCTTTAAAATTAACAAAAAAGATAAGCAAAAAAGTGGCATTATCTTGCGTTTTTGCACTCTCTTTAATGTCTAGCTTAATAGAAAACAGCTGACTTAATCTCATTCTGCGTTTCAATCTGTTGCAATATGTAGTTTTGGTTAGAATGTTGTAAAACTCAGTGTTCCACAGATATGTAGTTGAAACATGAGAAGTGTGTTTTTTTTTTTTTAAATCTTTTTTTAAATTGTGTTTTGAGTGAAAGTTTACAATTCAAGTCAGTGTCTCTTACAAAACTTATACACTCCTTGCTGTGTAATCCTAGTTGCTCTCCCCATAATGAGACAACACACTCCTATTCTTCACCCTGTATTTCCCATGTCTATTCAGTCAGGTTCTGTCCTCCTCTGCCTTCTCACCTCCCCTCCAGACGGGAGTTGCCCACATAGTCTCATGTGTCTATTTGAGCCAAGAAGCTCACTCCTCACCAGTATCAATTTCTGTCTTATAGTCCAGTCCAATACCTGTCTGAAGAGTTGGCTTTGGGAATGGTTCCAGTCTTGGACTAACAGAGGGTCCAGGGGCCATGACCTTTCAGGTCCCACCAGCACATGAAGGGTGTTTTAATAGCCCTTCAGATAATTGTGGCTACTCTTCTTTGATAATACAGCAATATTTGACAAATAGTAGCTTCTTAAATCTTAGCTTCAACGTGTAATCTGAAACCATAGCAATGAATTTTTCATATCAGTGACATTAAAATCCACTGGTCTTGCACTTTGAAAAAATATTTTTTCCCACGCATGACTTGGTAGCACCAGGCATTGGCCCTACGGAAAACATTAGTTCACTGAGGTACACCACTCCTCCAAATGTTAACATATTTCATTGTGCACTATAAAAAAAAAAAAATTAATTAATATCATCATGAATCCCGTCAGAAAAGTCTTGAAGTACCTGAAAGCTGTCAAGATCACGATGGTAGACACAAGTTTTTCAAAATTCTAATTTTCGCTTGAGAGCTTGAATTTTATCACCAGCAACAAATGCTATCAGTCATTTTCCTTGAAGTGACAGACTCATTTTGTTCATTTTTGAGAAAATGTCTGCCAAGTATCCATGTGTGAACAGCCACATTTAGTCAGTCAGACTTTCCGTCAAGTAAAAGGTGCTCCAGGACAAAGGTACCAGCTCAGCCCGCAGTTGAAACAGTCACACAAGTGCTTTTCCTGGAGACACCTGTCATGCTTTGAAATGCAGCAGAGGTGCTTGATGTGTGTATCCCATTTTATTGCTCAGGAGGTATTTAACAGTCGAGATTTAATAAAATTTAGGTTTTCTACTGTTTCATCTAGAAAATTATTAAGAGAAGCTGGCTGACTTTTTTTTCTGTACTGAGAGTACAAGACTGTACTCTCCTTGCACTCTCAGTAGGAAATAGACTATTAACACAGGCTGGTGATACTACCCTGATTCAGAGGGCAGTGGTGGATCAGAGGTAGAATTCTCACCTTCTATGTTTTTTTATGTAGGTACCTGAATTGAAATCCCAGTCAATGCACCTCAAGCACGGCCACCACCTGTCTGTCAGTGGAGGCTTGCACGTTGCCATGATCCTGAACAAGTTCAAGGGGGCTTCCAGAATAAGACATACTGCAACTTCTTAAAAATCAGCCAATGAAAACCCTATGGATTACAACAGTCTGTTCACTGTGCATGAGTTTTCCATGAGTAGAGGCTGGCAGCTAACAACAATAACCTTGATTCAGGCACCAGAAGTTTTGCCCACCGTTGCTTTTGTATGTATCATCAGCATAAATAAGTTGTTGTTGTTAATTGCTGTCAAGTCAATTTTGACTCATGTGTGCAGAGTAGAACTGCTCCATAGGGTTTTCAAGGCTGTGATCTTTCAGGGGATGATCACCAGCCCCGTCTTCTGAGGCACTTCTGGGTAAGTTCAAGCCACCATACTTTTGGCTAGTAGTCCAGCGCTTAACTGTTTCCACCACCCAGGAACTTCAGTGCAAAAATACATGGTGGAAAAAGTAAATAGCATCTTAGTAATACCAAGGAAATAGTTTTGACCTTAGGGACCCCTGAAAGGGTCATAGAGACTTCCAGGGTTTCGTGGACCAGTCTTTGAGGACTGCTGGTCTAAGGGTTTTTATGCTTCCACCTTTCTGTTTCTCAACATACTGAAGACAAGAAAACTTGGAGAAGAGGGACTTTCCCAGAATAGAACAGGTTTGGGGGCCAAGAAAGTCCCCAGAAGAAATCTGGAAATTGAAAAGTTTGTGTCAGATGTGGTCCAGGAAGGGCCAGTTCTGAGACACAGAAGGGGAGAATGGAAATTTTGAACTGATGGGGATTTCGTTCTAACATCTTTGACTTTCAACCTACATGACAAGCTGTGGTGAAGTTCCCACAGCTAAAGGGAGGTTGAAGTGGGGAAGGGAGCCCTGAGACCTACACAGTCCACTCTTCTTTTGTCCAGATGATCAAATAAGAAAATTCAGGAAAGTATTAGTGTGGGTACTAATTGGGCAATTGTTCCCCTTCTGAGTGCATTTCCAGGCAGGACTTTTAACTGTGACTCTTCAAAAACCATCCTCCGACCTGGGGGGTCTGCAAATGTTTTCTGCAAAGAGTCATATAGAAATGTGTCATATTTTGTAAGTCATGCAGTTTCTGTTGCAACTGCTCAACTCTGCCGTTGTGGTGTGTAAGAAGCCATAAACAGTCCATAAATTGGCGGGGCCAACATGGCTGACTAGCCAGAAGCTTCCACTGAACCCTCTTGCAACAAAGACCCAAAAAAACAAGGGAATCAAATACATATACGACAATCTATGAACACCGGCCATCAAACACAGAACTAAGGAATCGACCTGAGTGACAGGGGAGCAAGAGACCATGCAGAAGCAGCAACTTGTTGCCAAGCTCACACAGCACCTTGACTCTGATTCCTTGGTGCTGTTCTTTGGCTCAAATGCAGTGGGGCTGATGGTAGTTTCCCAAGACAGGGCAAGCACGGGATGCAGCCCTAACCCCCTGAGGCAATCTCATTGGGGACCCAGCCAGCCCACAGAGGCTACACACACCTCTGGAATCTGAGATAAAACAGCACTCTCAACACAAGATAAGTGATTTTGTCTATTTAACCATGGTACTGTCTCCTATATCTCTTATCCCTCCGCTCCCTGCCCTAGCCAGCTTCATTAACATTCAAATTCCTTGGGCCTGAAATAGAAGTGCCCTGCTTTTCCTGACCCATTCTCTTGGCCTGGAAGAAGTAGCAAATTAACAAACAGGGGAAAAAATACTTTCCCAACTCACCTAAACTGGACGATCAGAGCAGAAGCAGCTCCAGTTCAGGCATAAGAGATCCACAGACTTTGGCTTTTACCCCTACATGGAACCAGGTGGCTATTATAATGCAAAGGCAAATCTGTTAGAGGTCTGACTATAATTGTTTCAGCTGAGCCATGGAGAGGCAGGTTTTGGAGGTCTGATACCGCTCTACCTATTAAACAGAGCCCGCACCTACCCACAGCAGGGACCTGAGGATTGAAGTTCCATCCACACCACGTAGCCACCTGCAAAAGGGGTCTGAGGATAGTGGTGCCTACCAGTCTTTAGGGGTATAAGCATTGGGTGCCTAAGGTACAGCTGCAGAGCCCTCCTACCAGGGTGCTCTAGAGAACAGAGACACTCCTTCCTCACTGGCACTTGGGGGAAGGCTATCAGCACCCTGCCCTCCTCAGAGTGTGACCCCCTGCTGCTACCAGAAACTGGTGCATACAACCTCCACCACTACTCCTCTAAGACAGTAGGTAAGAGGCTACACCACACACTAGGTGGCCGACTATCAGAACACCTGAGCTGATTCTATTCAAGAATAGTGAATGGACTCACAGGCTTATATACCTGGTAATAGCTCTAACCATCAGGTAACAGGACATTAGTCCTTCAAAGGCTCCAGCAAGGACATTAGTGCACTCTAGTAGCCTATTTGGGTATACCGAAATAAAGCAAAAAAAAAAAAAAAAGATAGGACTTGGTGAGCAAATATAAAATAAATTATTACAATAACTTATAGACGGCTCAGAGACAGCGGTCAACATCAAATCACATAAAGAAGCAGACCATGATTGCTTCTACAAACCCCCAAAACAGAGAATCAAGATCTCTCCCAGATGAAGATATATTCCAGGAATTGCCAGATGTAGAAATACAAAAAATTAATATACAGAATGCTTCAAGACATAAGGGGAAACATCAGAAATGAAATCAGGCAATGTGTAGAAAAAGCCTAGGAACACACAGATAAAGCAGTTGAAGAAATTAAAAAGACTATTCAAGAACATAATGAAAAATTTAATAAGCTGCAAGAATCCATAGATAGACAGCATTCAGAAATTCAAAAGTTAACAAAATTACAGAATTAGACAACTCAATGGGAAGTCAGAGGAGAAGAATTGAAGGATTGGAATGCAGAATTGGGGAGATGGAGGATAAGTCACTTGGAACCAAGATATTTGAAGAAAAATCAGATAAAATAATTTTTTTAAAAATGGAGAAACCCTAAGAATCATGTGGGACTCTATCAAGAAGAATAACTTGAGTGTGATTGGAATTTCAGAACAGGGAGGAATAACAGAAAAAAAAAAAACACAGAGAGAATTCTTGAGGATTTGTTGGCAGAAAAATTCCCTGACATCATGAAAGATGAAAGGATATCTATCCAAGATGTTCATCAAACCCCACACAAGATAGATCCCAAAAGAAAATCACCAAGACATATTATCATCAAACTTATCAAAACGAAAAATAAAGAGAAAATTTTAAAACAGCCAGGGATAAACGAAAAGTCACCTACAAAGGAAAAGCAATAAGAATTATTTCAGACTACTCGGCAGAAACTATGGAGGCAAGAAGGCAATGGGATGACATATATAGAGTATTGAAGGAGAAAAATTGCCAGCCAAGAATCATATATCCAACAAAACTCTCTGTCAAATATGAAGGTGAAATTAAGTCATTTGCAGGTAAACACAAGCTTAGAGAATTTGCAAATACCAAACCAAAGCTACAAGAAATACTAAAAGAAATTCTTTGTTTAGAAAATTAATATTAGATATCAACACAACACAATGACACAGAACAGAGCATCCTGATATCAACTCAGATAGGGAAATCACAAAAACAAAATAAGATTAGTGAAAAAAAAAAAAAACAGGGAATCACTGATGTCATTATGTAAAAGATGACAATAATAAAGTGGGACTAAATACAGGAGGCATAGATCTTCCATTGGAGAGGAAATCAAGGCGATACAGGGAGATTCAAGTTAGGTTTATACTTAGAAAAATAGGGGTAAATATTAAGGTAACCACAAAGAAGACTAACAAACCCATACTTCCAGATAAAAACCAAGATAAACATAAAGACTCAACAAAAACAAATTCAACTACAATGAAAAAGCAGAACACGCAATTTACAAAGAAAAATTTCCAAACCCAAAAAGTAAGTGGAAAAATGAAATTGTCAACAAAACACAAAAAAAGGCATCAAAATGACAGCGCTAAAAAAAAAAAAAACTCACACCTATCGAAAATTAACACTGAATGTAAGTGGACTGAATGCACCAATAAAGAGACAGAGAGTTGCAGATTGGAGAAAAAAACATAATCCAGATATATGCTGCCTATAAGAGACACACCTTAGACTTAGAGACACAAACAAATTAAAACTCAAAGGATGAAAAAAAATGTATTAAACAAACAACAAACAAAAACGAGCAGGAGTGTCAATATTAATTTCTCAGAAAATAGACTTTAAAGTTAAATCCACCACAAACGATAAGAAAGGACACTGTATAATAATTAAAGGGGAAATTTACCAGGAAGATATAACCATATTAAACATTTATGCACCCAATGACAGGGCTGCAAGATACATAAAACAAACTATCTCACTGGAAAGTGAGATAGACACCTCCACAATTATAGTAGCAGACTTCAAGCATCACTTTTGGTGAAGGACAGGACATCTAGTAAGAAGTGCAATAAAGACATGGAAGATCTAAATGCCACAATCAACCAACTTGACCTCTTAGACATATGCAGAACAACCCACACAACAGCTGGAAAGTATACTTTATTTTCTAGTGCACACGGAACATTGCCTAGAATAGACCACAAATTAGGTCATAAAGTAAGCCTTTGCTGGATCCAAAACATCAAAATATTACAAAGCATCTTCTCAGACCATAAGGCCATAAAAGTAGAAATCAACTACAGAAAAAACAGGGAAAAGAAATCAAACACTTGGAAACTGAACAACACCCTGCTCAAAAAAGATGGGGTTAAAGAAGGCATTAAGGAGGGAATAAAGAAATTCACAGAATCCAATGAGAATGAAAACCCTTCCTATTAGAACGTTTGAGAGACAGTGAAAGCAGTGCTTAGAGGTCAGGTTATACCAATAAACGCACACATACAAAAAGAAGAAAGGGCCAAAATCAAAGAACTGTCCCGAAAACTTGAACAAATAGGAAGAGAGCAACAAAAGAAACCCTCAGACACCAGAAGAAAACAAAAAATAAAAATTAGAGCAGAATTAGATGAAATAGAGAACAGAAAAACAAATGAAAAAGTTAACAAGAACAAAAGCTGGTTGTTTGAAAAAATTAACAGAACTAATAAACCATTGGCCAGACTGACAAAAGAAAAACAGGAGAGGAAACAAATAACCCGAATAAGAAATGAGATG
Organism: Elephas maximus indicus; assembly: GCF_024166365.1. Lineage (NCBI taxonomy): Eukaryota > Metazoa > Chordata > Mammalia > Proboscidea > Elephantidae > Elephas > Elephas maximus. The sequence continues at coordinate 10,622,154 of NC_064822.1, read as the reverse complement.
TGTGATATCACAACAGACTCAACTGAAATTAAAAGAATCATATAAGATTGCTATGAAAAACTGTACTCAAACGAATTTGAAAACCTGGAAGAAATTGATGAATTCCTAGAAACACACTACCTACCTAAACTAACAAAAACAGAGGTAGAAAAACTAAATAGACCCATAAAAAAAAAGAGATTGAAAAGATAATCAAAAACTCCCAACAAGGAACCGGCCAAGATGGCGGACTAGGTAGACGCTACCTCGGATCCCTCTTGCAACAAAGACTCGGAAAAACAAGTGAATCGATCACATACACAACAATCTACGAACCCTGAACAACAAACACAGATTTAGAGATGGAAAACGAACAAATATGGGGAAGCAGCGATTGTTTTCAGAGCCTGGAGACAGCGTCCCAGTCAGTAACCTTTGGCGCCCGATTTAGGGCAGAGCCCAGGGGAGCTGACGGCGCAAACAAGGGGCCCAGCCTTACCCCCCTGAACTCACCCCGGGAGGGGGCCCAGCCGGTTCAAGCAGGCGGCGTGGCGACGCAGCCAGTGCGAGAAGTCCCCGGGAGGCAGTGAATGGTCTTGGAGAGGGGAGAGCAGCATCCCAGCTGGGGAATCGCGCCGCCGGGATTTTGACTGCGTGCTGTCATGGAACAAGCACGGAGAGCTGCTCCACTCCCCTGAACGAACCCCAGGAGAGGGCCCAGCCGATTCGCGGAGGCGGCGCGGCAACGCGGCTGGGGAGACGGCAAGTCCCCGGGAAGCAGCGACTGATTTTGGAGCCGGGAGTAAAGCGTCCCAGCAGGGGAACCTTGACGCTAGGATTTGGACTGGCAGTGGGTGGCTTCAGAGGGCCAGACCCCCGGGGGCAATCTCCACACAGCCAGCACACATAGGAGACACGCCCCGTGGGAATCTCAGATATAATAGTCATTCCAAGCAAGACAAGCAACTCTGGCCATATTCTGAGGTGCTACTCTCCTATCTCTCTGATCCCTCCCCCACCCTCCCCAGGCAGCTTCATTAACATTGGAATTGCCTGAGCCAGAGGGAGAACAGCTCTGGCTCCACAGCAGCTTTGCTTCCCCCCCCTTTTTTTTTTTCTTTTTTTCTTTTTTCTTTTGGTCTTTTCCTAACCCACTATTTCGGACTGAGAGAAGGAACAAACAAATACAAAAAAAAACCAGGGACCAAAAATCCACCCCTAATTGGACTAAAAACACAGAACCAGCTACAGCCAAGCATATATGATCCAAATCTCAGACTTTCATCCTTACAGGGAACAAGGTGGCGGTTATAATCCAAAGCCAATTCTCATAGGGATCTGACTGCATTTTTTTTTTAGCAGATTTTCTGGAAAAACTAGTTTCCCAGTGATGGCTCAGAGACAGCAGCCCATATCAAACCACATAAAGAAGCAGACCATGACAGCTTCTACAACCCCCCAAACAAAACAATCAAAATCTTTCCCAAATGAAGATACAATCCTGGAATTATCAGATACAGAATATAAAAAACTAATTTACAGAATGCTTCAAGACATCAGGGATGACCTCAGAAATGAAATAAGGCAAACTGCAGAAAAAGCCAAGGAACACACTGATAAAACTGTTGAAGAACTCAAAAAGATTATTCAAGAACATAGTGGAAAAATTAATAAGTTGCAAGAATCCATAGAGAGACAGCATGTAGAAATCCCAAAGATTAACAATAAAATTACAGAATTAGACAACGCAATAGGAAGTCGGAGGAGCAGACTCGAGCAATTAGAATGCAGACTGGGACATCTGGAGGACCAGGGAATTAACACCAACATAGCTGAAAAAAAATCAGATAAAAGAATTAAAAAAAATGAAGAAACCCTAAGAATCATGTGGGACTCTATCAAGAAGGATAACTTGCGGATGATTGGAGTCCCAGAACAGGGAGGGGGGACAGAAAACACAGAGAAAATAGTTGAAGAACTCCTGACAGAAAACTTCCCTGACATCATGAAAGATGAAAGGATATCTATCCAAGATGCTCATCGAACCCCATTTAAGATTGATCCAAAAAGAAAAACACCAAGACATATTATCATCAAACTCGTCAAAACCAAAGATAAAGAGAAAATTTTAAAAGCAGCCAGGGAGAAAAGAAAGGTTTCCTTCAAGGGAGAATCAATAAGAATAAGTTCAGACTACTCAGCAGAAACCATGTAGGCAAGAAGGGAATGGGACGACATACACAGAGCACTGAAGGAGAAAAACTGCCAGCCAAGGATCATATATCCAGCAAAACTCTCTCTGCAATATGAAGGCGAAATTAAGATATTTACAGATAAACACAAGTTTAGAGAATTTGCAAAAACGAAACCAAAGCTACAAGAAATACTAAAGGATATTCTTTGGTCAGAAAACCAATAATATCAGATACCAGCACAACACAAGATCACAAAACAGAACATCCTGATATCAACTCAAATAGGGAAATCACAAAAACAAATTAAGAGTAATTAAAAAAAAATACTCATAACAGGGAATCATTGAAGTCAATATGTAAAAGATCACAATAATCAAAAAGAGGGACTAAATACAGGAGGCATAGAACTGCCATATGGAGAGTGATACAAGGCGATATACAACAATACAAGTTAGGTTTTTACTTAGGAAAATAGGGGTAAATAATAACGTAACCACAAAGAGGTATAACAACTCCAGAACTCAAGATAAAAGCCAAGAAAAACGTAACGACTCAACAAACATAAAGTCAAACACCACGAAAATGAGGATCTCACAATTTACTAAGAAAAACGTCTCAGCACAAAAAAGTATGTGGAAAAATGAAATTGTCAACAACATACATAAAAAGGCATCAAAATGACAACACTAAACACTTATTTATCTATAATTACACTGAATGTAAATGGACTAAATGCACCAATAAAGAGACAGAGAGTCTCGGACTGGATAAAGAAACACGATCCATCTATATGCTGCCTAAAAGAGACACACCTTAGACTTAGAGACACAAACAAACTAAAACTCAAAGGATGGAAAAAATATATCAAGCAAACAATAAGCAAAATAGAAGAGGAGTAGCAATATTAATTTCTGACAAAATAGACTTTAGACTTAAATCCACCACAAAGGATAAAGAAGGACACTATATAATGATAAAAGGGACAATTGATCAGGAAGACATAACCATATTAAATATTTATGCACCCAATGACAGGGCTACGAGATACATAAATCAAATTTTAACAGAATTGAAAAGTGAGATAGACACCTCCACAATTATAGGAGGAGACTTCAACACACCACTTTTGGAGAAGGACAGGACATCCAGTAAGAAGCTCAATAGAGACACGGAAGACCTAATTACAACAATCAACCAACTTGACCTCATTGACTTATACAGAACTCTCCACCCAACTGCTGCAAAGTATACTTTTTTTTCTAGTGCACATGGAACATTCTCTAGAATAGGCCACATATTAGGTCATAAAAAAAACCTTTGCAGAATCCAAAACATCGAAATATTACAAAGCATCTTCTCAGACCACAAGGCAATAAAATTAGAAATCAATAACAGAAAAACTAGGGAAAAGAAATCAAATACTTGGAAACTGAACAATACCCTCCTGAAAAAAGACTGGGTTATAGAAGACATCAAGGAGGGAATAAGGAAATTCATAGAATGCAACGAGAATGAAAATACTTCCTATCAAAACCTCTGGGACACAGCAAAAGCGGTGCTCAGAGGCCAATTTATATCGGTAAATGCACACATACAAAAAGAAGAAAGAGCCAAAATCAGAGAACTGTCCCTACAACTTGAACAAATAGAAAGTGAGCAACAAAAGAATCCATCAGGCACCAGAAGAAAACAAATAATAAAAATTAGAGCTGAACTAAATGAATTAGAGAACAGAAAAACAATTGAAAGAATTAACAAAGCCAAAAGCTGGTTCTTTGAAAAAATTAACAAAATTGATAAACCATTGGCTAGACTGACTAAAGAAATACAGGAAAGGAAACAAATAACCGGAATAAGAAACGAGAAGGACCACATCACAACAGAACCAACTGAAATTAAAAGAATCATATCAGATTATTATGAAAAATTGTACTCTAACAAATTTGCAAACCTAGAAGAAATGGATGAATTCCTGGAAAAACACTACCTACCTAAACTAACACATTCAGAAGTAGAACAACTAAATAGACCCATAACAAAAAAAGAGATTGAAACGGTAATCAAAAAACTCCCAACAAAAAAAAAAGCCCTGGCCCGGACGGCTTCACTGCAGAGTTCTACTAAACTTTCAGAGAAGAGTTAACCCCACTACTACTGAAGGTATTTCAAAGCACAGAAAATGACAGAATACTACCCAACTCATTCTATGAAGCCACCATCTTCCTGATACCAAAACCAGGTAAAGACATTACAAAAAAAGAAAATTACAGACCTATATCCCTCTTTTTTTTTTTTTTTTTATATCCCTCATGAACATAGATGCAAAAATCCTCAACAAAATTCTAGCCAATAGAATTCAACAACATATCAAAAAAATAATTCACCACGACCAAGTGGGATTTATACTAGGTATGCAAGGCTTTTTTTTTTTTTATGCAAGGCTGGTTTAATATCAGAAAAACCATTAATGTAATCCGTCACATAAATAAAACAAAAGACAAAAACCACATGATCTTATCAATTGATGCAGAAAAGGCATTTGACAAAGTCCAACACCAATTTATGATAAAAACTCTCACCAAAATAGGAATTGAAGGAAAATTCCTAAACATAATAAAGGGCATCTATGCAAAGCCAACAGCCAATATCACTCTAAATGGAGAGAACCTGAAAGCATTTCCCTTGAGAACGGGAACCAGACAAGGATGCCCTTTATCACCGCTCTTATTCAACATCGTGCTAGAAGTCCTAGCCAGGGCAATTAGGCTAGACAAAGAAATAAAAGGTATCCGGATTGGCAAGGAAGAAGTAAAGTTATCTCTATTTGCAGATGACATGATCTTATACACAGAAAACCCTAAGGAATCCTCCAGAAAACTACTGAAATTAATAGAAGAGTTTGGCAGAGACTCAGGTTATAAAATAAACATACAAAAATCACCTGGATTCCTCTACGTCAACAAAAAGAACACCGAAGAGGAAATACCCGAATCAATACCATTCACAGTAGCCCCCAAGAAGATAAAATACTTAGGAATAAATCTTACCAAGGATGTAAAAGACCTATACAAAGAAAACTACAAAGCTCTACTACAAGAAAGTCAAAAGGACATACTTGAATAGAAAAACATACCTTGCTCATGGATAGGAAGACTTAACATAGTAAAAATGTCTATTCTACCAAAAGCCATCTATACATATAACGCACTTCTGATCCAAATTCCAATGTCATTTTTTAAGGGGATAGAGAAACAAATCACCAATTTCATATGGAAGGGAAAGAAGCCTCGGATAAGCAAAGCATTACTGAAAAAGAAGAAGAAAGTGGGAGGCCTCACTCTACCTGATTTCAGAAGCTATTATACAGCCACAGTAGTCAAAACAGCCTGGTACTGGTACAACAACAGGCACATAGACCAATGGAACAGAATTGAGAACCCAGATATAAATCCATCCACATATGAGCAGCTGATATTTGACAAAGGCCCAGTGTCAGTTAAAGGCAAAAAGATAGTCTTTTTAACAAATGGTACTAGCATAACTGGATATCCCTTTGCAAAAAAATGAAACAGGACCCATACCTTACACCATGCACAAAAACTAACTCCAAGTGGATCAAAGACCTAAACATAAAGACTAAAACGGTAAAGATCATGGAAGAAAAAATAGGGACAACCCTAGGAGTCCTAATACAAGGCATAAACAGAATACAAAACATTACCAAAAATGATGAAGAGAAACCCGATAACTGGGAGCTCCTAAAAATCAAACACCTATCCTCTTCTAAAGACTTCACCAAAAGAGTAAAAAGTCCACCTACAGACTGGGAAAGAATTTTCAGCTATGACATCTCCCACCAGCGCCTGATCTCTAAAATCTACATGATTCTGTCAAAACTCAACCACAAAAAGACAAACAACCCAATCAAGAAGTGGGCAAAGGTTATGAACTCACACTTCACTAAAGAAGATATTCAGGCAGCTAACAGATACATGAGAAAATGCTCTCGATCATTAGCCATTAGAGAAATGCAAATTAAAACTACGATGAGATTCCATCTCACTCCAACAAGGCTGGCATTAATCCAAAAAACACAAAATAATAAATGTTGGAGAGGCTGCGGAGAGATTGGAACTCTTATACACTGCTGGTGGGAATGTAAAATGGTACAACCACTTTGGAAATCTATCTGGCGTTATCTTAAACAGTTAGAAATAGAGCTACCATACAACCCAGAAATCCCACTCCTCGGAATATACCCTAGAGAAATAAGAGCCTTCACACAAACAGATATATGCACACCCATGTTTATTGCAGCTCTGTTTACAATAGCAAAAAGCTGGAAGCAACCAAGGTGTCCATCAACGGATGAATGAGTAAATAAATTGTGATATATTCACACAATGGAATACTATGCATCGATAAAGAACAGTGACGAATCTGTGAAACATTTCATAACATGGAGGAACCTGGAAGGCATTATGCTGAGCAAAATTAGTCAGAGGCAAAAGGACAAATATTGTAGAAGACCACTATTATAAGATCTTGAGAAATAGTATAAACTGAGAAGAACACATACTTGTATGGTTACGAGGGGGAGAGGGAGGGAGGGAGGGAGAGGGTTTTTTATTGATTATTTAGTAGATAAGAACTGCTTTAGGTGAAGGGAAGGACAACACTCAATACATGGAAGGTCAGCTCAATTGGACTGGACCAAAAGCAAAGAAGTTTCCGGGATAAAATGAAGGCTTCAAAGGTCAGCGGAGCAAGGGCGGGGGTTTGGGGACCATGGTTTAAGGGGACTTCTAAGTCAATTGGCAAAATAATTCTATTATGAAAACATTCTGCATCCCACTTTGAAATGTGGCGTCTGGGGTCTTAAATGCTAACAAGCGGCCATCTAAGATGCATCAATTGGTCTCAACCCACCTGGAGCAAAGGAGAATGAAGAACACCAAGGTCACACGACAACTAAGAGCCCAAGAGACAGAAAGGGCCACATGAACCAGAGACCTACATCATCCTGATACCAGAAGAACTAGTTGGTGCCCGGCCACAATCGATGACTGCCCTGACAGGGAGCACAACAGAGAACCCCTGAGGGAGCAGGAGATCAGTGGGATGCGGACCCCAAATTCTCACAAAAAGACCATACTTAATGGTCTGACTGAGACTAGAGGAATCCCAGCGGCCATGGTCCCCAGACCTTCTGTTGGCACAGGACAGGAACCATCCCCAAAGACAACTCATCAGACATGAAGGGGACTGGACAGTGGGTGGGAGAGAGATGCTGATGAAGAGTGAGCTAATTTGGTGAACACTTGAGATTGTGTTGGCATCTCCTATCTGGAGGCGGGATGGGAGGATAGAGAGAGAGGGAAGCTGGTAAAATTGTCACGAAAGGAGAGACTGGAAGGGCTGACTCATTAGGGGGAGGGCAAGTGGGAGTACGGAGTAAGATGTATGTAAACTTATATGTGACAGACTGACTTGATTTGTAAACGTTCACTTGAAGCTCAATAAAAGTTAATAATAAAAAAAAAAAAAAACTCCCAACAAAAAAAAGCCCTGGCCCAGACGACTTCACCACAGAGTTCTACCAGACTTTCAGAGAAGAGGTAACACCACTACTGCTACAGACATTTCAGAGCGTAGAAAAGGACAGAATATTCCCAAACTCATTCTATGAAGCCAGCAAATCTTTGATACCAAAACCAGCTAAAGACACCACAAAAAAAATAAAATTACAGGCCTATATCCCTCATGAACTTAGATGCGAAAATCCTCAACAAAATTCTAGCCAATTGAATTCAACAACATATCAAAAAAATAATTCACCATGACCAAGGGGGATTCATAGCAGGTACACAGGGATGGTTCAACATCAGAAAAATAATTAAAGTAATCCACCATATAAATAAAAAAAAAAAAAAGACAAGAACCACATGATTTTATCAATTGATGCAGAAAAGGCTTTTGACAATGTTCAACACCCACTCATGATAAAAAAAAACTCTCAGCAAAATAGGAATAGAAGGAAATTCCCTCAGCATAATAAAGGGCATTTATACAAAGCCAACAGCCAACATCACCCTAAATGGAGAGAGCCTGAAAGCATTCCCATTGAGATCGGGAACCAGACAAGGATGCCCTTTATCACCACTCTTATTCAACATTATGCTGGAGGTCCTAGCCAGAAAAATTAGGCTAGATAAAGAAATAAACATCATCCAGATTGCCAACGAAGAAGTAAAATTATCTCTACTTGCAGATAACATGATCTTATATACAGAAAACCCTAAAGAATCCTCGAGAAAACTACTGAAACTAATAGAAGAGTTCAGCAGAGGATCAGGATACAAGATAAACACATGAAAATCAGTTGGATTCCTCTACACCAACAAAAAGAACATTGAAGAAGAATCAATCAATACCACTTACAGTAGCCCCCAAGAAGATAAAACACTTAGGAATAAATCTTACCAGAGATATAAAGGACCTAAACAAGGAAAACTACAAAACACTCCTGCAAGAAACCAAAAGAGACCTACATAAGTGGAAAAACATTCCTTGCTCATGAATAGGAAGACTTAACATTGTAAAAATAATCTATCGAAAGCCATCTGTAGATACAATACAATTCCCATCCAAATTCCAACGATATTTTTTAATGAGATGGAGAAACAAATCACCAACTTCATATGGGAGGGAAAGAGGACATGGATAAGTAAAGCATTACTGAAAAAGAAGAACAAAGTGGGAGGCCTCACTCTACCTGATTTTAGAACCTCTTATACCCCCACAGTAGTCAAAACAGCCTGGTACTGGTACAACAACAGATACATAGACCAATAGAACAGAATTCAGAATCCAGACATAAATCCATCCGCATACGAGCAGTTGATATTTGACAAAGGCCCCAAAACAGTTAAATGGGGAAGAGACAGTCTTTTTTAACAAATGGTGCTAGCATAACTGGATATCCATCTGCAAAAAAAGTGAAACAAGACCCATACCTCACTCTGTGCACAAAAACTAACTCAAAATGGATCAAAGACCTAAACATAAAATCTTAAATGATAAAGATCATGGAAGAAAAAATAGGAACAACACTAGAAGCCCTACAACCTAGGAGCCCTAATACATGGCATAAACAGTATACAAAACATTACTAACAATGCAGAAGAGGAAGCAGATAACTGGGAGCTCCTAAAAATCAAACACCTATGCTCATCCAAAGACTTCACCAAAAGAGTAAAAAGACTACCTACAGACTGGGAAAAAGTTTTTAGCTATGACATTTCCGATCAGCATCCGATCTCTAAAATCTACGTGATTCTGCTAAAACTCAACTACAGAAAGACAAATAACCCAATTAAAAAATGGGCAAAGGATATGAATGGGCACTTCACTAAAGAAGACATTCAGGCTGCGAACAGATACATGAAGAATTGCTCACGATCATTAGCCATCAGAGAAATGCAAATCAAAACTATAATGAGATTCCATCTCACTCCAACAAGGCTGGCATTAACCCAAAAAAACACATAATAATAAATGTTGGAGAAGTTGTGGAGAGACTGGAACACTTATACACTGCTGGTGGGAATGTAAAACGGTACAACCACTTTGGAAACCGATTTGATGTGTCTTCAAAAAACTGGAAATAAAACTACCATATGATCCAGCAATCCCACTCCTTGGAATATATCCTAGGGAAATAAGAGCCTTTACAGGAACAGATACACGCACACCTATGTTCATTGCAGCACTGTTTACAATAACAAAAAGTTGGAAGCAACCAAAGTGCCCATCAACGGATGAAAGGATAAATAAATTATGGTATATTCACACAATGGAATAGTACGCATCGATAAAGAACAACATGGAGAAATCTGGAAGACATTATGGTGAGTGAAATTAGTTGCAAAAGGACAAATATTGTATAAGACCACTATTATAAGAACTGGAGAAATAGTTTAAATAGAGAATAAAATATTCTCTGATGGTTATGAGACGGGGGAGAGAGGGAGGGAAAGGGGTATTCACTAATTAGTAGGTGAAAACTACTTTTGTGATGGGAAAGACAATACACAATACAGGAGAGGTCAACACAACTGGACTAAACCAAAAGAAACAAAGTTTCCTGAATAAACTGAATGCTTCAAAGGCCAGCATAGCAGATGTGGGGGTTTGAGAAACATGGTTTTACTGGACATCTAAGTCAATTGGCATAATAATATATATTAAGAAAACACTCTGCATCCCACTTTGGAGAGTGGCGTCTGGGATCTCAAAGGCTAGCGAGAGGTCATCTAAGATGCATCAATTGGTCTCAACCCACCTGGAGCAAGAAAGAATGAAGAACACCAAAGACACAAGGTAATTATGAGCCTAGGAGACAGAAAGAGCCATATAAACCAGAGGCTACATCACTCTGATACCAGAAGAACTAGATGGTACCCGGCTACAACTGATGAGTGCCCTGACAGGAAAAAAAACAGAGAACCCCTGAGGGAGCAGGAGAGCAGCAGAATGCAGACCCCAAATTCTCCTAAAAAGACCAGACTTAATGGTCAGACTGGGACTAGAAGGACTCTGGAGGCCATGGTCACCAGACCTTCTGCTAGCCGAAGACAGTAACCATTCCCAAAGCCAACTCTTCAGACAGGGACTGGAGTGGAATAGGGGATGGAAAATGATACTGATGTAGAAGGAGCTTCTTGGATCAAGTAGACACGTGAGACTATGTTGGCATCTCCCATCTGGACAGTAGATGAGAGGGCAGAGGGGGCCACAAGGTACCCAAATGGACACAAGGAGAGAGAGTGAAGGGAAGAACTGTGCTGTCTCATTAGAGGGAGAGCAATTAGGAGTATATAGCAAGGTATATGTAAATTTTTGTATGAGAAACTGACCTGATTTGTAAACTTTCACTTAAAGCCAATAAAAATTAATTAAAAAAAAAGTATGTAAATCTTTTTAAAGGCCTCTTTTTCCAATCTAGGGATGTTTCCTCAAGGACCAAGAAGCTGTCTCTTTGCAGTATAATCAATTAAGAACAATAGCACCCCTATCTTCCAGTTTTCTGGGAGTAAAAGAACCTAACTTCAGGTGGCTCTTGGTTCAAAGTTGCAAATCTACCCCTCTCATAAAGATATGATATATATATATATTTTTTACTTAGGGGCAGTTAGCTAACACAGATGACTATCCCAAACTACCAGAAGAATTTGAGTGAACTATGTATGACAAATGGGAGTGTCAAATCATTTATCTTGAGAACTTGTATGAAATTGGTTGCATCTACTTTAAAAAATAAAAGGATAAAAATGTCAAAAAAAAAAAAAAGTCCATAAATCAACGAGGGTGGATAATAGCATGTATCGTGAAATGTTATTCTTCTTTTGTTTTTTTCCAAAGATTTGAAAATTCAAAAAACCATCTTTTAAATTCAAACAGGTCGTGGGCCAAGTGGACCATAATTTCCAGACCCCCTATTCAAACTCAAAAGAATGACTCTAGTGGCAAAAATCTGAAGTAACATGAGGGATAAAAAAAAAAAAAAAGGATAATTTGGATAGATGAAGACCTTTCAATATCCCTATTGATTTGTAATAGCCCGTTTTGGCTGGTTTTATCCTGAGTCTTAGTCATGCAACATTGTTTGTATAAAATTGCTGATAAAAATCACCAAGTCCTGTGATTAAGAAGAGGTTAATAAACATAAAATATATAACATAACATAATATAAACAAGACAGTTGAATATTTTATTAAATTCTGTTCTCGTATACAAAGCACCGGAATCCCCGTGTATTCCACAAAATGATATTTGCACCTTGAAAGAAAAGCAAACAAGCAAACATCCTCCACCATTTGGCCCTGGCCAGAATCAACAACACTAAAAGCTGAACCATGAGTTTCTCTAAGCAACTCAGTCCTGAAAGATCTAACCTATTAAACAACGCAGACGTGAAACCTCAGACGAAGGAACTGGACCTGCTTTATCCCAGGAATGCCCTCGTTGCCCTCCTTGCTTCTTCAGAGTCTAGAGGCTCTTGAAGCCCCAGTTCAATTTTATCTTCTCTATAAAGCCTGCCCTTGTCTAAATCATCTCTCATATCTGAATTCCTAGCCATTCAGTTTGGTACCATTTATATGGCAATCCTATACTGATTTATTGGGCCTTTTCCGGTGTTTTCTTAAAGTGTTTTTTAACTCTTGAGTGGTTAACTCTAAAGTCCTTGAGAATCATGATCTTCTTCGGTTTCTTGTATTTTCTAGGCCCTTGAGCACAACGCCTCATTCATAGTCAGAGCAACTCAGTGAGGACTTGGTTTGAATCAAATGCAAGTCAAAGGATACATTTATTTTTTTGGCCCATTATTCTTCACGACTTCTCCAGTCTCCATTTCATTTCTTCTCCACTCTCCTATGAAAAAAAGTCTCTCAATTTATATTCCCCTTTTGATTTTTTAATCTACTCGGGAAAAAAATAGTTTACTTCTACCAAGGAATTTGCAAACCAACGTTGTTCAGTTTGTTTATTCAACACGTTGATAACCCTTGACTGAAAGCTCTCCAGCATTCCGTTGAAATTAATTTGGTGTTCCAGGAGTCAAATCCAGTAAAACCACATAACAGTGTGTTTCCCTGTAAAAATTCTGCTTTACTCATAAATAACAGTATTAACGTTTCACAAACTTCTCTATTATCTGATTCGATCTTATAACTGTGTAAAGAAAGGAATGGTTCATTGACCTAACACATGGAGAATGAAGTCACTGGGGTTAAACAATTTAACTAAAGCCACACAGATAGTTATGGTACAGCCACAACCTACATTCCTGACAAAAACTGTTACTACTCTTGCCTAGTTAGGACTCCTTTCATTTATTTTTTTTCAAATTTTATTAACTACATTGAGGCATCATTTTGATGTGTCCAGAGGTTTTCAGTAACACAGAGCTGGGTTTTTAACATAAACCAGGTTATTTAAAAAAAGGTTATTTAGGTACCTGATATTCAAAAAAAGGTGTCCTGGTTGCACAGTGGTTAAGCACTTAGCTGCTAACTGAAGGGTCAGTGGTTCGAACCCAAAGCCGCTCTGTGGGAGAAAGACGTGGCAGTCTGCTTCTGGAAAGATTACAGCCTTGGAAAGCCTATGGGACAGTTCTACTCTGTCCTCTAGGTTCGCTATGAGTCAGAATCCAGCTTGACAGCAACAGGTTTGGTTTGGTATTTGATCTTCAAAAAGCTTCTGGAGTTGTAGTGTCTTCATCTGTAAAATGGGTATAGAATTAGAATATGGGTGTGAAAATAACATATAAAAGATGGTGGTAGGAAGTATACATTGCTACACCAGTTTTGAGAAACAAATTGGCAGTATCCATGAAAGTGTTAAGTGCAGCTATCCTTTGACCCATCAACTGCACTTTAAGGATTTGACTCTGTGTAAATACTAACAAAAGTATTTCAAGGTATGTGAACACGAATGGTTACTGTAGTATAGTTTAAAGTAGTAAATATCCATCAGTATGAAAATTTCTGAATAAAATATATTTTCATAAAATGAAGCACTATGTTGTCATTAAATATAACGAGATAGGACATATACATTGATATGCAAAATATCTAAGAATTATTATTTAATGTTGAACAATCAAGGTGTAGTGTAGGATATGCAGTGTGATCTCACTTGAAAATAAGGGAAATACATGATCTGTACAGGTTTATAAAAAAAAAAACATTTTCCCCAAAGATGTACCCCAAGCTGTTAAATGAGGTAATCTTTAGTGAAAAGATTAGGGGATCAAAGAAGGAGGCTTCTACTTTCATTTGGTTTCTCTGTTATACTGTGTGCCTAATGAATATCTACTACACGGGGTATTATGAACATTTAATTTGAACATTTTATAAAGTCTCGCTGTTTGGCAAGTAGCTTATGCTCAGTACATTCCAATTTCCTTTTCTTTATCTCCTTGTCTAATCACAGAATCCATACAGTGCCCTTCAAGATTTTCTTTCAGAGAATTTGTATTCAATATTAGAAAATGAATGAAATATGCTGACTCACCATCCAATCTCTATGGCTATCCTGTGTATTTAATCTGTTCACTACCTGCACACACAATTTATTGTTTTATTTTCTAGATTGCTTTGAGATGACAAAAAAGAAAATTATCGTGTATTTAATTTTTTTTTGCTTTAAAGCATTTTCCACTTTAAAGTGGAGTATAGCGTTAGACACAGCCATTTTAAAAATAGCCCTACTTATTCTGTTGCTCTGTCCTAATTATTTATTTGGGTAAAAACACAAAACTGTGTGATGCCAACTAAGCCTGCTAATGAGAAAATAGCATCTCCTCTTACTTACTAATACCTAGGGAATCCAAAATAAGAATGCCCTTACCGAGTCCACGGGGAAGATTAGAGAAATAAGAAAGAAAAGAAAGGGAAGAAAAAGGAAAGAAAGAATAAGGAAGAGGAAAGACCTCTCTCTTCCTGGGAGGCCAGCATGACAGCCCAGAAGAGAAGCCAGAAATGTGTCAGAGAGGGTATGAGCCATCCCGTTTGCGTTAACTCTTGCTATATTTGAACAATTACTTTTCCACTGCAGAAGATATTTTCACGGATAAAAATAAATATTTAATTATTTAGTCTGGGCTGGGTTAGCTGTCAAGAATCGTGATATAAATTTCCTAATCTCACTGCATTTCTATGGCAACCATTAAAAGCCCAAATATTGGTTAGCATTAAGTTATTCCAAAGTGCTGAGAAGAGATTTAGACTGCAAATACTGACCATGCAGCCATGTGTCTGCTGCCAACTATGCCTTATGGCAACAAGGGAGCCCATTGTTAGGGCAGACTGGATTCCTCAGGAGCAGGTCTGCAGAATGCTTTCCCGGAATGTAGGTATACAAATCCTAGTAAATACATGAGGCTTTAATCAAACACGAAAACTCCTCTGGGAGCTGGAAAGTCCAACTAAACCTGTGCTTAAGGCATGTTCAGTGTGAGGGAAAAATTTTAAAAGCAGGATGTTTAAATTCTTTTATAAAATGACACATCCTGAAATGGTAATATAGGTATTTGCTTGCATGCTGTTAGAGCTGAAGAAAGAAAAAAAAAAAAAAAACTACAGAGAAGATCTCTAATGTAATCCTTTCATTTAACGACGAACAGGCAAGGTGCTTGGCTGGCTTGCCTAAATTCATACAGCAAGTTAATACCATATCCAAGAACTTGGTTCCTATCACTCCCAAGGGAGGTATATGAAATGAAAGAAAGTTTCTCCGTTAGAAAATATATTTACCTTCAACTATTGGTCATAAACATGGTCATAGAACACTTAACAATTATCAGGCCTAGAACCAATCCCGAATCTTATTTGTGCCAACTTGACTCCCTTCTCACCAACCATTCTTTAGAACCAAAACACTAATTTGAATTCACTTTTTCTTTCCTTCATGAATTTAACACACTCTGTGGAGTAGGAACAACTTCAAAATTCTAGAATCTCATGATCTAGTGGGCATATTTGTGAACCATGAAAACAATAACTGTTAGAGGTATGTATAGAGTGCTATTTGGACACGGTGGAAGACTGGGGTCACCGTGAAAACTTCCTGGGAGGTAAATGTTAATGCACTTTGAAAAGCAATTAGAAGTAGCAATGTAGGCTAGGGAGAAGGACATCAAAGTAAAGGGAACAGCATATGCAAAGACCCAGAGACATGAAAGTTTCCATGAAAACTTATATTACAAGTTGCAAAAGAGTCATCTTAGATGATGAAGCTAGAGGAGCAGGTGAAGAATATGTATAGCCTTGGTTGCCACGGAGAGTTTCTACTTGATCTCAAGGTGGACCATGAGGTTTTGAAACAATTATTCTGAAACTGTGTGAAAGATGAGATAAAGCAAGAACAAGGGTGTCTGTCAAAGATCACTGAAGTAATGTGAGGCATTATCAAGAGTTGATCTAAGGCTAAGGAGAGAAGTTGATAGTTTTGAGAAAGGTATTGTTGTTAGGTGCCATAAAGTCAGTTCTGACTCACAGCGACCCTGTGTACAACAGGAAAAAAACACTGCCTGGCCCTGTGCCATCCTCACAATCATTGCTATGTTCAAGTTCACTGTTGCAGCCACTGTATCAATCCATCTTGTTGAGGGTCTTCCTCTTTTTTCACTGACCGTCTACCTTACCAAGTATAACGTCCTTCTTCAGGTGCTGGTCCCTCCTGACAGCATGTCTAAAGTACACAAGATGAAGTATCACCATCCTCACTTCTAAGGAGCATTCTAGCTGTACTTCTTCCAAGACAGACTCATTCATTCTTCTGGCAACCCATAGTATATTCAATATTCTTTGCCAACACCACAATTCGAAGACATCAGTTCTTCTTCGGCATTCCTTATAAATTGTCCAGCTTTCACATGTGTATGAGGCTATTGAAAATACCATGGCTTGGGTCAGGTGCACCTTGGTCCTCAAAGCAACATCTTTCTTTTTAATACTTTAAAGAGGTCTTAGCAGCAGATTTGTCCAGTGCAATACACCCTTTGATTTCTTGACTTGCTCCCATGGGCATTGATTGTGGATTCAAGTAAAATGAAATCCTTGACAACTTCAATCTTTTCTCTGTTTATCATGATGTTACTCATTGGTCCAGTTGTGAGGATTTTTGCTTTCTTTATGTTGAGGTGCAATCCATACTGAAGGCTAGAGTCTTTGATCTTTGTCAGTAAGCACTTCAAGTCCTCTTCACTTTCAGCAAGCTAGGTTGCGTCGTCTGCATATCACAAGTTGTTCCGGAGTCTTCCTCCAATCCTGATGCCACATTCTTCTTCATAGTCCAGGTTCTTGCATTATTTGCTTGGCATACCTATTGAATAAGTGTGGCAAAAGAATACAACCCTGACGCACACCTTTCCTGACTTTAAACCACCCAGTATCCACTTGTTCTGTTCAATCTATGTACAAGTTCCTCATAAGCACAATTAAATGTTTGGGAATTCCCAGTCTTTGCAATGTTAGTCATGATTTGTTATGATCCACACAGTCGAATGCCTTTTTGTAGTCAATAAAACACAGGTAAGTATCTTTCTGGTAGTCTTTGCTTTCAACCAAGATCCAACATCAGCAGTGATATCCCTCAGTATAGGTATAACCCGTAACCCGTGGCAGTATAGGTATAGGAGAGAGAAAAAAGTGTGAGTGGCAATCAAGTTTTCCTGATGTAAGCAACACATTTGTAATGTGGGATATTTGTATAGTATCAGTGGATAAAAAACACTTTCTGATTTTCCTTCCAATTCTACTTGGGTTATAGAACTGAGAGTTGTTTTGCCGTGGTCATTTTCTCAGGCCAGCTACCCTCAGCCTGTGATATTTACTCAGAGTTTGGTAAACCTTAGTTTATGCTGCTTGTATAGTTTTGCATATTTTAACACCTTTCTGAGTTTTTTTGAATGTCAGGAGACAGGAAGTTATTTGTTGTTATCCAATTGCCATTTAATTTAAAATTCATCAGTTAGCCTTTTCTTATCCTTTTTACCTACCTGCTAAACTAGATTTTAAGTTTCTATTTTATTTGACAAAATCGTATATCAACTAATCTCTAGCATAGCACTTTAGATAATATAGGATATTAATTTATTTTTATTAATTGTGGGATGTTGTTTGGGACATGGCAATCCATGGAAGATTTTTTTTTTTTTTTTAAATCTCTGTACCAGGAAAATAGCTACATGTTGTTATCTAAAGTGCAAAAGTCATTTTGTCCCTGGTAAGTTGTCTGTTGGCATCAGCCATCCATCGGTGATTTTGGCCCATTTTATCACTGCCAAGCTTTGAGGTAGGCATTTGCCTGTCATTACCTTCTTGCTAATTTACCCTCATTCCCTTCACCCAAGTTTATTTATATTTTAAAAAATCTTTCCTGCATTTATGATTTTTCTCTAACACTTTTTGGAAGCAGTGAGGGTGTAAATCAAAAAATAAACTCCGCATACTGTAACGTTTAATAAACACCCATGGTTGGTGATCATAGAATGTGCAGACAAATCCAAATGAGAGAGGTTATCCACTGCATGGTCTGTTAGAGGAAGTACTTCCTCCCATTCTGTGTCCTAAAAATAATGAGATACCAGTATTGGAGTTTCTCCCAAGGAAATTTCATGGACTGAATGAAATAACTGAATTAGCTGAGTTTGCTGAGGTTATCCAGGCTCCACTAATGAGTAATTCAGTTGCACTCCTCTTTAAAAATCCAAACCTGGCTTGGTTTAATGGGGTTCCAAGTGTTATCAGAGGGCTTCCCTCTTGAGTTCATATGAAAATAAAGTTTACCCTCTGCTAAGTCCAAGTATAAATAACTAATCCCTGGGCTGCTTCAAGGGCTGTTTGAACCACTAGACACAAAGAAGAAAACAATATTGCACCTTCCAGAATATGAAAAGAATTTTAAAGATGAGTGTATTTGGCCACTGAGCTAAAGAATCCTGGCCTAAGAGCCTTTTCAGAATCACTCAAGCTCTAACTTTAATATAAAACAATTATCTGGAGTTTTTCTCCACCTCTTCTTGCCTCCCTGCTTTCCTCCTTAAAACAGATCCCTCCAGTGAATGGTATGGTACACCTCCAAGATATCTCTTCCAGGAGCAAGGCATACATTTCCCCAGCTATTTGGAATGTTAGGCTGATAGCTTTCAGCTGAACCCCTCTTCAGAAATTGACCGCAGCCAAAAACATCTCACAGGCAGCAATATAGGCCAGGAGAAATGGGATGATATGCTCAAAGTGTTGAAAGTAGCTATCGACATAGAATTCTGCAGCCTGCTAAATGGTTATTCAAAGGTGAGGCAAACCAAAGAATTTCAAAGGGAAGACTGAGATAATTTGCACTTAATAGATTCTCTCCGAAAGAAGGGAACCTGGTAGCTCAGTGGTTAAGCACTCTACAGCTAACTGAAGGGTTAGAGGTTCAAACCCACCAACCACTCCAAAGGAAGAAGATGTCTGCTTCCTTAAAGATTCAAAAAACCAAAAACCAAACCCATTCTAGAGTCAATTTCAACTCATAGTGAGTAGAACTGTCCCACAGTTTTTCCAAGGCTGTAGATCTTTATGGATGGAGACTGCCACATCTTCTTCCCATGGATTGGCTGGGGGTTTGAACTGTTAACCTTCTGGTTAGCAGCAGAGTGCTTTAACCAATGTGCCACCAGGGCTCTTCTGTAAAGATTACAGCCTTGAAAACCCTGTGGGGCAGTACTACTCTGTCCTACAGGATCGCTATCATTCGGAATCAACTCGGTGGCCACAGGTTTGGTTTTTGGGTTTTCTCTGTATTAGGAAAAAGGAAATTGAACCAGAAAAAGGAGTGCAATACAAGAAGAACTAGAGAATGTTAAACAGATTAGAGAATCTGTACCATACAATAATAATCTTACTGATTACAATGTAATGAAAAACAGTGGAAATAAAGTGCTGAACAACATCACATAAAATAACACCAGGCGATCAGACACAAATTATTCAAAGGTCCTTTGGTTAATTGGAGCCCTGGTGGTGCAGTGGTTAAGAGCTCGGTTGCTAACCAAAAGGTCGGCAGTTGGAATCCACCAACTGCACCTTTAAAACCCTAAGGGGGAAGTTCTACCTGTCCTTTAGGGTCACTATGAGTCTGAATTGACTCATTGGTAATTTTTGGGGGGTGGGGGTGGGTTTTGTCAATTAGAAAGTGGAAAGAGACAGGGATTAACTTTAGACAATAATAAGTCATGTACATATGCTAAAAATATAAAGATAGCCACTAAAAATATTTGTCATGGTTTGAACTATGTCCCCCCAAAAATATGTGTATCAATTTGGTTAGGCCAAGATTCCTAATATTTTGTGATTGTCCTCCATTTTGTGATTGTAATTTTATGTTAAAGGGATTAGGGTGGAATTGTAACACCCTTACCAGGTCACATCCCTGACCCAACGTAAAGGGAGTTTTCCTGGGGTGTGGCCTGCACAGCTTTTTATCTCTCAAGAGATAAAAGGAAAGGGAAGCAAGCAGAGAGTTGGGGACCTCATACCACCAAGAAAGCAGCACCAGGAGCAGAGCGCATCCTTTGGAACTGGGGTCCCTGTGCCTGAGAAGCTCCTTGACCAGGGGAAGATTGAGGACAAGGAATCTTCCTCCAGAGCCAACAGAGAGAAAGTTGTCCCCTGGAGCTGACACCCTGAGTTTGGATTTATAGCCTACTGGACTGTAAGAGAATAAATTTCTTTGTTAAAGCCATCCAATTGTGGTATTTCTGTTACAGCAGCCTTAGATGATTAAGACAATATTGAATGTATAACTTCCAAGCTAATAAAGGGAAATAAAGTTCAAAAGAAAAACTTGATCAATCTATCAGAAAGCATAAAAGAAGAAAGTGTAGATAGAATAAATGTTAGGGCTACTGAATCTCTTACCAGGGATAGCCCACCCATGAATGGCAATACCTTGCCCAAGTGTACATCCTCTCTCTGGTGACAACTCACATACAGGAACCGGTCAAAGCAGAGATACAAGTGCCCAGCTCACTTGCCTCAAGATAAGACAGATCTCAAGAGCCATATTAGCTCCAGATCTCCCTGCAGAATGAGCTGAGGCTTTTACTGAGACTGGACTGCAATTCAATTCCTCTCTTTGCCTGATTCTGTCACTTTCATTCCCTTACAGGTGTTGATGGAAAGAACACTCCCCAGTGAATCACCTGGAATCAAGCTTCTGGAGTCTTTGAGTAGTGCAAATGGTTAACAGACTTGATTGCTAACCAAAAAGTTAGAGGTTCACATCAACCCAGGGATGCCTCGAAAAAAAAGCCTGGTGAACTATGTTTGAAAAATCAGCCATTGAAAACCCTATGAAGAAAACTCCCACTCTCACACACATGTGGCCTCCATGAGTTGGAATTGACACCATGGCAACTAGTTGGTTGGTTATGTAGGTCTCTAGATTCTTTTACCCAGTAACCCGGCCTAAGACAATTAGCGCATACATGCTAGGCATGTGAATTAAAAGATGAGCAGAAGAAGAAGACAGGTGTACCAAAGGAGCTAACTTAGCAAACTAGACAGACTGTAGATTCTGGAGTAAGGCCTGCCGCTTACTAATTGTGTGACCTTGGATAAACTCCTGACCCCCAATTCCTTCATCTGTGTTGGTCAAAGAGGAAGCGTTCAGTAGCGTTAGATGATATTCAACATTACGTGAAGTATAATACTTAGATTGTTAAGAAAAATAAAAGATAAAACCAGACTGGCTTTGGTTTGCCTAAGAGAAGACTTCAAGAAGAAGTGACATTGAAGTTTAAACTTGAAAGATGAATAAGACAGTATCAAACAGGAAAGAGCTGAAATATTTTGCCAAATGGGGAAAGAGCATGAGGTAAATTCTGAATGCATAGTAAACTGCAAATAATCTGCTTGTGTTGGAGTATATAGATAAAGGGGGCAGGAAATGGGGCTGGAAACGTTGGAGCTAGCCTATGGATTTTCGATTTTCTTCTGTAGTAAGTAAAGCCTTTTACAAATAAGTGTATCATAATCAAATTTGTATTTTAAACAGGTAACACTCTAACCACAGTGTCATGGATATATTGAGAAACTAAGGAGAATCCCTGGGAGGCACAAATGGTCAAATGCTGAACTATTAGCCAAAAGATTAGTGGTTTAAATCCACCCAGAGGTGCCTTGGAGGACAGGTCACAGCCTATTAAACTGTATGGAGCAGTTCTACTCTGCACACACGCGGTCACCATGAGCTGGAATCAACTCAACGGCAACAACAACAAAGGAGAATCTAGAAGTCGGAAGACGTGTGTACAGCCTACTGTATCAGTCCAGACAAAAGAGGGAAACAAGCTGAGTAAGGGCAGTTGCAGAATAAATGGAGACTAAGTGACAGATTTTAGAAACACTAGAAGGCAAAAGAAAACTATTTAGAATGTATATGTGAAAAGAAAAGAAGAAAGATGAGACAAAGCTGGTCTCTGAGTTTTCTAGTCTAAGTGAGGGGTTGAGAAATGGGAGAGACGAGTTTTATTTTGAGGCTGATCATCTTGAGATATTAGGTCAGCAAAGAATTATGTTAGAGGACTAGAGTGAATGAGGCTAAATAAAACTTCAAACAGAACAATTAACAGTGGTGTCATTGTGCATGGGAAAACAGTCCATCTGTCAGTGAGTCTGCAAAATAATTTTCTACCTGGTTAGTTTAGCATATGGAAAATGTGCGTTTCTTTTCCCATGGAAAAAGAACACTTACACAGTGAATACAAAAAGAGTCATAGTGCTCCATTCTGAATACCTGCGTGTGGGTTTTCAATGGACAATTCAGACGATTTTTCAGGCACTGCTCACCAATAATTTATAATATGCACAAATAGTCTCCTCAATTAGATTTATATCCGTGCATTTAAATTAAGATCCACTTAGTCTGATGCCTCAGAGTCTAGCTGAAAAAATGCCAGAAGTTTGGCTTTTAAGTTTTCCGTCTTCGGGGGGATTAATTCATCCACCAGAAGCACAATAATTCCATATGTCCAAGTTTGGATGTATTTGCTACTTCTGAAAGAAACAATGATGACACTATGCCGACTTTCAAAATGAATCAAATAGAAGGAAAAGCATAATTCAAAGCCAAATTGGGATTCATTTGCACATATTTGGGACTTAAAAGATTTTTGTCATCATTTGACTGGAGCCCTGTTGGAAACAATTTATGAGTCATTTCTAGACAGTCCTTTTCAGGATGCACAGCTTTGAATTGCACCAAAGCCCTGTTTTGCTTTCCCTGATCATGTAGCAGACTGTCTGCCTTTCTATAATTGTGCCTCTGAAGCCCCTGTCAGCAGGACAATTGCAAAGCCATCTTTAAACCTGGTTAAAACGTGTAGCCAAGGTGAAATTTAGCACTTGAGCTCTCAACTCAAGAGGTTTGATTGTAAAAGAAGGTAGACTGGAACAAAATTAGAAAATTTCAAGTGGATGTAAAATCATTTGTTCTTAAAATGGCTGCCTGTGAGAAATTGTACCTCCAAAATTTTTACTTAACCCATTAAATCATTGCCATCGAGTCAATTCCAACGCATAGTGACCTTGTAGGACAGAGTAGAACTACCTATAGGGTTTCCAAGGAGTGGTTGGTGGATTTGAACTGCTGATCTTTTGGTTAGCAGCCATAGCTCTTATTAGTACTCTTAAATATCAGGTAGGTTCAGTGGCAAGTTCATAGAAACTTGTATAAATATTTCATGATTAAAAATGAGTTTTACTGTCAAGTTGAATTTATTTCTATTTTCCACTTATTCAACAAAAGACCTCTCTCTTGAAAGGTTGTGTCATACAATCTGTGCTGATGTTTCTCTAAGTTATCAGCAAGCATTCCCTGAGTTCCTAGGGTTGCTGAAATGTTCTTGGTAAATGAAAGTAAAGTATTTTTATAACAAGTGTACAAATACTTATTATGTTTCAAAAAAAACAGACTGTGACACACAAGGAACGAAAAAAAACTATGCTGCAAGGACGAAGCTACATAGAATTATGGGCATCCATCTTTATATACCTGGCCCAAACTTAGCCTCATGAGCAATTATGTCCAACAGTAAGTTTTGTTTTTAATAATTCTAAATTTCCATTTTAAGCTTCTTTAGAAAGCTTCCTTTCCTCTATATTTTTCTGATTTCCAAAGTCCGGAATGAATAGTATCATTCCAATTCATTGGCGGAGGTTTAAACATGTCCCCCACATTCTTTAACATCCCTTCTCCTGGTGGGTGGGGTCAGAGTCTTCTCCTAGAATCTGGGCTCTGATTGCCTAACTAACGTAATACCAGTGGATACAATGCTATGCCAATTGTGATAAACTACTCATGACAGCTCTCTCTAAAGGGAGCAAAATTAGTGTAACTCTACTTTTCTCTCTGTTTCTTAATTCAGGCTAATTCAAAAGAAACAACTTTATCCTGTGAGCCCTCTCTTATATTTGGGATTGAGCTGCCCAGGGAAAGCACAAATTCTGTTCAGCTTCTCCAGGGACAGCCACTTTGCCCACCACAATGCAACCTTTCTCACTAGTAAAGGAGATATTATGTCCCTTACAGTTTTCTGGTATTTTATTTCTCAGCTTTTCAGAACATGGGCAAGGAAAAAATGTATACTTTACTGAGGACCCTGTGGAAACTCCAATAGCTACCTATAGGTCCTCACTGAAAGGGTATATGAAGAATAAATATCAAGAAGAGAAAAAAGACACCAAAAGGAAAATCTTGGATTCTAGAAGGAATTATGAATAAATTAAATGATTAAAAATGGGGTAAGAATAAAAAATATTTACTGTATAAACTAAGTACGATTAAGTTTAACTAATTAGGTTTAAAAAATCTCCATAAAGTCTGGATAACAACAGCATGTAAGCTTAGAAAGGGGTTGGTGACTGAAATTAGTACATGGTAAGGTCCTTGTATTGTTCAAATGTAGAATGAAGATTTAGATTAATTTTAAAGTTTATTAAGTATACATACTATTTCGATAACAAGGACAAAAAAAAAAAAAAATTTTAAGTATATCTCCTAAACAGAAGTGGAAAAATAGAAAGAGAAAAAAAAACAAATTCAAACAAAGACAAGAAAAGAGAGAAAATAAGCATAGAAAAAGGGACAAACAAAATTACAAAATGTACAGATATATATTGAATTCTGTAAATATAATAAAACATGATTCAACTATGAAAATACAATTAAACTAGAAATCAATAACAAAAAGATATCTGATAAATCTAATGATATGAAAACTAAAAAATATTTTACAACAAGTGAAAATGAAAAACAATACATCAAAATTTGTGGAATGCAGATAAAGCAGTGCATAGATGAAATTTATAACATAAAATGATTATATTAGGAAAAAAGGTCTCAAATCAATAACACAAGCTTTAATTCTAGGAAACTAGAAAAATAAGAGCAAAATGAAGCCAAAGCAAATAGAAGTAAAAAAATAATACAGATAAGAGTAGAAAAGAATGAAATAGAAAAGAAACTAATAAGGCAAAAAAAAAAAAAAGGTGAAACCAAAACCAAAAGCTGGGTGTTTGAAAAGACCAATAAAATTGATAAACTTCTAGCCAGACCATTCAAGAAAAATGGAGAGAAGATACAAATTATCAATATCAAAATGAAAGAGAAAATCACCACAGATGCCACAGACATTAAAAGAATAATAAGGAACTGTTAAGAACAACTGTATGCCCAGAAATTCAATAACTTAAACAAATTCTTTCAAAGACATAAACTACCAAAATTCACTCCAGAAGAAGATAACCTGAAGAGAACTATGTCTATTACAAAATTCAATTTGTAATTAAAACCCATCCCACTAAGAAAACTCCAGGCTAGATGGTGTGACAGGTGAATTGTAGAAAACATTCAAGGAAGAAATAATATAAATTTTATGCAGTCACTTCTAGAAATCAGATGATAAGGTAACACTTTCCACTTCATTTTATGAAACCTGCACTGCACTAATACCAAAATTCACCAAAGATACTGTATGGGGGAAAAAAAAAATCAGATAAATATTCCTCATGAATATAGATACAAAAATCTTCAATAAAACATTAGCAAATAAAATCCAGCAATGTATAACAAGACTTATATATTATGACTAATTAGGGTTTATCTCAGGAATAAAGGGCTGGTATAACATTTGAAAACCAGTGTAATTTAATGTTATCAGAGTAGAAAAGGAAAACAGAAATCATCACTATATGGAGAAAAACCATTTGAAAAAATTCAGCATCCCTTTATAACAAACACATTCCACAAACTAGGAATTGAAGGGAACACATTAACATGATATGGGAATTTTAAAAAATGAACAACAAAAAAAACTACAGCTAACATCATAAAATTAAGAATAAGGCAAAGATATCAATTCTCGCGTTCTTATTCACCATGATACTGGAAGTCCTAGCAAGTGTAATAAAGCCAGAAAAACAAATAACAGGCACATAGACTTCAATGAAAAGAAATAAAACTTTCTCTATTCACAGAGGATATTATTGTTTACGATTTCATTTATACAAAATGTCCAGAAAATCTATGGACATGTTGTTAGGTGCCACTGAATCAGCTCCAACTCATAACGACCCTATGCACAACAGGATCCTGCTCCATTCTCACAATTGTTGTTATGCTTGAGCCCATTGTTGCAGCCACTGTGTCAATCCATCTCCATGAGGGTCTTCCTCTTTTTCAGGGACCCTCTACTTTACCAAGCATGACATCCTTCTTCAGGGACTGATCCCTCCTGATAACATGTCCAAAGTATGTGAGATGTAGTCTCACCATTCTTGTCTAAGGAGCATTCTGGTTGTAATTCTTCCAAGATAGATTTGTTCATTTTTTGGCAGTCCATGGTATATTTAATATTCTTCACCAACACCACAATTCAAAGGTGTCAAATCTTCTTCAGTCTGCTTCATTCATTGTCCAGCTTTCACATGCATATGAGGTGATTGAAAACACCATGGCTTGGGTCAGGCGCACCATAGTCTTCAAGGTAACATCTTTGCTTTTCTACACTTTCTAGACATATAAAGAGAATTATTGGTTGGCTTGGGCTGGGAGTGATAATGGGGGCTGAGTACAAACGGACATGAGGGATTTCATTGGGATGATGAAAAAGTCCTAAAACTGCATTGTAATGATGGTTACACAACCATGCAAATTAACTACAAATCATTGAATCATACTTATTATAGATGAATTTTATGAGATGTAAATTATACTTGAATAAAGCTATTAAGCAAAGGCATGTGTCTGTATTGATCATAACAAATTATGAATAATATTGCAGAGAATGGGAATTCCAGAACACTTAATTGTACACATTGGGAACCTGTACTTAGGCCAAGAAGCAGTCATTCAAACAGAACAAGGGGATGCTATGGTTAAAAGTTAAGAAAGGTGTGTGTCAGGGTTGTATCATTTCACCACACTTAATCAATCTGTATGCTGAACAAATAATCCAAGAACTGGACTATATGAAGAAGAATGGGGCATCAGGATTGGAGGAAGATTCACTAACAACCTGCGATATGCAGATAACACAACCTTGCAAGTGGGCATGAGGGATTTTATTGGGGTGATGAAAATGTGCTAAAACTGAATTGTGGTGATGGTTACACAGCATGCAAATTTACTACAAATCATTGAATTGTACTTGAAGAGGACTTGAAGCACGTACTGATGAAGATTAAAGATCATAGCCTTCAGTAGGAATTACGCCTCAACATAAAGAAAACAAAAATTCTCGCAAATGAATCAATAAGCAACATCATGATAAATGAGAAAATATTGGAGTTGAAGTTGTAAAGGATTTCATTTTACTTGGATCCACAATCAATGTCCATGGGAGCAGCAGTCAAGAAATCAAAGAACGCACTGCATTAGGCAAATCTGCTGCAAAAGACTTCTTTAAAATGTTAAAAAGGAATGATGTCACTTTAGGGACTACTTTGCACCTGACCAAAGCCATGATGTTTTCACTCTTCTCAGGTGCTGGACAATGATCATCGGAATCAAGAATGGTGAGACTTCATCTCACATACTTTGGACATATTATCAGGAGGGACCAGTCCCTGGAGAAGAACATCATGCATGATAAAGTAGAGGGTCAGGGAAAAAGAGGAAGACCCTCAACAAGATGGATTGATACCATGACTGCAAAAATGGGCTCAAGCATAGCCACAATTCTGAAGATGGTGAAGGACTGGGGCAGTGTTTTGTTCTGTTGTACACAGGGTCACTATGAGTCGGAATCGACTTGACAGCACCTAACAACAACAAAAACTGTTAAAACAAAACAAAACAAATCTCAAAAAAAATCTACAAGAAAATACAAGATAAATTATAGAATTTCTATAAAAATCAACTATATTATTAGGCATTAGCAGTAAATAATTGGATTAAAAAACAAAAATTTAATGAACATATTGTATTATCTGCAATAGCATCAACATATGAAATAATTAAATACAAATCTAAGAAAATATGTGTAGGAAGTGTATGCTAACGAAACAATGATGAAAGAAATCAAAATGACCAAAATAGAGACATATACTATATTCATGAATAGGAAGACTCAAATTTAAGATATCAATTCTTCAAAATTGAGCTATAGATTCAGCACCATTCCAATAAAAATTCCAGCAAAAGTTTTCTTTGAACCAAAAAATAGCTTATTTCAATTAGTAAAGTACACCTGCTTTGAGCATTGTGTTCTTTTAAAGAATTATCTATGTAATATCAAATTGACAACAGCATCTCAAAATGTAGGATAGGAAGCTTAGGCAGCAGTGAGTTTCAGATAATGGTGGTGGAATAAAATGGAAAAAGATAGCAAGGATGGTAGTACAACTTGTAGAATGTAACCAGTGTTAGTGAAATGTACATGTAGAAATTGTTGAAATGGTGTATCTTTGGCTGTGTATATTTTCACACACACACACACACAAAATTCCATCCAAATTTCTTATAGAAATCAAGGAACCCATTCTCAAATTTATTTGAACAGAAAAATAACTAGAATAATCAAAGCAATCTTGAAAAGAACAAAGTTAGAGGACTCATTTAACCTGATTCCAAGGCTCACCATAAGCTACAGTATTTAAGATAATGCTCTTTGGTAAAAGGAAAGGCGCATATATCAATAAAACTGAATAGACAGTTCAGAGAAGTACTCGCACAAATATGGTCAATTAATTTTCGATGAAGGTGCAAATGAAATTTAATGAAGAAAGTATAGTCTTTTTAACAAATGGTGATGAAACAATCAGGCAAACATACACAATAAATAAGTAAATGAAGTATGACCTACTTTATTTATTTAGATAAGTGTAAATTGTTCCACATGGGTGTACATTCAAAATCAATATCATCTTTCCCCCGTCCTGATGTGTAGATTCAACCTAATACAAATGCCAACCTGAGATGGCTCATATACCTAAATATAAAATATGGAATTATAAAACTTTTAGTGGAAAACATAGAAGCTAATTTTTGTGACATTGGATTAAGCAAAGAGTTCTTAAATTCAACTAGAAAGCATAGTGAATAAAAGAAATAATAAATTTTACTCCATCAAAATTATCTTTTTTTTAACTCTGCAAAAGACATTAAAACCTGTTTACTATCATAACAGCATACAAGCTTCCACTGAGTGATGAGTGGTGGATGTGCTTGAGGTACACTGGCAGGTAATCAAACCCAGGTCTCCTGCATGGAAGAGGAAAATTCTACCGCTGAAACACCAATGTCTTCACATATAACACACTATATAATAAAATAGAACAAACACTCATATCCTTCATGAAATATAATTTCTAAGTAACTATATGAGAATTAAAGTGAGGATTACTAGTGTCGTGGATTGAATTGTGTCCCAAAAAAATGTGTGTCAACTTGGTTGGGCCATGATTCCTAGTATTGTGTGGTTGTCCTCCATTTTGTGATTTTAATTTTCCTAAATTTTGTAAATCCTAATCTCTGCTTGTGGTAGATGAGGCAAGATTAGATTATGTTACAGAGGATTAGGGTGGGATCACATACCTGATCCAATGTACAGGCAGTTTCTCTGGATTGTGGCCTGTACCACTTTTACCTTACAAGAAATAAAAAGGAAGCAAGCAGAGAGTAGTGACCTCACATTACCAAGAAAGCAGTGCCCGTCCTTTGGACCTGGGGTTTCTGCACAAAGAAGCTCCTACTCCAGGGGAAGACTAATGAGAAGGACCTTCTCCCAGAGACAACGGAGACAGAAAGCCTTCCCCTGGAGCTGACGCCCTGAATTTGGACTTCTAGCCTACTAAATCAAAAAACAAACCCATTGTCGTTGAATCGATTCTGACTCATAGCAACCCTATAGACTGTAAGAATATAGATTTCTCTTTGTTAAAGTCATCCATTTGTGGTATTTCTGTCATAGCAGCACTAGATGACTAAGACAACTAGTTCATTGATTAAGCAAATATTTATTGAACATCTACTAGGTTGAAGGAATGGTTCTAGGCACTGGGGATTCAGCATTCTAGGTTGGCAAGTCAGTAAACAATAAATAAGTAGTATGTCAGGTTGTAGTAAGTGCTATGAAAAAATGAGGCAAAAAAGAGAGCGTATCGGGGATAGTACATAAATGTATGTTTTGAAGACAGTCAAATAAACAATGATTAATTTAGAAGAAAGTGTGAATGATAAGGGAAAAACTAATCCAATATATAAATATTAGTTTTTGTGGATTTATTTGTAACCAGTCGCTTTACTATATGCTTATTTTTTCTAGCAGCTTTTCTCTTTGTTTTCTTGGAAGAATATCAAATCACCAGCAAATAATGTATGCCACAAACTAATGTGTAGCAGGTCAAGGTGAGACAAAAATTAGGAACTTTAGGAGTTATTACCAAGAACCCTTCATTCTGTGGTGTCTGGGGTCTTAAATGCTAGCAAGTGGCCATCTAAGATTCATCAATTGGTCTCAACCTGCCTGGAGCAAAGGAGAATGAAGAACACCAAAGACACAAGGTAATTGTGAGGACAAGAGACAGAAAGGGTCACATAAACCAGAGACTACATCAGCCTGAGACCAGAAGAACTAGATGGTGTCCAGCTATAACCGATGACTGCCCTGACAGGGAGCACAACAGAGAATCCCTGATGGAGCAGGAGAATAGCGGGATGCAGACCTCAAGTTCTCATAAAAAGGCCAGACTTAATGGTCTGACTGAAACTAGAAGGACCCCAGAGGTCATGGTCCCCAGACCTTCCATTAGCCCAGGACTGGAACCAGGGATTGGACTGGACTATAAGACAGAAAATGATACTGGTGAGGAGTGAACTTCTTGGCTCAAGTAGACACATAAGACTATGTGGGCAGCTCCTGTCTGGAGGTGAGATGAGAAGGCAGTGGGGGCAGAAGCTGGCTGAATGGACACGGGGAATACAGGGTAGAGAGGAGGAGTATGATGTCTCATTAGGGGGAGAGCAACTAGGAGTACATAAACTAAAACCAAACCCAGTGCCGTCAAGTCAATTCCGACTCATAGCAACTCTATAGGCCAGAGTAGAACTGCCCCATAGAGTTTCCAAGGAGCGCCTGGTGGGTTCAAACTGCCTACTCTTTGGTTAGCAGCCATAGCACTTAACCACTATGCCACCAGGGTTTCCAGCAAGGTGTATATAAGTTTTTGGATGAAAGACTGACTTGAATTGTAAACTTTCACTTAAAGCACAATAAAATAAATAAATAAATAAACAGTTATATGTATTAAAAGAAAAAGAATCCCTCATTTTAAAAGCATTTATTGGTGGTTATTTTATGCCAGTCCCAATGACAAGCACATAAAATGAACAGCAAAAATAGCAGCCCCAAACTCAAGAAACATACACTTAAAAAGTAGAGTAAGATATTAATTAAGTAATCATAACCAAATATAAAAATGTTATGGAGAAGTACAATTGGCAGTGATAGCATATGGTTGCAAGAATATCTAGTTAGAAAAGTCAAGGAAGCTTTTCCTGTGGAAGAGACACTGGAACTGAGGTCTGATGAAAGAGTAAAAAGGTGAAGAAGGTATGGGTAGACAAGCAAGGGCAGAGCAAGAACAAGGGACTTAAAGAAATCCCTGTGCACCTAGGGGATGAAGTTCATGGTTAGGCTGGAGATGGTGATCGGTGGATTCCACACCACTCAGCATGAGATCTATGAGCATGAAGACCTTGTCTAGTTTTTTAGCACTGTTTTCCCAGCCCATAGAACAGGGTCTGGCACAAAGAGATACCCTTTAAATACCTATCAAACAAATGAAGGGCCATGCAGAGCTTTGTACATTTTGTTAATGAAAAAAAATTTTTTCCCATTTTTTTCTATTAACAGTCGGAAGCAATTGAGGGGTTTTAGGCAAAGAGATGACATGATCAGGTTTTCTTTTCTTAAAGATTACTCCGGTGCAGTATTGAGAACAAATTGAGGAGGGGCCTGATTGCAGAGATCCTGACCCTTTCGGTGAATATAACCCGAGTACAGGCAAAAGGTGTGATAATGGCACCATGACGGTGATATAGAGAAGTGGACAGATGGCAAAGATATTTGGAGGTAAAACTGGCAGAATTCAGTGATGAATTTGTCCTATCCGTCAATGATAAAACCAAGTAATCAACAGAGTAATGACTTTTCCTCAGAGTCAAATATAGCCAGTATCTTAGAACACCCAAGAGAAAGCCAAGATTGATTTACCCCCAGCCCAAAGAAGGAAAATAAAATAAAGAATCAAGGTAGCGTAAAATGGTATTTTAAAGAAGGATGCTTGACAGTCTTGCAAGTCTTGCTAAGAGAGAATTCCTTCTAGTCTATATAATGAATGTTACATTGAGCAAGGACCTCACATGTAGATAGCTACTTATTCACCAAAATTTATGCCACCGTCCTGTGAAATAGTTTCTTCCCTTCCACCACACACAAGTAACCAGGAGATGTGAATTACTTCACATGGGTGAACATTCAAAATCAATAGCATTTTTCCACTTTCCTGATTTGTAGACCCAACCTAATACAGCAGATGCCCCTTCAAGAGTAAAAGGACATTTGCTGCCTCAAACTAAGTGACAAGATTAGCACTCCAAACTCTGGAAAACCCAGAGTCCTCCACTTAAAACACCAGATAATACAATCTGATTCATTGATGAACAAAACGGAAATACTAAAGAAAAGGATGCAAAACCCCGATTTTCATTTTTTGTTCCCAACACAGTCAAACACATAAGCTCTGGTCTTACCTAATAAATTTCACCTAGGGGCTGACAACGTATCCCACTGTGTTAACAAATAAATAGCAGACACAGTCCACAGACTGTCAAATCTCTGCTGCAGAATAAACAGGGCTATGCTTGTACTCAATAAAACAAAATAGTGCCCAAGGAATGAGCCAGACAGAGGCAAATGCAAGGACAAATCTGCAAAAAGTCTTAGGAAGTAGAAGTTCAAAGTTATTATTTTCCTGGGGTTGGGTATCTTGGGGATTATTTATAAGTCTAGGTTTTTTAGCTTAAATCAGCTTTCAGTAAAAGTAACATTTAAAAAATCAGAAAACAGATTTGTTGTCCTATACTGGAGGGGTACTGTTTAAGAGCTCGGCTGCTAACCAAAGTGTCAGCAGTTTGAAACCACCAGCCGCTCCTTGGAAACCCTGTGGGGGTGTTCTCTGTCCTGTAGGGTTGCTATGAGTTGGAACTGACTTGACAGCAACAGTTTAGGTTTTGTTTTTTCATTTTGTCCTGTACTTAGATCAAATTATTACTTACCTGAGAAAATGTGATTGTGATTTTCTTCATGCACGCATGATTGTTTCACTTATGTGTCTTCATTATAATTTTATAATTATAATTTTTCACTATCCCCAATGTTAGGTTTTAATTCTTGAGAACTAAAACCCTATTTCCTACCTTCTTAGT
Source organism: Elephas maximus indicus (assembly GCF_024166365.1). Classification (NCBI taxonomy): domain Eukaryota; kingdom Metazoa; phylum Chordata; class Mammalia; order Proboscidea; family Elephantidae; genus Elephas; species Elephas maximus. The sequence goes on along the minus strand of NC_064822.1, from coordinate 10,588,435 downwards.
TTTTTTCTGTTTATTCTATAAATAATTAAAGATTACATATATTATAATTCCATGGTAATGCTTGGTCTAATTGCTTTATTTCCTTCATAAAAAGTAATAAGAATAACTAGTCTATATTTAGAAAATAAGACAGAAAGCCATGAAAAAAAAAAAAAACCCATAGAGTAAAACCTAAATCATTCACACTTATTAAGGGAAAGACCAGTTTGAGTGAGTAGAAAATACGAATTATAGAATTTTTTCAAAAATACATAGTATTAATTCTTTCAATTATATGCTGTACTTTAAGTTAGGCAAGAAAACTTTGCCAACCTAGTATTTTTGGAATATTTTACAAAACACAAGAGTGTTTTGTATCATATTAGCAGTTCCATGTACTTGGAAACCTCTCTCTTTATAAATAATATTAACCACCATCATTACCTCACCCTGTCTCATTTCTGTTGCTGGAAATATTTTGCCCACCACTCTTTGTATATAGTAAATAAGGCAAATAATTTTGCAAGTTAATGTTAATTTTTTTTGGTTGTTTCACCATTTGTAAAAGAGACAATTGGGAGAAAAGCAAAAAGCAAAGATGGGAAATTTCAGATACGGGGAAGATCTCATAGATCAGGGGTTAGCAAACTTTTTTCTGTACAAAGCCAAATAGAAAATAAACTTGCCTTTGAGCCTTTGTTGCAACTCTTCAATTTTTTCAGAAATGAAAGGACATGGCTGAGTTCCAACGAAACTTTATTTATGGACACTGAAATCTGAATTTCAAGTAATTTTCATATGCTATTGAATATTATTATTTTGACTTTTTCAACCATTTAAAAATATAAAAACCATTCTTAGCTCTCAGTCCATACAAAAACATAAGGTGGGCTGTATTTGGCCTACGGGGGGAGTGTGCCGACTCCTGGCGTAGAGCATAGACATCAATCTTCTCTTATGTATATAAAATCCATCACATTAGAAATGAAAAAACAACAAAGAAAAGGACTGAAAAAAAATACCACGGATGGTACCTGATGAACATGCAAATCAGAATGGTTGAATTTTGTTTTTGCTAGCATTTTCACACTCAAGATTTTGGTTCCTTTTTATATGAAGATGATGTCAGCAGTTGCAAGCTTGCTGAGCTATTTTGATTGCCTAAGAAACATCCATAAGCAGAATTTTTCCAATATATTTAATGTTTTAAAAAGGAAAAATAATTGTCTATCTTATTCTTCTTCCTGTAAAACTCAAGCGAAACTCACTTTGAAGGAAAAAACAATTAGCTTGTTTTCACTGTACTCTTCTCTGCAGCCATGACTTACAACTTAAGTCATGGTTGCCAGAACAAATTGGAAACTAGCACACCTCCACACTAGTAGGAGATGCTGAGGGATTTCTAATAGCAGTGGCAGACACTTCCCCAGTCTACATGTTAGATTCTGCTTTATAGGAACAGCACATATAGAACCTCCCAAATAGAAGCTTCCAGAATTTAGAATTATTCATGAAAGTAATTTCATAGATATAATTGGTTTGCAGTATATGCCATAGGGTTATATAAGCTACAGTGTAAATTTGTCCTTGGTGGTTATTTACTTGATATCCTCCTATCTCCAACACATACATTGTAATGACGAAGAATATAGGATTCTTGGACCTTAAGTGAACTACCAAAGATTATCAAACTAATGAGTGTCCATTAATGGAAAGAGACTGGATGTTAAATGAGATACATAAGTAGTTTCACTCACTAAAATATTGCTGGTATGTTACATTAGAGACTGCAATGCAACATTGAACATGTCATAGTCTGATGTCCACAATACAGGGAAAAGAAAAGGTAGCAATATTTGAGCAGTTCAGAATACCTTGATTTAAAAAAAATGAGTGAAAAAATAAGGAGCTACTTGCCATAGGCATTTAGGTACATTACAAAAAAAAAAAAAAATTTTTTTTAATCATTGGTGAGTATTAATAACATAATATGTCTTTAGATAAAGACAAAATTTATCTTACATATTCATTTTTAAAACCATCTAATGAAATTATTAACAATGAAGTATTCCGACTTAATGTTCTATGTTCCCAGGATATTTGAGAGTCTCAGAGGAAATATTGGCTATAGAATGAGACAGACCTGGATTCAATTCTTAAACAACTTTTTTATTATTATTATTTTCTATTACTTATAGGGATTTTAAATTTTTCTTTTTAGTTTCTTTTCAGCATATTCTACTCCTAGCAATGGATACAGTGCCTGTGAAGGCCAATACTGCTCCTCAAAATATAGAGAGCTCTCAAAACTGAGCACTAAAATAAATAATTCAATTAGAAACGGGCAAAATATATAAGAGCATTTCATCAATGAGAGGTATACATACAGATGGAAGGTAGCAAATGAAAAGATGTTCAACTTTATTACCCACAACTGTTGGCGTTTATCCCAGAGAAATGAAAGCTTATATTGACAGAAAAACATGAATATTCATGGTAGGATTATTCATAATAGTAAAAAACTGGAAACAATGCACTTTTTCATTTAGTGAATGGTTAAACTGTGGAAGTCCATACCATAGAATGCTACTTACCAACGAAAAGGAACAAACGTTACAGAACACCAACTTGGATGAATTTCCAAGGAGTTATGCTGAGTGAAAAAAATAAATTCTAAAAGGTTACATACGATCTGATTCTATTTAAATAAGAATGTTGAAATGACAGCATGTAGAAATAGAGAAGATATTAGATTAGTGATTGCAAGGTTTAAGGTCAGAGGCAAGGGCTGTGTTGGTGGAGGGAAGTAGGTGTGGTTAGGAGAGGGCAACATTGCCTTAAACTATTCCGTATCTTGGCTGCTGTGGTGGATACACAAAACCACCCATGTGATACAAGAGCACAGAACTAAATATACACACACAAATGAGGATGAGTAAAACTGGGGAAATCTGAACAAGATCAAAAAGTTGTATTAATGCCAATATCCTGGTTGTGATATTTTACTAGAGTTTTTGGGGGAAGCTGGATAAAGGATACATAGTATCTCTGTGTATTATTTCTTACAACTGCATGGCAATTTACAATTATTTGAAAAAGGAAAAAAGTCACCTTTGAAAAAAATAATCATGAGAAAAATTTTGGATTAGTTTACAATTCCTGTAGTTTTTATATCATTTTAATTTTGAGATACATATACATTTTGGGGTAATATAATGCTTTCAGGACTGAGGATTCTCTGAAGGTCCTAGTATAGCTCTAAACTGTCCAGGCAGTTTTCAGGGGAAAACACACACACACACACAAAATCCCTCGACTCAGGATTTACAGTCCAGAGTAGATGATGCAGCATGCTGGACTCCTGCCAGTTAAACCCATGGATCCCACTCAGGCACAGGTTCCATTGACTTTGTTCTAAGGTGTCTCAGATATTAAGCCATTCTTTTTATTTTTTGTCATGGGGATCTCTTTCCTTAACTTCCTTCCTTCCCTTGCTCTCAAAAATTCTCTAGAATACCATGAAGATTCTCAACTTTGCTCTTACCCTCCCTTTTCCAAAACAAACCTCGTGACTCCCTTTTTAATGGTACCCCAGTCCCAGATATTCTCCACTATCAATCATACAATTGAAACACATTTCAAAAAGATTGCTTATGTGTTCTTCAGTCCTCAAACCCAGGCTCTAGAATGTCACACCATCGACAAGAATAGAATTTGAAACAAGCACTTCCATGAAGTTAGTATCCCAACTTGGTTACCTGAAGCTGAAGCCTTCAACATTCACCCCATCTTCCCCTTCCTGCTTTCGTCAGGAGACCATCAATAAACACCTAAATAAATAAAAACATAATTTCAGATGATGATTGGTTATTTAAAGGGGAAAGAAAGGAAGGACGGCTGGAAGGAAGGGAGGGAGGGAGGGAGGAAGGAAGAGAGAGAGAAAGAAAGAAAAAGAAAGGAAGGAAGAAAAAGAAAGAAGGAAGGAAAGAAAGAGACAGAAAGAAAGAGAGAGAGAGAAAGAGAGACAGAAAGAGAGAGAGAAAGACAACAACAAAATGATGATATACAGAGTATAAGGGTGGATCATGCAGTCCTGTGTACGACATTTAATATTTGAACTGAGACCTGAAAGTTAAGGAGCCAATAGCAAGAAAATAGGGAAGTAGCAAAGGGGAAGAAAAGGGAGTGTCCCAGCAGAGAATACAGTGCATACGAGGGCACCCAGAACCACAAGCAAGGAAAAGGGTGAGACAGGTGAGGCTCCTGGGATGCAGAATTGAAGGGGGCACTCATTCCCAGGGCTGGGCCTGCACTAGAACAACCCTGAGAATGATCACGTGCTTAAACTTTGCGCACTTGGCACCTCACTCCTCAGGAGCACTGGCTCTCTGGTGCTTCAAGTGCAGGGTCGGCCCCTGAATATGGGCACCTCCTTATCTTTAACCCAAGTGCTTTGGTTGCCACACCCTAGTCCCAGTCATGGGGAGGAACAAGCTTGTGGTTTTGAGGAACGGAAAAAAAGGCAGTGTGCCTAGAGAATAATAAATTTTTGCTGAAGGATTGGCAGAAGCCAGATGGCTTTTGGGCTTGTAGACCTGAGAAAGGAGTTGGTATTTTATTTTAGATGTGATGTGAAGTCACTGGAGGGATCCGAGCAGGGGAAGGGCATGATCTAGTTGACATTTAAAAATTGTCCCACGAGCTGCTGTACTTGAGTGAGAAAGTGTGGAAACACAGAGAGGAGTGAGAAGGCTATTGCTGTGGTTGAGAACTAAGATGATGAAGATGAAGGACTTGGAGAGGTGTGGTAGCAGTGGAAATGAAGAAAAGTGTATAGATTTAAAAAAAATCTGGACTACCAGGAGAGCTGCCACTTGGTTGAAATGGGTGTTGCTGCAGCAAAGGTTGCAGACGAGTGTGGGGGAAACTGAGACTGTGAACTGCATTTCTACCACATGACTGGCGGCTCAACCGCAGATCAATGGGTAGTGCAGAAATTCCCTGAAGCTGGGCAGACTGACGGAAGTGGACTTGTCCTTGCATCTGAGTTTCCTGCAGACATCTCCATGTGCCAGGAGGAAAAATTTTTTCTGGAAGAGAAATGAATGTATCAGCCTATGTTGTAAGGTTGTATGTGTCTTCAACTTTGTTGGGTATTGAATTGCACCAAACTTAATCTCTCAGAAGCGGTGCCTGTTAACATCCTAAAGGAAGAATTCTGAAGGATGCACAGGGTGCTAAAACTTAGCTGGGTCATGCTTACTATCACTGAGCCTAGCTAACCCACTGCTCCACGCCTTCTATGGTTCAAGAAGCACTTTGCCAAACAGACGTAAAACTCTCTTTAATGGCTAAGTCTTATTCGGACAGTATCCTACACAAAATATGTCAGTATCTGCTCATCACCTGTAGTAAGCAGCGTGGACTCCGGGACATGTTATGTCTATAAGCCTTTACACACTCTGCTCCCTCTGCGGGATTGTGTTCTCCCTTTTGTCCTCGCCTCAGCCTCTAAGACACAGCGCAAGGGCTGCTTCCTCTTGGGAGCCCTTCCTGCTGCTGAGTTAGTTCCCGCATAGCGTCCTCCACTAGCTTCACTCATTGCACAAACCGCGCTGTGGTCCTTCTCTCCCTCCACAGTTGACTGCGGATGGCTGGCACACAGGGACGGTCTCTCATCTAGCACAGAGAGTGGCACATTGCAGGCATTTGATAAATATTTGCTAAAGGCTTCCATGAATGACCAAAAGGGTGATCTATTTAGTCAGGAAATCCCGAGGAGGATCATGGGAAACTAAACACAGACTAGCCTCGAATTCGTTAATCCTCTCTGGCTGGTAGTGGAACAACTGCTTTGTCAATCCATTCCTATCTACAGCTATAGCCAGGAAAGCTAACTTTGCAGATTAAAAAACTAAAACCCACTGCAGCCGAGTCGATTCCGGCTCATAGGACCCTGTAGGACAGAGTAGAACGGTCCCACAGAATTAACTGTGCGCATTACATGTGTTTAATCAATAATTATTTTTAAAACTACTTTTAACTGTTATCTCTTTGATACAAATTTGAAAACGTACAAAATGATGGTAGGTGTGTCCATGGGATGAAGTAAGGCTGCTTCCAAGTTAATGGGATGAAGTAATGCTGCTTCCAAGTTACTCAAGCTTAATACAAGGTGGAAGGAGACGACCCGTGGGACCTGTCCAAAGCAGGGCAAAGGGATCAGATGTTCTCTGCTTAAAAATATTGCACCTCGTTCCCCTAAGTCTGGAAGAAGACCTTATTGTTTAACAAGTCCCTCTTCCAGCTATGTTTTCCCAAGACCATTCTCTGTAAGGAGCAGAGGTAATTTTTTTTTTTTTTTTTTAAAGCAAAGCCTATTCTAAATCCTCCTAGAAATCCTTTCTGGTATTGTCCACTAACTGGGGTTAATGCTTTGCACCAGGGTACTGATTTTGATTCTAACTTTCACTGGAAATGAGGTTAGACACTGTAAACTGTGCACTTTCGTCATCTATGGAGCAGAGCTCAATTATGTTTTAATGACTGCTGTGCACAGAGGTAACATTCCCATTTCCCTTCTCTGGGGAAGTAAATGCCATAAGATTTTTAGGACCCAGCTATCTTACAATGGGTTTGCTTCCTCTCATTATCCTTATCCTGTCACCGTATTTTCACTTTACTACTCCGTCTTCTAATACTGTGTGCCAAAGTAAATAAGTATTACTTCAGGATATCCAACAACTTTGTTTAATAACCATACAGCCACCAAGTTAGAGCACTGCCACTTACTAGACAGAGCCACTTTTTCTTTCTTTCATTTCCTTAAGGTCTTTGGCAGTTCAGAATGGAAAGTCAAAGCTCTTTACCCAAAAGACATTTAGTAATTCTAAACTCCCCTTTCAGATGGTCTCCTGTGAGAAATGGAAGGGAGGTAGGAGGTGGGGCGGGGCTTTGACTCCAGCTGTTAGAAGCAATCTTGGCTTAGAGGAAAGTCTCTAATCCAGCCACAGCACGCTGGAAAAGTTGGAGCCGTCAGTATCAGAGAAACAATCCTGCAGGAGGCCAAACTCCCAACTGCCCAGGGTTTTCGTGAACAATTCTCATCGTTGTTTCTCGGTTTAGGGGGTTCCCTGCAGCAGGGACTGGGATTTATGCACCAGAATGTAATGTCAGCAACAGCTGAGGTGCCTCTTCCAGTTACCTCTCTCCCTCCCTGGCCACGCGTAGCCCCTCGCCTTCTGCCTCATACTCCAAAACTGAGAAGCCACTAGAAACCCCTGCTATGCAAGCGTTATTATTTGGATTCAAACCAAACCAAACCCATTGCCATGGAGTCCTTTAGGACTTGTGGTGACCCCATGTATTACAGAGTAAAACTGCTCCATAGAGTCTTCTTGGCTGTAATCTTTACGAAAGCAGGTTGTCAGGTCTTTCTTCCATAGTGCTGCTGGGTGCGTTTGAACCATCGACCTTTCCGTTAGCAGCTGAGCTCAAACTGTTTGTGCCACCCAGGGACCTTATTTAGATCCAGGTGGTTTTCTTTTCACTTTTTTTTTTCTGTTATGCGTATGAATACTCTTTCTAAAAGGCAAATTTAGATTTTCAACCACTGTGACTACATTTGACTACAATTCCAGGCAATCCCCATTATAAACCACACAGGTCTGAGGGGAGGTGGCAGGGGGTAGTTGTTGATTGCTTTTTCTTGAAGCGTAAACCCCTTTTCTGGTTTCTTCTGTGCCCGGCATTGCCCAGCTGGTGAAGGGCAGCTCTGCCAAGCATTGCGGATTACATATTAACTTCTAGTATACCAGCCGTGCTATTTTTTATCACACAATAGAGTGTGTTTGGGGACGCCAGTCTACGTTTCTGCATTCTGCTTCTTCTTTCAACTGCTGTCGCTCTCATATCTGCGATAACTAGCAACGCAATTGAGAGGCTCTGGGGCAAAACACACCAAGCAGAGGAAGCGCCTTTTTGATTGAGAGCCAAAAGGCCCAAGTGTCTTTCAGTAGAGACGCACCTCTTTGGCCGAATATCACCACATCACAAAACAGGTGTAAAATTCATCTCCTCCCTCAAGGGTTCAACGAAAGAGCCAAACTCCCAGAACTTGGCTGCTTTTCACCCAGCCCGGCTCATGTAGACTGACTGTGCTCAGATAGACCATCGCTAAATGGACACTGTTTCCCGTTTATCTGCTCTCCTCACTACCCTGGCACAGGAGAGAGCACTCGTTCTGCTGGAGAGAGCAAAGGAAACAAAAACAAAACAAAAAAAGAAAGAAGGAAAGGATGGCTCTTCCCCTGGTAGACTCTGCTGCAGTCAAATTGCTACCCACCTTGGGGACTTAAGGCAGATGAGAGCAGACAAATAGCTTTTATTGGACACCAATTATTTATTCCTGTATCAGGCCTTTGTTCTGTGCTAGGCAGTGGGCTTCATGGCCTGTTTCAGCAACTTAACATGATTATTTTCTTTAATCCTCAGAATAGCCCTGCGTTCTTGTCTCACAGTAAACAGGACTCCACACCAAAACCAAACGCATTGCTGTCAAGTCGATTCCAATTCACAGGGACCCTACCGGACCGAGTAGAACTGTCCCACAGGGTTTCCAAGGAGCAGCTGGTAGATTCAAACTGCCAACCTTTTGGTTAGCAGCCAAGCTCCTAACCACTGGGCCACCAGGGCTCCAAGCAGGATTACAGCCTCCCTTTTTATAGTGGAGGAAGCTGCAGCTTTTCTAGGCCAGTATGCGGCCAGACTGGGACAGAAGTAGAATTTGAAGCCCGGTGTGTTTTGACTTCAGAGACTGTGCAGTTTCTAGTTCATCGTGATGCTCTCTTATAGCACCAGATGAAATGATGTGAATAACTAAGTTTTTTATTTCACTCAACTGAAATGCCTGTTAAATATGAAAATCATAATGGTAACATTATCCAAGAAAAGCTTACTCTTAGGGCCGTGGGAAGTCATGTGCTCAGTAACTGCTCTTTGGTGTTGATGCAAAAGTTAAAAAAAAAAGAAAGAAAGAATTAATAATGGCTTATACAGCTCTCCTCTGCTCAGAGCCAGCACAGCTTTCAGCAGTCTGGGTACACCCACAATAAACCAGGAAGGACCCAGGACACATACCCCTCACATATAACAGTATAGTCTCATTACCGAAGGAAAATCACATCAATATCTTGAATGTTTTAGATACTAAAACAGGAGTATTTCTAAATCTTGGTGTACTTAATTATGAGGTCTTGATATAATTTTAAAATCTTTAACTGAAGAAGACATAAAACATTCATTTAATTTACCGAGCATGTAATGAGAATCTCCTTCATACTGGGGACTATGGTTGCCCCTGGAAATACTGAGAATAAATATATCCTTCCTGCTCCTCGTTGCTATGAGTCAGAATCGACTCGACGGCACTGAGTTTGGTTTTTTTTTTTTTTTTTTTGGTCCTGCTCCTGAGGGAATTAGAGTTTACAAAAGGTTCAGCAACAAATTTGTTTTTAATGGTCTTTAATCAATGTGTTCCAATTTGGTGCCAGTTTGTCACAAGCATTGTGACAGTCTGCAAATCAAGGTGGCCCGGTGGAAAGAATGTCAGTGTCAGGCAAATTAGGTTGGAACCATGATCTCAATCCTATTAGCATTCGAAAAATGGCAATCATTCTAATCCCTAACCTTAGTCTCTTATGTCTCTGGATTGTGGTTTCCTTACCTATACAATTGAGAGGTTTCACTGATAGGAAAGGTCTCTTGTAACTCTGGTATCTATAATTCTCTGAATCTGTAATTTGGAAACTAAGGCTCATCTGGAACAGATAACCGGGGACGGTGTCACAACCAGTCACTATATGAGGGAAAGAAAAGAGAGTTAAGACTAATTTTTCTACCAAATAGAATTCACTTCTTCCTTTCTGCCCATCGTAACTCCACATGGCTGTTAACCAGACTTCAATTTGACAGTTTTAAAATTCTACCTCATTTCTTGCACACCCTAAGCTCAAGTAGCTAACGAGCAGAAAAAATGACCAGAAGATAGGAAAGAGGATAAAAAGCCAAGTGCTCAGATGATAACAAAGACTGTCACAGCTGAGAACTGACTGCCAATTGTTGACCCTCTCAGGGAGCTTCTTAAATAAATACACATGGCTTCATTTTTTTTAACAAGGTATATTTTTCCGGACCCTCCCCCCCAGAAGAGGAAAAAATATATATATAATATAATTATTTTATTAAAATAGCGTCAGGGATTCAAAATCAGAAGAAAGAAACATGAAGCATAAAGAAAAATCTGAGCATTTTCTAAAAAGACAAGAGATAGTAAGACAAAGGATTGGAACCCTTTAAGTAGCAAGGACTCCCTGGCAATCTGCTGCTCTCTGTGACAGACCCAGACACCACTCCAAGGTGGCTCCCACTGGTGGAACTCAGCAGTGCCTTTTGGTGTGTTTTTGGCAGTGGAACCTCTCACTGGCACTTGGGGCAGGTCTCAGCAACTGTCTGGTCACCCAGTGCTCTCCTATGCAGTGACACCTGCTGGCAGCAGTGACCAGGTCTCCAAGCAACTGCGAGCAACCTTTCTTCACTCTGTCGTTTGGTCAGCCACCTTCTGAAATTGTGATTCTGCACAGTTCCATTCTCCCAGCATCTCCACGACTTCTAGAGGGTGGCTCTTTCGAAAAATCTAGAACTTTAGAAGCTAGAGAAAAGCTAGAGAGATCTACTTGTTCTTATATCCCACCCATACTGCTCCCCCAAAAGATACACACACATACACATACACGCACATGTGTACACACACACTCACATGCTGTATATGTGAGGAAACCAAAGCTCAGAGACATAAAACACCTTGTCTCGGAGCACACTACTGAACAAGAAGCACCCAGGCCCTAGGTGTTCATACTGAAATGTGTATCCCTTGACAAGAGTATTTAAAGGAGCTCTTGAGGTACAGTCTCACACCTCTAAGAAGTGGTTCTAGGGAAGACGTATGGTACTGCACAACGTCACACTCCTTGCTTCCACTGTTCACTTTTATTTTTCTAGAAAAATACGCAAAAACCTCACACTTGCCACAGGAATACTTTCAAGGAGATATAGTGACCATCTGATCACCTCATAATGTTCAGGGCAAAGGAATAGTATGTTATGTCATTACTACTTTTTATAACTTTACACAAGTCATATAAATATTTTCAAGTTCTAGGCTTAAACTAAGTACTGTACATAGGAACCCTGGTGGCAGAGTGGTTAAGAGCTCAGCTGCTAACCAAAAGGCTGGCAGTTTGAATCCACCAGCTGCTTCCTTGGAAACTCTGTGGGCAGTTCTATTCTGTCCTTTAGGGTCCCTATGAGACAGAATCGACTTGACCACAGTGGGTTTTTGTTTTTTGTTTGTTAATGAAAATAATTTGTAAACAGCAAAGCATGTTGAGAATAGAGGATTAAGCACAGGCCCCACTTTTCCTTTTCATGTATGGCCCCCTCCCTAGAAGCAACAAAAGGCAGATGTGGAAATCTGGTTCAAGGTACAGGTATTCTACCATCATCAAACTATGCAAATTAACCTCTAAAAGGGACCTGAAATTTAAAAAAAAAAAATTCTGTTTGGTGTGTTTGTTTTATTACTGCAGTTTGCTAAACACTCTAACAACCATTTGAATTTGTATGGTTCTTCATAGTTCACAAAGGGCTTCTTCTTTAATGAGTTGCAATCACAGAGTTCTTAAATAATTAATCTGTGCTTGAACCCAGGTCTTCTAATGCTTATTCTAGTGTTCTTACCAGTTCACTGCTATCTAAAAGTTGTATTGAGCCTGAAACAGACTATGGAAGTAAGACGGGTGTCCATGTGAATTTAGGGCCATGATGTTTTTTGGTAAAATGAACCAAACAGAATATTAAAGGTGGGAGGAAACAAGCCAACACCTCATTTCACACACAAGCTTGGAATCTGAAAGGGAGAGTGACTTTCTCAAGTTCACAAAAAAGCTGATGTCACATGGCTGGCTGGAACTCAGACGCAGATGTGATGTCTAAACCTGCTGCAGCCAAGTTGCAGCCCTGAAGGAAGCCAGCCTCTTGGAGCAAATGAATTAACTCCTCAGAGTTCAAATGTAAAGCTTTTAAACAAAATAATGTATTCTTACTATTTTAAATCACTTTGACTTATGGTTCCAGTCACTGGGTTAAGATAATGGATAAAAAATTATGGATGGATGGATGGATATGTTGATTAAAGAAAATATGTAACTACAACTATTATACAATCATTATAACTTTCCAGAGAGGAAGTTATTATCTGTGCATATTCAGATAAGAAAACTTAGGTTCAGAGAAATTCAGTGATTTTCCCAAGGTCACACAGCTATTGAGTAGCAAAATGAATTCAAACCCTCCTACTGACACAAAGCCCACGTATTCTACTGCTTTGTAATGTCACTTAGAGATATGGGGAATATCTGAACACTACCACATTGTTTCCATTCCAAGGTCAGAGAGCACAAATGGTGATTTAATGACCGAAGCAAGGGAGGCTACCCAGAGACAAGCTTTATGAATTCTCTTAACAAAATTAGAGCTAATTTCTCTTTTTATTGGGCAGTTGACCAACAGTCCAAAGCAAGAGATAGCTAAGATTACTGTATGATCTACCATCTACTTAAGAATATTTTTGAGAGTGAAAAGGGATGCTATTAACAATTAAGTCAGGACAACAGGCATAAACTGGGACTGTTCTAGGTTCACTGGAATGTATGGACAATCTAGAGGTAGCCAAGGAGCATGGCCATGTCTCCCTCTCTGTTAGAAACATCATCATAAAGAAAAATCCATTCGAAATGCTGAGAAATTATGTCTCACCCTTTCCCTGTGTGACTGAATCCCTCTGTCTCTTACCCTCCCACATTATGTCTAATGATTAATAATTTGTCTGAAGTTAAGAGGAGCATTCACGGTTCTGGAGCTTGGGGGTAAGTTGGGGGTTGAAACAAATAGCCCCAAATAGATCTCAAGCTAAATAAGCATGAATCACAGTACTTATCATCTTACCAACTGACAGGCAGAGATGGACAATGTAGGAGAGGGGAAACTGTGCCATGAAAAATTGAAATAAAGAAGAAAACAACATAGAGAGCAAATTCAAAAGAGCTGGTCCTGAAAGAGAGCTGGTATCCAGGAGCGTATTTTACTTGCCCTATTTCACCATAACCCTGGGATACTTTTAATTACTTCGCTCTTTTACAAACAGTGTCTGACTATTTTGTCAGAGGGTCAAGGAAAACAGCAGGACCTGCCCTCTCCTTGTGCTAAAAGGGACACCACCCTCATGTACTCTCAGGGACACCCAATCCAGCACAACTTGTCAAGAGGGATATGCATTTTTCCTGAGCTATCTTTCCCCAAAAAAGCAGCTCCTGGAAGCTGTGCTTCCTGAGCCAGTGAGAAGGAGCCGGCCTCATCAGACACTGTCTAATAACTCGAAATAAGATTTTATTTGAGGCGTATTAAATGCCTGGTATATCTTATATTTGCTACTCATGCTGAGATGCGTCCAGATAATGGAATTAGAGGACACAAAAGCAAAACCAATGAATAGAAGGCTGATAATAATAAAAAAAAAAAAGGACCGAGTTTCAGAGAAAAATAAGATGTAATTTTCTTTATTTTGCCTTTTTCCCTCCTAGTTCAGAAAATGTTCCTTTTTCATTTAATGACACTTTACTCACTAACCCATTAGATTAAAATATTCATTTAATAAGCTGCAGTAAGATTTAACCTGGGAATTTATTAAGCACTAGAGGTAAATACAAGAGCCCTAGTGACGCAGTGGTTAAGAGCTGGGCTGCTAACTGAAAGGTCGGCAGTTCAAACCCACCAGCTGCAGGAGAAAGATGTGGCAGTCTGCTACTGTAAAAGATTTACAGCCTTGAAAACCCTATAGGGCAGCTCTACTTTGTCCAATATAGGGTCCTTATGAGTCAGAATCAACTCAATGGCAACGGGTTTGGTTTTGGTTTTAGAGCTAATTAAAAAGATGCTTCTGATGGAAACTCCAGCCTGTTTCCACTCAAGAAAAAAAAAAAATCTTGATCACAATGGGGTTAAAAACAATGCTCATTTTCATATTTTTTACTTTTTAAGTTTTATATTTTACTTGTCCCGTTAATTGTAGATCTTAAAATTGTATAACCCCAATTAAGAAAAATAAAAAGCAAATTGAGAGCCAGTATTCATAGAGGAATGCTTGTTGGCTAAGGCCCCAGATATTTTTTGTATCTCCAGTGAATTGCTTGTAAAATTTCCAGGAAGTTTGGGAAACATTCGCATTGACATCATTCAGCAAACCTTGGAAAAGCTTTAGCAAGGGTAAGATTTGAGGCCACGCATACCGTCTGGGGTTACTGGGCCTGTGATGTTTGCAAGCTCACTTACTGTTGATGAATTTTGCAGAAATCTCCCTTTCTCCCGCCTCTCCTGCATCTCTAGTCACTTTACTAAAGAATATTTTAATAATTCAGCTTTATCTCTGTTCCAGGTTTTCTCCTTTTCCAGAGTTCCCTTGTTTATCTTTGTTAAAATAAACACTTTATGATATGGAAAATCAATGAAACTAAATTTTAGGTGTATTTTACTATAAATTTTAAAAAGCGCATATAGTCAGCCACCATGATTAATAAGTTTATACATAAAGCAAATGATATGAATTACCTTTTATATTTTAAGTTATTATGGTTTAAGGGACTTGTCTATTTTACTTTTACATTAAAAAATAAAATCACTTCTAATCATCCATTAAATTGCTATTTTTTCCCCCTTACATATTTTCATTTTAATGAGCACAGATTAATGTTATATTTCACAAAAAACATTAACAAATTTAAAGTAATCTCATAGATTAATCCAAATTCATAAGATATTAAAGTAATAAATTGAAATACCAAAAATATATTAATGAAATAGAGAAAAAATGATTTTCTACTTTAAAATATTATTTTTAAACGTAAGTCACAAAGAGAAACACAATATTCGTAAGAATATATTTTGAAATAAAAACATTGGATAATTAAAGAAAAATTGAGAGTTTACATTGTTAGAGTGTTCACTACATTGTATTCTTGACCGAAGATTATTTTGGTAGTAGCTTTATTGAGATACAATTCATATACCATATAATTCACCCATTTAAAGTATACAATTCAATGATTTTTTAGCATATTTACAGGTATGTGCAACCATGCCACAGATGATTTAAGAACATTTTCATCACTTCTAAGAGAAACTCAATTTCTGCTTTATCTCCTAGTTTGGTGAATAGTTTGGGGTCTTAAGAGCTTGCCAGCAGCCATCCAAGGTAAAACAATTAGTCTCTATTCACTTGAGGCAAGGAAAGAAGGAGACCCAGGAATGCAGAAGGAAACAGACTGCAGGTTAATTCCCTCCATGAACTACTATCCCCTTTACTATGAGACCAGAAGAAATGGGTGGTTCCCAGTTGCCATTACTGAGCTTTTTGATCAAGGACTTTAGCTGGATCTTTATCAAAAGGAGGAAAACATGTGGAACAGAACCTCAAATTCCTACTGGAGACCAGACTTCCAGGATACATTGAGAATGGGGGAACCCCTGAATCTATTGCCTTGAAATAACCTTTAAGCCTTGAACAGAAACTATGCCATGAATTCATCTTTACACTAAACAATAATTTAGCTGATACAATAACGTTTGCCTTGAGTGTTGAGCTGTTTTAAAGAATTATCTATATGAGATTAAATGGACAATGGTAACTCTAAAGC
The DNA here is from genome assembly GCF_024166365.1 of Elephas maximus indicus. Classification (NCBI taxonomy): domain Eukaryota; kingdom Metazoa; phylum Chordata; class Mammalia; order Proboscidea; family Elephantidae; genus Elephas; species Elephas maximus. The sequence continues at coordinate 10,572,650 of NC_064822.1, read as the reverse complement.
ATACATGGGAACTTTAAGGGGCAGAGAGTGTAAGTTGACAGTGGGGAAAAAATATGGGCAGAGACAGGGAGAATGGTGACGTATATAATAACTGTCAATGAACTGAACATGAAAAATTACTGAAGGGGTATATGTTTTGTTGTATATATTTTTACCAAAAATAAAATAAAAAGAAAAGAAACTCCATAACCTTTAGCTATCATCTCCCTATTTCTCATTCCTCCCAGTCCTAACAACCACAAATCTACCTTCTCTCTATGGATTTGCCTATTCTGGACATTTCACATAAATGGAAACATATAATATGTGTTTTTTTATAACTGACTTCTTTAACTTAGCACACTGTTCTCAGGGTTCATCCATATATCATGTGGTATGTATCAGTACTTCATTCTTTTTTTATGGCCATATAGAAGGCTTTTTAGTATCTAGACTTAAACAATTTTTAGACCTCTTTACTAAGTGGCTAAAAATAAAATTCCGATAAATATATTTTCATCTTGATATACAGTGGTCCTTCAAAAAATGTTGCTTTTAAATTCTGCTTAGCATTCTAAATTATTCTGTTTCTTACTAATACTTCAAAAATATATATAATGTATAAGAAGATATCTCTCATTCTAAAATCAATCAATGAATAACTAGATGTTAACTAAAAGTATACATGATTATTTTTCTCCAAAGGGGTCATTGGTTTTTTAAAGGAATAAATAAGGCAAAACCTATTAATGATATTATGGGAGAAATCTTTTACAAATGAAATAATTTCAAGTATATTGTACGTCCTTTGTTGTTATTGTTAGCTGCCTTTGAGTCTGCTTCTAATTCATAGCCATGCTAAGCACAATAAGATCACACGGTTGTGATCTACAGGGTTTTCATTAGCTGATTTTCAGAAGTGGATCACCAGCTATTTCTTCCTAGTCTGTCTTAGTCTGGAAGCACCACTGAAACCTGTTCAGCATGACAGCAACAAGCAAGCCTCCACTGACAGATGGCTGGTAGCTGTGCTTGAGTTGCATTGGCCAGAAGTTGACTTTTCGATTCTAGGCCTATAACTGGACTTAAGTACTACCAGGCCCCAAAAGGTAAACTTCAAAGTGTGACCCAAGAAGAGGTATACTACTTTCCAAAAGGACTGCTTGAATTTTATAATGTGTGCAAACAGAAACCTGGGGAATATGTGTGGGAATGGCTATTAAGGGTTTGGGATAATGGTGCAAGGAACATAAATTTGGATCAATCTGAGTTTATTGATATGGGCCCACTAAACACAGATTCTTCATTCAGTTTTTACGTGTGAGAGGTTAGAAAAGGATCTTATAGTTTACTTCATTGGTTTGCTGTAACATGGATTACCTGGTGGCCTATACTAAATCAAATTGACGTACCAGATCTGCCATGGTATACTGTAGAAGAAGCTATCCAAAGGCTAAGGGAAATTGGCATGTTAGAGTAGATTTATCAGGTTAGACTCAAAGACCCACATGTGGAGTGCCCAGAGGACACACATTTTACCACAACAGTGAGGAACAAATTTGTGAAGGGAGCCCCAGAATTCTTGAAGATTGCTGTGATTGTTATTTTATGTAAGTCATACTTCACAGTGGGAACTTCCCTAACTGAATTAAGACACCCGATTACAATGGGGCTGATTGGACTCTGTGGTGGTCGGGGCCAAGTGGCAGCACTCAATCAACAAAGACAAGGGGACAAGGTTACCATAATGGACAGCAAAGTCAAAGCTGTTATCAGAATAGTCTGACTATATGGACTTAAGGTGCTGCCTACTTACGGTATTGACTACTTAGGCCTAGGAGTGAAATATATGAGAAGTCTACTAAATATTTAAATATTTAGCAGAAGAATTCTAGGCCAAGTAAATGGCAGTTTAACTCAAATTGCCAGAAGAGACAGTCACGGTCCCTTAATCAATTCCCAGACTTGAGCTAGTTTACAGACCCACAACCCCTTGAATGAAGGGGAGGCCAGGTCCCTTGAGAAAAACCTCACTACGCTGCCAAAAATTTATGCTGTTAATCTTTCTCCCAGGCTCCCCCAAAGGAATCTAAGGCCTTGTACTGAAATGACTGCTCATTCGGGAAAAGGAAATAATCAGATTTTGGGGGACTTCTGGATACTGGCTCTGAACTGACACTAATTCCAGGAGACCCAAATCATCACCGTGGCTCACCAGTCAGAGTGCAATGTATGGAGGTCAGTTATTAAGGGAGTCTCAGTTCCGATTTGTCTCACAGTAGGCCAGTGAGTCCCCAAACCCACCTTCTAGTGATTTCCCCAGTTTCAGAATCATAATTAGAATAGATATACTCAGCAACTGGCAGAACCTCCACTTTGAATCACCTACAAGTGAAGTAGGGCTATTACAGAAGGAAAAGCCAAGTGGAAACCATTAGAACTGCCCCTACCTAGGAAAATACTAAACCAAAAGCAATACCACATTCCTGGAGGAACTGTAGAGATTACTGCCACCGTCAAGGGCTTAAAGGATGTAGGGGTGGTGATTTCCACAACATTCCCACTCAACTCACTTATTTGACCTGTATAAAAAACACGTGGATCTTGGAGAATGACAGTAGATTATCAAAAATTTAACCTGGTGGCTACACCAATTGCAGGTGTGGTTCCAGATGTGGTTTCATTGCTGAACCACCTTAATATGTCTCCTGGTACCTGGTATGCAGCTATCGACCTGGCTAATGCATTTTTCTCCATACCTATTTCAAAAGACCACCAGAAGTTTGTCTTCAGCTGGCAAGGCCAGCAATACACTTTCACTGTCCTACCCCAGAGCTACATCAAGTCTTCAGCCCTATGTCATAATTTAGTCTCCAGGGAACTTGATCACCTTTCCCTCCCACAAGATGTCATACTGGTCCATTACATAGATGATATTATGCTAATAGGACCTAGTAAGGCAGAAGTATCAATGACTCTGGACTTATTTGTAACATATTTGCCAGCTAAATGGTGAGAAATTAATCCAGCAAAAATTCAGGCACCTTCCATCTCAGTGAAATTTCTAGGGGCCCAGTGATGTGGGGCATGTCAAGATATTCCTTCTAAAGTGAAGGATAAGTTATTGAATCTGTGCCCTCCTACAACTAAAAAGGAGGCACAATGCATGATGGGCCTCCTTCAATTTAGGAGGCAACAAACCCTTTATTTGGACATGGTACTCCGGCCTATTTAACAAGTGACTCTAAAAGCTGCTAATTTTGAGTGGTGCCCAGAACAAGAGAAGGCTCTGCAACAGGTTTAGGCTGCTGTGCAAGTTGCTGTGCCACTTCAGCCATATGATCCAGCTAATCCAATGGTGCTTGAAGTGTCCGTGGCAGATAGGGATGCTGCTTGGAGTCTTTGATAGGCCACTATTAGTGATCAAAGAACAGACCCTTAGGGTTTTGAAGCAAAGTCCTGCCATCCTCTGCAGATAACTACTCTCCTTTTGAGAAACCCAGCTTTTGGCTTGCTACTGGGCCTTTGTAGAGACTGAATGTTTAACCATGAGCCACCAAATCAACACGTAGCCTGAGTTGCCCATCATGAACTCGGTGTTGTCTGAGCCACAGAGTTATAGAGTTGACCATGCACAGCAGCATTTGAGATTGGGCCCGAGCAGGACCTGAAAGCATAAGTAAGATGCGTGAGGAAGTGGCCCAAATGCCCACGGTCTCCACTCCCGTCATATCACCTCCCATCTCCCAATCTGCATCTATGGCCTCATGGGGAGTTCCTTATGATAAGTTGGCTGAAGAAGAGACAACTTAAGCCTGGTTTACAGATGTTTCTGTGCCATATGCAGGCACCACTAGAAAGTGGAGAGCTGTAGCACTACAGCCCCTTTCTGGGACCTCCCTGAAAAAAAGTGTTGAAGGGAAATTCTCCCAATGGCAGAGCTTTGATCAGTGCATCTGTTCGTTCACTTCACTTGGGAGGAGAAATGGCCTGATCTGTGACTGTATACTGATTCATGGGCTGTGGCCAATGGTTTGGCTGGATGCTCAGGTACTTGGAAAGAACATCACTGGAAAACTGGAAACAAGGAGGTATGAGGAAGAGGTATGTGGATAGACCCCTCTGAGCAGGCCAAAGTTATGAAGATATTCATGTCTCATGTGAATGCTTGCCAAAGAGTAACCTCAGCAGAGGAGGATTTTAACATTTAAGTGGAAACCAGTTGTCCTCATAACCCAGCCACTTTAGTCATTGCCCAATGGGCTCATAAACAAAGTGACCATGGTGGCAGGGATGGAGATTGTCATGGATTGAATTAAGTCCTGCAAAAAAAATGTGCGTATCAATTTGGCTGGGCCATGATCCCCAGTATTGTGTCGTTGTCTTCCATTTTGTGATTGTAATTTTATGTTAAAGAGGTTTAGGGTGCAATAGTAACAACTTTACTAAGGTTATATCCTTGATCTTATGTGAAGGGAATTTACCTGGGGTGTGGCCTGCACCGACTTTGATCTTAAAATAGATAAAAAGGAAAGGGAAGCAAGCAGGGAGTGAGGAACTTCATACCACCAAGAAAGCAGTGCCAGGAGCAAAGCACATCCTTTGGGCCCAGGGTCCCTGTGGGGAGAAGCTCCGAGTCCAGAGGAAAATTGATGAGAAGGCTGACAGAGAGAGAAAGCCTTCACCTGGAACTGATGCCCTGAATTTGGACTACTAACTTGTTCAAAACAAAACTCATTGTCCTTGAGTCCATTCCAACTTATAACAGCCCTATAGGACAGAGTAGAACTGCCCCATAGGATTTCCAAGGAGCACGTGGTGGATTCAAAATGCCGACCTTTTGGTTGGCAGCCATAGCTCTTAAGAACTACACCACCAGGCTTTCCTCTACCCTACTAGACTGTGAGAAAATAAATTTCTCTTTGTTAAAAGACATCTACTTGTGGTATTTCTGTTATAGCAGCACTAGATAACTAACAGAAAGGTTATGCATGGTCTCAGCACTATGGACTTCTACTTACCAAGGCTGACTTAGTTATAGTCACTGCTGATGCCCAATCTGCCAGCAGCAGAGCCCAACACCAAGTCCTTGATATGGCACCATTCTTTGAGGTGATCAGCCAGCAACCTGATGTCAGGTTGATTATATAGGATCACTTCCATCATGGAAAGTACAGGGTTTTGTTCTTACTGTAATGACACGTTCTCGGGATACAGATTTGCCTTCCATGCACACAATGCTTCTGCCAAAAGTACCATCCGTGGCTCACAGACTACCTTATCCATTGTCATGGTATCCCACATAGCATCACCTCATATCAAGGGACTCACTTCACAGCAAAGAAAGTGTGGTGATGGACCCATGTTCATGGAATTCACTGGTCTTACCATGTTCCCCATCATCCTCAAGCAGCTGGCTTGATGGAGTAATGGAATGGCCTTCTAAAGACACAATTACAGTGCCAGCTAGGTGGCAATACTTTGCAGGGTTCGGCAATATTCTCTTGGAGGCCGTATATGCTCTAAGCCAGTGTCCAATATATGGTGCTGTTCCTCCCATAGCCAGGATTTATGGGTCAAGGAAACAAGGGGTGGAAATGGGAGTAGCACCACTCACTATTACCCCTAGTGACCCACTCACAAAATTTTTGATTCCTGTCCCCATAATCCTACGCTCTGTGGTCTAGAGGTCTTAGTTCCAAAGGGAGGAATGCTCCCACCTGGAGACACATCACAGATTCCATTGAACTGGAAGTTAAGAATGCCACCTGGCTGCTTGGGCTCCTTATGCCTCTGGATCAATAGGCAAAAAAGGGAGTTACCATATTGGCTGGTGTGATTGATTCTGATTACCAAGAGGAAATCAAGTTGATATTACATAATGGAGGTAAGACAAGTATGTCTGGAGATCCCTTAGAGCATCTCTTGGTACTACCATGTCCTGTGATTAAAGTCAGTGGAAAACTAAAGCAACCCAATTCCCAGACCCTTCAGGAATAAAGGTTTGGGTACCTCACCAGGCAAAGAATCACAACTAGCTAATGTATTTGCTGAGGATAAAGGGAATATGGAATGGGTGATGGAAGGAGGTAGTTCTAAATACCAGCTATGATCATGTGACTAGTTGCAGAAACAAGGACTGTAATTGTTATGAGTATTTCTTCCTTGTATGCATGCATCAAATATTTTTGTTTTCTCTACTTATAAAATATAAGATGTATGCATGTTAGTTGTATCATGTCAGGCACAAGTAATGACTTTATGTTTGCCTTTATTTAGAGATTATGTATGGTTTAATGAGATGTGTATAGGTGCCAAGTTGAAAAGAGGTAGACTGTGATGGTTAAGATTGAGCCAACCTGGCTGGGCCATGATTCTCAGTGGTTTGGCAGTTACGTAATGATATAATCACTTCCAAAAAAAAGATCGGATACAATGTAATCTCATCCATGATGAGATCTGCTATAACCAACCAATAAGATGAAAGGGAATTTCCTTGGGATGTGAGCTGCTTCCAATATATGTGGACTTTCTGGCAAAGCTTGCTGGCTTTTTCTTTGCTTTAATCCTGCACTGAGTTCATCATCATCTGACCTCTGGTTCTTGGGATTTAAACTGGCAGCCTGCCATCATACCTGCCAATCTTGGGTTCATCAGCCCGTGCAGCTACGTGAGTCAGGAGAAGCCTCCAGCCTGACACCTGACCCATGGACTTGGAACTGTCCAACCTCTACAAGTGCGTGAGCCATATCCTTGATATAAATATCTCTCACTCTACAAATATATATATATATACTTCCCTGGCTTTGCTTCTCTAGAAAACCCAGCCTAAAACACTAAAACACTATCCCCCTATCAAAAAAAAAAAAAAAATTTTTTTTTTTTTTTAGAGACAGAATATTTCCATTTCCCCAAAGTTATGCTGTATAACACTGCTTTATATAACAATCCTATATAATACTGCACCTCACAGTACTATTTAATGATTTGATGTTCTAGTTAAAAGATAGGACAATTAATATTCTGTCACAAATATATTTTGAAACTGTCCTCAAATAAACCTAAAAAGTCAGGGCAGACATTATTTTCATTAAAGAAACAGGAAAATCTAAGATTAGAAGAGTTCATATGAAGGACGCGCAACTTAAATAACAATGACAATATGTTGTTGAGGAGAGGCTGGATAGCAGAACGTAGGTCCTGGAGTTAGACAGCTCTAAGCATTAAACATGGAATACCTTCTTTATCATCTCTCGATCTAAGCCTCAGTTTCCTCATCTGTAAAGTGGAAATAATAACAGTACTATGGAAGATGATTTGTAAAAATGGGCACAATAAACCAAAAAAAAAAAAAATTGCTGTGAGTCAATTCTGACTCATAATAACCCTTTAGGACAGAGTAGAACCACTCTTTAGGGTTTCCAAGGCTGTATACCACCGAGCAATTGGTGGGTTCCAACCACGGACCTTTTTGGTTAGCTTCCAAACTCTTAAACCACTGCACCACCAGGGCCTCTTGCCCCGTCATAAGGAAGAGTCTATTTCTCCTCTCATTATTCTGGGCTGGGCTCGTAACTTGTGACTTGCTTTTGGCCAAAAAGAAAAGCAGCAGAAACGACGGTGTGCCTATTCCAAAGCTAAACCTCAAGAGTCACTGTGTGCTTTCACTCCTTCACTTAGAAAACTGCCCGGCTGCCCTGTGAGCAAGCTCAGGTTGGAATGAGAAGACGAGCTACCACACCCAGAAAGCCAACACAGCTGAGGCCATTCCAGACCAGCCAGCCCCCATGTGACCCAGAAGCTGACCACAGACTCATGAGTAAGCCCAGAGGAGAATAGAAAAACCACCCGTGGATTCCAGCTTAAATTGCCAACCCACAGAGAACCGTGAGCTAAATAAACAATTGTTTTAAGCCACCAAGTTTTGGGATACACAGCAATAGAAAACTAATACAAGTACCTACATCACAGAGATGTTGTTAGAATTGAAAATGACAATACATATAAAACATTTTGGAAAAAAAATGTTGAAACGGCAATTTTTTTGTTATTATTTATAAATACGTGTGTGTATTTATATATATATATATATACCACAATTTTAAAAAATGATGAATCTAAGAATTGAAAAAAAAACTGCTTAGGACTGTGTCTGCCATATAGAAAATTATTGATGAACTGTCATTTTCACCATCAATGTCATCAGATTTTTGTATTGTATTGTAGAAGGTCAGCAAAAAAGAGGAAGGTCCTCAGTGAGATGGACTGACACAGTGGCTGCAACAATGAGCTCAAAAATAACAACGATTGTGAAGGTGGCAAAGGACAGGACAGTGTTTCGTTCTGTTGTATATAGGGTTGCTATGAGTTGGAACCAATTGCACCTAACAACACAGCAATGATTGTATTGTATTAAGGCATAAACTATTATACTTTCTTAATGGCAACTCTAAAAACCAATTCCTCCCTGAGTGCAGCGTTATTTGTTTCATTTTCCTTCTCTTCTTCTCAGAAATATTTCATGGTCCAGCTCATATGTCACATCCTTGGAGAAATCTCCTTTATCTACCAAATTAACTTTGTGCTTTCATAAGTATTTTGTTCATTTGACTTATACCATACCGTAACATATTTATTTTTTTAATGCCTCTCTTCAGGCTACACTGCAGAAATTCAGATTATATCTTATTTGCGTTTGTACCCTCAGCAATAACACAGCACTTAGCTCTGAGTAAATGTCCTACAGAGTCGCTATGAGTCGGAATCGACTCGACGGCACTGGGTTTTTCTAAATGCTCAGTTAATATTTACTGAGCGACTAATGTCACAAAACAATCTGTGTATTAATTGTTTAATGAGAAATTAGTTTGCTCTATAAACCTCCGTCTAAAGTACAATTTTTTTTTTTTTAATTTATGGAGTAGATGGATAAAAATAAAAGCCCCATTATGTTCTGTGTTAGTAAGTCCCCGACTGTATTTGTCTTGGTGTCCTTATTCTACTTGCCTATGGTGCATCACTTTCATCAGTTAATTTCTATTTATTTTCAAACAAAATAGCATCTTCAACATAAACCAAACCCGTTGCCATCGAGTTGATTCCGACATAAAAAAAATATAAATTCCACATCTGTTGCTGGAGTCGTGTACTTAAAAATCACATTCCATCTAAAAACTCTTGATCAGAGATCACCCATGCTTTATATTACTTAAAAATACCTTTTCAAAAGATTTGTGTCAGAATACTCAGTATACATAATTGACGATTTTTGTGGAACAATTCTGGGAATGCATGTGTATGTTGTTGTTAAATGAAGCTGTTCATTCAAGTCTAGGTAAAAAAAAAAAATGTAAGCATTGATTTTTTCACAGTTAGATCCAGAGAAGGAGCCAGGTTGGTCATTTGGTAAATATTTTGTTGTATAGTAATTTGTAAAGAAGGAATATGCCTTGGTCAGTACAGCCTGGCCGGGGAGGGGAGGGGTTGTTATTTATAATTACAAATCACATACAATACATAATCTTCTGACTTGCCAGTTTATCAATAATTTTTTGGCATTAATTCCCTTCTTTCTCCTACTCAGTTTTGTCACATGCAACTGTAGAACACAGAAAACGCATTGAAAGCAGGAATTAAATCAGGAGGAGGGGTAATAAGGTTTACTCTCTTGTCAAGTATTATTAATGACTTTTTGGAGGCCGGTTTTACAAGACCTTCTGTATATGATATGTAACCAATAGTCAGTTATGTTTCATCACTATTATTCAAAATGCACTTTTGATAAAACCTAACTATAGGAAAAATTAGACTGCTGGGGGCAAGGCACTCAGTTCCCAGGACCAGGCTGGCTTCTCCTGTGGGTCTCGGAAAGCCAGAAACTTTTTTGTCTCCATTTCCTTACATTCATTTGCCTGGATAACTCTTACTCATCTTTTACAACCTGCCTGGGATATTACTGCCTCCGAGGAAGCTCCTAAAGTGAATTGAACAGAGCTTTTTTTCCTATAGCACCCTTTTTCTCCCCCTGTCAAAGTACCTATAGAACTATAATTAATTGTCTCTGCTGGTAAAGCAGGAGGCTTTGCTTTTTGATTGTTTTTGGATTTATATATATATTTTTTATGTCTCCCTAGCTTCCTCTCCAACATCACGAGCACAAAAATTATTTGGTAAATGGTGGGGAGGTAAATGCGTGAGGAGATATGTAATAGTGGGAGGCATTGTGCTGAGCTTCGCGAGGGACCCAAAGCGTTGGTGTCAGCTCCCCCCAGGAAGGTGACAGAATAGGCGGTAAGGCAGAACACACACGCACATGAAACCACATCACTGGCTGTGCACCCCTCCTCACTGTCTGGGTGTCTACCTGCTATTGCGCTTAGGAGCCTGTTGTTCCAATCCACGGGTGATCAGGAGCTAATAATATACCGCAGGAGTGTTAGGAGCTATTTAGACTTAATTGGTCCACAAACTGCAGTCAAGATCTGCAGTCTATGCCTAAATGTACAAACTAATTATTTACAGGCTCCACTTTATTTTTAATGTTGGTTATTCATTGGGAAGTTACTCGATAAAGCCAATATGATTAGTGCAGATAGCATAGCCTCGTGGTCAATATGCAGCTCCTATTGCCTGCCACATGACAAGAAAAAGTAGGTAGGTAATTGGCATTACCTGCCAAAGCAAGAAAAAAAGAATTATGTCTCTAAGAAAAATATCTCCTGCATTCTTTTTGATTTTTTTTAAAATGTATCCAGAAAGTATATACACTGATACTAAACGCTGTGCAAGCCAGAGAACCAAGTAGAGGAGGATTGCTGTTGTTCGGTGCCATTGAGGGGGTTCCGACTCACAGCGACCCGACGCACAACAGAACAAAACACTGCCCGGTCCTGCACCATCCTCACAATTGTTGTTATGCTTGAGCCCATTGTTGTAGCCACTGTGTCAATCCATCTCATTGAGGGCCTTCCTCTTTTTCTCTGACCTTCTACTTTACCGAGCATGATGTCCTTCTCCAGGGACTGGTCCCTCCTGATAACATGTCCAAAGTATGTGAGATGAAGTCTCACCATCCTTGTTTCTAAGGGGCATTCTGGCTGTTCTTTCTTCTGGCAGTCCACAGAATATTCCATATTCTTTGCCAGCACATAGTTCAAAGGTATCTGTTCTTCTTCAGTCTTCCTTATTCATTACCCAGCTTTCACATGCATGTGAGGTGATTGACTGCTGTTTCAATTGGCATTTATTGTGGATCCAAGTAAAATGAAATCCTTGCAATTTCAATATTTTATCCATTTATTAGGATGTTGCTTATTGGTCGAGTTTGGAGGATTTTTGTTTTCTTTATGTTGAGGTTTAACCCATACTGAAAGCTGTAGTTTTTGATCTTCAGCAATAAATGCTTCAAGTCTTCTTCACTTTCAGCAAGCAAAGTTGTGTCATCTGCATAATGCAGGTTGTTGATTAGGCTTCCTCCAACTCTGATGCCCTGTTCTTCATCATATAGTCTAGCTTCTTGGATTTTATTTACTCAGCATACAGATTGAATAAGTATAGTGAAACGATACAAGCCTGATGCACACCTGTCCTGATTTTAAACCACACAGAATTCTACTGTCCTTTTCGTACAAATGCCTCTTGGCCTAAGTACGGGGTCCTCATGAGCACAATTAAGTGTTCTGTAATTTCTATTCTTCGCAATGTTATCCCTAATTTGTTATGATTCACACAGTCGAATGCCTTTGCACAGGCAAACATCTTTCTAATATTCTCTACTTTCAGTCAAAATCCATCTGACATCAGCAATGATATTCTTTTTTCCACACCCTCTTCTGAATCAGGTTTGACTTTCCGGCAGTTCCCTGTTGATATACTGCTGCAGCCGCTTTTGAATGATCTTCAGCAAAATTTTACTTGTGTGTGACACTAATGATATTGTTCAATAATTCTGCATTCTGTTGGATCACCTTTCTTTGGAATGGACACAAATATTGATCTCTTTCAGTCAGTTGGCCAGGTAGCTGTCTTCCAAATTTCTTGGCATAGACAAGTGAGCGTTTCCAGTACTGCATCCGTTTGTTGAAATATCTCTGTTGGTATTCTGTTATTTCCTGGAGGCTTTTTTTTCACCAATGCCTTCAGTGAAATTCGGGCTTCTTCTTTCAGTACCATCATTTCTGTTTTTTTTTTGTTTTTTGTTTGTTTGTTTTGTGCTTTAGGTGAAAGTTTAGAGCTCAAGTTAATTTCTCGTTCAAAAACTTACACACACATTGTTCTGTAATACCGGTTGCAATCTCCACAATGTGACAGCATACTCGCCCTTTCCACCCTGGGTACCCTGGGTCCATATGTCTAGCTCCTGTTCCTTCCTGCCTTTCTGTACTGCCCCTAGACAGTAGCTGTCCATTTGGCCTCATATATTTGATTAAACCAAGAAGCACATTCCTCATGTCTATTTTTTGTTTTATAGGCCTGTCTAATGTTTATCTGAAAAGTGGGTTCTTGGTCATATGCTATCTCCTGAAATGGCTGAATGTCAACAAATTCTTTTTGGTACTGTGGCTCTGTGTATTCCCTCCATCTCCTTTGGATGCTTCCCACATCGTTTAATATTTTCCCCATAGAATCCTTCAAAATAGCAATTTGAGACCTGAATTTTTCTTCAGTTCTTTCAGCTTGAGAAATGCCGAATGTATTCTTCCCATTTGGTTTTCTAAGTCCAGGTCTTTTCACATTTCACTGTAATACTTTGTCTTCTCCAGTTGGCCTTTGAAATCTTCTGTTCAGTTCTTTGACTTCATCATTTTTTCCTTTCACTTTAGCTACTCTATGCTCAAGAACAAGTTTCAGAGTCTTTTCTGCCATGCATTTTGTTTTTTTCTTTCTTTCCTGTCTTTTTAATAACCTTTTGCCTTCTTTATGTATGAAGTCCTTGATGTCATCCCACAAATCGCCCGGTCTTTGATCATTAGCATTTAATATGTCAAATCTATTCTTAATATGGTCTCTAAATGCAGGTCATACTTCAGCTCTCGCAAACAAGTTCTAATTTTCTCCGACTTCAACTTGAACTGCGTATGAGCAACTGACGGTCTGTTCTGCAGTTGGCCTCTGGCCTTGCTCTGGCTGATGATATTGAGATTTTCCATCCTCTCTTTTCACAGATGTAGTCTCTTTGGCTCTTGTGTATTTCATCTGATGAGGTTCAAGTATATAGTCACCATTTATGTTGTTGAAAAACAGTATTTGCAATGAAGAAGTCATTGATCTTGCAAGATTCTGTCATGTGATCTGAGGAGAATTAAAACTTTTAAAAAATGCAGATCTAGTTAAGCTGTGAGCAGAGAGTGTCTGTTCCTTCTGGCTGAGTGGAATACCCAGAACAGGATCAGTGGCTACTGTATGGACTGGAAGCAAAGAAGGGTCACCCACCCAATATAAATGACTCTTTAAGAATCTATCAAGAGTCACCAAGAATTCAACCTTTATTACTTTTTAAATTTTTAATTTTTCTTTCATGGAAAAATATCCATCCAAGAATTGTAGAGTCATCTCTTACTCCTTTCTACTGTTTACTGAGTATGCATATTGTCCTGCCTTATAAGGCTTCTTGCATTAATTATGTATATTTCCGATGAAAGTAAAATACACATGGAGTTAGCAGTACAAACATTTAAACCATCCTTACATGCTTTTATTTCTCCTCCCTCCACCAAAATATCCATCTACCATATGATTTAAGCAGTTATGAATGTGGAGACAAGAAAGGACAGATTTTATTCAGTTTCACACTGCTCATTTCACATGGAATCCTCAAGACTATACTTTGAGAAGACTGAATTCCTCCTGGTTCTCTTTCTTAAAGAAATTTTGACCCTCAAGAGGATTCAAGGATCTCCTGTATGATCAATCACTCAGATTGGGAACTACAGTGTGGTTGATAGAAGCCAGCTCTGGTTAGGTTTCTGCTCAAGACCTTCATGGTTAGCCAAAGAACCCTTCTCTCGATTTCCTAAGAACTTCTTACTTAAAAAATGGCATGTGTCAAGTATTAAGAACTATGTTAACAACAAAAACACACACAACAAGTCTTAGTCTCCAAGACTCACCACATGCTTTTCAAAATTTCAAAAGTATTCTCCAACATTTCCCATCCAAAGCCATTGTTCAAAGCCACAGGTGGCTTGGCACTCACCATCCAGCAAAATTCTAGATTCTTCAGCTCACTTCCTTCCCTTAAATGCACTCTTGACCTAGCCCTAGGCAGAGTGCACCTCAAGGCAGGGATTGTGTTCATCTTTGGCACAATTTCATCCTTTGTGCTTGACCCTAGATGTTTCTTCCATTATACAAATATTAAGTAATAATAAGATAATGACTGTCCTTTCCTCTGGAGGGAAGGGGATGTTTTCCACTATTTACTTTCACCTTCCTCTTTTTCCATTTGCACATTTCAATTGTGACCCTTAATTTTAAAAGTAACTAAAAATGGACAAATTAATTGTACAGGATAAACCTCATTTTCAGCACATTGTTACAGTGCTTTAAATAAAAATCCTGATTTCTCTTGCACTCTGGCTTTGGATATTTAGAAAAAAAAATATGTTAGGGGGAAGAGAAAAAAAGATGATAACAAATGAAATGTGTCCCAACACACTCCATGAGTACTTGGAGTTCAAGTTCATAAACCCTGCACACAGGCTATGGCAAGAAGAACAAAAGTGAAATTATGAGGTGTAGCATTCATTTTGTTAACTACCAAGAAAGGAAAGCAGGTCCAAATTCAGGGAGGAAAATGTGAGCATTGTGAAATGCCATGTCTTCCTGCCCCTGGGAGATTTATTTATTGGAAATTATATTGCGAGGAAAAAGTCTAAATAAATTAAGTCTCTAGTTATTATGTCACATGTAACTGCATTGTAGACTCGAGCCACACTTTTGCAGTTATGTAAACGAAGCTGTCAAACACTTGTTATTTTAAAGCTGGAGCCAGGCGGCTCCTCTGACAGCCCTGTGGTCCCAGCTCCCAGCCTGATTCATGGCTGGCCCTGAGACACAGGAAGTTCGTGTCTGCCATAATCTAAACACCGTGAAAATGGAACATAAGAAGCAGTGCAGAAAGGTAAAAATAGGCTAAACCCCATAACCCAGACAAGAACCATACAGCACACTTGGAGGAAGGAGAAGGGAAAAATGAAGCCTGTGAATGAGAGCACCAGCTTATATACAATTAGGGATAACTAAGACCGACCATATAATTTGCAGGCACCAGCGTAGAATGAACATGTGGGGCCCCTTGTTCAAAAATGATTCAGAATTGAAGACAGTGACCTCAGAACATTAAACCAAAGGCAGAGGTCTTCCACGTGCAGGGCCCTTTGTGATGGACAGGTCACACACCCAGGAAGCCTGCCCTGGGCATACCTTCTAAAACATTTAAGCAGGTTACCTTACCTGGGCTAAGGTAAGCCTCAGATGGATAGAAACTGTGTTCCTCAGCTTTATTTTTCTATAGAGGCTTTATGTATTTAAGATGTAAACACAATGTATTTGTATACGCTGGGTACATTGACTACATTATGCAGTGTATACAACGTATAATGTATTTAAGATATAAATACATAATGATTTGCATTCTATAAATCTTTCAGTTTTTTTTTTTTTTAAATGTGTGGTTTTATGGTAAATGATGATGGTCAATATAGTTCTTCCCATAATTTTTTTTTTCTGCTCAGAACACAATAATATGAATTGTGCATCAATTTGAAACCTGCACACATTGTTTATTTCGCTTTACTCTTATTAGTCTGTATAGACCAGAGAAGACAAAAAACCTTGTCTTCAATAAAAAGCAAGAATTCACAAAGAGTAAAGAGCAAGAGATTACAGAGGCAGCAGATTGGAGCAGCGAGTCTGATGTCCCCTAGCACCTTTCTTTTTAGCAAAGAAGAGAATACTTGCCAAGAGAGCCTGAGCTGCTGCCTGCAGGCCTTAGTGCAGCTCAGCTCGGAGCAGAGACCGGGGAGGCCCTGAGGAAGCTTAGCTGGAGCCGTGCGTAACCCTATCCGCCATCGTTTGCCGGCACCAGCGGCCCTGTCAACAGGTGCTGGTAGGCCCTTCTGTTTCAACTGAAGTAATTAAATCTTTCTGCTCTCATAAAAAAACGTAAAATAAAAATACAACTGCCTGCTGCCGGTCGGTGAAATCACAATGAGTGGAGGTAAATTTTAATTTCATGGTGCAAGTGTTAAATTATTGCCCTCTATTTTTTTTTTTTAAGCTGTCTGCCAATTCTGCGTGAAATCTCACCACATTTTAATCAATCGCCTTTTGTCTGGATGGAGAGAGCCTTAGAAATGGCACATGTGTTATGATTTGGAAGGAGATTTTATGTGCAGTTAGGGTCCCGCAAGCCACAACAACATAACCGCATTCAGCTCTCTTAATTGGGCCAAGAGGAAACTATCATTTTTTAAATGATTTGGGGGCCTTAACCTGTGATGAACTTCTCTGAAACACTTGGAATTATTTTGATCGTCTCTGTTTATTTTCAACATTTCAATTTAATTTGAAAGCTGCGTATTTTATAGCTACATGTTGCCATTATTATGTGAAGATTGTTAATGATCAGTCTCTTTCATTAACTCTGTGAAACTGTCAAGAAAATTGTTATTTGTAAGTAATTCTATGTGACAGTTTTTAAAAATTCTTTTTTAATGTAACTGAAGCAGAACCTCACTGTGTGCCAAGCCTCAGAGGGAAATATGGATCAACAGAGAAATTATTTCTACACAACCCATCAATAAAAATCTGAACATTTAGAAAAAGTCACTTTTCAAAAAAATAATAGGTGTATCATAAGTTCTTTCAGCTCAGCATTGAAAGAGTCTAAGTAGTCTCAAATATTCATAATTTTTGACAAATTTCCATCTAACTAATGAGATCAAAATGTGAAATAAAATAATGTTAAATGAACAAAGTAGAGAAAATTGCTTTATTTTGTTTTGATCGATATCTTATTTCTTGCAAAGCACTACGACTGTCTGTTCAAAATCAATGATTCAATACTCCCTTGTAGTCCAATTGATTAGCTGCTCTTAGACATTCTGCATAGCTATTAACATAAAGTAGAGTTAGAATAGAGTGCTGTGCAGTCCAGCCTGAAAAATCTATATATAGTTTATCCCACACCCCTGGGATCTGAAAAGGATGCTCCAGGAGTGAATCATCCTGGCATCTTCCATACGCTATTGACTTGTTGAATCCCAAATTGTTTAATCTGAATAAAAATAGCATTTTCAAACTGACTCAGATTAGAGACGCCTGCTATACCCAAATCAATAATTCCTTAGAGACAGAAAATACAGCACGGTACACAGGCAGAGCTGAGAAAAAATATAAATGGGCCAAGAATAAAAGTCCAGCTATCCAGAACTGAATTTATAGAACCTTTGTAATTACAGTCAGAAGAGAGTATGCGAAGTATTAGGAGTCAAGGTAGTAGGGGAAACCCAGTAAATCAATTCGGAGTAAAATTTCCTAAGCCGTGTGACTTTACACTTTTGTTGAACAGACTGTGAAATTTTCAAGCAAAGAATAATGTTCTTTTTGTTAGTTGCTGTGTGGAGAGCTTTACCTCATGGTGACCTTACGTAAAACAGAATGAAAAGTTGCCCAGTTCTGTGCCATCTTCATGATCCTTCATACGTTAGAGCCCATTGTTGATAAATTCATACTGTCAAACCATGTCTAGAAAGGAGCTGCAATTTTTTTGTTCTTTATTTGTTTTAATCATTCTATTACTGTAACATTTTCTCTGAGTTGTCTTCTTGCATTGAATTTCAAGAAATCCAAATAAAAATACTGGAATGGTCATAATCTGAAACTTAGCGTCCATCCCTTAATCCGTTAAAGCTAATGATCTCTATTCTTCAGTTTACAATAAAATCAGACGCACCATCTATAAATGCAAACATATGCATATATACGTACATATGCATCTAAATATACCTATGTATGAAGATAGCCACAGAACAATCAGGATTCACAATTCCTCCAGTAGTCCCTAAATGGTATATTGACCGCAATGTTGTTGGCTTCCAGTTGTCCAGTCTGGCCATCAGAAGCAACGACCAAGTTTGTACCTCCATAGGCAATGATAACCACCACAGGAACTTGCCTGGCTAACAGAGATGGTAAGATGTCATCGACTATAAGATGCATCCTCATGAGGAGATGGTACAATGTAGGAAAAAAAAGAGTCCATCTTGGAATGAATACAATAGGGTTATTCTTAATTTTAGCCAAGCAGCATTATATGGTTTTCTGAAAACACCAGGTACACTCACAAATGAAGAGATGGAGGTAAAGCACAGGGCATTTTTAAAGCAACAAAACTATTCTGTATGTTATTGTAATGGTGAACATGTGACATTAGGCATTTGTCAAAACCCGTAGGACCGAACAACACTAATGTAAACTATGGACTTTAGTCAATAACAACATAATACTCTTTCCTCAGCTGCAGCAAATGTACCACAGGAATGCAAGGTATTAATAAGAGAAGGCATGGACAGAGGGGAAGGATATACGGGGGCTTTCTGTACTTTCTGAACAAGTTTTCTGTAAAGCTAAAGCTACTCTAAAAAATCAAGTAGGTTAAAAAAAAAGAGATACAGATTAGTGTATTAATGAATTGGATGAATTTGTGAATGAGAGACTGCATGGTGATGAAATTAGCACTCAAATGAGTGCATGCCAGGCTTAAAAAATCAAATATGTTATTATTATGGAAATTAAGTCATAATATTGATTTGAGGATTTCATACATGCTGTAGAAAAGGCTCCTCAGGAAGACAATCTGAGAAAGGGATCAGCCTGAGGAAGCTTTTTAGGTAGTGTCTTTAGGATTAACTATAGGGTCGCTATGAGTTGGAATCGACTCGACGGCAGTGGGTTTTTTAGGATTAACACCTGTCGGGGAAGGAAAGGATACAGGTTTGGGTGGAACTGGGTCAGCCACAATGGCCTCGGTAGACCCTCTTAGAAAACTCTGAAGCTGGTCTGGTCCTCCAGAGTTGTCCTGAATTGGAAAGAGGGAGCTGAGGCTTTAGATCCCTGAAGATCAGTCATTAAATGCAGACTTTCTCCAGGAAGGGGGCAGGACCTTGGAAGAAGGGACTTTACCGGGGAGGTCTGAAAAAGAAAGAGAAAGAGTCTTTCAGTTCTGAAGGGTGTCCGGGTCACACATCGCCACATCTACTACAATATAGTATTTGGATATTATTGATACAAAGATTTGTGGGGTTTTAAAATGGAATATAAAAATTATATTTAATATATCTTATAAAAAAATTTTTATATATATATATAAGATATATGTCAATAATATCCAAAAAGCTCCTTATGTATAACAGCGTGAAACTTGCCAGGTCCTGTGCCATCCTCATGATTGTTGTATGTCTGGGCCCATTGCTGAGGCCATTATGTCAGTCCGTATCACTGAGGCTTTCCTTCCTTTTTGCTGACACTCTACCAAATATCATCTCCTTTTTTAGCAATTGGTCTTTCCTGGTGATGCATCCAGATTAAGTGAGTTGAAGTCTCTCCATCCTTGCTTCTAATGAGCATTCTGGTTGTATTTCTTATAATACTGATTCGTTTGTTCTTCTGGCAGTCCACAGCATGTTCAAAATTCTTTACCAACGCTTCAATTTAAATGCATCAATTCTTCTGCTTTCCTTTTTAATTATCCAGCTTTTGCACGCACATGAGGTAATTGAAAAGACCATGACTTGGATCAGGTGCACCTTGGTCATCAAAGTGATGGCCTCGATTTTTAAAACTTTAAAGAAGTCTTGTGCAGATTTTCCCAATGCAATATTGCATTATATTATATTGTTGGATGCAAAATATGCATAATAACATTAGTTTAAAAGTATACAAAATATAACAAATGAAACTATACTAAATGAAATCAAACTTTAAGTTTTTATCCAGTAGTTTTGATAAACATTATTCAACCAGTTCCCATCGATGGTGTTTTTATGAGAATTTGAGGTCTGCGTCACACTGTGTGAGCCCCTTTTTGTAGCCACTGTGTCAATCCATCTCATTGAGGATTTTCCTCTTTTTTGCTCACTCTGTGCTTTCCCAAGCTTGGTGTCCTTCTCCAAGGGCTGGTCCCTTCTGCTAATATATCCAAAGTACCTGAGATGAAGTCTTGCCATCCTAGCTTCTAAGGAGTGCCCTGGCTGTACTTCTTCAAAGACAGACTTGTTAATTCTTCTAACAGTCTGTGGGAAATTCAATATTCTTTGCCAATTCCATAATTCAAAGGCATCAATTCTTCTTCAGTCTTTCTTAGTCACTGTCCAGCATTTACATACATATGAGGTGACTGAAAATATCATGGCTTGGATCAGTCTCACTTCAGTCCTCAAAATGGCATCTTTGCTTTTTAACACTTTGAAGAGATCTTTTGCACCAGATTTGGCCAATGCAATGTGTCATTTGATTTCCTGACTGCTGCTTCCTTGGGTGTTGACTGTGGATCCAAGTAAAATGAAATCCTTGACAACTTCAAGCTTTTCTCTATCATGATGTTGCTTACCTGTCCAGTTGTGAGGGTTTTTGTTTTCTTTATGTTGAGGTGTAATCTCAACTGAAGGCTGTAGTCTTTGACATTCATCACCAAGTGCCTCAAGTTCTGTTCACCTTCAGCAAACAAGGTAGTGTCATTTGCATATCATAGGTCGTTAATCAGTGTTCCTCCAATCTTGATGCTGTGTTCTATATATAGTCCAGCTTCTCAGATTAGTTGCTCAGCATACACATTGAATAAGTATGGTGAAGGATACAACCCTGACACACATCTTCCCTAATTTTAAACAATGTAGTATCTATCCCCTTGTTCTGTTTGAACAACTGCCTCTTGGCCTATGTGCAGGCTCCTTATAAGCACAATTAAGTGCTCCGGGATTCTTCACAATGTTATCCATAATTTGTTATGATCCACACAGTGAAATACTTTTGCACTGTCAACAGAACACAGATAAACATCTTTCTGTTATTCTCTGCTTCATCCAAGAATCATCAGACATCAGCAATGATATCCCTATTTCCATAATCTCTTCTGAATCCAGTTTGATTTTTCTGGTAGCTCCCTTTTGATGTACTGCTACATCCATTTTTGAATTTTCTTCAGCAAAATTTTATTTGCATGTGATATTAATGATATTGTTCAATAATTTCTGCATTCTGTTGGATCACCTTTCTTTGGAATGGACACAAATATGGATCTCTTCCAGTCAGTTGGCCAGGAAGCTGTCTTCTAAATTTCTTGGCATAGACTACTGAGTGCTTCCTGCACTGCATCTTTTTGTTGAACCATCTCAATTGATATCCCGGAGCCTTGTTTTTCACCAACGCCTTCAGTGCAGCTTGGACTTTTTCTGTCAATACCATTGGTTCTTGATGATATACTACTTCCTGAAATGGTTGAACATCAACTAATTCTTTTGGGTAAAGTGAGCTGTGTATTCCTTACATCTTCTTTTGATGCTTCCTGCATCAACTGTTTAACATTTTGTCCATAGAATCCTTCACTATTGCAACTACAGGCTTGAATTTTTTCTTCAGTTCTTTCGGCTTGAAAAATGCTGAGCATGTTCTTCCCTTTTGATTTCCTAACTCCAGGTCTTTGCACATGTCATTATTATACTTTACTCTGTCTTCTCAAGCCAACCTTTGAAATCCTCTGTTCAGTTCCTTTATGTCATCATTTCTTCTATTTGCTTTAGCTACTCAACTATCAAGAGGAAGTTGCAGGGCCTCTTCTGACTTACATTTTGGTCTTTTCTTTCTTTTCTTTTCAATGACCTCTTGCTTTCTTAGTGTATGATGCCCTTGATGTCATTCCACAACTCCTTTGGTTTTCAGTCATTAGTGTTCAATGCATCAAATCTATTCTTGAGATGGTCACTAAATTCAGGTGCGATATACTCAAGGTCATATTTTGGCTATCATGGACTTGTTTTAATTTTCTTCAGCTTCAACTTGAACTTGCATAGGAGTGATTGATGGTCTATTACTCAGATGTCCCCAGGCCCTGTTCTGACTGATGATATCATGTTTCTCCATTGTCTCTTTCTATGATTGTAGTAGATTTGATTCCTGTGTATTCCATCCAGTGGGGTCCATGTGTATAGTCACTGTTGATATTGTTAGAAAAAAGGCATTTGCAATGAAGAAATCATTAGTCTTGCAAAATCCTATTCTGTGACCTTCAGTGTCATTTCTATCACCAAGGCCATATTTTCCAACTACCAATCCTTCTTCATTGTTTTCAACTTTTGCATTCCAGTTGCTGGCAATTATCAATGCATCTTGATTGCATGTTTAATCAATTTCAGACTGCAGAGGTTGGTAAAAATCTTCAATTTTTTCATCTTGACATTAGTGCTTGGTGTGTATTTGAATACCAATCATATTAACTGGTCTTCCTTGTAGGCATATGGATATTAACCTATCACTGACAGTGTTGTACTTTAGGATAGATCCTGAAATGTTCTACTGGACAATGAATGTGATGTCATTCCTCTTCAAATTGTCATTCCCAGGATAGTAGACCACACATGATTGTCTGATTCAAAGTAGCCAATAGCAGTCCATTTCAGCTCACTAATGCCTAGGATATTGATCTTTATGCATTCCACTTCATTTTTAATTACTTCCAATTTTCCTAGATTCATACTTTATACATTCCACATTCTGATTATTAATGGATGTTTGTTATTTTGAGTTGTGCTGCATAAGCAAATGAAGGTCCCGAAAGCTTTATTCCATTCACATCATTAAGGTTGAAGCTATTTTGAGAAGGCAGCTCTTCCCCAGTTGTATTTTGAACGCCTTCCAACCCAAGGAGCTCATCTTCTGGCACTATATCAGACAATATTCCGCTGCTATTCATAAGGTTTTCGCTGGCCAATTTTTTTAGAAGCAGATTGCCAGGTCCTTCTTCCCAGTCTGTCTTAGTCGGGGAGCTCTGCTGAAGCCTATCCATCATGGATGACCCTGCTGATATTTGAAATACTGGAGGCATAGCTTCCAGCATCACAGCAACATGCAAGCCACCACCATTTGACAAACTGACAGATGAGTGGTGGATGTATTTATATATTTGATCTAAAATATAAACAAAACTTTATCATGAAGACCTCTGAAGTCTAAAAGAGATAATACTAAGCAGAGTGTTGTCAGGACCCATTACCTGGAGGACATTTCTATCTCCCGTTGCTTCATGATAAAAGTTGAACCATACAACTTGGTGGCTGATAAAGGTCTGGATTGAGCCCGTGTGGGTGTTGTCGTTAGCTGCTGAGGAGTGGATTCGGATTCACGGCTACCCCACGCGTGCAGAGCAGAGCTGTTCCACAGGGTTTTTAAGACTGTGACCTTTTGGAAGCAGATCACCAGGACTGTCTTCTAATGTGCCTCCTGGTAGATTTGAACCAACAACCTTTTGACTAGTAGTCAAAAACTTAACAGTTGGTGCCACTCAGGGACCACGGATTCTGACTAATCATGTTGAAATCCAGGAAACATCATTTACTAACTGTGTGATGTTAGGTAATTAGGCTTAGTCACATAGTGAGCACTTCGTGGCGTTTCTTTACAAGTTTTACCTTGAAGCCTTAATATTAACTAGATTGAACAAAGGATCCAGTTTAAATTTTCTAACCAAATCTTTCCTAGGTTATTTCTAAAATGACTATTTTTATTAACATGGTTTCCATTTAAAAAACACTTGACTGCAAAATAAAAGGTTCCACTTCATACCTCATAGACCTCAATAAAGATAGTTCAGTTTTGTTTTCTTTTTTAACCTCCATCATTTTTTTCCTTATACAAAATTGGAAATACTTATCTTTTATCTCCCCATCATGGGAGATAAAATCAGCGTAGCGGGACCCACAGATGTAAAGTCACTGAACCCAAACCCCATGAACACTATTCCAGGCAGCAAAACCCTTCCATAGACTAGCTGTGGAAAACTAGACAAACTAAGACTTTGGGGAAATATGAGTTTTTTCAGAACACTAGTGCATATCATCATATAGGTTACATGCAAAGATGTCCTCCTTTGATGAAGTATTGAGCTCAAACTCCTGAGAAAACTAGCTTTGAGAAGTAACACATATGCCCCACACCAGTTTTTAAATTTCAGTTTTCCAGTGGTAGCAAGCAACCTTGCCTCTTTCCACAAACGTCAACGATGGTCATTTTTTAGATAAATAACATTGGTTGTCTTCTGATCTGCCTTCCACTGAACCAGAAATTATGATGCTTCCCTTTCCTCACACAGCCTGGCTGTCTTTCTCTTATCTAATGCAGTTTGAGAGATCTTCAATAATTAAGCTGAAGGAGGAGAAAAAAACATTCTGTCTGGTGACACTTAAGATTCTAGACTCAAGAGTGAATAATTTTTCTTCATTTAGACAGGATGGTATCTAAAAGCCCAAGAGCTATTAATTGATTATGTGATAGAGAACTATCCACATCGGCCTAATTTGCTTCTAGTCAGTATTCTCACTAATAAGATAAAAAGGCCATTTAGGCTTTCATTTCAAATTTAATTGATTAGGTTTCCATTTCTGCACTTTTTCTACTTTTTTTTTTTTTTTTTTTTTAGTACCAGATACGCATCTTACTTTTCTGGAGCACTCAAAATAGCTTAATAATTCTCTGAAAACTGAGTTGCCAAAGCTGAGCCAGAATTTTGATGTTTCCATTAATAAAAGATACATGCCTGCAGGAGGTACAGGTTTGTGATCTCAAGACCCAGAGTTTAGGGGCAAAGGGAAAATGGCTGGCATCTGTACAATGATTAAATGTGTGTTCAGAGAGAGAAGCTCTGAAGTGTCTACACAGATCTAACAAGACCTATTTGGACCTGGGGCTTGCCCCTGCAGGGTGTTTTTGATAGCTTTATCTGTGTCAGACACCAGGGCGCTCTCCTTTCCCTCTCCACAATATGCCATGGTAGCTGCAGAGCTGAAAATAGTGAGACGAGGGGCCACGGGAAGAGAAACCCTGAAGGTCTGAAACCATTTCACCAGGCCCACACATGGCCTGACCAAAGTGCAACAGACAACAACAAAAAGGCCAAAACGAATCAAAATGCGATGACCACCTAGCTTAAAAACAGAATCTCTAAATGGTAAAGAATTGAAACGGCCCAAAAGAAGACTAGATGTAAACATGTTTAAAAACCAAATGTTAGTTCTATATTTATATCTGCCGGATAGGGTAGGGTGAGAGAACACCCAGAAAATATAGACTGGAATTTTATTAATAAGAGTCTGGAAATACTGCATCTCCATGAACTAAGAGTCACTGAAGAAAAAAAAAAGTCAGTTAATAAAATCTGGTGTTCAATTATTTTAATCAACACCTTTTTCCTGTGTTTTTTCTATTTATAAGGCACCACACTAGATAGTATAACAGAGGAGAACCAGTTGAGCACTGAGTCTATTTTCTATTTTTTGCAAATTATAATAGCTTTCTATTCTTACAAAACCACATGCTGATTATAAATATCTAAAAAATAAAAATATAATAAAATATAAAAGTACTATCTAGAAATAACCACTGCTGACATTATGGTACATGTATAGATAGATAGATAGACAGACAGACAGATAGATCTAGATACAGATATAGAAATATGGAAAGAGAAATATCTAGTTTCATGTACAAATGGGATCATGATAAGCAGTCATTGTAAATCTGCTTTTTAATCTATATCCATTGACATATTTTTATCATTTCCAATTAGTATGAATATGTAATAGATCATATATGAATTAAGGTAATTTATTTACAAAATTTCTGTTATTGGACATGTAGATGGTTTATAATTACTTTACCTTTCTGTGTGTAAACACACACACACATACACACACACACACAGAAAAATTTTTTTGCTCTTGGTTCAGATAAAACAACTTATCATGTAATTGTTCATAATTTACCATGGAGTTGGGCTTTTTTTTTTTTAGAAAAATAGTTGCTGAATTGAATCACATGTGTTGTGTGTATGTGTGCGTGTTTTAATGATTTGTCTCAAAGGCCACACATTTTCTTCTTTTAGCTCACTAATGTGATGACTCACAGGACTATATTTGCAAATGTTAAAGGAGCCTTACATTTCTGGATGAAAGTAAATTTTATTATGTATAATCTTTTTTTCTATTTCTTTTAATTAGAGCGGTATTTAATACATACGAAAGAATATAAGTAATATCTATGTAAGTTATAAAACTCAGCCTCACAGGAAGGCTCGAGAAGCGTCCACCCAGCAGAGCAACAAGAGCTTTCTGGACGCCTCACTTCTTCCTTCCATCCCTCTGTCCGTTCCCAACAGAGGCCCACCAAAGTAACTGCGGTCCTGCATTTCATTAGGCATTATTCTTCAAACAAATTATCAGGATGGACATGCTAATATTTCTTAGAAATGTTTTATCTCTACACGTATGTAAGGATAATCTATACTTCTTTTCTCTGCTATCTTCGTAATGTTTAGAAATATCAAGCCTCGGGAAACAGAAAGGCTTGCGATATTATCCTAATATCACAGGATACATGAGATCCTTAAAGGCTTGACAGGACTCTCTTTTAAAACCAAGGGTCTGAGGAGAGTCCTTTTCTGTTCTTTATAGTTTTTGTAGTACCTAGGGGTGGTTTGCTTTGTAGTTTTTGGTTTAGTTTCACTTTTGCTGATGCGTATTTCACGCTTAAGCAAACATACATTAATGCACACAAAAATATATTAGCTCAAAAATCAAATTAATATCTGCTGTTCAATTCTCACTCTGTTTTCCCATTAGATTTTCAGACTCTGGGCTTTAGTTATCAATTCTACTCTAGTCTCCTTTTTAATTAATTAATTTCAGTCATATATTTACTTTTTTATTCCTGTTAAAATTCACAAAGTACTGTTTTTCCTACATTCTACAGTTGATTCTTAGCAGTGGAATCTTTTATCCAAAGTTTTATAAAAACTTCAATATATACATGGAAAGGCAGAGATGTGCTGATGAAAACAGAAGGGGAGCTTGGTGGGTTCTTCAGAAGATCTAGACCCAAGTGGACAACCCAGCCTGGAAACCAATGTCAAGGATTCTGGCACACAATCTTCCCATTGCTGTGACTTTCTACAAGGTTTCAAATGTTAATTTTAATGTTAGGTTTCAAATGTTAGGCTCAGTGTACTCACTGAAGCAATGTAAAAGGGTTTTTAAAAAAAGTATTTCCAAAGTGAAAGTGCTTTTATTATATTTAACCTTTAGTTCCACCAACTATCTGTCAGTTCATCATACTGTGGTGGCTTGCACGTTACTGTGATGCTGGAAGCTGCGACACTAATATTTCAAATACCAGCAGGGTCACTCAAGGTAAACACATTTCAGCAGAACTTCCAGACTAAGACAGACTAGGAAAAATGGTCTGACAATCTGCCTCTAAAAATTAGACAGTGAAAACCCTAAGGGTCACAAAATATTCTCCTAGGCTTTAACCTGCTTGCTTTGGACATTTGATTAGGAGGGACTTATTACTAGAGAAGGACATCACGGTTGGTAAAGTGGAGGACCACCAAGAGGTGAGGGAAACCCTCAATGAGATGGATTGATACAATGGTCACAACAACAGACTCAAACATACTGATGATCATGAAGATGGCACAGGACCGGGCAATGATTGCTCTGTTATACACAGAGTCAACATGAATCAGAACCAACAGGATGACATAAAACAACAAACATTTAGTTGTGAAAAAAATTACATTTCCCCCAAATTTATTCATTTTAATGATAATTCAGTTTACTTCTTCCAAAACAAATTTGTTCCTTTTTCTGGCAGTTCATGGTATATTCAATATTCTTCACCAACACTGTAATTCAAAGGCATTAATTCCTCTTTGGCCTTCCTTATTCATTGTCCAGCTTTCATATGTATTCGGATGAAATCCATACTGAAGGCTGTGGTCTCTAATCTTCATCAGCAAGTGCTTCAAGTTCACTTTCAGCAAGCAAGGTTGTGTCATCTGCAAAACTCAGGTTGTTAATGAGTCTTCCTCTAATCCTGATGTTGTGTTCCTCTTCATATAGTCCAGCTTCTCGGATTAGTTGCTCAGCATACAGATTGAATGATTATGGTAAAAGGATACATCCCTGATGCACACCTTTTCTGACTTTAAACTACCCAGTATTCCCTTGTTATATTCAAACGACTGCCTCATGAAGTAGAGGTTCTTCATGAGCACAATTAAGTGTTCCGAAACTTCCATTCTTCATAACTTGTTACGATCCACACAGTCAAATGCGTTTGCATAGTCAATAAAACACAGGTAAACATCTTTCTGGTACTCTCTGCTTTCAGCCAGGATACATCTGACATCAGCAATGATGTCTCCTGTTCTACATCCTCTTCTGAATCCAGCTTGAATTTCTGGCAGTTCCTTGTCAAAGCACTGCTGCAACTGCTTTTGACCGATCTTCAACAAAATTTTATTGCGTGTGATGTTAACATCATTCAATAATTCCATATTCTGTTGGATCGCCTTTCTTTTGAATGAGAACAAATAGGGATTTTTTCCATTCGGTTGGCCAGGTAGCTGCCTTCCAAATTTCTTGGCATAGACGAGTGAACACTTCCAGTGCTGCATCCATTTGTTAAAACATCTCAGTTGATATTTCATCAATTCCTGGAGCCTGTTTTTGACCAATGTCTTCAGTGCAGCTTGGACTTCTTCCTTCAATACCATCAGTTCTTGCACATATGCTACCTCCTGAAATGGTTGAATGTCAACCAATTCTTTTTGGTACAGTGAATCTGTGTATTCCTTCCATCTTCTTTCAATGTTTCCTGCATTGTTTAATATTTTCCCTGTGGAATCATTCAATATTGCATCTCAAGGTTGAATTTTTTCTATGGTTCTTTCAGCTTGAGAAATGCCGAGCATGTTCTTCCCTTTTGGTTTTCTATTTCCAGGTCTTCATTATAATACTTTACTTGCCTTCTCCTGCCACCCTTTGAGATCTTCTGTTCAGCTCTTTGATGTCATCATTTCTTCCTTTTGCTTTAGCTATTCTATATTCAAGAGCAACTTTCAGAGCCTCTTCTGATGTCCATTTCAGTCTTTTCTTTCTTCTTAATGACCTCTTGCTTTCTTCATGTCCTTGAGGTCCTTGATGTCATTTCATAACTCTGCTGGTCTCCAGTCATTAGTGTCCAATGTGTCAAATCTTTCTTAAGATGGTCTTTAAGTTCAGGTGGGTTATACTCAATGTCATATTTTAGCTTTTGTGGACTTGTTCTAATTTTCTTCAACTTCAACTTGAACTTGAATATGAGCAATTGATTATCTACTCTGCAGTTGGCCTCAGCCTCATTTTGACTGATATTGAGCTTTCCCATTGTCTCTTTCCACAGATGTAGTCAACTTGATTCCTGTGTATTCCATCTGATGAGGTCCACGTGTATAGTCACCATTTACATTGTTGAAAAGGTATTTGCAGCAAAGAAGTCATTAGTCTTGCAAAATTCTATCATGCAATCTCTGGCATCATTTCTGTCACCAGGGCCATATTTTCCAACAACCTATCCTTCTTCTTTGTTTCCAACTTTCTCATTCCAAATGCGAGTAATTATCAATGCATCTTGATTGCAGGCTTTTGATAATTTCAGACTGCAGAAGTTAGTAAAATCTTCAATTTCTTCATTTTTGGCCTTAGTGGTTGGTGTGTAAATTTGAATAACAGTCGTATTAACTGGTCTTTCTTGTAGGCGTATGGATATTATCCTACTGCTGACAGCACTGTACTTCAGGATAGATCTTGGAATGTTCTTTTTGACGATGAATGCAACACCATTCCTCTTCAAGTTGTGATTCCCAGCATAGCAGATCTTTAAGATTGTCTGACTCAAAGTGGCCAATAGCAGTCCATTTCAGCTCATTAATGCCTAGGATATTAATCTTTATGCTTTCCATTTCATTTTTGACCATTTCCAATTTTCCTAGATTCATACTTCATACATTCCAAGTTCCAACTATTAATGGATGTTTAGAGCTGTTTCTTCTCATTTTGAGTTGTGCCACATCAGCAAATGAAGGTGCCTAAAGTCTGTCTCATCCACGTCATTAAGTTCAACTCTACTTTGACCACCCTCCACATATCTTGTCAGTTTGTCATACTGTGGGGTCTTGAATGTTGCTGTGATGTTGGAAGCTATACCACCGGTATTCAGATACCAGCAGGGTCACCCATGGAGGACAGGTTTCAGTTGAGCTTCCAGACTAAGGCAGACTAGGAAGATGGACCTAGCAGTCTACTTCTGAAAAGAATTAGCCAATGAAAACCTTATGAATTGCAGCAGAACATTGTCTAATATAGTGCTAGAAGATGAGCCCCTCAGGTTGTAAGGCACTCAAAAGGTGACTGGGGAAGAGCTGCCTCCTCAAAGTAGAGTCAACCCAAATGATGTGGATGGAGTTAAGCCTTTAGGACCTTCATTTGCTGGTGTGTCATGACCTAACATGAGAAGAAACAACTGCAAAGACCCATTAATAACCAGAACATGAAATGTATGAAGTATCAATTTAGGAAAATTGGAAATCGTCAAAAATGAAAAAGAACACATAAACATCAATATCCTAGCCATTAATGAGCTGAAATGTGCTGGTATTGGCCATTTTGAATCAGGCAGTCATAAGGTCTACTATGCTGGGAATCACAACTTGAAGAGGGAGGGTGTTGCATTCATCCTCAAAAATAATATTTGAAGATCTCGGTTTTGGGGGGGGATCCTGAAGTACAATGCTGTCAGTGATAGGATAATATCCATATGCCTACAAGGAAGGCCAGTTAATATGACCATTACTTAAATGCACATACCAACTACTAAGGCCAAAAATGAAGAAATTGAAGATTTACCAACTTCTGCAGTCTGAAATTATCAAAAGCCTGCAAACAAGATGCATTGATACTTACTGGTGATTAGAATGAGAAAGTTGGAAAGAAAGAAGAAGGATCAATACTTGGAAAATATGGCCTTGATGATAGAAATGATGCTAGAGATCACAGGATGGAATTTTGCAAGATCAATGACTTCTTCATTGCAAATACCTTTTTCCACCAACATAAAAAGCATCCATACACGTGTATCTCACCAGATGGAGTACACAGGAATCAAACTGACTGCACCTGTGAAAAGAGACGATGGAAGAACTCAATATCATCAGTCAGAACAAGGCCAGGGGCCAACTGCAGAAGAGATCATCATTTGTTCATACTCAAGTTCAAGTTGAAACTGAAGAACATTAGAACAAGTCCACAAGAGCCAAAGTACAACCTTCAGTATATCCCACCTGAATTTAGAGACCATCTGAAGGATAGATTTCATGTATTGAACACTAATGACCAAAGACCAGATGAGTTGTGGAATAACATCAAGGACATCATCCATGAAGAAAGCAAGAGGTCATTAAAAAGGCAAGAAAGAAAGAAAAGACCAAAGTGGATGTCAGAAGAGACTCTGAAACTTGCTCTTGAAAGTAGAGTAGCTAAAGCCAGAGGAAAAAATAATGAAGTAAAAAAGCTGAACAGAAAATTTCAAAGGGTATCTCAAGAAGACCAAGTAAAGTATTATAATGACATGTGCAAAGACCTAGAGATAGAAAGTCAAAAGGGAAGAACACGCTCTGCATTTCTCAAGCTGAAGGAACTGAAGTGTTGTAATATTGACGGATTGTACAGGGAAAATATTAAATGATGCAGGAAGCATCAAAAGGAGATGGAATGTATACATAGAGTCTTTATACCAAAAAGAATTGGTCGATGTTCAACCATTTCAGGAGGTAGTATGTGATCAGGAGCCGATGGGACTGAAGGAAGAAGTCCAAGTTGCACTGGAGGCATAGGCAAAAAACAAAGCTTCAGGAACTGATGGAATACCAAATGAGATTTTTAACAAATGGATGCAGCACTGGAAGTGTTCACTTATCTATGCCAAGACATTTGGAAGACAACTAGCTCATCAACTGATTGAAAGAGATCCATATTTATGCCTATTCCCAAGAAGGATGATCCAACTGAATGTGGAAATTATCTAACAATATCAGTAATATCACACAAGTAAAATTTTGCTGAAGATCATTCAAAGGCAGCTGCAGCAGTATATCGACAGGGAATTGCCAGAAATTCAAGCTGGGTTGAGAAGAGGATGTGGAACAAGGGACATCATTGCTAATGTCAGATGGATCCTGGCTGAAAGCAGAGAATAGCAGAAAGATGTTTATCTGTGTTTTACTGACAATGCAAGGCATTTGACTGTATGGATCATAACTAATTACGGATAACATTGTGAAGAATGGGAAATCCAGAACACTCAATTGTGCTCATGAAGAACCTGTATGTAGATCAAGAGGCAGTTGTTTGGACAGAACAAGGTGATATTGTGTGGTTTAAAGTCAGGAAAGGTGTGTGTCTGGGTTGTATCCTTTCACCATACCTATTCAATTTGTATGCTGAGCAAATAATCCGAGACGCTGGACTATATGAAGAACAGGGCATCAGGATTGGAGGAAGACTCATTAACAATCTGTTTTGTTTTGTTTTGTTTTGTTTATGCAGATGGCACAACCTAGCTTGTTGAAATTGAAGAGGGCTTGAAACACTTACCGATGAAGATCAAAGACCACAGCCTTCAGTACAGATTCCACCTCAACATACAGAACACAAAAATCCTCACAACTGGACCAATAAGCAGCATCATAATAAATGGAGAAAATATTGAAGTCATCGAAGATTTCATTTTACTTGGATCCACAATCAACACCCATGGAAGCAGCAGACAGAAATCAAAGAACACATTGCATTAGGCAAATCCGCTCCAAAAGACCTCTTTAAAGTGTTAAAAAGCAAGGTTGTCATCTTGAAGACTAAGGAGCGCCCGACTCAAGCCACGGTGTTTTCAATCATCTCATATGCATGTGAAAGCTGGACAATGAGTAAGGAAGACCAAAGAATTGACTCCTTTGAATTCTGGTGTTGGAGAAGAATATTGAACACACTATGGACTGCCAAAAGAAGGAACAAATCTGTCTTGGAAGAAGTAAAACCAGAATGCTCCTTGAAAGCAGGAATGGTAAGGCTACGTCTCACGTATTTTGGACATATTATCAGGAGGGATCAGTTCCTGGAGAAAGACATCGTGTTTGGTAAAGTAGAGGATCAGTGAAAAAGAGGAAGACCCCCAGCGAGATGGATAGACACAGTGACTGCAAAGATGGGCTCAAGCATACCAATGGTTGTGAGGATGGTGCAGGACAGGGCAGAGTTTCACTCTGTTGTTCATGGGGTCACTATTAGTAGGAAGAGACTCTGGGGTACCTAACAACAACAATTTTGACCAAGCAGATCTTCCCCAGTGGTATTTTGAGTGCCTTCCAACCTGAGGGGCTCATCTTCCAGCACTGTATCAGACAATGTTACAGTGCTATTCATAAGGTTTTCACTGGCCAATTCTTTTCAGAAGTGGATTTCCAGGTCATTCTTCCTAGTCTGTCTTAGTCTTGAAGCTCTGCTAAAACCTGTCCACCAAGAGTGACCATGTTGGTATTTCAAATACGGGTGGCAAAGCTTCTAGTATCACAGCAACATGCAAGCCACCACAGTACAACAAACTGATAGCCCCATGGTGGACTTTTATCTGGTAGCTCTTAAATCTGGGAGGTGGGATCAAGCTTCTATATTTTTACTAAGGTATCAGGTGATAACAACATACAACAAAATTTGAGAATAAATGCTTATATTAAACAATAAAGAGAAAAACGTTAGAAGGAAGTAAAAATTGAAATGCTAACTTCTGATGGAAGTTTAGGAAGAATATAGCTTCAGTGTCTCAGAAACTAAAACATTCTTGGGGGAAAAAATCAAGCAAGATCTGAATACTGATAAAATTTCTTCATCCTTAATGTAGCCTCAATTTTAGGAACATAAAATCAGGACCATTTGGCAAAAGCAATAAAACAAAGTGAACTTTACACTTCGAAAACCAGTAATTTTGGGAGGACATGAATAGTATGCACCATAAATTATAATGTGTTATTAACATATAATAACAGTTAAAAGGTGAATTAATTCTATTCTACAATGATCTTAGCAGAAATGATAAATACTAAGTTTAAGAAATGTGGTTAACATCATTTCTCATCTGTACAATGAAGCCCTTATACTGGCTTCAAGTAATTAGTGACCCAATACTACACACATCCTAGATATAACATGAAATTTCATGCTGTCTTAGTTTAGGTAGTTTAGCTATTTAATTATATTAACTGATTTTTTTTTTTTTTTTACTACTCTCAGACTTTCACAAGATTGATTATTCAATTTTGTTTCCACACAGCATAAGTAAAGTGAATGGAAAGCTTGTTTTCCTCTAAAACCTGTTTGACTGCTGTTCTCAGAAAGACAATCTTTTTAGTGACTGAGGTAACATGTTCATGGACATACCTGCCATTTTCTGCAAAAAACAATTCAGATGATTTTAAAGAAAAAATATTTTCTCACCTGTAGTACATGGGAGTAAGAGGCAATTCAGGGGTCATGAATGATATACTATAACTGAAGAACTAGTTTTTTTTTAAATAATTTTTATTGTGCTTTAAGTGAAAGTTTACAGATCAAGTCAGTCTCTCACACAAAAACCCATATACACCTTGCTACACACTCCCAGTTTCTCTCCCCCTAAAGAGACTCCCTGCTCTCTCCCTCCACTCTCCCTTTTCGTGTCCTTTTCTCCAGCTTCTAACCCCCTCCACCCTCTCATCTCCCCTCCAGGCAGGAGAAGCCAACATAGTCTCAAGGGTCCACCTGATCCAAGAAGCTCACTCCTCACAGCATCCCTCTGCAACCCATTGTCCAGTCCAATCCATGTCTGAAGAGTTGGCTTTGGGAATGGTTCCTGTCCTGGGCCAACAGAAGGTCTGGGGGCAATGAACACCAGGGTCTTCTACTCTCAGTCAGACCATTAATTCTGGTCTTATGAGAATTTGGAGTCTGCATCCCACTGCTCTTCTGCTCCCTCAGGGGTTCTCTGTTGTGTTGCCTGTCAGGGCAGTCATTGGTTGTAGCTGGCCACCATCTAGTTCTTCTGGTCTCAGGATGATGTAGTCTCTGGTTTATGTGGCCCTTTCTGTCTCCTGGGCTCATAATCACCTTGTGTCCTTGGTGTTCTTCATTCTCCTTTGATCCAGGTGGGTTGAGACCAACTGATGCATCTTAGAGTGGCTCCTTGCTAGCATTTAAGACCCCAGACGCCACTCTTCAAAGTGGGATGCAGAATGTTTTGTTAATAGATTTTATTACGCCAATTGACTTAGATGTCCCCTGAAACCATGGTCCCCAGGCTCTTGCCGCTGCTACGCTGGCCTTTGAAGCATTCAGATTATTCAGGAAACTTCTTTGCTTTTGGTCCAGTCCAATTGTGCTGACCTCCCCTGTATTGTGTGCTCTTTCCCCTCACCTAAAGTAGTTCTTATCTACTATCTAATTAGTGTATACCACTCTCCCACCTTCCCTCCCTCCCCCCTCTTGTAACCATGAAAGAATGTTTTCTTCTCAGTTTAAACTATTTCTCAAGTTCTTATAATAGTGGTCTTATACAATATTTGTCCTTTTGCAACTGACTAATTTCACTCAGCATAATACCTTCTAGGTTCCTCCATGTTATGAAATGTTTCACAGATTCCTCAATTCTTTATTGATGCGTAGTATTCCATTGTATGAATATACCATAATTTATTTATCCATCCATCCATTGATGGGCACCTTGGTTGCTTCCATATTTTTGCTATTGTAAACAGTGCTGCCATGAACATGGGTGTGCATATATCTGTTTGTGTAAAGGCTCTTATTTCTCTAGGATATATTCCAAGGAGTGGGATTGCTGGATCGAATGGTAGTTCTATTTCTAAATTTTTAAGGAAGCACCAAATTGATTTCCAAAGTGGTTGTACCATTTGACATTCCCACCAGCAGTGTAGAAGTGTTCCAATCTCTCCACAGCCTCTCCAACATTTATTATTTTGTGTTTTTTGGATTAATGCTAGCCTTGCTAGAGTGAGATGAAATCTCATTGTAGTTTTGATCTGCATTTCTCTAATGGCTAATGATTGTGAACATTTCCTCATATATCTGTTAGCTACCTGAATGCCTTCTTTAGTGACATGTCTATCCATATCTTTTGTGCATTTTTAATTGGGTTATTTGACTTTTTGCAGTTGAGTTTTTGCAGTATCATGTAGATTTTAGAGATCAGGCGCTGATCAGAAATGTCATAGCTAAAAACTTTTTCCCAGTCTGTAGGTAGTCTTTTTCTCTTTTGGTGGAGTCTTTGGATGAGCATAGGTGTTTGATTTTTTGGAGCTCCCAGTTATCTAGTTTCTCTTCTACATTCTTTATAATGTTTTGTATACTGTTTATGCCATGTATTAGGGCTCCTAACGTTGTCCCTATTTTTTTTTTCCATGATCTTTATTATTTTAGATTTTATATTTAGGTCTTTGATCCATTTTGAGCTCATTTTTGTGCATGGTGTGAGGTATGGGTCTTGTTTCATTTTTTTGCAGATGGATATCCAGTTATGTCAGCAGCATTTGTTAAAAAGACTGTCTTTTCCCCATTTAACAGTTCTGGGGCCTTTGTCAAATATCAACTGCTCATATTTGGATGGATTTATGTCTGGATTCTCAATTCTGTTCCATTGGTCCATGTATCTGTTGTTGTACCAGTACCAGGCTGTTTGGACCACTGTGGTGGTATAATAGGTTCTAAAATCAGGTAAAGTAAGGCCTCCCACTTTGTTCTTCTTTTTCAGTAATGTGTTATTTTTCCAGGGCCTCTTTCTCTTCCATATGAAGTTGGTGATTTGTTTCTCCATCTCATTAAAGAATGTCATTGGGATTTGGTTCAGAATTGGATTAAATGTATGGATCGCTTTTGGTAGAATAGACATTTTTATAGTGTTAAGTCTTCCTATCCACGAGCAAGTTATGTTTGAAGAGCTAGTGTTTTTATGATTATAAAAAAACACCATCACCACTATTTACGTGTGTAAATTAAATCTTAGAACTATATGTTCTACTATTTCTTGAGCACTGGTGTAGATGGTAAAGCCTCAAGTATTCTTTCCCTTTTAGAGTTTAGATTACAGTAGATGAAACAAAAGTTAAACAAATAAATAATAAGCTAAGAAATCTATAATAAAATGGTAGTGACAAGTTTTATTAAGAAAAATAATCTGGGTAAGTAAATAGGCACTAATGCATGTGTATTGGGTAGATGTGACGTTGCACTAAAAAATGGCCCAGAAAATTTCAAGGAGGCAACATTTGACCAGCAAACTGAATGATGCATGTAAAGAAAGAGTAGCAAGTGCCAAGGGAGTGCTGAGACAGGAGTAATGTCCGTGTGTCTGAGGGGTGAGAGATGAGACCTGAGGATGGCTGAAGGCAGATGATGTAGGTTTTTGTATAATGCAGTTTTAAACCATCGAAGGATTTGAACATGTCCCATTATATTGGCCTTAGAAAACAAGGGAAAAATTGGAGAGGATGGTTTTGGTCATAGTTCTGGTAAGAGTCGATAATGGTTTAGATGAGGATAGTAATAAAGGAAGTGATAAGAACTGGTGAAATTCAGGGTATGCACTGAAGGTAGAGCCTATATGTCTTAAAGAGGATTTGAATGTGGAGTTTCAGGAGTCAAAGATGAATACCAGTCAAAGATGATAGTTGAACATTTGGGTAAATGGTGGTAACATTTCTTGAGATAGGGAAGACTAGAGAAGAGCAAGTTGTAAAGGGAGGAATCTAGAAGTCCATTTGGACAGGTTAAGTTAGAGATTTCTATTAGCTGTCCAATACAAACGACAGGGTCTACAATTGCATTCATGAGCTGAGCACTCAGGTGAGAGAGTAAGGCTAGACATAGAAACAGAGAGTCATTAGCATATTAAATTTTGGACAAAATTGAAGACTCTGAAATTCTATGCCATGGAAGCTAATTCTGATATTCCCAAGTCATTTCATGAGGAAGATTCATCAGCACTCTTCCCAGGATTTTAAGGCATAGAAACTTGTCTAAAATCATGCCCACTTCTCTACTGGCCTCTCGAGGTCTCCCTCAGAAAGTAGCAACTCACCTTTAGAGAATGTGGCCACAGGTGAAGTATCTGAGTATTATCACCTCAAGAAGGATGTAAAATAGAATGGGGGTAGGCTTTTTTTTTTTTTTTTTCCTGTAAGGGAAGAGATAATAAACATTTTAGGCTTTGAGGGCCATAAGATCTTTGTAGCATCAAATCCGCTGTTTTAGCAGGAAATAGCCATAGGCAGTAGATAAATGAATGAGTGTGGCTGTGTTTCAATAAAACAATTTAATTAAAAAAATAAGTGATGGGCCATATATAGAACATAGACCTAGTTTACAGATTGCTGAAATAGGCCTCTGATTAGTCTAAACTGGAAAATCAACATATACAATAATAATCAGAACAATGGTGTTAGCTCTATTTTTTTTTATTGTATCTTATTGAGAAATCTTAAACAAAAATCAGAATATTTCATGATTTCAAGTCAAGAGGTTCTGGTAAATATTTGAAGGTTTTTTTTTTTTTTTCCTATTCAAAATGTAACAGTCCTACATAAATTATAGCTGGAAAATCGAGATGAATTGCTTTTTTTTTTTTTTCTTTAACCAGTAGCTCTCAACAACAGAGTATTACATAGGTGTGTCTGAACAAAGCCTTATAAATGAATCAATGATGCTATAAAAATATTTATCATTTAAATGTTGACTACATCATATCTTTTCATAACACCATGGTATATATAAGAAGGCATAGTATCCAAAGCTGCAATCTCCTCAACTGCTCTGATATATCCAGTGTGTAAACATCAAGACAATATTCTGTTCAGTTCTGATTTTCTGATTTTTTAAAGGAGCCCTAGTGGCACAGTGGTTAAAGCAATTGACTACTAACCAAAAGGTTGGCAGTTCAAAACCACCAGTGGATTAATGGGAGAGAGGTGTGGCAGTCTGCTTCCATGGAGATTTACAGCCTAGGAAACTCTATGGGGTCACCGTGAGTCAGATTGACTCAAGGGCCGTGGGTTTTGGTCTGATTTTCTTTCAACTCACAGGAGTAGATTTATTAGCTCTCACCCCTCCCCCACTCAAGGCAATTTATATCATTTTATCATGGTTTCACATGAGTTTTAGAAGTCCCATATTAGCCAGAATATTTTTGTTAACTAAACAAAGACCATGGCTCTTTAGAAATTGCAGGTTAAGTACCTTCTTTTGGGGTTGGTACTGAGAGAACAGGCAGGGAAATGCCCTCTTGGCTGGAAGAAGGGAAAGCATTGAGTAGACGTTATATAAGTAATTATTCCCTTGCTGTAGAGAGTACAGAGAGAAAAGCAAGAAGGCCAAAGAATTACTAAAAAGGGATTTGCTGCTTCAATGACCCTGTTAGATACCTGTTAAGACCTTTTGCTTCCTCTACCATTTCCAACTAAATCTTGGCAAAAAAGAGAAACCTAAAGAAACGGTGGGAATTACGTTAGAACTGGGCATTTTCTTCTTCAATGTCACTGTAGCTGTTATTCCCTGGCAACTTAATTGTAACTAATTAGAATCTAGTTAGATACAAAGACAGCATTAAAACACTCTGCTTATTTTTTCTCCCTTGATGGTCACAGTTTGCACTTGTATCTGTTCAGGGCAGGAGAGGTTCTGGTTCTACAATCAATTTTTATGTTTGGCTTATTCGTTTATCTTTGTTTCCAAAAAAACGTGCCCAGATTTTGACATTAAGCTGGGGAATATTCGAACCACTGTCAACGTTCATTGCCAGGTTACCCATTGAATCCACTCAAGTCAGGATAAAGCCCATCTACTGCCCTGGTAGCTCTAATTGCAGGATCGCCAGAGGGTATCCATTTGGTCCATAATTAGGTCATTTCTCTCTCATCCCCTGCAAGTGTGTATAATTATAAATTAATTTAAATTTAAATTAATTTACAATCCCACTGTGAGCAAAGAAATTCACTGTGATATAAAAAGAAAGACAAAAGCTGCAGGAAGTATGTCTTTAGAAACATTTTTGTGTGTGTGTGTGTGTATGTGTCTCTTTCAAAACTGGCGCTCAAAACTAGTTTTTCACTCACTATTCGCTTTCCTAGCTAGAAGCTTTATCACTGTGTATTTAAATTTGGGGTCATTTTAGAGTTCTAGCACGGCCTTAAGGTTTTGATGGGTTCTTTGGAATTTACATTATAGGATCAAAACTCTTCTTTGGGGAATAAAACCTATTGAGAGCCCTACCCTTTGACTGATGCTTAAATGGTGCAGTTCTGTGCAGGTCCTGACAAGAAGGCTTGTTATGGTTGACATTTTTCATTCTCTATAGGTGTCACACTTTAGCTCTTTTAACGCTTGCCTTTCTGTTTCCACAATAAAAGTGTTATGTGTTATAACAGGTGAGATAAAACATTAGGCAAAAAAAAAAAAAAATCTGGTCGCTGTGTATACATACCGAAGGAGTTGTTCTTTTAATCTATTTGGCTGAGCTGCTACTCTATTTTACTCATATTATCCAAAAATAATGGCTAAATGCATTGCCCTGCGCATTTCCAGAGAGATGATCCAGGTAAACACATGCATGTCTGACAACAGGGTCACCTCAACCAAGCTTTTGAGGTGATGTTTTGACTTGCTAGACTTCCTATTTCTGTCAGGGAATCAATCTCTTTTGTGAACGTGGTGAAAATGTACCAGGTGTTGCCTTAACTAAGACAATGTGCCTAAGACCCCTAAGTACACACATGAACCACTGAATTTCCTAAACACTCAAAAATAAGAGAGAGAGAGAAAGAGAGAGAGGTGTTCTGTCATCAGAAGTGCTGTATTTGAGTCATTTCTCTAATGAATTCATTATATCCGTATAGAAATGTGCAATGTGTAACTTTTTAAGTTAAATTTATTGTTGTTCTTGGTTGCCAGCGAATTGATTCTGACTCATAGTGACCCCACGTGGGGAGAGCAGGACTGCCCCGTAGAGTTTTCAAGTCTGTGACTTTCAGAAGCAGACCACAAAACCTGTCTCCTGATGCTCCTCTGGGTGGGTTCAAACTGCCATCCTTTTGGCTACCAGTCAAGCACTTAACCGTTTGCACCACCCAGGGGCTCTTGCAAAGACTCTCATATCTCCCAGTATTCCACTTGAAGGATAAAAATAGGTACCGTTTAGATTACACTTAGAATATTTCAGACACTGTGCTAAGTACTTTACATTTGGCCTCTGAAGTGTCACTATTATCACTGCTTTTTACAGATGAGGAAAATAAGGCACAGTAGATTAAATAATATGCTCAAGGCTTACACAGGAGATAAATGAAACTCAAACCTTTCGATTTCAGAGCACTGCTCACAACCAGAAAATTTTATACTGGGGAAATAAGAAGAGCACACGATTGATCCAATGCCGTACTCTATTGATCTAAGGACCTGAGAGAGTAAAAACGGCATTGATTAATATTCTGAAAGTCTATCAGCTACTTCATGGACTGAATTTAGCAGTATCTTCTTAAATCTATCACCAGCATATGATCTAGTTTGCCATTCAAAGGGTTTCTCTATCCAGAGAATCTCTAAAGGTATTTCACACCAGCAAGGAATTCCATAGTTAAAAGCTGCAAAGTCTACTTCTGATCAACTAAATCTAGTTCTTAACTTACGTTTATTTGGCAACCAAATGAAAGTAAAAAACGAGATGCTATTGAAATCATCCCTATCATCAAAGGCTTTAAACTATCAGCAAGTTAGCCTTTCATGTAAACAAGTGGTAAAGAGAATTTTAGCTAACACAATGGAAAAAAATCCGTAAAACACCAAATTCTGAAAAAAAAAAATTTCATAGTGTTATATTTTCTATTTTCAAAAAAGTCATAATTTCCACTTCTATTGCTTGAGCTCTTAAATACTTTTGGATTCAATTCACAAATCATGCTGACACTTATATTTTATGAGAAACAAATAAACCTAACCTATTTCCTTCAAATTACTGCCAATGAGGGATTGGCAAACATTTTCTGTAAAGGGTCAAACTGTAAATATTTTAGGCTTTGTGACTTATACTGCCTCTTACCTTTGGTGATTTCCTCCTGTTCCTGGTCTACTCCTCATGTGCCTTCATAGCTGGGGCGTATGTTCTGGAAGATTGCTGCAAAGGCTTCGAGGTAACATTGAGATCAGCATCTCCCCACTCCTTGTCTCTTCCCCCAACTACTGTGCCACTGTAAAACCGAATTACCCATAGACTATACATTAATAAATGAGTGTGGCTATGTACCAATAAAATTTTATTTACAAAAACAAGCGGTGGGCCGGATTACTCACGCAGGATGTATTTTGCCAACCCCAGATTTACACCATTGAAAAATCATGTACCTGCATCTCTAAGAAATTCTATTTAAAAATAAAATTATTTTTCCAACCACAATAATAATATATGAATTCTCAACAAGACTGTTTCTATTAATAACTCCAGTATGTGACTCACCGTTGCTCTCTAATTCCAATAGTAATCCCCACAGATTATAATTTTCTATTTCCCACAGATATATGTTAAAAAGAAAAAAAAAAAAAAACCTGCTGCTGTTGAGTTGGTTCTGACTCTTGGCAACTCCACGTGTTACAAATTAGAACTGCTTCATAGGGTTTTCTTGGCTGTAATCTTTATGGAACCAGGTCACCAAGCCTTTCTTCT
The DNA here is from genome assembly GCF_024166365.1 of Elephas maximus indicus. NCBI lineage: Eukaryota > Metazoa > Chordata > Mammalia > Proboscidea > Elephantidae > Elephas > Elephas maximus. Next base: position 10,529,774 of record NC_064822.1, on the reverse strand, counting down.
GTGACACCACTGAGGGGGGATGGTTCGAACCACCAACCTTTAGGTTAGGAGTTGAGTGCAAACCATCTGTGCCACCAACAGACCTTCAATATATATGCTCAGACCCAACCAAAACTCTAGAAAAATAAGCGGTGGTCTCGAATCTTCTACACAGCTGTGGGACCTAAGCCAACCCTAGATGCCACATTTGATTTCTTAAGCGCTTTCGCCAAGGCTGCCCATGAACCCCACTGAACGTCAAATGGCAGGACAAAGTTAGATGGCAGCACAGATGGCACCCAGTGCTCCATGTCCCCTTTTGTCATCTTGCTTCCTCTTTTTGTAAAACATACCCAGCATTAATGTCCAAGACAAGTTCCAAGACCAACTAAACAGGCTAATTTCAACAAACACATTTTATTAAATTATGTGCAGAGAGAGAATGGAGAAGACAACGATGGCAAAAAGTGTCTGGCTCGAGTGATCTTTCTTACTTGTTTCTAATCAGCATCAGATTTTGGGTATCCACATTTTCTGTACTCCCTATTAGTGATGGTTAAGAGAGATGGATTTTTGAGAAAACTAACTGGACACATCTCTGATTTAGGTCTAAGCTAAATTTTGCCTGCAAGTAAAATTCTGTCAGCCAACTAGAAAAATTTACTAATGGCTATTAAAAACAGTCAAGTATTCTTTGTAGACTGAAGGGCTTCAGGGTTCTTCTATCTGGCCACAATATTAAAACAATCATATTCAAATATAAACCATTCCAAGGAAGAAGATGTGTCTAACAAATATTTGTTGGTTCTTTGACTAAAAAAGTCATTTTTTTTTTTTTTTTACTATACCAATAGAATGCCATTTTCCTACAAATATCCCAGAAAGCGTCTCTTTAGCTCAAGTCACATCACGGAATTCTTAAAAAAAAAAAAAAATCACTAGATTTTGTTCATTTATATACTCATTATGCTTAGAGCATGGAAAAAAAATTAAAAACAAGATAAATTATGACAACTCCAAAATAGGTAGAAATTATGCCCTCATATCTTTTGTGATTTTCTCCTGCCCTGTCAACTTTATATACACCCTCATAGCTGGGGGGGGCAGTATTTTCTGGAAAGGCTTTGCTGTTAACACTGAGACCAACGCCTCCCCCCCGCCTTGTCTCTTTCCCAGCTAAATTGAAGTCACAACACTGCAAGAAAATCCAATAGTCTTGGGAACTCTGCAAATATAGCAAGGTGATCCTTGTTCTGTTATGAGTGAAATGAAACATAAATCTGGTGGGAGGTCAGAAGAATTCATTAGCTGGGCAGGACAGCAGAGCCAATGTGAAGCAGAGAGAAGGGATTTAGAGCAAAAGGCTAATTACTCCCGGCCCCAGCTCAAGGGCCTGATAGATTTACCGCTAATTAATTTCTCTTCTTCAATCTCACACATATCTAGCCAGTGAATCGGCGCCTATGATTCACTCTCTGCTTTTCTTCCCTTCATCCTCACCAGTTTCCCCGACTCCATTAGCAAATTGCCCTCTCGAGGATCCCTTTTCTGAAGGTTGTTGCTGGGCCTGTCTCAGGGGTCTTGACCTCAGGGAGGCCTTTTGCAGAGGTACTCAGGGGCAGCAAGCTGCAGTCATCTAAAAACAACAAAACAGGGTTGTGCTAATGCATAGGGCTTTTTCTGCACCTTCTTTCCTCTGCCTCCCTCAAAAAGGCAAGATGCTTATTTGTTATGACTCTGTACTTGTTTCCTAGTTCCTCAGCAGTTCATGTAGACAAGACATATTTCTAGGAACAGTGCCAGTCAGGAAAGTAAATGCCTGTGCATTTTAATGTAATAACCACACAACAGGGCTCTTGGACAGCACTGGGGGGGGGGAGAGAAATGTAATGCTATTATTTAGATTCAACAAGAATTAATAAATATTTTATTGAAAGAACTAAATAGTAATCTCTTAATGTAGATAAGAAAATAATACAGGCCAGCGTTTAAATGTACTATGAAATATGTCTCATAAAAAAAAAAAAAAATTCTTTGCCGTCAAGTCTGACTCATAGAGACCCTATGGGGAAAAACGGCCTGGCCAACTATTTCTGAAAATCAACCAATGAAAACCCTGTGGATGACAATGATGGATCCCCAACCCACCATGGGGTGTCACAGAACTGGGCAGAGTTTCATTCTGTTGTTCATGAGGTCTTCATGAGTCAGGGCCAGTCCACAGCAGCTAACAACTAACAACAACAAAAGTACTCTGAGTTACTCTTTATGAAAGTAACAGTGAATATAATACAAATTTGTCATGCCAAAGTTATAATAAGGCTCCAGTAGCACCACTAAGCAGTTTTCTATAAATTAATGGGAAGTTTAGTGGCTGATAATGTTTCATCAAGTACATTTCTACGGTGTGCGTTACTTGTTTTCTGTGTTCCTGGACACCATAACGCTATACTGTTAGACTCACGGTGAACCCAATTAAATCAGTGTTCAGATATACAAGGTTTTCAACTGAAATAACCTGGTTTTGTATCCAAGCTATATTACATTTACTTCACAGAGCCAAAGTCTGTGAGCCAATACATATCAGTTATGAGCCTGGGATTAGAAGAACTTGGAAAGTGGAGCGAGAAATCAATTAAAATAAGTCTGCACAAACAAGAGGGAGGAAAACAAGTCAGTGTTCTTAAAGTCTTAAATAGAGCGGGTACAAGCAAGCTCTACTGACTGCCCGCCTCAGCCTCACTGCACTCATTTCATTACCTGGGTAAAACCATACAGACGGGCCGTTACCCCACCGATCACGGATTCTGTCCCTCTGTCTCAGGGGAACGAGTGGCTCATGTGGCTGAAGACTTGCTGTTGTTGTCATTAGCTGCTATTGAGTCAGCTGTGCAAGGGGTGGGTTAGCCAGTAAGCAAGGTATGCATGGCTGAAACCCACAAGAAATTGTGCACTACGGATTAGTAAAAAAACACAAGTAAGACCGTGTGTGTCGGAAACCCTGGTGGCATAGTGGTTAAGTGCTACGGCTGCTAACCAAAGGGTTGGCAGTTCGAATCCACCAGGTGCTCCTTGGAAACTCTATGGGGCAGTTCTACTCCATCCTATAGGGTCGCTATGAGTCGGAATTGACTAGAGGGCACTGGGTCTCTGGGTAAGCCCCTGTGTACCTTGTTTATTTGGTAATCCATCCCTGGGCCTCTGACTCATGGTGATCGTATGTGCAACAGAATGAAGTATTGCCTGGTCTTTAATTTTTTTCACAGTCACCAGCATGGTTAAATCCACCACTTTGGCTATTGTGGCAGTACATCTCACCAAGGGTCTCCCTCGCCCTTTTGCACAATGTCCTCTCCACCAATTGACCCCTCCTACTGATGTGTCAAATGTAAACAAGTTGGACAATGTTCTGTCATGGTCCATAAGGTTTTCACTGGCTAATTTTCAGAAGTAGATTGCCAGGCCTTTCTTCCTAGTCTGTCTTAGTCTAGAAGTTCCACTGAAACCTGTCCACCGAGAGTGACTCTGCTGATATTTGAAATACCAGTGGCATGCTCCCAGCATCATAGCAACACACAAGCTTCCACAGTACAACAAACCAACAGAGAGATGGTGAAAAGACTCGTTGCTCTACCTAAAATCAAAACCCAGTAGTGAGGGTGGGGGAGCACTCTCATGGGTCTGCCACAGATCACTTATTTGGACATATTTTATAACATCAGATGCCTCAACAAAGTAAACACAATTTTCTGGATTAAATGCTGTTTTTCATTTGTATTTTGGTTTGTTGCTTGTTTGTTTCATTCATTACCATGCTGTCCTGCTCAACACCTGTCTCTCCTGGGATCCTTACTATACACTCCAGGGGACACGGTTATCTTTGGAGAGGTAAAAGTCAAAAGTTAGCAAGGGCGTGTGGGTAAGAAGCAATATGTATATATTAATGACACAGCCACAATCAAGAAAACCTCCACCGCATGATTCATCGCTCATTCTACTCTTACAACAACCTGAATAAACCATTTCAAAAACAGAAATCTACGATATTGTGACTTCTCATGAAATAACCAAAAGTAAATAAGGTACCATCAAAATATCTTCACGTAATGGCGTAAACTCTTTGGGTTCAGGTGATCACTTATATTAGAGCTTTAGTAACAAAATATTTTCAGCTGCTGTACAAACTACTTAGATTTGTCAACTCAGAATAATACAATAAGGTTTGCAATGACAATATTATTTGCAGGCAAACAAATAAACACACAAAAGCAATGCCATTCTTCATAGAAACAAATTTAGAAATACAAATAGTCCATGAAAATACAGCTGAATACAGGTTCCCCTACTATCCGAAAGTACAGCATTCCTTAGGCAACCTTTCCTAAGCTGAAATGACACAAAGCCAAGAAGCCACTACCATTAATTTACATGGGGACATTTTCTGAGCATTCTCAGACCCAAAAATATCCTGCCAATCATAACCAAAATAAATCAAAATAAAGCAGAGATGCTCACAGACACAGTTTGAAGTCATGGGGGCTTGATACTGAGATGCCGAGTGTGGTTTCCAGGGTAGGAGCTTAGTGACACCAACCTCATTGCTTGGGGTGCACACTGCCTCTTTAATTAATGGCTGGCTGCAAAACGAACACTGAACACTCATTCCACTTTCTGCCTTTTTTCGTAAGAGCGAGAATCCTCTTTGGATTTCTTTTGGTTAGCAAAAACGGGTACTAATATAAGTCTTTTGTAAAATCAAGGTAGCCATAAAGTTAACTTTTAAAAAGCAGGGGAAACCAAGGAGCCTTGGGGGTGCAGTGTTAAGCGCTCAGCTGCTACTTGAAAGGCCAATGGTTCAAACCCACCAGCCTCTCTGCAGGAAAAAGATGTGGCAGCCTGCTTCCATAAAGATTTACAGCCTGCTTCCATAAAGATTTACAGCCTCGGAAACCCTATGGGGCAGTTCTACTCTGCCCTATAGGGTCTCTGAAGCAGAATTGGCTCCATGGTAATGAGTATGGGTATTCAGAAACCACACAGTTAAGGCTCAGCTCAAGGAGATATGTTTGGTATAGGGGTAGGATTGGGCCAGGGGCCTAATGTATCCTACTGTTAGCAAGATACTCAGGGAAACCCATCTATTAAAAAGGCTGGAGGACATTTAAGGGCCTGGGACAATCCCAGGTTACCTCCAAGGCTGATATCTGCTCTGAGAAAAACATTTAAAGATTTGGTTCCAGGACTGAGTGGGACCAAAAGGTTCAGATTATTCAGATATTTGTTTCAGATTCTAAGGAGTCTCAGAATACTTTAAGAATATTAGAAACTCACTAAATTCTTGACTCTGCTGAGAGCTGATAATGCTAAGAACAGACGTTAACAACGATAAGGAGCAAAAACTGGAAGACAGGCTTGGTGACGTAACATAGGTTTAGGTTAGTTCACCCAGCTTCTCTGCCCCTAAGGATCCTTAACATCAGATAACCAGATAAATGTCATGTCCAAGGTCATTTATAAATGGTCACATAGCAGTTACAAAAGACTCCTGGAAAATAGATTTTAAATCGGTCTTCTTTTACCATCTATCTAAAAGAGAAATTATTTAGTTCATATGATGTGGTTGGACCCTTATTTACCAATAGTTCTGATACATAAGCGAAAGACTTGGTCATGTTAGCCTCAAAAATTAAGTAGTAAAAAAAAAAAAACAAAATATATTCTTTATGGTATTTTTCCTCATAGACCAAAATTTCATGGCCATTAAGTCAGGAATGCCTTGCCTTGAATCCCTTCTCCATCATTTCCCAGATATAATATCATGGCTGACTTGCTTTATTTCACTGAGCCATAATATCCTGAAAGCAGAAAAAGTGATATTTACCTTACAGTGTCATTGTGAAGATTAAAATAATGTGTAATATAATACCTCATATGTAGTACCGGTTACACTCTAGTCCATTCTGACTCACGGCAACCCCATGTGTGTCAGGGCAAAACTGCGCCCAAAGATTTTTCAACGGCTGATTTTTTTCGGAATTAGACCATCAGGTCTTTCTTCTGATGTACTTCCGGGTGGACTAGAACCTTTAACCTTTTGGTTAGCAGATGAGCTTGTTAACAGTTTGCACCATCCAATAAATCCCAACAACTATTTACATAATGGGAATTTAAAAAGACAGTTGCTGTCTAGTCAATTCCAACCCAACCCATGGCGATGGCATGTGTGTCAGAGCAGAACTGTGCTCCACAGGGTTTTCAGCGACCGATGTTCTGGAAGCAGAACAGCAGGCTTTCTTCCAAGGTGCCTCTGGGACCGTTTGAACAGGCGATCTTTTGGTTAGTAGTGGGACGCTTAACTGCGCCACCCAGAGATGATAGCGTAAATTGGAAAAAAAGCTTTATTTATATTTCAAATACATTTTTTCTATGATTTTATTCAAAATACATTACTTTAGTCCAAGAGAGTAATAAGCTCTTGGAAATTAAATGCAAGTTACACTAACCTTAAAGAGACAATTTTTTAAGTAAGAGGGAAAATTCAGCCTTGGAATAATACAGATTAAGAAAACATCTTTCCATGATTATTAATGAGGACTAACTTATATAAGCAAGAGATGGAATATGTGTGTATGGGCTTACTTAAAAAAATAAAAACACAAATATTTGATTTAAATTTTGCTTTTGATTTTTAATTAAAATTATTTGTTACCTTAGTAGTTAGGGCATTAATGAACATAGTATAAGAGACCCCTTCTAGGTTTCATTCACTACAACTGACATTGTTCTTGATTACATTAACGACCTTTTGTCTTATTATTATTCTTACTCTACCACTGCCTCCACTGTGATTAATTTAAATAACTTGTAGAAACCACACCCTGAATATAATTTTTTTAATAATTTCATGGAAAACTTTTAACAGTCAAATATACTAAAATAATCCATCCAGGAACCTGATCCAAGTTTCCCGCACATCTTTTAAGTAGATATTCCTGTGGTAGTTCTAATTCTCCCCATTCCATGCAAGACCTCCCTTGCTGGTAAGTGGGGTGAGAAACCAACTCCCACCTAAGGTAACCTGAGAATGCCGCACACAGGAATATCTTGCTTCTTTGTCTAAAACTGTCCCCGAATGTCAGACGTTTGGGTTGCGTATTGAAGACAACAATGAAACCATTAATGTTACCTGAAAGTTATTACACATTAAACCGTAATTGACTTTTCCTGATGAAATGTTCATTCTGGGGGAGTAAATATGTCATTGAAGGAGTGAAGTACCAGCCCTGAGTGAGGTTATGGGGAATTCTTGGTCATGAGCCCATAGAGTTCCTGCAAAGAAGAGAGAGAGCCATATATCATGGGACTAGAGGGTCCTGAAGAAATTCAGCCTCTTCCACAGTTTACCAAAGCTGATCCCTTCTTCCTGCATCTCAGAAAGCGCCCTTTAATTTACATACCTGCCTTTTTCTTGGCCAAGAGGGGGATGCAAAAGTTGCCAATCCATGCTTCCAGTTCCCAACACTCAACTCACAGCTAGATGCAAACGTTAATTTTTGACTAGAACGGTAAATCCTCACTGTTACTGTGGAGTTAACATCATTGAAAAATAGAACCATTTATCTGAAAGAAATCTATAACCTAGTTTGTGCTCAGCCTCTAGGCAATAAGAGCCCACTGACAATTCCAAGCAGTGGCATTGACCTTCTTACAGAGCTTCAGGTAAGGAGATTTAAAAGCTTCTCTCTTCAGTGTTTTACTACCTTATTACCAGGAAAACATTTTTATACACACACGCACAAAATCCTTCTGGTACAATTTAAACCAATTTCCCTTTGTCTGGAGGTCAAGTGAAACCAGGTGAATTGCTCGAGAAAGTATAAACTTCATAGGATGATAGAGTGTTTATAGTACTGGGGAGATCCTTAGAGATCGTTTAGTTCATCTTCCTTTTTTCAGAGTCCTGGAGATTAAAATGCAGAAGTGAAGAGTGTCATGATCAAACTCATACAGCCATTTAATCGTAGATCCCTTTGACCTTTAATTATATGCAATATAAAGAATTCTAAGGCATTAAAATCCTCCTGGAATGATAAGGCCTGTCCAGTAAAATAGAGAAACTCAACCATATGAGCAGGCTTTAGTCAGGATTCAGGCTATCTGGATTCTAATCCTGGTTTTACCACTTATTAGTGTGATCTTGGCCAAGTTACCTAATCTGCCCTTGAGTTTCTTCATCTGTAAAATGACATTAATAACGACACCTACCTTAGAGAGTTGTTGTGAGAATTAAATGAGGTACCACACACAAATGTTCCGTGTATACTAACTTAATTTTCACCGCAAACCCATGAGGTTATTGTTGCTCTTGGCTCCCATTGAGTCAGCTCCAATTTATAGTGACCTTCTGTATAAGAGAACAAAACATTCACTGGTCACACGCCATCTTCACGGTTATTGGTGTGTTTGAGTCCATTGTTGTGGTTATAATGTGGCTCTGTTTCATTGAAGGTTTCCCCCATTTTTGCTGATCCTCTGACCCTTAGGTGCTGTCATTATTACCTTCCCATTATCATTATTAATTGGTGATTTATTTCCAGATTAGCCTTCAAAAGTTTTTTGGAGCAGATTGGTTTGCCCTTAAGAAGCTTCCAACACAGACAAGTTGGCAAGTCCAAACAACACAAATATTTCAAAGAAATCTCACCTGTAAAAAAAGAAAAAAAACTGCTTCTGTGAAAAGGAAAATCCTAAACATTTCAAAGAGATGAATATAGCACTGGCATTATCCATTCTTTGGCATTGACCCCCTTACTGCTCCCTTTAATTGTGTGGATAGCAGAGAGTATAAGGAAAAAAACTATTTTCCACTCCCCAATGAAAATCACAAAAGAATTAATATTCACTAAACATTTTTTTTTTAAACATTTGACATTCACATATATTTCTTTTTTCCTGAAATGCTCTTGTGACTCTTGACAGCTCATTAAAAGTCCATACAAGCCCAGGTTGGGACTTCCATGTGACTGGTAACTAGCTGCTTTCCCCACCCATTACCTGGAAGAACGTATCAGCCACAGGCACCTACTGGTCAGTCTGAAAGGGGGGATGGATCACGGCATAGAGAGGATGTTTAGCTGGCCTCCCTGCCCTCCCTGCGGGCTTTTATTTTCACATATGGTGCTGTAACCCAAAGTGTGCAAGGATTAGAGATGTCATTTTCTGTCAGTTGTAACACAGGATACAACAAAAACTGAGAGCACATACACCATCATTTGTCTGACGTGACACCCCTAGAAGGGAAGATGCCACAGTCAAATCAAACAGTTGCCTTTTCAGATAGGTTTTTCTTTGTCCACTCAAGCTGTCAGCAGTTCTTACTGGGGAATTTCACAAGCTGCAAAACTTCCTTCTTGCAAGAGAACAATTCTACTTCCCCACAAATGGGTAAATGCGGCTGGGAATGGGTGGGCGCAACTCAGAAACTATTGGAAGCCCATGAAAAGAAAGCCAAGAAGATTAAAAAGAATGGATAAATCTACTGACTCAAATCCAAAATTTGCTGACACTGGTTTCTTCATGGTTACAGCTAGCATTTAATGGCTATGCTAGAATGTAGTAACAAAAATAAAATTTTTCAAAGAATGACCAATTTCAATCAATTTGCTCATACAAAAAGGAAAGCAATAAAAATGTATGGAATGGTCAGCAAGATATTAAAAACAAGGAAGGTATAAAGCAGATAATTTGCATAGTAACACATTGCTTCTGCTTATTAAACACCTACTACGTGCCAGGGAAATTATTTGGTACTTGTTATGGATTGGGAAACCCTCGTGGCGTAATGGTTAAGGGTTTGGCTGCTAACCAAAAGGTTGGCAGTTAGAATCTACCAGGTGTTCCTTGGAAACTGTGGGGGCAGTTCTACCCCGTCCTATGGGGTCGCTATGAATTGGAATCAACTCGACAGCAGTGGGTTTGGTTTTTGTTGTTGTTATGGATTGAATTGTGTCCTCCAAAGAGATACGTTGAAGCCCTAACCTGAGATACCTGTGAACATGACCTTGCTCTTACATGGGGTCCTTAAAGGTGGCATAGGGTAGGTCTTAATCCCATCAGAATGGGATTTTATAAAAGAAAACAGACACAGGGAATAACGTAGCCAAAGACCAGCCGTGTAACGAAAGAGGCGAACACAGCTGCAAGCCAAGGAATGCCAAGGAATTTCAGAAGCTAAGAGAGAGCATGGAACAGTTGTTCTCTCAGAGCCCTCAGAAGAAATCAGTCAGCACGGCCAGCACCCTGATTTGGACTCTCACCCTCCAGAACTGTGAGACAATAAAACTCTGTTCTTTAAGGCCACCCACTTTGTGATATTTTGTTACAGAAGCCCTAGGAAACCAAGAGAGTACTCCACGCATGTTGTCTGATTCAGCCCTTTAAAAAAAAATCAGGCTCAGAGAGCTAAATTATCACGTAACACATATCACATTGCCTACAATCACATAACAGCAACGTGGCATAGCCAGAATTCAAATTGTATTAGTCTAATCCAAAAGACCAAATTCTTTCTCAATGTTCGTTTTCTCAGTATAGGATACATATACCCCAGAGAAAGATCCCTGATGGTGCAGTGATTAAAGCAGTCAACTGCTAACCAAAAGGTTGGTGGTTTCAACTCCCTAGCCGCTCTGTGGGAGAAAGATGTGGCAGTCTGCTTCCCTAAAAACGTACAGCCTTGGAAACCCTATGGGGCAGTTCTACTCTGTCCTATAGGGTCGATATAAGTCAGAAACGGCTCCACGGCAGTGGATTTGTTGTTTTGGTTTATACCCCAGAGGTATTTGTTCACAGACTACGGCATATGCCAAACACTGTTGTTGCTGTTGTAAATTGTCTTCAAGTTGATTCTGACTCATGGTGACCCAATGTGTACAGAACAGAACTGCTCCATAGGGTTCTCAAGGCTGTGACCTCTCAGAAGCAGACAACCAGGCCTGTCTTCTGAGGTGCCTCTGGGTGGGTTCAAACCCCCAACCTTTCAGTGAAGCACTTAACTGTTTGTGCCATCCAGGACTCCTCTGCCAAATATTAGGCAGGCTGAATATCACGCAAACATCACACATTTTATTGTAGCTATGGAAAAACACCATTTTGAGGTTTGAAATTTTATTCTGTCAAATGTATTCTGAACAATTTCCACTTTGCAGTTCCAACCAATATAAATATTTGTGTTTGTTTACTTGTGAAAGCCAGGAAAAAAAGAGAAGTGTATATGTAATGGGTGATTTGAAAAGTTGGTGACTGACTTATATGGCTAATGCCAAAGTGGGCATGTTGGAATTTTGATTTCTTAGAAAGTAGGTGGATGGTAACAAATTGGAATTTAAAATATTGTTTTTAATTTGATCTTTTCTTTTTTTAATTGCAGAAAACAACATTGAATCCCATAAACCAGGTCAGCTTCCTAATTGATTAACAAAAGATTAATTTTCTCCAATAGATTAACTATGTTTAGTTTCACTTCTCACCTCTGGATGATCCTTGATAACTCAAAAGTGCTGAAAATTCTGAGGTTTGTGGTGTTTGTGTCATTCTTCACTCGACATCTTTAAGGTGTAACACGTTTTAAAAGATATTTTCAAGTGGGGACAGGACTGGCAGATAAAAACAGTAAGTTTCAAGTATACTATTGATACTATGAAAAGTCACAAGCCTCTGAAATTAGCCCAACAGGGATAGATGGTGTTGTTGCTGAGACTCCCACAATGCACTTGGCAGCAGACACAATGATGCTCTTTTCTTGAACACAACAGCATAAAAACAGCAAGGCATAGGGCACGCTACATCAAACTTACTTAAAATATGAGTTGCATTATTGCAGATTAACATAAATAGAAACTTGGATGTCCCTTGTGTAAAAATAAATAAATAAATTGCCTTGAGCAATAACTTTATGAAATTGTCGTCCTTGCAGTAACTTTAAAAGCCAATCCTGCACATTGAAGGCAAATCAACAGATTATTTACAACTAAAAAGCTTTTTTTTTCTAGTTTGCTCATCGAGGTGGCAAAAACGGTAACTGTTCTTAAAATAGAATCCTGACAAGTATGTTTGTTGACCCAGATTTGGCTTGTTTATCAGATACATTCTTAAAGCTGAATGCACTCTATCAAGGCAAACTTATGTCTCTTTCAGCTGCCCATGATGAGATTGCCATAGGAGAAAAATAACTTGGGTGAAGAAATTTGACCTTGAGTTTGTGCATGTTAAAGTGTCTGTGATAAAATAAAAACAAAATAATCTTTCTTTAATAAAGAGACCGTTAATGACAGACGCAGTGATAGAATCTGACCAAGGAATAAGACACCCCTGCAGCGGAGGCCTCCCCCTCAGCTGTGTAACAGAGGAGACCCTTCAGATACACCTAATGAATTTCCCCACCAACGGCCCGAAAACACACACACACACACAAAACACCAAACCCAGTGCCGTCGAGTCGATTCCGACTCATAGCGACCCTATAGGATAGGGTAGAACTGCCCCATAGAGTTTCCAAGGAGCGCCTGGCAGATTCAAACTGCCGACCCTTTGGTTGGCAGCCATGGCACTTAAGCACTATGCCACCAGGGTTTCCCCGAAAATACCAAGAGGCCCCACATTCAAAACCCCTCAGGGCAACGTAAGTAGTGAGTCTGAGGAGACCAGAGAGAACGCTCATCTAAGGCATTTACTTTTTTTTTTTTTTTTTTGGCTGTGGGGGGTTCTAGAGTGGAATTTGGTCCTGTGGTCACCAGTTCCTGACCTCTGAACAGCAGTGACTCCCTGCCTGGCAGCATTTTCAGTGTCCCTCCTCACTCACGAGTCTGACATAGCTAGGAAAGTATCAGAAAATGTTTGCTCTTCACCTACTATGTGAGGCAGAGTTCTAAAAACATGCGGCAGCGAGAGGGCCCCACACAATGCTCTGGGCATTGACCCTGTTCTGCAGAACTAGCCTTGCGTAACAACATGTGAGTTTCTGAAATTGCAAATGAATGCGCTGAAATGGCTTGCCATGAAAAAAAAAAAAAAAAAAACTCAATGGATTGTAATGCAAGTTCGAGGACTACTCATTATCGTTATCCAGCAAGCGAATTTCCTTTTGTTTTATTTTGCCTTTCTGAAGGTAATTTGAAACATTATAACAATAAAGAAAATACTATTATGCTTTTGAATAGGATGCAAAATGCCTGTGTGCCAAATGATCGACAACGTAATGGCATGTCAGTTTGTTGTGACCTTAGTGGCCACCCTCCTTTTCCATTATACTACTTGGAGGAAATGTTGGAGAACCCAACAGGATGCCATACTACCCCTGTGACTTAACGGCCTGTGGTAGGTGAAGCCTGAGTCAAGAGTAAGACTAAATATAGGAATATTTCCAATGGAATGGAGACAGAGCAGAGAATCAAGGTGATAAAGAAATACTACCTTCATGGGGTTCACACACTTAAAGAACCCTGTAATAAAACCTGTGCTACATCTTTCATAGAATAAATCAAAGTGTATTTACTCTTATTCAATCAATGCTAAGAGAACATTTCATTTAGGTCCCAAGATTTTTTTTTTCTTTTTTTTTTCTGAGATGCTGCACCCAGGGAATGACTAAAATCTACAATCTGTACTGAAAGGAATGGTAATATGTATTTTACCAAATTTAACCTGACCTCACTACAAACTTAATAGACATAGACCTATCTATAATCAGATTATAATTATGTCATTCTCAATTATTTACTCCCCCATGTGTCTGTCAGTTTGTCATACTTTGGGGGCTTGCGTGTTGCTGTGATGCTGGGAGCTATGCCACTGGTATTCAGATGCCAGCAGGGTCGCCTATGGAGGACACGTTTCAGCTGAGCTTTCAGACTAAGACAGACTAGGAAGAAGGGCCCGGCAGTCTACTTCTGAAAAGCATTAGCCAGGGAAAACCTTATGAATAGCAGCGGAACACTGTCTGATGTAGTGCTAGGATGAAGGGCACTCAAAAGATGCCTGGGGAAGAGCTGCCTCCCCTCCTCAAAGTAGAGTCAACCTTAAAGATGTGGATAGAGTAAAGCTTTTGGGACCTTCATTTGCTGACGTGGCACGACTCAAAATGAGAAACAGCTGCAAACATCCATTAATAATCGGAACCTGGAATATGAAGTATGAATCTAGGAAAATTAGCAATCATCAAAAATGAAATGGAAAGCATAAACATCGATATCCTAGGCATTAGTGAACTGAAATGGACTGGTATTGGCCATTTTGAGTCAGGCAGTCTTAAGGTCTACTATGCTGTGAATCACAACTTGAAGAGGAATGGTGTTGCATTCATCGTCAAAAAAACATTTCAAGATCTATCCTGAAGTACAATGCTGTCAGTGAGAGTATAGTATCCATACGCCTACAAGAAAGACCAGTTAATACGACTATTATTCAAATTTATGCACCAACCACTAGGGCCAAAGATGAAGAAATAGAAGATTTTTATCAGCTGCTGCAGTATGGGAAACCCTGGTGGCGTAGTGGTTAAGTGCTGCGGCTGCTAACCAAGAGGTCGGCAGTTTGGATCGCCAAGTGCTCCTTAGAAACTCTATGGGGCAGTTCTACTCTGTTCTACAGGCATGCTATGAGTCGGAATCAACTTGACGGCATTGGGTTTATTTATTTATTTATTTATTTTTGGTTTGCTGCAGTCTGAAATTGATCGAACATGCAATCAAGATGCATTGATAATTACTGGTGATTGGAATGCAAAAGTTGGAAACAAAGAAGAAGGATCAGTAGTTGGAAACTATAGCCTTAGAGATAGAAGCAATGCTGGAGATAGAATGATAGAATTTTGCAAGACCAACGACTTCTTCATTGCAAATACCTTCCTTTACCAACATAAACAGCAACTATACACATGGACCTCACCAGATGGAACACACAGAAATCAAATTGACTACATCTGGGCGAAGAGACGATAGAAAAGCTCAATATCATCAGTCAGAACAAGGCCAGGGGCTGACTGTGGAACAGACCATCAATTGCTCATATGCAAGTTCAAGCTGAAACTGAAGAAAATCAGAGCAACTCCACGAGAGTCAAAATATGACCTTGAGTATATCCCACCTGAATTTAGAGACCATCTGAAGAATAGATTTGATGCATTGAACACTAGTGACCAAAGACCAGACAAGTAGTGGAATGACATCAAGGACATCATCCATGAAGAAAGCAAGAGGTCATTGAAAAGACAGGAAAGAAAGAAAAGACCAAGATGGATGTCAGAGAAGACTCTGAAACTTGCTCTAGAACATCGAGCAGCTAAAGCAAAAGGAAGAATTGATGAAGTAAAAGAATTGAACAGAAGATTTCAAAGGGCGGCTCGAGAAGGCAAAGTAAAGTATTATAATGACATGTGCAAAGAGCTGGAAATGGAAACCCAAAAGGGAAGAACATGCTCAATGTTTCTCAAGCTGAAAGAACTGAAGAAAAAATTCAAGCCTCGAGTTGCAATGGTGAAGGATTCTATGGGGAAAATATTAAACGACCCAGAAAGCATCAAAAGAAGATGGAAGGAATACACAGAGTCATTATACCAAAAAGAATTAGTCGATGTTCAACCATTTCAAGAGGTAGCATATGATCAGGAACCAATGGTAGTGAAGGAAGAAGTCCAAGCTGCTCTGAAGGCATTGGCCAAAAACAAGGCTCCAGAAATTGATGGAATATCAATTAAGATATTTCAACAAATTGATGGAGTGCTGGAGGTGCTCACTCGTCCATGCCAAGAAATATGGAAGACAGCTTCCTGGCCAACTGACTGGAAGAGATCCACATTTGTGCCTATTCCCAAAAAAGGTGATCCAACTAAATGTGGAAATTATAGAACAATATCATTAATATCACATGCAAGCAAAATTTTGCTGAAGGTCATTCAAAAACGGCTGCAGCAGTATATCGACAGAGAACTGCCAGAAATTCAGGCCAGTTTCAGAAGAGGATGTGGAACCAGGGGTCTCATTGCTGATGTCAGATGGATCCTGGCTGAAAGCAGTGAATACCAGAAGGATGTTTACCTGTGTTTTATTGACTCTGCAAAGGCATTCAACTGTGTGGGTCATAACAAATTACGGATAACATTGCAAAGAATGGGAATTCCAGAACACTTGATTGTGCTCGTGAGGAGCCTGTACATAGATCAAGAGGCAGTTGTTCGGACAACTGATTGGTTTAAAGTCAGGAAAGGTGTGTGTCAGGGTTGTATTCTTTCACCATACCTATTCAATCTGTATGCTGAGCAAATAATCCGAGAAGCTGGACTATATGAAGAAGAACAGGGCATCAGGATTGGAGGAAGACTCATTAACAACCTGCATTATGCAGATGACACAACCTTGCTTGCTGAAAGTGAAGAGGACTTGAAGCAGTTACTAATGAAGATCAAAGACCACAGCCTTCAGCATGGATTGCACCTCAACATAAAGAAAACAAAAATCCTCACAACTGGACCAATGAGCAACATCATGATAAAAGGAGAAAAGATTGAAGCTGTCAAGGATTTCGTTTTACTTGGAGCCACGATCAACAGCCATGGAAGCAGCAGTCAAGAAATCGAAAGATGGATTGCACTGGATAAATCTGCTGCAAAGGACCTCTTCAAAGTGTTGAAGAGCAAAGATGCCACCTTGAAGACTAAGGTGTGCCTGACCCAAGCCATGGTATTTTCAATCACATTATATATTTTTTTTTATATGCATGTGAAAGCTGGACAATGAATAAGGAAGACCGAAGAAGAGTTGACGCCTTTGAATTGTGGTGTTGACGAAGAATATTGAATATACCATGCCAAAAGAATGAACAAATCTGTCTTAAAAGTACAGCCAGAATGCTCCTTAGAGGCAAGGATGGCGAGACTGTGTCTTACATACTTTGGACATGTTGTCAGGAGGGATCAGTCTCTGGAGAAGGATATCATGCTTGGCAAAGTACAGGGTCAGTGGAAAAGAGGAAGACCTTCAACGAGGTGGATTGACACAGTGGCTGCAACAATGAGCTCAAGCATAACAACGATTGTAAGGATGGCGCGGGACCGGGCAGGGTTTGGTTCTGTTGTGCATAGGGTCGCTCTGAGTCGGACCTGACTCGATGGCACCTAACAACAGCAACGATTACTTACTTTCTTTCTGAATTTTATACTTTCATAGCTAAGCTACCATCAACTTTAAAATAGGGTCACAATTCAATCCAAAAAAAAAAAAAATTTAATGTATATCTAGCCCCTTAATATGAGTGCAGTTGATTTAAGGCAATTGCCACTGTAATCGAGTACCCCAAAATGTGTGTGTGTGTTTTTTTGGTTCAGTGTCCTATGTTAGCATTGAGGCCCTGGTGGCACAGTGGTTAAGCATTTGGCTGCTAACCAAAAGGTTGGCAGTTTGAATCTAGCAGCTGCTCTTTGGAAACCCTATGGGGCAGCTCCACTCTGTCCTATGGAGTCCTTGTGAGTCAGAATCGACTTGAAGGCAACGGGTTCTTTTACATTTTATCCCTCTGCTGCCTAACTGCCCTTTCCCCTTTCAGTGGTTAGCCTTGCTTTTCTCAATCGGTGCTGTCAGAGGCTTGTCAAGTTCATTAGATTTTTTTTTTAAAGAACTAATCTTCTTTATTATTTGTTAACTTCTGCTTTTGACTTATTTTTTTTCTTCCTTCTGCTTGTTGTGTGTGTGTGTGTGTGTTTATTTTGTTTCCCTTTTCCAGCTGTCTAAAGAGAATTTTAAATATATAAATGTTAGTTTTCTTCTTTCTTTATACAAGAGTTTCAAGCTTTATATTTATCACCAAATCCCACAAGTTTTGATATATAATACTTTTATTATTATTCAATTCTAAATATAAAGTTTTGATGTTTTCTTTTTTTGACTTGAGTTATGCAGAAGTATTTTTTTATGTCTTATGGGTTTCTAATTTATGAGGTTTAAAAATTATTTTTCTAAACTAATTGTGTTGGGATCAGAGAATATGTTCTAGATGAAATAAGATTCTTAGAAATTTATTGAGATTTGCCCTGTGGCCTAGCATATATTTAAATATATTTTAAATTTTGAAAAAAAAAAATACGTTTTCTTCAATTGTTAGATTTAACATGCTATAAGTGCCTATTAGATCAAGTTCCTGAATTGTGTTATTTAAACCAACTCTTAACAACAACAAAAAAAAAACCCACCACTTGTCATTCAGCAAATTCCCAGTCTACTCACGGCAACCCGTGTGTGTCAGAGCAGAGTTGTAATTGCTCTCCAGTTGATTTTCAAAGACTGACTTTGCAGAAGTAGATCATTTGGCCTTTCTTCTCAGGCTTCTCTGGGTAGACTCCAATCTCAAACTCTTCAGTTAACAGCCGAGTGCATTAACTATTTGCACCCTCCAAAGAATACCATCTAGCCCTCGTTATTATTGTTGTTAGGCATCACCAAGTTGATTCTGACTCATAGCGACCCTGTATACAACAGAAGGAAACACAGCCTGGTCCTGTACCGTATTCACAATTGTCACTGTATTTGATCACATTGTTGCAGCCTCTTTTTCACTAACCCTCTACCTTATCAAGCATGATGTCCTTCTCCAGAGACTGGTCTCTCCTGATAACATGTGCAAAGTACCTGAGACGAAGTCTCCCCATCCTCAATTCCAAGGAGAACTCTGGACTACTTCTTCCAAGACAGACTTCCTTGTTCTTCTGGCAGTTCATGGTATATTCAGTATTGTTTGCTACCACCATAATTCAAAGGCATCAGTTCTTCTTTGCTCTTCTTTAATCATTATTCATTGTCCAGCTTCCTCATGCATGTGAGGCGATTGACAATATCATGGCTTGGGTCAGGCACACCTTAGTCTTCAAAGTGACATCTTTGTTTTTCAAGACTTTAAAAAGGTCTTTTGCAGCAGATTTGCCCAATGTGACCTTTCCTTTGATTTCTTGACTGCTGCTTCCATTGGTATTGATTGTTGATCCAAGTAAAATGAAATACTTGACAACGTCAATATTTTTTCCATTTATCATGTTATTTATATATTGGTCCAGTTGTGAGGATTTTTGTTTTCTGTATATTGAGGTGTAATCTATATTGAAGGCTGTGGTCTTTGATCTTCATCAGTAAGTGCTTCAAGTCCTCTTCACTTTCAGCAAGCAAGGTTGTATTATCTGTATAACGTAGGTTGTTAGTGAGTCTCCC
The DNA here is from genome assembly GCF_024166365.1 of Elephas maximus indicus. Lineage (NCBI taxonomy): Eukaryota > Metazoa > Chordata > Mammalia > Proboscidea > Elephantidae > Elephas > Elephas maximus. Next base: position 10,510,548 of record NC_064822.1, on the reverse strand, counting down.
TCCAATCCTGATGCCATGTTCTTCTTCATATAGTCCAGCTTCTCAGATTATTTGCTCAGCATGCAGATTGAATACAACCCTGATGGACATCTCTCCTGACTTTAAACCACGCAGTATCCCTTTGTTCTGTTTCAGCAACTGCATCTTGGTCTATGTACAGGTTCTGTATGGGCACAATTAAGTGTTCTGGAATTTCCATTCTTCATAATATTATCCATAATTTGTTATGATCCACACAGTCAAATGCCTTTCCATAGTCAATAAAAAACAGGTAAACATTTTTCTGGTATTCTCTGTTTTCAGCCAAGATCCTTCTGACATCAGAAATTATGTCCCTTATTCCAGGAATCCTTCTGAATCCAGTTTGAATTTCTGTCAGCTCCCTGTTGACATACTGCTCCAACCGCTTTTGAATGATCTTCAGCAAAATTTTACTTGTGTGTGATATTGTTTGATAAATTCCACATTCTGTTTGATCACCTTTCTTGGGAATGGGCACAGATACGGTTCTCTTCCAATCAATGGGCCAGGTAGCTATCTTCCAAATTTCTTGGCATACACAAGTAAGCATCTCCAGCCCTGCATCCCTTTATTGAAACATCTCAATTGGTATTCTGTTAATTATTGGAGCCTTGTTTTTTGTCAATGGCTTCAGTGAAACTTGGATTTCTTCCTTCTGTACCATAGGTTCTTGATCATATGCCACCTCCTGAAATGGTTGAAAACCGTCTTTTAGGTAGTGACTCTGTATATTACTTCGATCTCTTTTTGATGCTTCTTCCTGAGTCGTTCAATATTTTGCGCCTAGAATCCTTCAAAATTGCAGCTTGAGGTTGAATTTTTTCTTCCATTCTTTCATCTTGAGAAATGCTGAATGTGTTCTTCCATTTTGGTTTTCTAACTCCAGGTCTTTGCACATGTCATTATAATACTCTTTATCTTCTCAAGTTGCCCTTTGAAATCTTCTATTCAGCTTTTACTTCATTATTTCTTCCATTTGCTTTAGCTACTCTATGTTGAAGAGCAAGTTTCAGAGTCTCTTATGACTTACATTTTGTTTTTTTTTTTTCTTTTCTGTCTTTTTAATGACCCTTTGCTGTCTTCATGTATGATGTCCTTGATGTCATTCTACAACTCATCTGGTCTTTAGTTATTAGTGTTCAATGCATCAAATCTATTCTTGACGTGGTCTCCAAATCCAGGTGGGATACACTCAAGGTCATATTTTGGTTCTCCTGGACTTCTTTTAGTTTTCTTCAGCTTCAGCTTAAACTTGCATATGAACAGTTGATGGTCTGTTCCTCAGACAGCCCCCAGTCTTGTTCTGACTGATGATACTGACCTTTTCCATCATCTCTTTCCACAGATGTAGTTGATTTGATGCCTATTTTTCTATACAGTGAGGTCTATTTGTATAATCGCTGCTTATGTTAAAGGAAACCCTGGTGGCGTAGTGGCTAAGTGGTACGGCTGCTAACCAAAGGGTCTCCCAGGCACTCCTTGGAAACTCTATGGGGCAGTTCTACTCTGTCTTATAGGGTCGCTACGAGTCAGAATTGACTCGATGGCAATGGGCTTGGTTTTTTTTTTTTTTAATGTTAAAAAAAATTTATTTGGAATGAATAAGTTATTGGCCTTGCAAAATTCTATCATGTGAACTCCGGTGTGATTTCTGTCACCAAGGCTGTTTTTCCAAATACCAGTCCTTCTTCTTTGTTTCTAACTTTGCATTCCAATCACCAGTAATTATCAATGCATCCTGATTGTATATTTGATCAATTTCAGGCTGCAGAAGCTGATAAAAATCTTCAATTTCTTCATCTTTGGCGTTAGTGGTTGGTGCATAAATTTGAATAATAGTCATATTAGGTGGTCTTCCTTGTAGGCGTATGGATATTATACTATCACTGACAGAGTTATACTTCAGGATAAATCTTGAAATGTTATTTTCGACAATAAATGTGATGCCTTTCCTTTTCAATTTGTCATTCCTGTGTAGTAGACCATATGATTGTCTCATTCAAAATGTCCAATACCAGCCCATTTCAGCTCACTAAAGCCTAAGATGTTGATCTTTATGGGTTCCATTTTATTTTTGACAACTTCCAATTTTCCTGGATTCATATTTCGTACATTCCACCTCCGATCACTAATAGATGTTTACAGGTGTTTCTTCTTGAGTCGTGCCATTTCAGCAAATGAAGATTCCGAAAGCTTTACTCCATCTGTGTCATTAAGGTGGACTGCATTTTAGGAGGTAGCTCTTCCCTGGTCATATTTTGAATTCCTTCCAACCTGAGGGGCTCATCTTCTGGCACTATATCACTCAAGGTCCTGCTCCTGTCCATAAGGTTTTCACTGGCCAATTTTTTCAGAAGTAGACTGCCAGGTTCTGCTGAAACCTGTCCACCATGGGTGACCCTGCTGGTATTAGAAAAACGGGTGGCATAGCTTCCAGCATCACAGCAGCATGCAAGCCACCACAGTACAACAAACTGACAGATGCGTGGTCGATCTAACCCTTACAGGACTATACATCATGGAGAGATTTTTTTTAAATGTTTTGCTATGATGATATTTCTCATCATTTTGTTAATGTTTGTTATATATATTTTGAGTTTAGTTTAAAATAATACTTTTCTCTTCTATTGAAACTTTTATCATCATGTAGTAACCATAACATCTCTCATAATAGTTTTTGCTTTAAAGTTTGATAATAATATGAATCATTTGTTGTTTTTTAATTTTGAAGGTGAAATGTTTACCTCTTTTTTACATGACTTTCCTTTCACCATATTTTGAATCTTGAGTTTAATATTTGTCTTCTAAACAGCACAGAGCTCATTTTTTAATAACAAATTTATAATATTTGTATTTTAAATGGAGACTTTCTCTATTTGCATTTATTAGAATTAATCGAATATTTAGATTCATTTCTACCATATTATTTTTTTATCCCCTTATTTGGAGATACATTTTTCCTACTCCTGTTTAAAATTAGTTGTATTTGTTCCTCATTCTATTTTCCCTCTCTATTTTTATATTTTCATTATACCTTAATAAGCTAAATATATATTTAACTTAATAATGTCTAAAATATATCAGTATCTGTATCCTCTTTCTGAACAATTTATGATCTTATAACTCTTTAATTCTGATTGTTTCTCTCCTACTTTGTGTGCTACTATCTTATTACTAGTGCTGTTATCTATACAGGCGTTGCTTTCTTAAATTTTTCTACGTTATCTCATCTTTCTTCTTAGAGCATATACTTCAGAATTTCCTTTAACAAAAATCTGCATTTTAGTAAATTACAGAGTATTGTTTGTCTGGAAAATGTCTTCATTTTCTCTCTTTCAGGCAAGAGTTTTTTTTTTTTTCCTCCCCTATGTGTAAAATTCTTTGTGCCTCATTCTAATATATTTATTCAGATCATTTAATTCATTTGCCCTTTAAACAATCTATTGAGTTTCTAATCTTCAACTTTAATACTTATTTCTAAAATTTCTATGTCATTTCTGGATGTTCAAACTTATGTCATTCTTCTTGAGAACCTCTTCTTCCTCAGTCATACTTTGAATATTACCTTCTCGCTCCCGCTAGAATGTGCTCAGCATACTTAGTCCACATTCGGTCCCTGATCATTAGAAGATCTACAGAGTTTCTTAACGAGTTCAATTGTTGCTTCTGTGGATGGTTCCTCGCGATGTTTTGTCTCATGCATTTTTAAATGACTTTTAAAATTACGTTCAATCATCTAAATTTTACTTACTAGAATTCTCTAAAGCTTGGACTTAAAGAGTTTAAAAGGTTTTGGATGTTCATCAGCCAGGGAAAGCAAGACAGACCAACTGAATGGATCAGAGAGCCCAGTAACAGACCCACACACACAGAGAACCTGGACAGGACAAAGTTGCATATTGCCAAAAAAATCACATTTTTCTAAGTGTACCTTCTCATCCCATGTCTCTGCTTTCTCTTTTAAAAATAAACGACACCTGAATTTTATATCCACCCACCCCCTAGTTTGTTTATGTAAGGGAGTTATTGCATAGATATAACACCTAAAGAATGTATTATTTAGTTGTACCTGATTATGAATTTTTTAAAAAGTATCAAACTATAAGTTACCTTCTGGGCCTGGCTTTATTGAGTCATCCAAATGATACTAAGATTTACCGGTATGTTGCATGTAGCTTAAAATAGTTCATTGTCAAAAAAATGACAAATTTATATACTTTTATACGAATGGGCATTTGAGTCTTTCCAGGGTTCTTTTTGTTGTTGTTGTTTTTCCCTTCACAGTCAGTGTCATTTTATATACGCATTCTCGTGTACATACGCTAAGCTTTTCCTTGGGTGTATGTCTTGGCATGGAATCGTTAGCTTTTAAAGAACACAAAACTCAGTTTCACATTGCTGTGCAAAGTGGTTGTACTGGCTTATACTCCCACCATCAATGTACAAGAAAAAACCTTAATCAGTACTCTATCCAACACTTGACATTTTTGCAGTATCTGATTTTTGTCAATTAAAGGTAGAATTGATATTGTCTTCCTCACTCACTTCACCTTCATGATTAGGCAGCTTGAGCTACTCCATGAATTTATTGGTCACCTTTGTCTCCTCCTGCTTGAAACGCTGTTGTCTGTCTTTTGCACATTTCTCTGTTTACTTTGTTGCTTTTTATTAATTATTTAGAAATTCTTCATATATACCATTGTTGATTTTACATGTCCTAAGGATCTTCGCCCAAATTGTAGCTTGTATTTGAATTTTCTTTATGGTATCATTTTATTTTGTCTTAAAGTCCTCAGTTTTAGTGTAGCCCAATTTATAAATCTTTGCCTTTACATTAGTGTGTTTTTCTATCTTATTTAAGTAATACTTTCTTGCCTTCAGTTCAGAAAGCTGTACTATATTTCCTAAATTTTCTTCTATATGTTTAAGATTTTGCTTCTAACATTCAAATTCTCAATCTATTCAGGGTTGATATTTGCTTATGATGAACGTAAGTGAAGGATCCCTTTTCATTTTTCCCCCGTTGGGATAACTCATTTCAGCGATGGATTTGTTAAGCAACCCTGTTTTTTCACGCTAATGTGCCACATGCCGCCTTTGTCCTGTCAAAGTTCCATATGTGCGTCTGTTCCATTCATCATTTGCACCACCCAGGAACTCCTCAAAATTATTAGTAATATTCAATTAAGTTAACTAGCGGATACAACAGTGGAGCAGTTTCTCCTTGGACTAGAGACCTTACCTCTGTGTGTACTTTGGATCCAAACCCTTCCTACCTTATCAAGAAACATTTTGTAGGATAATCTCTTCTTTCTCTTGTAGAATAAACATTTCTTTGATAAATGTCCCTGTTTCATATGGCTTGGGATTGTGAAACACAGAGACTGAATCTTGCACACATTATCAAAGTGCAAAACTTACTAAAAATACCCCATAAACATTTCTGTAGTCTTGTGCTTTGTACCAAATAAATCCAAGTTCGCGAAGCCTAAATGTCTCCTAGCAGCTTCTATAGGGCGTCAGCCTTTTGCATACTGTGACTATCATGCCAATGTCTCCTCACATTGGAATAAAATATATGTGTTTCTCAAAGTGAGTTCAACATTTTAGCTAGTTTTTCAAAATGATGCTCAGCTTTTTTCCATCTTTGTTCAAATCTTCAAAATACAGGGTTATTTGTTACAAAGTCAATTTCTGTACATGGCTCAAAGCACCTACATCAGAGAAGTTGAATCACTGTATAGAAACCCACGGGTTTTGTCAAGCCTGTTCTTCCAGCCTGTTTGCCCAGTCAAGGGTAAAGCCAGCACAAGATGATATTCGGTTTGACTTAGAAGCAATAGATGAAACAAAGGCAATGAAGGCAGAGGAAACAAACTTAAAAAAAAAAAAAAAAACTTGATTTAGACCCAATTTTACCAAAATAATATTAAGGAATGAACAGTGATATAGTTTACTTTAATAAAAAATTGGCAGACTTGTCTCGTGTAGTTCCCAGCCTGATTTCATTGTGTCTGGGAAGCTGTTAATAGTCGTCCACGTAAAACTCACTTCCAAGATGCCAGAATGCCCCTGCTGACTTATTTGGCGGCAAGTACTTGTTTGTTAGTTGCTGCGGCCTCCATGTCGGTTAGGCAGCAAGAGGGCAGACACACTGAGTTGCCGAGACCTGAGATGTGCCTTCTGGGACAGCCCTTGGACAGGACAGTCATCACATGCAGTGTCGTTTCAGAAGATGGTGTGACAATGTTTGACGTTACGGGTGCTATGGGACCTGAGGACTCATTCTCATTTCTAAGGTACAGGTAAGATACAGGTCACAGAACTGTTTTCAGGAAGGTCAGTAACCTGGGTGGCGATGGAATTGTTACTTTCATTTTGACCTGTATGATATCAAAGTATGTATCGTGTGACAAACACAAAAACTCAAAGCTAAAGCAAGTATTATGTTTTTAAAAATGGTCAAAAAAGGAGTAACTAAAGAGTTTTCAAAACTTAAATTCGCAATCATTTTGAAACCAAAAACCTAGAGCTTTCAGTGCAGCCCCGAGGACAAAGCTTTGTTTAAGAAGAAAAACAGAAAAGGAATACCGTGTATTCAGCTGAAAGAAGGAGAAGAATCTTCACCTTTCCGTTTCCCCACATGCAAACGTTTCCCTTTCCAGTAACCATAAAAAGGAGCTGTAACTGAGTCCCAACCACAAATGAACTCTGGCTTTCACCCCCAAAGAGAATTCTACTCCAGGACCCGTGGGATAGGAGATGCATAATTCTAAATGCAGCAGCTCAGGCTTGTGGGTCTCAGCCAAATAATTGGTGAGTTTGGCCAAGATTCAAGTTCACTCTGAAGCATTAAATCAAACTGTTAAAGGTTTAGTTCCAACATTTTAGAACACCTCTAGCAGTGAATTACGAATCAGGCACCCTCCTCCCCCCTCCCCGGATCAATCTAATCTGGGTGACAGAAGTAAAGGGGTGCCAGGACTTTGCCAGAATGGCAAAAATAAGCCAAAGCATCAGGATGTTAAATTTCATTGTTAATAGCTCTTCTGAGTAAAGAGAAGTGGTTGAAGAAGGAAAGGAAGTAATCCAACCACAAAGAGAGTTGGAAGAGAAAGGAATTAGTCATTTAAGTGTGGAATTGGAAAGATCAAGAATAAAGGGGGAAAGTCTCCATATGCCCCCAAATTAGGCTAAATCGTAAGAGACATTGGATAGAGGGGGTCTGAACTTGAAGAAAAATTAATGAAGGAAGATAAAATAGAAAAGAAAAGAAACAAATTGGAGCAAAGGCAAATGTCCCCAAGATACAGGACTGCGTGGGGGGCAGGGGGCAGTCAAGGACGAGAAAGAATGTCTGAGAGACTGAGTCTTTAATTCTAGGTATAAAACAATGAAAACAGAAAAGCCATTACTTGGAGAGCAAAAAAAAAAAGTATTATTCATTAAATAAATAGATTTTAAGTCACCAGAGTTAATACTGAATATATCAAATGGGAAGTAAATGTAAATTATACTGTCCCAATCAGGATAATTTTGATTTAAAAAAATTACATTCTTTCATAGTATATTGCCCACAAAACTGGGAGAATATTCAATTAAGTATGGAAAAATTGTCAAGAAAAAGGCAGATCTAAGGAAATTTTCCATTAATTGTCTGTCAGTTTGCCATACTACAGTGGCTTACATGTTGCTTTGATACTGGAAGCTATGTCACTGGCAGGGTCACCCATGGTGAACAGGTTTCAGGAGAGCTTACAGACTAAGACAGACTAGAAAAAAGAAAAAAAAAGCCTAGGAATCTGCTTCCAAAAATTAGCCAGTGAAAACCTTATTGATCACAACAGAACGTTGTCCAGCTCAGTTACTTTGAACACGTCATCAGAGGAATCAATCACTGGAGTAGGACATCATGTTTGGTGAAGTAGAGGGCCAACGAGAGTGAGGGAGTGCCTCAGTGAGGTGGATTAGCACAATAACCACAAGGATGGGCAGAGACATGGTGGCAATTGTGAGGATGATGCAGGACCTGGCAACGTTTTGTTCTGTTGTACTTAATGTCAACATTAGTCAGAGCTGATTCAACAGCAGCTATCTGTCCATCTCTCTAAGGAGATTTTAATAAGTGAACACATTACACTTTTTGTGCTGTGAAACATAAATTGGAATACCTTGATTAATAGTGATGTCAGCCCCCTCTAAGTGGCTACAAGGGAAGATTGCCTCTTGTGAGAAGGCTGGCTATTACAGCCACCAGTGCTGAATGGGTTTTTGTTTAGGGAACAAGAAGGAGTGGCTGGAGGTGGCTGGGGAGATGGCAGAGGGAAGGATGATCTTAATTAAAGGAAGAGATACCAAGACACTGCAAGACACCAGTTCCAGCTTTCCTAAGCAAAGAGGACTAGTGATCCTGAGAGAAAGCTAGGGACACGAAGGCACATGATATACTAAATGTTACTGCTCTGTGTTTGCAATAACACTTTAGAAATACTTTCCCTTTAGGACAAAACATATATTAAATCAGTTCCTTCTCCTTTACTCCATGCAAAGTTTCCTAGTACTCTTACATAAGGCAAGAATATTTTATCTTTTTATCTGACAGATTCTCCCACTCTCCTTATAGAAAAGCATTTAACTGGGGACTTTACAGCCTTCTCCACTGATTCTAAATAATCTTGACTCTGTGGATTATCCTCCAGCAGCTGTGAGGACCACAAAGCATTTCCTAGAACATCAGGAAAAGAAATTCCAAAGCTGCCTGGAGGCAGCCTTCCCCCCTCCACCCCATACTCCCCCTCCCCAGCTCTCATGTGATTTTTAATAACCAGCCAGTCTGGAAAATGTTGGATTTGTTTGTAGGAAAAGTAAACACTGCCAAAATCAACAAGTTCCTTCCTTAGGGGGCTGTGGAGCAAATTGGTCTACAGATTAAGACAGTTCAGACAATTTAGGCTGGAGGAGAAGTGAGCCCCTTCAGCACCCAGGTTTTACCCCAGAACTATATAGGAAAGCTGATCAATTTCTGCTGGAGGAATTACAAGCTGTGTACTCAAGAGGTAAAGGAAATTAAAATTGATCCCTTCTATAAATATCTTAGACAAAATAATTTTTCTTTTTTGATGAAGAAATAGGCCAGGAGGCTCGCTGAATTGCGTAAATGACTCAGCCACACTGGCGGAATTGCATGTTATTTGTGACTTAACTGAGGTTAGACCTATAGGAAATGGTTTTGTAGGTGATTGGCTACAAGTTACCAAAAATGTTTTGATTAAAGTAGAACTGCCTTGTACAGGTAGTCCCTGATTTACGACAGGGTTCCTTTCAGACTACTCCGTCATAAGTTGGTTCTGACATAAGTTGAGTGTCTTTTTTGTTTTGTTTTCATTATTATTGCCTTTTATTATCAATGTCCTTATAACTACGTTAGTGTTTTGAACAGCAAATCATAAAATTGAACATCTGCAAATGATAACATCAGCATAGTACACACTGCAACACTGTATGCAGTACATATTACCAAGAATAAGGACAGTCAGAAGTGTGGTTCGAAGCAGCTCAAATACATTTTAAGTTGGGGACTACCTGCAGTCAGTCTTCAAACCAGGTCAGAAAATTAGCTAAACATTTACTGCATGTCCCATAACTTGTGTTGCCAAATAAAAATGTAGGACACTGGTTAAATTTGAATTTCAGAAAGTACCAGATAATGTTTTAGTACAAGCATGTTCTAAATATTACATGGGACGTACTTACACCAAAAAGTTATTGGGCAGAAAATCTACTCTGTGTGATACAGTAACATTGGCTACATGATATTATGCATTTGTCAAAGCCTATAAACCTGTACAACACAAAGAAGGAGCCTTAATGTCAACTATGGGCTTTAAAAAAAAATACCAAACCAAAAAACTTGACTGCCATCGAGTCGATTCTGACTCATAGCGACCCTATAGCACAGGGTACAACTGCCCTGTAGAGTTTCCAAGGAGTGTCTGGTGGATTTGAACTGCTGACCTTTTGGTTAGCAGCTGTAGCACTTACCACTATGCCACCAGGGTTTCCTTTGTTAATAAGAAGGTATCAATATTGGTTCATCAGTTGCAACAAATGTACCACAGGAATGCAAGATGTTAATAATAGGGGACGCAGCAGGGGTGGGGAGGGGTTAAAATGGGGCTCTGTGTTCTTTCTGCACAATTTTTCTCTAAACCTAAAACTGTTCTAAAAAATAAAGTCTATTTAAAAAGTATTTGTTGTTTATGAGATTCAAATTTAACCAGGCATTCTTTATTTTAATTTGTTAAACCTGACATCCTTACCTGTAATTATAAAAAAAAAAAAAAGTTGCCATCAAGTTGACTCTGACTCATGGTCACCCCATACGTGTCAGTGTGTCCGAGTAGAACTGTGCTTCGTAGAGTTTCAGTGGCTGATTTTTTCAGAAGTGGGTTGTCAGGCCTTTCTTCCAAGGCACCTCTGGATGGACTCAAACCTACACTCTTTCAGTTGGCAGCCAGGAGCATTAACTGTTTGCACCACCCAGCGACTCCTACCTGTAATAAAGTGTATGTAAAATAGATCTGTGTTTTTTACACCCCAACCCCCAAACTCACACACTAAATTCATATTTGCATAAATATATTAGAACCACAAAAAATAAGTGTTATTTATAATATGAAAACCCAGGCAGAAATTTTTTAAAGAAGTCAATTATAGGAATTACTTTAGGGAATTGAATTTCCTGAGGTTCCTGCTAGGTGCATTTCCTAAGGATCTGGAGAGTGTTAAAAATCCGTACTTCCAGGCTGCAGCTCAGGTCAATTAAATCAGAGCTACGGGTGAGGCACCGGCATCTGTATCTTTTCACAACTCGGGGTGATGTCCCTGTGTAGCCGAGGTGAGAACCGATGCTCTAGACTGACAGGCACCAACCAGCCAACCCGCGATTTAAAAACCAGAGACGAAAAGTTGGCCAACACTTCGGTTGCTAAACGTCATTTAGGCAGCAGACAGTTGGGGTTTTTTGTCCCTTTCTTCTTTGGAATTTATAAGCCATACACAGCTGCTTTGGGGAACTAAATGAAGGGGTGAGAAATACTCAAGTGGCGGTTTTTAAAACAGTCTTACTAGATCTTCAAATGTATCAGGTTTACGAAGATGCTAAGGAGGTGGTGCAGTGCTTAAGTTCTTGGCTGCTGTTCGAAAGGTAGGCGGTTCAAACCCACTCAGTGGCCCCACAAGAGAAAGAGGTGACAGTTGTTTCCATAAAGATTTACAGCCTTGGAAATCCTACGGGGCAATTACACTCTGTGCTACAGGGTCGCTACGAGTCAGAATCAACTCGATGGCAACGGGTTTGGTTTGGGTTTTTATGAAGATTTTGACAAGTCAGGTTTTGTAAGCATAACTGTCAAGTAAGATTAAACACACATAAATCTATGCTTGTAACAAGTGATTCAAACTATAAAGAGACATCTATGTTTACATTTACAGAAGTTTTATAGATGTTACAATGTATATTTTTCAAGTATAAATTCCTCTATTGTTTTGCCAAAAAAAAAAAAAAAAACCTATTCATGTCAGCTATGCAATTCTGAAATACCACAAAAATTCCCAACCAAATTCATTACTCTTTATCCAAATCACAGACTGATTTCAACCCCGATGCGCTCTTAAGGCTGCTAAATGGTTTTTCTCAGCAAATGTAACTGAAAGCCGAGGCAAATGTATCACCTTAAGATTAATATAGAAAAATTCTTTCCATATTTGTCCTAGAAGGGCACTGATAAGCCTGCCACTGTGCTGCATGCTCTCAAACATTCCTGGCCAGAAAGCCCACGGAATTGTTACATTTCTAAAACCCAAATCCCACCACTTACCAGGAGAGCTCCAAACCAAGCCTCTGTATCTTATCACCTACTACTGCTCCCCAAGCCCACTCTGACACAAGTGTATTTACTTTCAACACCGACACATTCCCTTTGCTCTACTCATTACCTAAACTCTCCTGGATTTAAGAATTCCGTGTATGCTTTTCAACAAGTTGTTTTCATAACTTCAGCCCTGGAAAGGATAAAGAGTTAACCAAAGCTTGTATCGGTAACAGAGGTCAGGTAGTCTCCAAGTACCCTGCGGACAGAATTTTTAGTTTTTCTGGAGCAAGAAACAAAAATTTTAAAAGAACAGAAATGATAAAATTATTTCATGTTTTGGCCAGAAATCGAACTCAGGTTTCTTGTCTGGTAGGCAAGAGTTATAGCACTGAACTGTCACAGCCCTTGCCTTATATATAACGGGACATTTGTTTGCTAAGTGAAAAAAGGAGTCATCTGCCGCCTGAATAATCACAACATGTATATGGCTGTTTTAGTCATCTAGTGCTGCTATAACAGAAATACCACAGGTAGATGGCTTTAACAAAGAGAAATTTATTTTCTCACAGTAAAGTAGGCTAAAAGTCCAAATTCAGGGCATCAGCTCCAGGCAAAAGCTTTCTCTCTCTGTCCACTCTGGAGGAAGGTCCTTGTCCTCAATCTTCCCCTGGTTGAGGAGCTTCTCAGGTGCAGGGACCCTGGGTCCGAAGGACACACTTTGCTCCTGGTGCTGTATTCTTGGTGGTATGGGGTCTCCCTGCCTCTCTGCTTGCTTTTCTACCTTTTATATCTTAAGAGATTGCCTCAAGACACAATCTAATCCTGTAGGTTGAGTCCTGCCTCACTAACACAACTGCCACCCATCCTCCCTCATTAACGTCATAGAGGCAGGATTTACAACATATAGGAAAGTCACAGAATACCCACAATACTGGAAATCAGGGCCCAGCCCAATTGATACACGCATTTTTGGGGGGACATAATTCAGTCCATGCCAATGCCTCTGCAACCATGTTTTCTCCCTGCTCTTCTTTCTCTGTATGGTGTCAGCCAGCGCACTCCTCTGTTTGTAAGTCTTCAGTAATCGCCTACGTGTGTGTTGCTCTCAAATGCGTATTCTGTCTCTAAATACTCCTCTAAATTAGTCTCATTTTTTCAGTTGTCCACCTAACATATCCCAGTTTCCTAGGCTCAAAATCTTGACGAAAGTTTGACACATCAGTGCTCACATTGTCAACGAGTTTATTCACCCATTCTTCAACAAGAGTTCTGTATCTGTCCCTTCATGTACATTCCTGCTGCCAACTCCCTGCACCAGCCTTCATTAGCCCATACCCAAACTATTACTCTGTTCTCCTTATTGGTCCCCTTAATCTACCCCACACAGACTCCCAGCCATGTCACTCCTAGAGGAAAAAATTAAAAAAAAAAAATTTAGACTGTCCTCTTTTCTGCCAACTAAATTCCGGAATCCTCAGTCTAATATTAAAGGTCATGTCATTTATTTAAAAATATCTATTGAGCGCCAACTCTGAACTAAATTCTGGATACAAAAATAAATAAGGGAAAAATTGGCTGTTTTAAAGTAGTTCATAGTCCATATGGAGTATATTTACTCTTTAAATCAATTTTCTAAAACTTAGAATGAAGTGCAATATGTTAGATATTATGGTCAAAGTCTATAGCTCTGATTCTTTCCACTCTTCTTACCTCTCCACTCCACCCCGGGAAGTTGAACAGTATGGGCTCCATCAACAGGGTCCCATGCCTTCTGACTTCCAGCTAGGTTCATCCAGTGGGGAGGCTTGGCAGGAATCAGAAGGAAGAAGAAAAGCGAAGTCAGGGAAGTTATTCCTTTTGTCCTTGCTATGTTGCTTCAACTAGCTGTGTCCCTTAATTAAAGATCACTGCCTCTCTTGAAGCAGCCAGCTCCACTGAACCCTCTCCACCCGTCTCCTGTGGTTACCCAGGACGTTAACAGCTAAAGTTCAATTAGCTTTGGGTTACTGTTCTGCCCTTTGAGGTTTCCTAACACTCACACCTTTGTAACTGCTCATTTGTAAATTAAGTCTCTTTGAATTATTTTATTTTGAATAGACCATTTGTTTTCTATAGGATCTCACTAGCCGGTGTAGTAATAGGAGTTGATTGGCCTAAGAAATAGGGGAAAACGTATGGGTGATGGAAGAATGGTAGCACATGGCCTGATATTGACAGTTTAACTAGTGATTGAAATGTAGAGGACATAGTAGGAGTGAAGAAGATGAGACAGGAAAAGCAAACCATTATAAGGAATTTGCATTTAACCTGGTAGACAATGAGGACAATGAGGAAACATTAATCTACATTTAATCAACTTCTTTGAAAAAAAAAAATTTTTTTTTTTTTATGAGCATAGTTTTCTTTAATCATTATTTTATTTATTATGTGTATCGTATTAGCACAGGGGCCATGCTGATCTTAGTATACCCACCACCAGGATGACCACTGTGTTGTTGTCATTTTTAATTTTAATAACCACAGCATCAGTGTGTCAGCTAGACCTCAATATTACAAGTTATAAGATTTCTTAAATATTCTAAGCAAGAAATACAGAGAATGAGAGGTAGTATAATGTATGAAAGAGGCCCAATGAGAGACATGATTCATACGCAGAATGAATGGGAAAGGCCTCTAACTTGGGTGGGAAGGAGTATCTTATGCAGAAAAAGGCTCTGCTCTGAGAACAGCTAGAAAAGGTTTTGAATGACTACCGAGACAAACAGGACTTAAAGGGCCAAGATCTCAGGAAAAAGAGAAATACAGAGTAGAGAGTCAAAATTCTTCAAATATTTATTACCTCAAGGCAGTTTCTGATTTTTGGTGCCAATCCTGGTGAAAGGGCCCAGGAAAAAATCCACCCTAACAGGCGGATAAGCCAGCAGAAAGTTAGCAATTTCAAAGAGATAGAAAGATACAGTTAGGAGTTTGGGGCTGGAGGACTTGGAGGACGAAGAGTTCAGTGAAAAGAGAGGTGGAGGAAAATGAGTCAAATCCTCTCCACTTTTCCCTTTTGGGCATTTGTCAAATTACTGAACTGCATAGAGCTGAGGGATGAGAGGCAGGACAAAAAGCTCTTAAACGGCAGAGTCAGGTTAGTGTTAGTCATCTAGTGCTGCTATAACAGAAACACCACAAGTGGATGGCTTTAACAAAGACAAGTTTATTCTCTCATGGTCCAGTGGGCTAGAAGTCTGAATTTAAGGCACTGGCTCCAGGGGAAGGCTTTCTCTCCCTGTTGACTCTGAAGGAAGGTCTTAGTCATCAGTCTTCCCTCTGTCTAGGAGCATCTCAGCGCAGGAACCTCAGGTCCAAAGGAAGTGCTCTGCTCCTGGCACTGCTTTCTTGGTGATAGGAGATCCCCACTCTCTGCTTTATCTCTCTTAAGAGATAAAAGGTGGTGCAGGGCACACCCCAGGGAAATTCCCTTTACATTGAATCAGGGAGGTGACCTGGTAAGAGTGTTACGATCCCAACCGAATCCCCTCTAACGTAAAAGTCCAATCACAAAATGGAGGACAACCACAGAATACTGGGAATCATGGCCTCATCAAGTTGATACACACATTTTGCGGGGAACATAATTCAATCCATTACAGGCACCATGTCAAAAATACAGAAATTAGAGTTCTGGGAACATCAGTGGAGAGGGCTTCTAACAAATACGTCAGGATTTTAGTTGGAAATCTATGCCCTAGGAGTGTGGGAAAACCAGAGATAGACATAACTATTTAAAAAACTGCAACCTAGCCTTGAGTCTGCTCAGTCCCTGATCCAGTTGATGTTATCTGATGCCACTCCATAGTCCTAGTACAAGCTGTGTCAAATCCTCTTGGAAAAAAACAGTGTCACCCAGAGCCTATACATGTTTGTTATTCCACAGAATTTACTAGGCTTGTCAAAAAACATGACCAAGAGAAAAATCCTATACTAGGAACAAGTATTTATTTAATAGAACTATTAATCAGAGACAAACTTTTAAACAATTGTAATTAGCATTTCAAGAAAATATATGGCAAAGTGTAGTATTTTCTGGACAATTGTAATTTATTAAAAATAATAAAATTAAATTCTAGAATTGAAAAATGTGACAAACTGAAATTTAGACTTAATAGATGGGTTTAGCAGCATATTAACACAGCAGAAGAAATGATTAGTGAACTGGAAGATAGGTCAGGAGGAAAATCGACGCTAAAGAATGGAGAACAATACGTAAAAGGGAAGGAAGATTGATAGATAGACATATATTTGGGTATGTATACGTAGCGGCACTGGTTTTTGGGTATACATCGATATAAATATCTATATAAAAAATTCTAACATATATGTAACTATAAGCTCATAAGAATAGGAGAGAGGGAATGAGGCAGAAACAATATTTGATTTGAATATCAATATGAGAAAATTGTTTTTCAAAAAGTGACAAAAACATCAAGACACAAAACTTAGAAAGCCTGCAGTTTACAAGCAAGGTAACCACAAAGAAAACTACAACTAATGGCATCAGAGCAAACTAGTGAAAACCAAAGACTAAAGAAAATATTAAAAACAGCTGATGGAAAATATTATCTTTAATGAGCAAAAAAAAGCTGACAGTATCCCAATAAAAATAATGGAGTCTAGAGACAATGGAATGATATCGCTAGAGTGCCAGAAATATTCTTCAAAAGTGAAAGAGAAATAAAGATATTTTCATACATACAAAAACTGGAATCTAAACTAAAGGTTATTGTGCAGGCAGAAAGAAAACAGCCCCAGATAAAGATAAACAAACAAAAAATACAGGAAGAAATTTGAAACAAGACAATGTAGCTGAGCAATTATAACATAGTACGCCTTCTCCTCACTTATCGACATGGTTAGGTTCCAAAGACCAGGGAGTTATGCGAAATCAGCGTTATGTGAAAATGGAGGATATACAAAACAGATCACAAATGGAAGACATACACAACAGATCACAAATGGAGGATGACTACGTCATTACATAACTTCCAAATTACATCATTATATAACTGCCAAACTACTGAGAATCATGGCCCAACCAAGCTGACACATAACCTTAACCATCACAGTCAGTATTACTATCACCTCCCACCTCGGCATTCTTTACTGCAAACATATGTCATTAATGCACAAAATGGTTGGATAGTAGATTTTTATTATCTCATAAATGTGAACTGTTGGATAAAGAGAAAGTCAATAAGTGAGAAGAAAATGTATACTGATTGAATTTTATGACCAAATAGAAATAGAGAGATCTTCATTATGAGTGTCCTGGGACCAACCTCCCCAGTTAGTGGACAGGGACTTTATCGCATCACTAATCATCCTTTATTTTGTGATCTGATGTAGTTATCCTCCATTTTCACGTAACACCAATTCTGTGTAACGACCTAGTATTTGGAAAGTAACCATGCGATAAGTCAGAAGAGGGTGTAGCATATTATAATCCCTCAGCTACACAGTGCTGTTTTAAATTTCTTTCCACATTTTTTTGTTTGGATCTAGGATTGTTTTCCTTCTGCCCGAAATGTGAATTGGCATAGAGTAAGTCCTCAATAAACATTTGTTAATTGCATGAATGAATAAAGAGTCTCTAAAACTTTACAACATATTTTAAAATGTTAGGCATGGTTTTAGTTACCCAGATACAATGTTAAGGAAAAAATAAACTGAGATGAAAGCCAAGCTATACTTTGGAAGAAGGAAAGTGGAGAGGAAAAGAGAGAGAAAAGGAAGAGATATGAAGTCACAAAGTATTGTGGAGCTAATATAGAAAAGAATAGGGGTCCACCCCTATTGTAGTCCCAGTTCTGACAATGTGAAAGAAAAATTTTGTAGCTGTGGTGGAGAAAAGGTAACCAGATTTTACTTTGGAAATATTTAGCCATTTATCATTTGTGGATAAATACTTTTTCAAAGCCCTCGGTAACAATTTCGGGAGCAACAGAGTAAGACTAAGATTGCCTGCAATGACAATCATCATAAAGACAAGCGAATGAAGCGTGGAGCACATGTTAGCAGGTTTAGAAGCAGTGGGACTCACTGCTGTTAGCAGGGGAAGGTGGAACGGAAGAGCTGTTAGTCTAAGTGGATAATGTAACTCCTGCTACTCTCACCTCAGGGTGCCAACAGCATGGCACTGCTATTATCATCCCAGGGTGGTCATGAGCTCATGCTATTTTCTTCTCCAAGTCTGGGAAAAGATATGTTGCTGTCACAGGGGGTAATAATAGACAGATGTCAGAGTATTACACAGACAAGCAGAGAAAAAGAAAACAGACTTAGATCTTTAAAAAACTAACTGCAGGCATAAAGTACTAAGATTTAAAATTAAAACCAAAGTAAGAAGAGGGGCATATATGTTGGGGATGTGATGGTGAATATCTGTAGATGGAATAAACAGGAAGACTAGGACATGATTTTCATGCTGTTATTTCCTTTCAGTAAAAATTTCAAAAATACATAATTTATTCCCTAGCTGACAATGACTATAAAAATCAACTCATCTCTTAATATACCTATAATTTTATGACTACTATCCACTAATTTTTACTTTATAATAACTTTATTAGCATATACTGGTAAATACTTCTCCACAGCATTGCCCAGGTTTTTAGTAAAAGGAAAAAAATGAATAGAATATAAGCTTTTAACATCCTGATTCCTAAAGAAAATATTAGCACCTCCAAGGGAAACCAAAATCTGTGTTTATTAATATTAAATTAAACAAAAAAATATTAAATTTATTATTTTTAATTGATTAAAAGGAGCTATTTCTAGACTCACAAAGGTAAAGCTCATATAAAACAGCTGAAGAAAATTTTCCAAGCACTCAACCAGAGAGGAGTATTCCTTTCTCTCCTTTTTAGCAGGAATGGTGATTACATAGCTCCTTTTAGAGGAGTAGAGTCACCTGCAATCATTACTAGGTATAAAGCAGGAGATTTTAGGCACCTGGACGGATTCCCCTCTAAGTTATTTCCAGGTAATTCTGCAAGAAAGGCCGGAGTGCTGTTATCTCCTACAGTGAGGTAAGGGGCAGAAGAACATTTCTATTTCCGATTAGCACGTGGGATGATCTCTAGCCCCAGTTAGGTCCCGAGGTTGTGCAAGCGGCTCACGCTCCACCACTACCTATAGGTTGGCGGTTTGAACCCACCCAAGGATACTGTAGATGGAAAGCCCTGGCGATATGCATCTGTTATGATTGCAGCCAAGAAAACCCTGTGGAGCAATTCTATTCTGTAACACATGGAGTCACCATGAGTGGGAATCCACTTGAGGGTAACTAAAAAAATAGCAACCTACCTCAGTTATAATTTCCAAAATAAGTGGTTGGTGAATAAGAACTCAAAATTTCCAGATCTCCCATTCGAATGGGCCTTGCATACTTGTCCTTGGTTGGAATGACTAAGGAAAAACATGTGAATTACATATCACAGTATTGGGAGAAAATACCCAGGTGACTATTATTCTCCTTACGCCACTGAATTTTTAGATCCTTGGTGTTAATCGTTTAAATGCATCAAGTGCGTACTATCAAAAGCAATTACCAAACTGCTGTTATACTTACGGTTTGAGTTATTTGAGAATTTCACATTTGTCTAGTATTAAGCAAGATCAAGCAGTGATAAATTCTTTCTTTAAAATTCTGTTATTGACTCTGTATTTCTGGGAACAAAATTTGAAACTTTGTCCTGCTGCTGGTTGGTTTTAATAACCAGAGAACACCCAAAGCACCCAAAGTAAACCAAAATTACAAGGACAAAGTTCCTAACATTAATAGACAGAATCTTCTTCATTAGTTACTGGCACACTTTCATCAGTCTTCCTCCACCAGTGAGCTCGGTAGATGAGTCCTTTTAGACTGATTTCTGTCCTTGTTTGTCATTTTTACGTCACAAGGGTGTTGGAAGGATTAATTAGTTAACATGCAAGATTCTTTGAAGATGAAAAGCACTCTGAAATTGCTAAGCAGTGATAGCATTCCTCCAGAGTACATATTTTTCCTTTTATATTCATAAAAATTCATCTACCTCCTATTTACCCTTTTGGCTAACATGATTTACTCAGAGAAAATAATTTTTTTTTAATTAACTAGCCTTGTCTTTTCCTCCACATGCTTCAAAATACCTATTTACCTATGTCCTGATTTCTCGTTCTCACTTTTCTCTTGTAAGGTTTTTTTTTTGTTTTTTTTTTTTTTTTCCTTTTCTTACAGAGAGATTCTGATGCTTTTTATCAAATCCTGCTGACTGGTCATTTTTTCTGCTTACATTTTTGTATTCTTTGGAGTTTTGGATTGATATGCCTTAATACCACTAAAGAGAAAAAGAAAAGTGACTATTACTAAATTTTCCAGGCTCAGGCCATAAAAATAATTCATTTGGATCAAATGTCATGGTCCCAAGAACAGGCAAATCTATTTGGGCAATTCAATGATAAAGTGACCCAACAGCTAGGGGAGAAAGAAGCCATTGCCTTTCTCCCAAGATCTAAATTTTTCAGAATGAACAGTTATTTAGGGACTATTCAAGGAAATCTGATGAGATTCCTGAAGCATTCCAGTCCTGCCCCCGGATGCATCCAACAATGTCTGCGCCCGTGGACTGCAGCTCTGTGAGTCAGAAGGAAGAGTTCAAGCAGACACAGTCTGTGATGAGGAGACAGACCCAAATGCAGGGATGCTTAGCCTCAGCTTACCAAAATTGTTTGAGCTACTTAATCGTAAAACAGGGCTGGTTGCCTGTGAAGAAATCCTGGGGGTTTCCTCCACAGCTCTGGCTATGAAGAACCCACTCCTTATTTCTCTACTACTCTTTTGGCCCTTCCCATTCTCATTATAGGTAGGACCATGAGATGTTTAAATGAGTCAAAAAGGAAATCAATGTTTTAAAAGAGGTGTCATTCATAGTATACTTAAATGATATTGTCCCTAAGAGATTATGACACTGACAAATACCTTTAACATAAACACAGGTTACCGAACACAGCTACATGCAAATGCGTTTGTCTTTGTATAATGGGCTTAATTCTGCTGAAAACATTTAGGCATATATTTTCCATGCTTCCTGTCTCAAATAGAATAAGCAGAAAACTGAAATTATCATAAAATCATCTTGGCACAATATATCTATTATTATATATTTATTGTACATTATGTATTGGCACAACATATTTACTGTTAACAGACATAATAATAGCATATGTGTATGAATGTATTTGTGTGTATAAATATATGTATGTATATATAAAAATTTATATATCTTTCTTTTTCTTTTTAACTATAATCCTATTATAGGAATGCAACTTTTGAGAAAAAGTATATTGCTTTACCACAATATTAAAAAAAAAAAGCCAGAACAAATCCAAACTCCTAGAACAAGTGTCTTTCACTTTATAAATTTCCACAAAAATGTGATTAGGATTTATACCCAGAAAGAATAATCTTAATAGTTTTCTTTCTTTTTTTTAACATTTATTCTGCTTTAAGTGAAAATTTACAAATCAAGTCAGTCTCTCATACAAAAATTTATATACACCTTGCTATTTTTTTTATATACTACTAGTTGCTCTTCCCCTAATGAGACAGCACACTCCTTCTCTCGACTTTATATTTTCATGTCCGTTTGGCCAGCCTCTGACTCCTTCTGTCCTCTCATCTCTTCTCTAGACAGGAGCTGCCCACGTAGTCTCCTGTGCCTACTTGACCCAAGGAGCTCACTCTTCACCACTATCATTTTCTATCCCATAAAGCCCAGACCAATCCCTGTCTGAAGAGTTGGCTTTGGGAATGGTTCCTGTCTTGGGCTAACAGAAGGTCTGGGGACCATGACATCTGGGGTCCCTCTAGTCTCAGTCAGACCATTAAGTCTGGTCTTTTCACGAGAATTTGAGGTCTGTATTCCACTGCTCTCCTGCTCCCTCAGGGGTTCTCTGTTGTGTTCTCTGTCAGGGCAGTCATCAGTGGTAGCCAGCCACCATCTACATTTGCTGGTCTCAGGATGATGTAGTCTCTGGTTTATGTACCCCTTTCCATCTCTAGGGCTCATAATTACCTTGTGTCTTTGGTGTTCTTCATTCTCCTTTGCTCCAGATGGGTTGAGACCAATTGATGCATCTTAGATGGCCACTTGCTAACGTTTAAGACCCCAGATGCCACTCTCCAAAGTGGGATGCAGAATGTTTTCTTAATAGATTTTATTATGCAAATTGACGTAGATGTCCCCTGAAACCATGGTCCCCAAACACCTGCCCCTACTATGCTGGCCTTTGAATCATTCAGTTTATTCAGGAAACTTCTTTGCTTTTCATTTAGTCCAGTTGTACTGACCTCTACTGTATTCTGTGTTGTCCTTCCCTTCACCTAAAATAGTTTTTGTCTACCATCTAATTAGTGAATACACCTTTCCCTCCCTCCCTCCCCACTCTCGTAATCATCAAAGAATATTTTCTTCTCTGTTTAAACTATTTCTTGAGTTCTTATAATAGTGGTCTCATACAATATTTGTCCTTTTGCAACTGACTAATTTCACTCAGCATAAGGTCTCCCAGATTCCACCATGTTATAAAATGTTTCACAGATTCATCATTGCTCTTTATAGATGTGTAGTATTCCATTGTGTGAATATACCATAACTCATTTATCTATTCATCCATTGAGGGGCAACTTAATTGCTTCCTTCTTTTTGCTATTGTAAACAGTGCTGCAATGAGCATGGGTGTGCATATATCTGTTCGTGTAAAGGTTCTTATTTCTCTAGGATATATTCCAGGAAGTGGGATTGCTGGATTCTTTGATAGTTCTATTTCTAGCTTTTTAAGGAAGCACCAGATAGATTTCCAAAGTGATTGTACATTTTACATTCCTACCAGCAGTAAATAAATGTTCCAGTCTCTCCACAGCCTCTCCAACATTTATTAGTTTGTGTTTTTTGGACTAATGCCAGCCTTGTTGAAGAGAGATGGAATCTCACTGTAGTTTTAATTCGCATTTCTCTAATGGGTAATGATCATGAGCATTTCCTCATGTATCTGTTCACTGCCTGAATGTCTTCTTTACTGAAGTGCCTGTTTATATCCTTTGCCCATTTTTAATTGGGTTATTGTTATTTTTGTAGTTGAGTTTTTACAGTATCATGTAGATTTTAGAGATCAGATGCTGATCAGAAATGTCATAGCTAAAAACTTTTTCCCAGTCTATAGGTAATCTTTTTACTCTTTTGGTGAAGCCTGTTGATGAGCATAGGTGTTTGATTCTTAGGAGCTCCCACTTATCTAGTTTCTCTTCTTCATTGTTTGTAATGTTTTGTGTATTGTTTATGCCATGTATTAGGAATCCTAACGTTGTCTCTATTTTTTCTTCCATGATCTTTATCGTTTTAGATTTTATATTTAGGTCTTTGATCCATTTGGACTTCGTTTTTGTACATGGTGTGAGGTATGGGTCTTGTTTCAGTTTTTTGCAGATGGGTATCCAGCTATGCCAGCACCGTTTGTTAAGAAGACTGTCTTTTCCCCATTTAACTGACTTTGGGCCTTTGTGAAATATCAGCTGCTCATATGTGGATGGATTCATGTCTGAATTCTCAATCCTGTTCTATTGGTCTATGCATCTGTTGCTGTACCAGGAGCAGGCTGTTTTGACTACTGTGGCAGTATAATAGCTTCTAAAATCAGGCAGAGTGAGGCCTCCCATTTTGTTCTTCTTTTTCAGGAATGCCGTACTTACCTGGGGTCTCTTTACCTTCCATATCAAGTTGGTGATTTATTTCTCCACCTCATATCAAAAAACTAATTCACCGTGAGTATGAGTTGTGCCACATCAGCAAATGAAGGTCCCGAAAGCTTTACTCCAAACACGTCATTAAGGTCGACTCTACTTTGAGGAGGCAGCTCTTCCCCAGTCATCTTTTTGAGTACCTTCCAACCTGGGGGGCTCATCTTCCAGCACTATATCAGACAATGTTCCACTTCTATTCATAAGGTTTTCACTGGCTAATGCTTTTCATAAGTAGACTGCCAGATCCTTATTCCTAGCCTGTCTTAGTCTGGAAGCTCAGCTGAAACCTGTCCTCTATGGGTGACCCTGTTGGTATCTGAATACCGGTGGCATAGCTTCCAGCATCACAGCAGCACACAAGCCCCCACAGTACGACAAACTGACAAATGACTCAAAATAAGAAGAAACAGCTGCAAACATCCACTAATAATCGGAACCTGGAATGTGCAAAGTATGAATCTAGGAAAATTAAAAATCATCAAAAGTGAAATGGAACACATAAACATTGATATCCTAGGCATTAGTGAGCTGAAATGGACTGGTATTGGCCATTTTGAATCAGACAATCACATAGTCTACTATGCTGGGAATGACAACTCGAAGAGGAATGGTATTGCATTCATCATCAAAAAGAATGTTTCAAGATCTATCCTGAAGTACAATGCTGTCGTGATAGGATAATATCCATACGCCTACAAGGAAGACCAATTAATATGACTATTATTCAAATTTACGCACCAACCACTAGGGCCAAAGATGAAGAAATTGAAGATTTTTATCAGCTGCTACAGTCTGAAATTAATCAAACATGCAATCAAGATGCATTGATAATTACTGGTGATTGGAATGCGAAAGTTGGAAACAAAGAAGAAGGATAAGTAGTTGGAAAATACGGTCTAGGTGATAGAAACAATCCTAGAAGTCAAATGATAGAATTTTGCAAGACCGACTTCTTCATTGCAAATACCTTCTTTCACCAACATAAACGGTGACTGTACACATGGACCTCGCCAGATGGAACACACAGAAATCAAATTGACTACATCTGTGGAAAGAGATGATGGAAAACCTCAATATTATCAGTCAGAACAAGGCCAGGAGCTGACTGTGGAACAGGTGATCAATTGCTCATATGCAGGTTCAAGCTGAAACTGAAGAACATCAGAGCAAGTCCACGAGAGCCAAAATATGACCTTGAGTATATCCCACCTGAATTTAGAGACCATCTCAAGAACACATTTGACACATTGAACACTAGTGATCGCAGACCAGATAAGTTGTGGAATGACATCAAGGACATCATCCATGAAGAAAGCAAGAGGTCACTGAAAAGACAGGAAAGAAAGAAAAGACCAAGATGGATGTCAGAGGAGACTCTGAAACTTGCCCTTGAGTGTCGAGCAGCTGGAGCAAAAGGGAGAATTGATGAAGTAGAAGAACCGAACAGAAGATTTCAAAGGACCTCTCAAAAAGACAAAGTAAAGAATTATAATGACTTGTGCAAAGAGCTGGAGATGGAAAACCAAAAGGGAAGAACACACTCTGTGATTCTCAACCTGAAAGAACTGAAGAAAAAATTCAAACCTCGAGTTATAATAGTGAAGCATTCCATGTGGAAAGTATTAAACGACGCAGAAAGCATCAAAAAAAGATGGAGGGAATACACAGAGTCATTATACCAAAAAGAATTAGTCAATATTCATCCATTTCAAGAGGTGGCATATGATCAGGAACCAATGGTACTGAAGGAAGAAGTCCAAGCTGCTCTGAAGGCATTGGCCAAAAACAAGGCTCCAGGAATTGATGGAATATCAACTAAGATGTTTCAACAAACAGATGCAGCACTGGAGGTGCTCACTCATCTATGCCAAGAAATATGGAAGACAGCTTCCTGGCCAACTGACCAGAAGAGATCCGTATTTGTGCCTATTCCCAACAAAGGTGATCCAACCAAATGTGGAAATTATAGAACAATATCATTAATATGACACACAAGCAAAATTTTGCTGAAGATCATTCAAAAGTGGCTGCAGCAGTATATCAACAGGAAACTGCCAGAAATTCAGGCCCGTTTCAGGAGAGGACATGGAACCAGGGATATCATTGCTGATGTCAGATGGATCCTGGCTGAAAGCAGAGAATACCAGAAGGATGTTTATCTGTGTTTTATTGACTCTGCAAAGGCATTCAACTGTGTGAATCATAACAAACTATGGATAACATTGCGAAGAATGGCAATTCTAGAACACTTAATTGTGCTCATGAGGAACCATGACATAGATCAAAAGGCAGTTGTTCGGACAGAACAAGGGGATACTGATTGGTTTAAAGTCAGGAAAGGTGTGCATCAGGGTTGTATTCTTTCACCATACCTATTCAATCTGTATGCTGAGCAAATAATCCGAGAAGCTGGACTACATGAAGAAGAACGGGGCATCAGGATTGGAGGAAGACTCATTAACAACCTGTGTTATGCAGATGACAGAACCTTGCTTGCTGAAAGTGAAGAGGACTTGAAGCACTTACTAATGAAGAGCAAAGACCATAGCCTTCTCTATGGATTACACCTCAACATAAAGAAAACAAAAATCCTCACAACTGGACCAATAAGCAACATCATGATAAACGGAGAAAAGATTGAAGTTGTCAAGGATTTCATTTTACTTAGATCCACAATCAACAGCCATGGAAGCAGCAGTCAAGAAATCAAAAGACGCGTTGCATTGGGCAAATCTGCTGCAAAGGACCTCTTCAAAGTGTTGAAGACCAAAGATGTCACCCTGAAGACTAAGGTGCACCTGACCCAAACCATAGTATTTTCAATCATATCATATGCATGTGAAAGCTGGACAATGAATAAGAAAGACCGAAGAAGAGTTGACAACTTTGAGTTGTGGTGTTGTTGAAGAATACTGGATATATCATGGACTGTCAAAAGAATGAAGAAACCTGTCTTGGAAGAAGTGCAGCCAGAATGCTCCTTAGAGGCAAGGATGGCGAAACCGCGTCTTACATACTTTGGACATGTTGTCAGGAGGGATCAGTCCCTGGAGAAGGCCATCATGCTTGGCAGAGTACAGGGTCAGCGGAAAAGAGGAAGACCCTCAACTAGGTGGGTTGACACAGTGGCTGCAACAATGAGCTCAAGCATAACAACGATTGTAAGGATGGTTCAGGACCAGGCAGTGTTTCGTTCTGTTTTGCATAGGGTCGCTATGAGTCGGAACCGACTCAACAGCACCTAACAACAACAACAATAACAACAATTCACCATGCCCAAGTGGAATTCATACCGGGTATCCAGGGATGGTTCAACATTAGAAAAACAATTAATGTAATCCACCACATAAATAAAACTAAAGACAAAAATCACATGATTTTATCAGTTGATACAGAAAAGGCATTTGACAAAGTTCAACACCCATTCATGATAAAAAATCTCAGCAAAATAGGAATAGAAGGAGAATTCCTCAACATAATAAAGGGCATTTATACAAAGCCAACAGCAAACATCACCCTAAATTGAGAGAACTTGAAAGCATTCCCACTGAGATCGGGAACCAGACAAGGATGCCCTTTATCACTGTTCTTACTTAACATTGTGTTAGAGGTCCTAGCCAGGGCAATTAGGCTAGATAAAGAAATAAAGGGCATTCAGATTGGCAAGGAAGAAATAAAATTATCTCTGTTTGCAGACGACATGATCTTATACATAGATAACCCTAAGGAATCCTCCAGAAAACTACTGAAACTAATAGAAGAGTTCAGCAGAGGATCAGGATACAAGATAAAACAGAGGATCGGGATACAAGATAAACATACAAAAATCAGTTGGATTCCTCTACACCAACAAAAAGAATATCGAAGAGGAAATGACCAAATCAACATCATTTACAGTAGCCCCCAAGAAGATAAAATGCTTAGGAATAAATCTTACCAGAGATGTAAAAGACTTACACAAAGAAAAGTACAGAACACTTCTGCAAAAAACCAAAAGAGACCTACATAAGTGGAAAAATATATCTTGCTCATGGATAGGAAGACTTAACATTATAAAAATGTCTATTCTACCGAAAGGGATCTATACATCTAATACAATTCCAGTCCAAATCCCAATGACATCCTTTAATGAGATGGAGAAACAAATCACCAACTTCATATGGAAGGGACAGATACCCTGGATAAGTAAAGCATTACTAAAAAAGAAGAACAAAGTAGGAGGCCTTACTCTCCTTGATTTTAGAACCTATTATACCCTGGTAGTCAAAACAGCCTGGTACTAGTACAGCAACACCTACATACACCAATAGAACAGAATTGAGAATCCAGACATAAATCCATCCACATATGAGCAGTTGATATTTGACAAAGGCCCCAAAACACTTAAACGGGGAAAAGACAGTTTTTTTAACAAATGCTGCTGGCATAACTGGATATCCATCTGCAAAAATTGAAACAAGACCCATACCTCACTCCGTGCACAAAAACAAGCTCAAAATGGATCAAAGACCTAAATATAAAATCTAAAATGATAAAAATCATGGAAGAAAAAATAAGGACAACTGTAGAAGCCCTAATACATGGCATAAACAGTATACAAAACATTATTAACAATGCAGAAGAAAAAGTAGGTAAGTGGGAGCTCCTAAAACTCTAACACGTATGCCCATCCAAAGAGTAAACAGATTACCTACAGACTGGGAAAAAGTTTTTAGCCATGACATTTGCGATTGGCGCCTGATCTCTAAAATCTACATGATACTGCAAAAACTCAACTACAAAAAGACAAATAACCCTATTAAAAAATGGGCAAAAAATATGAACAGACACTTCACTAAAGAAGACATTCAGGTAGCTAACAGATATATGAGGAAATGCTCATGATCATTAGCCATTAGAGAAATGCAAATCAAAACTACAATAAGATTTCATCTCACTCCAACAAGGCTGGCATTAATCCGAAAAACACAACACAATAAACGTTGGAGAGGCTGTGCGAGACTGGAACACTTCTACACTGCTGGTGGGAATGTAAAATGGTACAACCGCTATGGAAATGGATTTGCGCTTCCTTCAAAAGCTAGAAATAGAACTACCATACAATCCGGCAATCCCACTCCTTGGAATAATCCTAGAGAAATAAGAGCCTATACACGAACAGATATATGCATACCCATGTTCATATCCATGTTCACATCCATATCCATGTTCTGCCAGGCACTCGTTGGAAACTCTATGGGGCAGTTCTACCCTGTCCTCTAGGGTCACTATGAGTCAGAATCGACTAGAAGGCACTGGGTATTGGGATACCCATGTTCATTGCAGCACTGTTTACAATAGCAAAAAGATGAAAGCGACCAAGGTGCCCATCAACAGATGAATGGATAAATAAATTACAGTATATTCACACAATGGAATACGACACATCGATGAAGAACAGTGAGGAATCTGTGAAACATTTCATAACATGGAGAAATCTGGAAAGCATTATGTTGAGAGAAATTAGTAAGTTGCAAAAGCACAAATGTTGTATAAGACCACTATTATAAGAACTCAAGAAATAGTTTAAACAGATAAGAAAATATTCTTTAATGGTTATGAGAGCAGGGAGGGAGGGTAGGACAGGGGTATTAGCTAATTGGATTCTAGGTAAGAACTACTTTAGGTGACAGGAAAGACAACACACAATACAGGTGAGGTCAGCACAACTGGACTAAACCAAAAGCAAAGAAGTTTCCTGAATAAACTGAATGATTTGAAGGCCAGCATAGCAGCAGCGTGGGTTTGGGGACCACGGTTTCAGGGGACATCTAAGTCAATTGGCATAATAAAATCTATTAAGAAAACATTCTGCCTCCTTCTTTGGAGAGTGGTGTCTGGTGTCTTAAAAGCTAGCAAGTGGCCATCTAAGATACATCAACTGCTCTCAACCAACCTGGACCAAAGGAGAATGAAGAACACCAAGGACACAAGGTAATTACCAGCTCAAGAGACAGAAAGGGCTACATAAACCAGAGGCTACATCAGCCTGGGTCCAGAAGAACTAGATGGTGCCCAGCTACAACTGATGACTGCCCTGACAGGGAACACAACAGAGAATCCCTGAGGGAGCAAGAGAGCAGTGGGATGCAGACCCCAAATTCTCATAAAAAGATCAGACTTAATGGTCTGACTGAGACTTGAAAGACCTCAGTGGTCATGGCCCCCAGATTTTTTGTTGACCCAGAACAGGAACCATTCCAAAAGCAAACTCTTCAGACAGGGATTGGAGTGGACAATCATTTAGAGAGGGATGCTGGTGAGGAGTGAGCTTCTTGGATCAGGTGGGCACTTGAGACTATGTTGGCATCTCCTGCCTAGAGGGGAGATGAGAAGGTAGAGGGGGTTAGAAGCTGATGAAATGGACATGAAAAGAGAGAGTGGAGGGAGGGAGCAGGCTGTCTCATTAGGGGGAGAGCAATTGGGAGTATGTAGCAAGGCGTATATAATTTTTGTGTGAGAGACTGACTTAATTTGTAAACTTTCACTTAAAGCACAAAATTTTTTTTAATAACCTGAAAACAATAATAATAAAATTAAATTAATTTTTTAAAAATCTTTGGAATTTGGATTGTAATTGCATTGTATCTATAGATCACTTCTGGCAGAATAAACATTTTACAAATGTTAAGTCTTCCTATTCATGAACAATGTACATTTTTCTACTAATGTAGGTCTCTTGGTTTCTTGCAGTAGTGTCTTGTAGTTTTCTTTGTATATGTCTTTCACGTCTCTGGTAAGATTTATTCCTAGGTATTTTATCTTCTTGGGAGCTACTCTAAATGGTACTGATTTGGTAATTTCCTCCTTGATGTTTTTTATTCTTGGTATAGAGGAATCCAACTGATTTTTGTATGATTGTCTTGTATCCTGGTCCTCTGCTGAACTCCTAGTTTCAGTAGTTTTCTTGAGGATTCCTTAGGGTTTTCTGTGTATAAGATAATGTCATCTGCCAATAGAGACACTATTACTTTTTCCTCGCCAATCTGGATGCCTTTTATTTCTTCATCTAGCCTAATTGCTCTGGCTAGGGCCTCCAACACAATGTTGAATAAGAGTGGTGATAAAGGGCATCCTTGTCTGGTTCCCGATCTCAATGGGAATGCTTTCAGGCTCTCTCCATGCAGGGTGATGTTGGCTGTTGGCTTTGTATAAATGCCCTTTATGTTGAAGAATTTTCCTTCTATTCCTATTTTGCTGAGAGTATCTATCATTAATGGATGTTGAACTTTGTCAAATGCCTTTTCTGCTTCAATTGATGAGATCATGTGGTTCTTCTCTTTTGTTTTATTTATATGATGGATTACTTTGTTTTTCTAATGTTGAACCATCCCGGCATGCCTGGTATGAATCCCACTTGGTCATGGTGAATTATTTTTTGATATTTTTTGAGTTCTATTGGCTAGAATGTTGTTGAGGATTTTTGCATCTACACTCATGAGGGATATAGGTCTGTAATTTTCTTTCTTTGTGGAGTCTTTACCTGGTTTTTTGTATCCGGGATATGGTGGCTTCACAGAATGAGTTTGGGAGTATTCTGTCCTTTTCTATGTTCTGAAATACCTTTAGTAGTAGTGGCGCTAACTCTTCTCTGAAAATTTGGTAGAACTGTGCAGTGAAGCTGTCCCGGGCAGGGCTTTTTTTTGCCGGAAGTTTTTTGATTACCTTTTCAATCTCTTCTTTCGTTATGAGTCTATTTATTAGCTCTACCTGTTTGTGTTAGTTTAGGTAGGTAGTGTGTTTCTAGAAATTCATCCATTTCTTCTAGGTTTTCAAATTTGTTACGGTACAATTCTGCATAGCAACCTGATATAATTCTTTTAATATCAGTTGGGTCAGCTGTAATCTCATTTTTTATCCAGGTTATTTGCTTCCTCTCCTGTTTTTCTTTTGTCAGTTTGGCCAATGGTTTATCAATTTTGTTGATTTTTTCACAGAGCCAGCTTTTGGTCTTTTTAATTCTTTCAATTCTTTTTCTGTTCTCTATTTCATTTAATTCTGCTCTAATTTTTATTATTTGCTTTCTTCTTGTGCTTAAGAGTTTGTTTTGTTGCTTTCTTTCTA
Source organism: Elephas maximus indicus (assembly GCF_024166365.1). Taxonomy (NCBI): domain Eukaryota; kingdom Metazoa; phylum Chordata; class Mammalia; order Proboscidea; family Elephantidae; genus Elephas; species Elephas maximus. The sequence goes on along the minus strand of NC_064822.1, from coordinate 10,478,727 downwards.
TTTCTTAAACTAGAATTATCAAGTAATTATCAACTCCCTTTAGTATTTCTTGTAGTTTTGGTTTGGCTTTTTTGAATTCCCTAAACTTCTATCTGGAAACATTGTAATTTTGCCTTCATATTTGAAGGACAGTTTTGCTGAATGTATGATTCTTGGCAGGCCATTTTTTTCCTTCAATTTTTTATATAAGTCAGCCCATTGCCTTCTTGCCTGCATGGTTTCTGCCAAGTAGTCCGAGTTTATTCTTATTGTCTCTCCTTTGTAAGTGACTTTTTGTTTATCCCTAGCTGCTCTTAAAAGTCTCTCTTTATCTTTGGTTTTGGCGAGTTTGATTATAATATATCTTCGTGATTTTCTTTTAAGATCTACCTTATGTGGAGTTTGATGAGCATCTTGGATAGATATCTTCTCATCTTTCATGATATCAGGGAAGTTTTCTGCCAAGAAAACTTCAACTGAGGAGGCAGGGCCAAGATGGCGGACTAGGTGGATGCTACCGCGGATCCCTCTTTCAGCAAAGACTCAGAAAAACAAGTGAATCGATCACATACATAACAATCTACGAACTCTGAACAACAAACACAGACTTAGAGACGGAGAACGGAACAAATACGGGCAGACAGCGATCGTTTTCAGAACCAGGAGCCAGCGTACCAGGCAGGTGACCTTCGGAGCCTGATCTGTGGCAGAGCCCAGGGGGGCAGATGGCACAGACAAGGGGCCCAGCCCTACCCCCCGAACTCATCCTGGGAGAGAGCCTAGCCGGTTGGCGCGGGCGGCGTAGCAGCGCAGCCAGTGGGAGAAGCACCCGAGAGGCAGTGACGGATCTTGGAGCGGGGAGAGCAGCGTCCCAGCCGGGGAGCAGTCCCGCCGGGAGTTTGGCGGGAAGCGGGCGTGGCGCGAGCGTGCGGATCAGCTATATTTCCCTAAAGCGACCCTGGGGATGTGCCCAGCCGTTCGTGTGGGTGACGCCCACCTAGTTCGCCCAAGCAGTGCGGCACACCGGAGGGAGAAGTCTCCGGGAGGAACTGACTGGTCTCGGAGTGGGGAGAGCAGCATCCCAGCCGGGGAGCCGTCCCGCTGGGATTTTGGCAGGAGCGGGCGGGGTGTGAGCGCGATCCCCTGAATAGACCCTGGGGCGGGCCCAGATGTTCGTGAGGGCGACGCCCACCCAGTTCACGCAAGCGGTGCGGCGTACCAGAGGGAGAAGTCCCTGGGAGGAAGTGACTGGTCTTGGAGCCGGGAGAGCAGTGTCCCAGGTGGGGAGCCATCCCGCTGGGATTTTGGCAGGAGCAGGCGGGGCATGAGTGCGTTCCCCTGAATAGACCCCGGGGGCGGGCCCAGCTGTTCGTGAGGGCGACGCCCACCCAGTTTGCGTGAACGGAGTGGCGCGCCGGAGGGAGAAGTCCCTGAGAGGAATTGACTGGTCTTGGAGCGGGGAGAGCAGCATCCCAGCCGGGGAGCCATCCCACCGGGATTTTGGTGGATGCAGGCGGAGCGTGAACGCAGGGATCAGCTCTATATTCTGAGGTGCTACACTCCTAGCTCTCTGATCCCTCCCCCACCCTCCCCAGGCAGCTCCATTAACATCCGAATACCCTGAGCCAGAGGGAGAATTCAGATAGGGATCTAACTGCATTTGTTTTAGCTGATTACCTGGAAAAGCTAGTTTCCCAGTGATGGCTCAGAGACAGCAGTCCATATCAAACCACATAAAGAAACAGACCATGACAGCTTCTCCAACCCCCCAAACAAAAGAATCAAAATCTTTCCCAAACGAAGATACAATCCTGGAATTATCAGATACAGAATATAAAAAACTAATTTACAGAATGCTTCAAGACATCACAAATGAAATAAGGCAAACTGCAGAAAAAGCCAAGGAACACACTGATAAAACTGTTGAAGAACTCAAAAAGATTATTCAAGAACATAGTGGAAAAATTAATAAGTTGCAAGAATCCATAGAGAGACAGCATGTAGAAATCCAAAAGATTAACAATAAAATTACAGAATTAGACAACGCAATAGGAAGTCAGAGGAGCAGACTCGAGCAATTAGAATGTAGACTGGGACTTCTGGAGGACCAGGGAATCAACACCAACATAGCTGAAAAATATCAGATAAAAGAATTTAAAAAAAATGAAGCAACCCTAAGAATCATGTGGGACTCTATCAAGAAGGATAACTTGCGGATGATTGGAGTCCCAGAACAGGAAGGGGGGACAGAAAACACAGAGAAAATAGTTGAAGACCTCCTGACACAAAACTTCCCTGACATCATGAAAGACGAAAGGATATCCATCCAAGATGCTCATCGAACCCCATTTAAGATTGATCCAAAAAGAAAAACACCAAGACATATTATCATCAAACTTGCCAAAAACAAAGACAAACAGAAAATTTTAAAAGCAGCCAGGGAGAAAAGAAAGGTTTCCTTCAAGGGAGAATCAATAAGAATAAGTTCAGACTACTCAGCAGAAACCATGCAGGCAAGAAGGGAATGGGACGACGTATACAGAGCACTGAAGGAGAAAAACTGCCAACCAAGGATCATATATCCAGCAAAACTCTCTCTGAAATATGAAGGAGAAATTAAGATATTTACAGATAAACACAAGTTTAGAGAATTTGCAAAAACCAAACCAAGGCTACAAGAAATGCTAAAGGAGATTGTTTGGCCTGATGATATCAGATACCAGCACAATACAAGGTCACAAAACAGAACGTCCTGATATCAACGCAACTCAAATAGGGAAAGCACAAAAACAAACAAATTAAGATTAATTCTAAAAAATAAATAAATAAACAAAATAATACACATAACAGGGAATCATGGAAACCAATAGATAAAAGATCACAATAATCAAAAAGAGGGACTAAATATAGGAGGCATTGAACTGCCAGATGGAGAGTGATACAAGGCGATATAGAACGATACAAGTTAGGTTTTTACTTAGAAAAATAGGGGTAAATAATAAGGTAACCACAAAAAGGAATATCAATTCCATAACTCAAGAAAAAAGCCAAGAAAAACGTAACGACTCAACTAACATAAAGTTAAACATTATGAAAATGAGGATCTCACAATCTACTAAGAAAAACGTCTCAGTACAAAGAAGTATGTGGAAAAATGAAATGGCCAAGAACTCACATGAAAAGGCATCAAAATGACAGCACTAAAAACTTATTTATCTCTAATTACGCTGAATGTAAATGGACTAAATGCACCAATAAAGAGACAGAGAGTCACGGACTGGATAAAGAAACACAATGCATCTATATGCTGCCTACAAGAGACACACCTTAGACTTAGAGACACAAACAAACTAAAACTCAAAGGATGGAAAAAAATATATCAAGCAAATAATAAGCAAAAAAGAAGAGGAGTAGCAATATTAATTTCTGACAAAATAGACTTTAGACTTAAATCCACCACAAAGGATAAAGAAGGACACTATATAATGATAAAAGGGACAATTGATCAGGAAGACATAACCATATTAAAAATTTATGCACCCAATGACAGGGCTGCAAGATACATAAATCAAATTTTAACAGAATTGAAAAGTGAGATAGATACCTCCACAATTATAGTAGGAGACTTCAACACACCACTTTCGGAGAAGGACAGGACATCCAGTAAGAAGCTCAATAGAGACACGGAAGACCTACTTACAACAATCAACCAAATTGACCTCATTGACTTATACAGAACTCTCCACCCAACTGCTCCAAAATATACTTTTTTTCTAGTGCACATGAACATTCTCTAGAATAGACCACATATTAGGTCATAAAACAAATCTTTGCAGAATCCAAAACATCGAAATATTACAAAGCATCTTCTCAGACCACAAGGCAATGAAGCTAGAAATCAATAACAGAAAAACTAGGGAAAAGAAATCAAATACTTGGAAAATGAACAATACCCTCCTGAAAAAAGACTGGGTTATAGAAGACATCAAGGAGGGAATAAGGAAATTCTTAGAAAGCAACGAGAATGAAAATACTTCCTATCAAAACCTCTGGGACACAGCAAAAGCAGTGCTCAGAGGCCAATTTATATCGATAAATGCACACATCCAAAAAGAAGAAAGAGCCAAAATCAGAGAACTGTCCCTACAACTTGAACAAATAGAAAGTGAGCAACAAAAGAAGCCATCAGGCACCAGAAGAAAACAAATAATAAAAATTAGAGCTGAACTAAATGAATTAGAGAACAGAAAAACAATTGAAAGAATTAACAAAGTCAAAAGCTGGTTCTTTGAAAAAATTAACAAAATTGATAAACCATTGGCTAGACTGACTAAAGAAAAACAGGAAAGGAAACAAATAACCTGAATAAGAAACGAGAAGGACCACATCACAACAGAGCCAAATGAAATTAAAAGAATCATTTCAGATTACTACGAAAAATTGTACTCTAACAAATTTGAAAACCTAGAAGAAATGGATAAATTCTTGGAAAAATACTACCTACCTAAACTAACACATTCAGAAGTAGAACAACTAAATAGACCCATAACAAAAAAAGAGATTGAAACGGTAATCAAAAAACTTCCAACAAAAAAAAGTCCTGGCCCGGACGGCTTCACTGCAGAGTTCTACCAAACCTTCAGAGAAGACTTAACACCACTACTACTGAAGGTATGTCAAAGCATAGAACAAGATGGAATACTACCCAACTCATTCTATGAAGCCACCATCTCCCTGATACCAAAACCAGGTAAAGACATTACAAAAAAAGAAAATTATAGACCTATATCCCTCATGAACATAGACGCAAAAATCCTCAACAAAATTCTAGCCAATAGAATCCAACAACACATCAAAAAAATAATTCACCCTGATCAAGTGGGATTTATACCAGGTATGCAAGGCTGGTTTAATATCAGAAAAACCATTAATGTAATCCATCACATAAATAAAACAAAAGATAAAAACCACATGATCTTATCAATAGATGCAGAAAAGGCATTTGACAAAGTTCAACACCCATTTATGATAAAAACTCTAACCAAAATAGGAATTGAAGGAAAATTCCTCAACATGATAAAGGGCATCTATGCAAAGCCAACAGCCAATATCACTCTAAATGGAGAGAACCTGAAAGCATTTCCCTTGAGAACGGGAACCAGACAAGGATGCCCTTTATCACCACTCTTATTCAACATCGTACTTGAAGTCCTAGCCAGGGCAATTAGGCTAGATGAAGAAATAAAGGGTATCCAGATTGACAATGAGGCAGTAAAGCTATCACTATTTGCAGATGACATGATCGTATACATGGAAAACCCTAAGGAATCCTCCAGAAAACTACTGAAACTAAGAGAAGAGTTTAGAAGAGTCTCTGGTTATAAAATAAACATACAAAAATCACTTGGATTCCTCTACATCAACAAAAAGAACACCAAAGAGGAAATAACCAAATCAATACCATTCACAGTAGCCCCCAAGAAGATAAAATACTTAGGAATAAATCTTACCAAGGATGTAAAAGACCTATACAAAGAAAACTATAAAACTCTGCTACAAGAAATTCAAAAGGACATACTTAAGTGGAAAAACATACCCTGCTCATGGATAGGAAGACTTAACATAGTAAAAATGTCTATTCTACCAAAAGCCATCTATACATATAACGCACTTCCAATCCAAATACCAATGTCATATTTTAAGGGGATAGAGAAACAAATCACTAATTTCATATGGAAGGGAAAGAACCCCCGGATAAGTAAAGCATTACTGAAAAAGAAGAAGAAAGTGGGAGGCCTCACTCTACCTGATTTCAGAAGCTATTATACAGCTACAGTAGTTAAAACAGCCTGGTACTGGTACAACAACAGGCACATAGACCAATGGAACAGAATTGAGAACCCAGATATAAATCCATCCATGTATGAGCAGCTGATATTTGACAAAGGACCAGTGTCAGTCAATTGGGGAAATGATAGTCTTTTTAACAAATGGTGCTGGCATAACTGGATATACATTTGCAAAAGAATGAAACAGGACCCATACCTCACACCATGCACAAAAACTAACTCCAAGTGGATCAAAGACCTAAACATAAAGACTAAAACAATAAAGATCATGGAAGAAAAAATAGGGACAACCCTAGGAGCCCTAATACAGGGCATAAACAGAATACAAAACATTACCAAAAATGATGAAGAGAAACCAGATAACTGGGAGCTCCTAAAAATCAAACACCTATGCTCATCTAAAGACTTCACCAAAAGAGTAAAAAGACCACCTACAGACTGGGAAAGAATATTCAGCTATGACATCTCAGACCAGTGCCTGATCTCTAAAATCTACATGATTCTGTCAAAACTCAACCACAAAAAGACAAACAACCCAATCAAGAAATGGGCAAAGGATATGAACACACATTTCACTAAAGAAGCTATTCAGGCAGCCAACAGATACATGAGAAAATGCTCCCAATCATTAGCCATTAGAGAAATGCAAATTAAAACTACGATGAGATTCCATCTCACACCAACTAGACTGGCGTTAATCCAAAAAACACAAAATAATAAATGTTGGAGAGGCTGCGGAGAGATTGGAACTCTCATACACTGCTGGTGGGGTTGTAAAATGGTACAACCACTTTGGAAATCCATCTGGCGTTATCTTAAACAGTTAGAAATAGAACTACCAGAAATCCCACTCCTCGGAATATACCCTAGAGATACAAGAGCCTTCACACAAACAGATATATGCACAGCCATGTTTATTGCAGCTCTGTTTACAATAGCAAAAAGCTGGAAGCAACCAAGGTGTCTGTCAACGGATGAATGGGTAAATAAATTGTGGTATATTCACACAATGGAATACTACGCATCGATAAAGAACAGTGACGAATCTCTGAAACACTTCATAACATGGAGCAATCTGGAAGGCATTATGCTGAGCGAAATGAGTCAGAGGCAAAAGGACAAATATTGTATAAGACCTCTATTATAAGATCTTGAGAAATAGAAAAAACGGAGAAGAACACATACTTTTGTGGTTACAAAGAGGGGAGGGAGGGAGAGAGGGAGGGAGAGGGTTTTTTATTGATCAATCAGTAGATAAGAACTGCTTTGGGTGAAGGGAAAGATAACACTCAATACAAGGAAGGTCAGTCTAATTGGACTGGACTAAAAGCAAAGAGGTTTCCGGGATAAAATGAAAGCTTCAAAGGTCAGCAGAGCAGGGACTGGGGTCTGGGGAACATGGTTTGAGGGGACTTCTAAGGCAATGGGCAAAACAATTCTATTATGAAAACGTTCTGCATCCCACTGCGAAATGTGGCGTCTGGGGTCCTAAATGCCAACAAGCGACCATCTAAGATACATCAGTTGGTCTCAACCCACCTGGAGCAAAGGCAAAGGAAGAACACCAAGGTCACAAGACAACTAAGAACCCAAGAGACAGAAAGGGCCACATGAACCAGAGACCTACATTATCCTGAGACCAGAGGAACTGGTTGGTGCCCGGCCACAATCGATGTCTGCCCTGTCAGGGAGCACAACAGACAACTCCTGAGGGAGCAGGAGACCAATGGGATGCAGACCCCAAATTCTCATAAAAAGACCATACTTAATGGTATGACTGCGACTAGAGGAAACCCGGAGACAATGCTCCCCAGACCTTCTGATGGCACAGGACAGGAACCATCCCCGAAGACAACTCATCAGGCATGAAAAGGACTGGTCAGCGGGGGGGGAGAGAGATGCTGATGAAGAGTGAGCTAATTAACTCAGGTGGACACTGGAGAGTGTGTTGGCAACTCTTGACTGGAGGGGGGATGGGAAGATAGAGAAAGAGGGAAGATGGCAAAATTGTCACGAAACGAGAGACTGAAAGGGCTGACTCAATAGGGGGAGAGCAAGTGGGAGAAGGGAGTAAGATGTATGTAAACTTACATGTGACAGACTGATTGGAATGGTAAATGTTCACTTGAATCTTAATAAAAATTAATTAAAAAAAAAAATGAGACTAAATGGGCACACCAGCCCAGGGGTGAGGACTAGAAGGAGGAGGGGACAGGAAAACTGGCAATAGGGAATTCAAGGTCAAGAAGGGAGAGTGATGACATGTTGTGGGGTTGTTAACCAATGTCACAAAACAATGTATGTACTAATTGTTTAATGAGAAGCTAGTTTATTTTGTAAACCTTCATCTAAAGTACAATAATAAAAAAAAAGAATAAAAAAAAAAACTTCAACTATTCTCTCTGTATTTTCTGTTATCCCTCCCTGTTCTGGTACTGCAATAACTTGTAAGTTATTTCTCTTGATAGAATCCCATGAAATTCACAGGGTTTCATCATTTTTTTTTTAATTTTTTTATCTGATTTTTCTTCAAATATATTGGTGCCAAGTGTTTTATCTTCAGTCTCACAAATTCTGCCTTCCACTTTCACGATTCTGCTCCTCTGACTTTCTATCGAGTTTTCTAATTCTGCAATTTTATTGTCAATCTTCTGAATTTCTGATTGCTGTCTCTATGGATTCTTGCAGCTTATTAAATTTTTCATTATGTTCTTGAGTAACATTTTTAATTTATTCCACTCCTTTATCTGTGTGTTCCTTGGTTTGTTCTGCATATTGCCTGATCTCCTTCCTGATCTTGTTCCTGATGTCTTGAAGAGTTCTGTAGATTAATCTTTTGTATTCTGAACCTGGTAATTCCAGGAAGGCACCTTCATCTAGAAGATCCCTTGATTGTTTGTTTTGAGAGCTCATTGAGGCAATTAGTCTGTTTCTTTATGTGACTTGATATTGACTGCTGTCTCTGAGCCATCTATAAGTTATTGTATTAGTTTATTTTATGTTTGCTTACTATATCCTAGCTTCTAGCCTTGTTTTGTTTTGATATGCCCAAATAGGCTGCTTGAGTGAGCTGGCTTGATTATTTTTGCTTTCGAAGCTCTAACGTCCCATCACCAGATGGCTAGAGGTGTTATCAGGTATATGAGCTTATGAGTCCGTTCACTTTTCTTGCATAGATTCAGCTCAGGTGTCCAGATAGTTGGTCATCAAATGTGTGGTACAGGCTCTGTCCTACAGTCTTAGAGGGGCAGGGGTGATTGGTGTAGGTACAGGTATCTGGTTGCAGCAGGGGGTCACAGTCTGAACAAGGTTGGAGGGCTGACAACTGTGCCGTGATTGTCTGTGAGGAAATTGCCTCCCTGTTCGCTGGAGTGCATAGGTGGGTGGGTTCTGCAGACAAACCATGGGCACCCAATGCTTTTGGTTGTAAGGACTGGGAGGTATGAGTTATCCTTGGACCCCTGTCATGTGTGGCTATGTGACATGTGTGGAGCCATCAGTCCTTAGGCCCCTGATGTGGTTAGGTGAAGACGCTGTTTAATAGGCAAAGGAGCATCAAACATCAAACACCCACCTCTCCACCACACAGCTGAAAGAGTTGCAGTCTGCCAACAAGGGCCTATTTTCCTGAAATAGGCTCACACATGTCCATTCAAGGGGGAAAGATATTCAAAGTCCATGGACCACTTATGCCTGGACAGGAGCCACTTCTGTCCTGAGCTCCACAGGTTAATGGAGCTTGCAGATTATCTTTTCCCCAACTATGAATTTATTCCTTCTCCAAGGCCCAAGAATGGCTCAGGACACTCAGCAGAACCTGTCTCAGGCCCAGGGAAATCGACAGCCACTGAAGCCGGCAACTACGTAGCTTTTGTTGAGGGCGCCATTATTCTCTGGTTCCAGAGGTGTCAGTATGCTGTGCGGCTGGCTGTTTCTCCCTAAGGAAACTGTGGCTGAACTCTAACACCAGCCCACTGCAGCCACTCCCAGGAACGGTGCCTTAGGGTTCCTGGCGATTCAGGTCCTGCAACTCCTCTCTGTTTCTGAACTGTCTCTCCCACCCCCTGCCACTCAGTCCATTTTCTAACTTTGCCTTTGATGTTCAGGATGCCTAGGTTTTCATAAATATAATTGTTTCACTTGTTTTTTCAGGTCTGTGTTGTAAGACAGATCACCAGAAGCATCTGACTACTCCAGCATCTGGGCCCCACCTCCTTAATTATTTTTTCAAAATAAGATATTTAAGTTTGCTGGTGGCATAGTGGTTAAGTGCTATGGCTGCTAACCAAAGGGTCAGCAGTTTGAATCTGTGAGGCACGCCTTGGAAACTTATGGGGCAGTTCTACTCTGTCCTGTAGGGTCTCTATGAGTTGGAATCGACTTGACAGCACTGGGTTTGGTTTTTTTTGGTTATGCTCTGCAGCTTTTACTTATATTTATTAAAATATATATAATCTGCCCATCAAATATTGTTTATTATTTCTATATTCATTTTTAAGTGAAAGTACTTACAGAGAATTCTAATCAGCATTTTAAAATATGATACTTTCTTCTCTCACATTATCAAACAAAAGAATTAGAAAATTAGGTTTAGATACAGAAATGGGGTAAATAATACCATTTTGGGGGCAGCACCTTATATTTTTCAAGTTTTCACATGAATTACTTCCTTTGAGGACAGTGTATCCCTATGAAGTAGGTAGAGGATGTATTATTCCCCTCGTTTTTAAGGCTAAAAAGAAACAAACTCGTAGAACTCAAACAACAGATGAAGGACAAGCCCAGACCCAGGGCCCAAGTAGACCAACTGCAGAGGCCCGCATGATAGAGGAGCAAGCCAGTTAGACTGGGAGGAGGCCCAGCCCAGTCTTGGGCCGCACCTCAGATCTCCTCAACACGAATTGTCTGCCTAGCTTTGGTAAGCAACACAGCATCTCTGAAACTATAGTCCTGCCCAACTTGTGTGTATGATTTAAGATTGCTGTAAAAGTCATTTATAAACACTAAGGTGCATTTAAGATGTTAGGTGTTAAATAAAAGATGGATTAATTTGGCTAAAAATAAAATTTGAGGCCACCATAAATAAATTTTTTTAATGGGGCAGCTGATAAAAATCAATTATAACATTTATTAATTTAATATATAATATTTTTAAACTCTGAAAATACTTAAAAAATATGTAATAAAAATATAAACAGTACAAAAGAAAAAAAAAGAGTACAGAACAACAACAACAAAAAATTATAGGTACAAATGGCCAATAACATTTGAAAAGATACCCAATTAGGCTAGCAAAACTTTTAGAATACAAACATACTGTAGTGGTGAGAAGGCAGGAAATTGAGCCCTCATATTCTATTAAATGGGCATAAGAATTATTAATTTTATGGATCTCAAGTTAGCAATGTCAGTCACAAGTTTCAGGAAGCGCATTTATTTTATCCAGCAGTTCCTCTCTAGGGATATAAGTGCACCAAAATTCATACTTATTGGGGAGTGAACAATGAATATTAAGTAATGACATAAACGTTCAACAATAGAAGAATGGTGAAACTGTATAATGGCCATTTGCTGTAGAGTTGATCTGACTCATGGCAACCCCATGTGGGTCAGAGCAGAGCTGTGCTTCATACCGTTTTCAACGGCTGATTTTTCAGAAGTAGATTGACATGCCTTTCTTCTAAGGTACCTCTGGCTGGACTTAAACCTTCAGCCTCTCAGTTAGCAGCCAAGCACCTTAACTGTTTGCAGCACCCAGGGATTCCTATAATGGGTGCTGCAAATGATAAACACATTTCTAAGGAGCGAAAGTATTTGTTGTAAAAAGAAAAAAAAATCAGACAGCTTGCTAAAAAGCATATTTTCCATCCAAGAGAGTAATTCTTTATTAGAAAAAACATTGAATTAATATTTCCTTTTTAATTTTATGCTTGTTTGACTGTCATTAGCATTCTTTCTGAAAAAATGCCAGAGCTATCATAGACTTGTTTGTTTCTAACACATTTGTTTTCCTACCTCATCATTGCCCTTTCTCAGTGCAAAGTTGTTGCAGATAAATTGCTAATATGAATATGCATATGAGGTCTTTGCTATGCTAGAGAATTTAATGGCTTCATGGAAGAGTAAACACTGTACAAACACCCCTTTCACCCCACTAAAATGACAGGGAAGGGAGAAAAGGATGATGTCTCAAGGACAGACATGACAGGAGAGTTAATGGCAGCATACAAATATCAGCAAAGTTTTTTGAAAGTAGATAGTGCATTGATGATTTATTACTACCTGAGAGGAATAGGAAAGTTGATGTCCGAATGTGTTCAGAGAGAAATGCTATAAAGAGCAATCTAATTCATGCTGCATACTCTAGACCCGCTCCAGAATTGGAGGCACCGTATAACCTGGAATACTGGGAAAACACACACCCAGGTAGGAGACTGAAAAGTTCTTTTCCAAAGAAACTCTGTGGCCCAGGGAATAATAGTTTATGTGGGGAACCTACTCCAAGATGGCGGGCTCCCTGCCTCAGCACTATGCGCTGACCGACACAGATACATGATTACATTTTCCATTTGGACTTTTAGTGTCTTATTCCCAACTACGAACAGACATAAAAAGATGACCAGATATTAGCAGAAAAGATAAAGACCAAACCAAGCAAGACAAGTGGAGGAAACAGAGAGTATGCTAAGAGGAAAACAAGAAAATCTAACTAGATGTCTAGAGTCCCTGAGTGGCACGGTTAAGTGCTCTAGTAAATGAAAGGTTGGTGGTTCAAACACCCTCAGAGGTGCTTCCGAAGAAAGGCCTGGCAAACATCTCCTGAAACGTCACAGCCTTGAAAAGTCTGTGCAGCGATACTACTCTGCACTCTCCGGGTCAGAACCGGATCCACAGCAACTCATAACAAAACAGCCTCAGAGACCTGAGAACAGTAAACGTAAAATTAAATAAGAAAAGATTGCTACAGAAGACATTTTCAGCAAATGAGCAAGAGTTCATGCAAATTAAAAATATGATGGTAGAAATTTAAAAAAAAAAAGAATCAGAAGATAAAGCTAATGAGAAGAACAAAATATATACAAAAAATACAAAGAGTAGAAAATAGGAGATAAAAATTTAAATATGTATGTATTGAGGATCATTCCAAAAAGTCCAACTAAGAGGATTAAAAAAATGATAATACGAAGAAAAAAATTATCAGAAAAATCATGAAGAAAATATCCAGGTTTAACAGTGATGTCTCTAGGGACTCCACACCAAAGCACTTCACAATGAAATTTCAGTATATCACAGAAAAAAGAGAAGATCCTCAAAGCTTCAAGAGACAAACAAACATGCAAGTCACATAAAATGGTCAGGAATCAAAATGGCTTCAGATTTTTCAGTCACAAAGCTGGATGGTAGAAGGCAATGGAACAATGCAATCACCTTTTAAGAAGAAATGGTTAACAATTTAAAATTAGACATACACGCAAATAATAAATCAATGTAGAAGTGGAATGAACACATTACCACACAAAAAAAACCTCAGCAGATTCGCTATCTATACACCCAGGTTCACTACCTATACACAAAGATTCACTATGCATACACCCACATTCACTATCTCTGCACCCAGATTCACTATCTCTACACTCAGATTCACTATCTCTACACCCAGATTCACTATCTATACACCCAGATTCCCTATCTATACAGCCAGATTCACTATCTATACACCCAGATTCACTACCTATACACCCAGGTTCACTATCCATACACCCAGATTCACTATCCATAAGCCAAGGTTCACTGTCTATACACCCAGGTTCACAATCCATACACCAAAATTCACTATGTATACACACATTCACTATGTATACACCCAGATTCACTGTCTCTGCACCCAGATTCACTATCTATACACCAGATTCACTGTCTATACACCCACATTCACTACCTATAAGCCAAGACTTACTATCCATACGCACAGATTCATTATCTATACACCCAGATTCACTATGTATACACCCAGATTCTCTATCTGTACACCCAGATTCACTACCTATACACCCAGATTCACTATCGATACACCAAGATTCACTATTCTAACACCAGATTCCCTGTCTATACACCCAGTTTCACTATCTTACACCCAGATTCACTATTCATATACCCAGGTTCATGGTCTATACACCCAGATTCATTATCCATACTGCCAGATTCACTATCCATACACCCAGATTCACTGTCTATACACCCAGAACCACTATGAATACACCCAGATTCACTATCTATACACCCAGATTCACCGTCTATACACCCAGATTCACTTTCTATACACCCAGATTGACTGTCTATACACCAGATTCACAGTCTATACACCCAGATCACTGTCTATACCCCCAGATTCAGTACCCATACACCCAGATTCACTATCTATACACCCAGATTCGCTATCTATACACCCAGATTCACTATCTACACACACAGATTCACTATCTATGCACCCAAATTCACTGTATATACACACAGATTCACTATCCATACACACAGATTCATTATCTATACACTTAGATTCACTATGTGTACACCCAGATTCACTATCTGTACACACAGATTCACTACCTATACACCATGATTCACTATCTATACAACCAAATTCACTATCCATACACCCAGATTCCCTGTCTATACGCCCAATTTCACTACCTGTATGCCCAGATAAACTATCCATACACCCAGGTTCACGGTCTATACACCCAGGTTCACTGTCCATATACCCAGATTCACTATCTATACACTCAAATTCACTATCTATACACCCAGATTCACTATCTATACACCCAGACCTACTATCAATACAACCAAATTCACTATCTATACACCCAGATTCACTGTCTATACACCCATATTCACTATCAATACTCCCAGATTCACTGTCTATACACCCAGATTTACTACGTATACACCCAGATTCACTGTCTATACACCCAGATTCACTCTCTATACACCCAGATTCACTGTCTATACACCCTGGTTCACTATCCATACACCCAAATTCACTATCTATACACCCAGATTCACAGTCTATACATCCAGGTTCACTGTCTATACACCAAAATTCACTATCTATACACACATTCACTATGTATACACCCAGATTCACTGTCTCTGCACCCAGATTCACTCTCTATACACCAGATTCACTGTCTGTACACCCACATTCACTACCTATAAACCAAGACTCACTATCCATACAGGCAGATTCATTATCTATACACCCAGATTCACTATGTATACACCCAGATTCACTACCTATACACCCAGATTCAATATCCATACACCAAGATTCACTACCTCTACACCCAGATTCACTACCTATACAACCATATTCACTGTCTATACACCAGATTCACTCTCTGTACACCCAGATTCACTCTCTGTACACCCAGATTCACTCTCTGTACACCCAGATTCACTGTCTATACACCCTGGTTCACTATCCATATACCCAAATTCACTGTCTATACACCCAGATTCACGGTCTATACATCCAGGTTCACTGTCTATACACCCAGGTTCACGATCCATACACCAAAATTCACTGTCTATACACACATTCACTATGTATACACCCAGATTCACTGTCTCTGCACCCAGATTCACTCTCTATACACCAGATTCACTGTCTGTACACCCACACTCACTGCCTATAAACCAAGACTCACTATCCATAAACATGTAGATTCATTATCTATACACCCAGATTCTCTATGTAAACACCCAGATTCTCTATCTGTACACCCAGATTCACTACCTATACACCCAGATTCACTATTCTAACACCAGATTCCCTGTCTATACACCCAGTTTCACTATCTTACACCCAGATTCACTATTCATATACCCAGGTTCACCGTCTATACACCCAGATTCATTATCCATACTTCCAGATTCACTATCCATACACCCAGATTCACTATCCATACACCCAGATTCACTGTCTATACACCCAGATTCACTATCCATACACCCAGGTTCACGGACTATACACCCAGGTTCACTGTCCATATACCCAGATTCACTATCTATACACCCAGATTCACTATCTATACACCCAGATTCACTATACATACGCTCAGATTCACTATCCATACAACCAGACTCATTATTTGTACACCCAGATTCACTGTCTATACACCAAGATTCACTCTCTGTACACCCAAATTCACTGTCTGTACACCCAGATTCACAGTCTATACATCCAGGTTCACTGTCTATACACCCAGGTTCACGATCCATACAACAAAATTCACTATCTACACACACATTCACTATGTATACACCCAGATTCACTGTCTCTGCACCCAGATTCACTCTCTATACACCCAGATTCACTGTCTATACACCCAGATTCACTCTCTATACACCCAGATTCACTGTCTATACACCCAGGTTCACTATCTATATACAAAGATTCACCCTCTATACACCCAGATTCCCTGTATATACACCCACATTCACTATACATAAACCCACATTCACTGTCCGTGCACCCAGATTCACTGTCCAAACACCCATAATCACTATCAATACTCCCAGATTCACTCTCTCTACACCCAGATTCACTATCTAGACACTCAGATTCACTATCTATACACCCAGATTCACTGTCTATACACCCAGTTTCACTATCTATAAACCCAGATTCACTGTCTATACACCAGATTCCCTGTCTATACACCCAGATTTACTCTCTATATGCCCAGATTCACTGCCTATACACCCACATTCCCTGCCTATAAACCCGGACTCACAGTCTATACACCCAGATTCAGTGTCCATACACACAGATTCACTATCTATGCACCCAGATTCACTATCTATACACTCTGATTTAGTATCTATGCACCCAGATTCACTGTCTATACACCCAGGTTCACAGTCTACACACCCAGATTAACTGTCTATACACCCAGATCCACTGCCTATACACTAAGGCTCATTATCTATATACCCGCTTCATTGTCTCTAAACCCAAATTCACTGTGTGTATACTCAGATTCACTGTCTATACACCAGATTCACTATCTATACGCCCAGGTTCACTATCTATACACCCACATTCACAACCCATACACCCAGATTCACTGACTATACACCCAGATTCACTAACTATACACTTAGATTCACTCTCTATACACTCAGATTGACTATCTATACACCCAGATTCCCTGTCTATGCACTCAAATTCACTATCTCTACACCCAGATTCACAATCTATATGCCCAGATTCACTATCTCTACACCCAGATTCACTCTTTCTATACCCAGAATCACTACCTATACATCCAGATTCACTGTCTATACACCCAGAATCACTATTAATACACCCAGATTCACTATCTATACACCCAGATTCACTGTCTATACAACCATTTTCACTATCTATACACCAGGATTCATGATCTATATTTTACACCCAGATTCACTATCTATAAACCAGATTCACTGTCTATACAACCAGGTTTACTATCCACACACCCAGAATAAAACTCCATATACCCAAATTCACTATCTATACACCCAGATTCACTTTCTGTACACCCAGATTCACTATCTATACACTCAGATGCACTATCCATACACCCAGATTCACTATCCATACACCCAGATACACTATCTGTACACCCTGATTCACTGTCTATACACCCATATTCACTATCTCTACACCCAGATTCACTATCTCTACACCCAGAATCGCTATCCATACATCCAGATTCACTGTCTATACACCCAGAACCACTATGAATACACCCAGATTCACTATCTATGCACCCAGATTCACTGTCTATACACCCAGATTCACTGTCTATACACCCAGATTCAGTACCCATACACCCAGATTCACTATCTATACACTCAGATTCACTATCTACGCACCCAAATTCACTGTATATACACACAGATTCACTGTCTATACACCCAGGTTCACTATCCATACGTGCAGATTCATTATCTATACACTCAGATTCACTATGTATACACCCAGAATCTCTATCTGTACACCCAGATTCACTATCTGTACACACAGATTCACTACCTATACACCATGATTCATTATCTATACAACCAAATTCACTACCCATACACCCAGATTCCCTGTCTATACGCCCAATTTCACTATCTGTATGCCCAGATAAACTATCCATACACCCAGGTTCACAGTCTATACACCCAGGTTCACTGCCTATACACTAAGGCTCATTATCTATATACCCGCTTCATTGTCTCTAAACCCAAATTCACTGTGTGTATACTCAGATTCACTGTCTATACACCAGATTCACTATCTATACGCCCAGGTTCACTATCTATACACCCACATTCACAACCCATACACCCAGATTCACTGACTATACACCCAGATTCACTAACTCTACACTTAGATTCACTCTCTATACACTCAGATTGACTATCTATACACCCAGATTCCCTGTCTATGCACTCAAATTCACTATCTGTACACCCAGATTCACTATCCATACACCCAGATTCACTATCCATACACCCAGATTCACTATCTGTACACCAATATTCACTATCTATACACACAGACTCAATGACAATTATCCCAGGTTCACTCTCTATACACCAGATTCACTATCTATACACCCAAGTTCACTTTCTATACACCCAGATTCACTATTCAGACACCCAGGTTCACTGTCTATATACCCAGATTCACTACCTATACACCCAGATTCGGTATCCAAATGCCCAGATTCACTATCTATACACCCAGATTTACTATCTGTACAACCAAATTCACTATCTATACACCCAGATTCACTATCTATAACGCATGTTCACTATCTATACACCCAGAATCATTATCATTACACCCAGATTCACTGCCTATACACCCATATTAACAATCTATACACCCAGATTCACTGTCTATACACCCAGATTCACTATCTATACACTCAGATTCACTGTCTATGCATCCAGATTCACTATCGATACACCCAGATCCACTGTGTATACACCCAGATTCACTGTCTGTACAACCAGATTCACTGTCTATACACCAGATTCCCTGTCCATACACCCAGATTCACTGTCTGTACAACCAGATTCACTGTCTATACACCAGATTCCCTGTCCATACACCCAGATTCACTGTCTGTACAACCAGATTCACTGTCTATACACCAGATTCCCTGTCCATGCACCCAGATTCACTGTCTGTACAACCAGATTCACTGTCTATACACCCAGATTCACTGTCCATACACGCAGATTCACTGTCTATACACCCAGATTCATTATCCATATACCCAGATTCACTATCTATACACTCATATCCAGTATCTATGCACCCAGATTCACTGTCTATACACCCAGATTCACTGTCTATACACCCAGGTTCACAGTCTATACACCCAGATTAACTGTCTATACACCCAGATTCACTGCCTATACACTAAGGTTCGTTATTTATACACCGGGTTCACTGCCCCTAAACTCAAATTCACTGTGTATATACCCAGATTCACACTCTATACACCAGATTCACTATCTATACGCCCAGGTTCACTATCTCTACACCCAGATTCACAATCCATACACCCAGATTCACTGCCTATACACCCAGATTCACTAACTATACACCTAGATTCACTCTCTATACACCCAGATTCACTATCTATACACCCAGATTCCCTGTCTATGCACTCAAATTCACTATCTATACACACCGATTCACTTTCTATACACCCAGATTCACTATCCATACACCAAGATTCACTATCTATAAACACAGTCTCAATGACAATACACCCAGTTTCACTCTCTATAAACCCAGATTCACTATCTATACACCCAAGTTCACTGTCTATACACCCAGATTCACTATTCAGACACCCAGGTTCACTGTCTGTACAATCCGATTCACTGTCTATACACCAGATTCCCTGTCCTTACACCCAGATTCACTGTCTATACACCCAGATTCATTATCCATACACCCAGATTCACAGTCTATACACCTAGATTCACTATCTATACTCCCAGATTGACTATCTATACACCCAGATTCGCTATCTATACTCTCAGATTCACTATCTATGCACCCAGATTAACTGTCTATACACCCAGATTCACTGTCTATACACCCAGATTCACCACCCATACACCCATATTCACTAATTATACACCCAGATTCACTGTCTATACACCCACATTCACTCTCTATGCACTCAAATTCACTACCTATACACCCTGATTCACTTTCTATACACCCAGATCACTATCTATACACCAAGATTCACTATCTATACACCCAGACTCAATGACAATACGCCCAGGCTCACTATCTATACACCCAGATTCACTGTCTATACACCCAGGTTCACTGTCTATACACCCAGATTCACTATTCAGACACCCAGGTTCACTGTCTATATACCCAGATTCACTATCTATACACCCAGATTTACTATCTATACAACCCAATTCACTATCTATACAACGAGATTCACTATCTATAACGCATGTTCACTATCTATACACCCAGAGTCTCTATCTATTCACCCAGATTTTCTGTCTATACACCCAGATTCACTATCTATACACTTAGATTCACTGTCTATGCATCCAGATTCACTATCTATACACCCAGATCCACTGTGTATACACCCAGATTCACTGTCTGTACAACCAGATTCACTGTCTATACACCAGATTCCCTGTCCATACACCCAGATTCACTGTTTATACACCCAGACTCATTATCCATACACCCAGATTCACTATCTATACACTCAGATTCAGTATCTATGCACCCAGATTCACTGTCTATACACCCATATCAACAATCTATACACCCAGATTCGCTGTCTGTACACCCAGATTCACTATCTATACACTCATATTCACTGTCTATGCATCCAGATTCACTATCTATACACCCAGATCCACTCTGTATACACCAAGATTCACGGTCTATACACCCAGATTCACTATCTCTACACCCAGATACAATATCTATACATCCAGTTTCACTGTCTACACACCCAGAATCACTATGCATACACCCATATTCACTATCTATACACCCAGATTCACTGTCTATACACCCAGATTCACTTTCTATAAATCCAGATTCACAGTCTATACACCATATTCACCATCTATACACCAGGATTCATGATCTATACACCCAGATTCACTGTCTATACAACCAGGTTTACTATCCATACACCCAGATTCAAAATCCATACTCCCAGATTCACTATTTTTACTCTCAGATTCACTGTCTGTACAACCAGATTCACCGTCTATGCACCCAGATTCATTATCCATACACCCAGATTCACTATTTTTACCCCCAGATTCACTGTCTGTACAACCAGATTCACTGTCTATACACCCAGATTCACTGTCTATACACCCAGATTCACTGCCTATACACTAAGGCTTATTATTTATACACCCAGTTCACTGTCTCTAAACCCAAATTCACTGTCTATGTGCTCAGATTCACTGTCTATACATCAGATTCACTATCTATACGCCAGGTTCGCTATCTATACACCCAGATTCACAATCCATACACCCAGATTCACTGCCTATACGCCCAGATTCACTAACTATACACCCAGATTCACTTTCTATACACCCAGATTCACTATCCATACACCCAGATTCACTATCCATACACCCAGATTCACTGTCTATACACTCAGATTCACTATCTATACACCCACGTTTACTTTCTATACACCCAGATTCACTATCCATACACCTAGGTTCACTATCCTACACCCAATTTTACTGTCTATATACCCAGATTCTCTACCTATACACCCAGTTTCACTGTCTATACACCCAGATTCACTGTGTATACACCCAGTTTCACTGTCTATACACCCAGATTCACTGCCTATACAACCACATTCACTGTCTATACACCCAGACTCACTATTCATACATGCAGATTCATTATCTATACACCCAGATTCACTATCTGTACTCCCAGATTCTCTGTTATACACCAAGATTAACTATCCATACACCCAGATTCACTATCCATACACCAGATTCCCTGTCTATACGCCCAGTTTCACTATCTGTACAACCAGATTCACTATTCAAATACCCAGGTTCACGGACTATACACCCAGGTTCACTTTTCATATACCCAGATTCATTATCCATACACCATGTTCACTATCTATAGACACAAATTCACTATCTATACACCCAGATTCACTATCTGTACACCCAGATTCAGTATCTCTGCACCCAGATTAACTATCTATACATCCAGATTCACTGTCTTTACACCCAGAATCACTGTGCATGCACCCAGATTCACTGTCTATACACCCAGGTTCACTGTCTATACACCCAGATTCACTATCTATAAACCCAGATTCAGTATTCATACACCCAGGTTCACTATCTATACACCCAGATTCATTGTCTATACAGCCATGTTCACTATCTATACACCCAGGTTAATGTCTATACACCCAGATTCACTCTTTATAAAACCAGATTCACTGTCTATATACCCAGAATCACTATCCATACACCCAGATTCACTATCTATACACCCAGATTCACTATCTATACACCCAGAATCTCTATCTACACACCGAGATTCACTATCTATACACCCAGATCACTGTCTATACACCTAGATTCACTGTTTATACACCCAAATTCATTACCTGTACACCTAGATTCACTGTCTATTCTCCTAGATTAATTGTCTATACACTCAGATTCACTATCTATACACCCACATTCACAATCTATACACCCAGATTCACTGTCTATACATCCAGATTCACTATCTATACACCCAGATTCACTATTTATACACCCAGATTCACTATCTATACACCCAGATTCACTCTCTATACACCCAGTTTCACTATCTATACTCCAGATTCACTATCCATACACCCAGGTTCGCTGTCTATACACCCAGGTTCACTGTCTGTACACCCAGATTTGGTATCTATGCACTCAGGTTTACTATCTATATACCCAGATTCACTACTCATACACCCAGATTCACTATCTATACACCAGATTCACTATCTATACACCCAGATTCACTATCTATACACCCAGATTCACTGTCTCTACACCGAGATTCCCTGTCTATACACCCAGATTCACTGTCTACACACACAGATTCACTGTCTATACACCCAAATTCACTGTCTAGTCACCCAGGTTCACTATCTATACACCCAGTTTCATTGTCTATACAGCCATATTCACTATCTATACACCCTGGTTAATGTCTGTACACCCAGATTCACTCTCTATACAACCAGATTCACTGTCTATATACCCAGAATCACTATCCATACACCCAGATTCACTACCTATACACCCAGATTCACTATATATACACCCAGATTCTCTATCTACACACCGAGGTTCACTATCTATACACCCAGATTCACTATCCATACACCCAGGTTCACTGTCTATACACCCAGGTTCACTGTCTGTACACCCGGATTTGGTATCTATACACCCATGTTCGCTATCTATATACCCAGATTCACTACTCATACTCCCAGATTCACTATCTATACACCAGATTCACTGTCTATACACCCATAAAAAACTGTCTATAAAGCCAGATTCACTGTCTATACACCCAGATTCACTGTCTTTACAAACAGATTAACTGTCTAAACACCCACATTCACTATTTGTACACCAGATTCACTGTCCTTACACCTAGATTCACTATCTATACACCCAGATTCACTATTTATACACTCAGATTCACTATCTATACACCCAGATTCACTATCTATACACACAGGTTCACTGTCCATACACCCATATTCAATATCTATACCCCCAGATTAGCTATCCATACACCCAGATTTACTGTCTGTACACTGAGATTCCCTGTCTATACACCCAGATTCACTGTCTATATACCCAGATGCACTGTCTAGTCACCAAGGTTCACTATCTATACACCCAGATTGACTATCTGTACACTCAGATTCACTTCCCATACACCCAGAATCACTATCTATATGCCAGATTCATTTTCAGCACACGGAGATTCATAGTCTATACACCCAGATTCACTATCCACGCACCCAGATTCACTATCTAAACACCCAGATTCAAAATCTATACACCCAGTTTCACTATCTACACACCCAGATGCACTATCCATACACCCAAGTTCACTGTCTATGCACCTCATTTCACTATCCATACACCCAAATTCACTGTCCTTACCTGCAGATTCTATGTATAAACCCAGATTCACTATGTATACACTCAGTTTCACTATCTATAAACCCAGTTTCAGTTTCTGTACACCCAGATTCACTATCTATACACCCAGATTCACGATCTTCACACCCAGTTTCACTGTCTGTACACCCAGATTCACTGTCTATACACGCAGATTCACTATCCATACACCAGGATCCACTGTCTATACACTGAGATTCACTGTCTGTACACCCAGGTTCACTCTCTGTACACCCAGATTCACTGTCTGTACACCCAGATTTATGGTCTATACACCCAGATTCACTGTCTCTACACCCAGATTCACTATCTATACACCCAGATTCATGGTCTATATACTCAGATTCACTGTGTATACACACAGGTCCTATATATACCCACAGATTCACTATCATTACACCGAGATTCAAAGTCCACACACCCAGATTCACTATCCATACACCCAGATTCACTGTCTATACACCTGAACTCACTGTCTGTACACCTCAATTCGCTATCTATCCCCGCAGGTTCACTATGTATACACCGAGATTCACTATCTATACACCCAGATTCACTATCTATACACCAGATTCACTGTCTATACACCGAGATTCATTACCCATACACACAGATTTACTACGTATACACCAGATTCACTGTCTATACACCCAAATTCATTATCTATACACCCAGATTCACTTTCTATACACCCAGATTCGCTATCTATAAACCCAGTTCACTCTCTATACAACCAGATTCACTGTCTATGCACCCAGATTCACTGTCAACACACCCAGATTCACTAGTATAAAGCCAGTTTCACTGTCTATACACCCAGATCACTGTCTATACACATAGATTCACTTTTATACAGCCAAATTCACTATCTATACAACCAGAATCACTATCTATACACCCAGATTCACTATCTATAAACCCAGGTTCACTCTCTATACAACCAGATTCACTGTCTATACACCCAGATTCACTGTCAATACACCCAGATTCAGTATATATAAACCCAGGTTCACTGTCTATACACCCAGATTCACTATCCATATGCCCAGATTCACTACGCATACACCCAGATTCACTATCTATACACCCAGGTTCACTATATATATACGCCCCATTTCACTATCTATACACCCAGATTCACTAGTCATACACCCATGTTCACTGTCTATACACCCAGATCTCTGTCTATACACCTATATTCACTGTTTGTACACCCACATTCATTATCTACACACCTAGATTCACTGTCTATTCTCCTAGGCTAATTGTCTATACACTCAGCTTCACTATCTATACACCCATATTCACGATCTATACACCCAGATTCACTGTGTATACACCCACTTTCTCTATCTATACACCCAGGTTCACTGTCTATACACCCAGATTCACTGCCTATACACTCAAATTTACTATCCATACACCCAGATTCACTACCTATAAACCCAGATTGACTATCTATACACCAAGATTCACTATCTTTACTCCCAGATTTACTATCTGTATACCTAGATTCACTATCTAAAAACCCAGGGTCACTATATATACACCCAGATTCACTCTCTATACTCCCAGTTTCACTATCTATACACCTAGATTCACTATCCATACCCCCATGTTCACTGTCTATACACCCAGGTTCAGTATCAGTACACCCAGATTCACTATCCATGCACCCAGGTTCACTATCAATACACCCAGACTCAATATCTATACACACATGTTCTCTATCTATACACACAGATTTACTATCCATATACTCAGATTGACTACCCATACACCCGATTCAGTATTTATACACCCAGGTTCACTGTCTGTACACCCAGATTCACTGTCTACACACCAAGATTCAGTGTTTTTACGCCTAGATTTAATATGTATACACACAGATTCACTGTCTATACACCCAGATTTACTGGCTATACACCGAGATTCACTGTCTATACACCCAGATTCACTATCTATACACCCACATTAACCGTCTATACACCCAGATTCACTGTCTGCACACCAATATTCATTATCTTTATGCCTAGATTTAATGTGTATACACACAGATTCACTGTCTATACACCCAGAGTCACTGTCTATACACCCAGATTCACTACGCAAACAGTCAGATTCACTATCTATAGACTAGATTCCCTATCTATACTCCCAGATTCATTGTCTATACTCACAGTTTCACTATCTGTACACCCAGATTCACTATCTATACACCCGGATTCACTGTCTATACACCCAGGTACTATCTATACACAAAGACTCACTGTCATTACACCGAGATTCACTGTCCGTACACCCAGATTCACTATCTATACACCCAGATTCACTGCCTATACCCCAAGATTCAGTATCTTTATGCCTAGATTAAATATGTATACACTCATATTCACTGTTTATACACCCAGATTCACTGTCTATACACCCAGATTCAATGTCTATACACCCAGATTAACTATCTATTCACCCAGATTCACTACCTATACACCCAGATTCACTGTTTATACACCAAAATTCACTGTGTATAAAACCATATTTACTATCTCTACACTCAGAATCACTGTCTGTACACCCAGATTCACTATCTGTACACCAGATTCGCTGTATATACACTGATATTCATTACCCATACACAAAGGTTCACTACCTATACACCAGATTCACTATCTATATCTCAGATTCACTATCTATACACTCAGTTTCACCATCTATACAACCAGATTCACTATCTATACACCCAGGTTCAGTATGTATACACCCAGATTGACTGGATATACACCCAGTTTCAGTATCTACATGCTACGTTTCACTCTCCATACACCCGAGTTCACTATCCGTACAGCAAGATTCACTATCCCTATCCCGAGAGTCACAATGTATACACCCAGATTCACTATACACCCAGACTCACTGTCTCTACGCCCAGATTCACTGTCCAAACACCCAGATTAACTATCTGTACACCCAGATTCACTGTGTATACACCAAGATTCACTATCTTTACCCCCAGGTTCACTGCCTATATACCCAGATTCACTATGTACACCCCAGATTCAGTATCTGTACACCCAGATTCAATATCTATACACCCAAGTTCACGATATATACACCAATATTCACTAGCTAGAAACCCAGTTTTACTATCTATTTGCCCCAGTTCACTATCCATACAATCAGGTTCACTGTCTGTACACCCAGGTTCACTATCTCTACACACAGATTCAGTATCCATACACCCAGGTTCACTCTCTATACAACCAAATTCAGTGTCTATACACTCAGATTCACTGTCTATACACTAAGATTCACTATCTATATGCCAAGATTCACTGTGTATACACCCAGATTCACTGTCTATACACCCAGATTCAGATTCCCTATCTATACACCAGGCTCACTGTCTATAAACCCAGATTCACTGTCTATACACCCAGATTCGCTATCTATACACCGAGATTCACTGTCTATACACCAGATTCACTGTCTATACACCCAGATTCACTATCTATACACCCAGGTTCACTGTCTATACACCCAGATTCACTGTCTATACACCTAGATTCACTGTGTATACAGCCAGATTCACTATCTATACACCCAGATTCACTATCTATACACCCTGTCTCACAATCTGTACACCCGGATTCACTGTCTGTACATCGAGATTCACGATCTATACACCCTGACTCGCTATCTGTGCACCCAGATTCACTGTCTATACACACAGATTCATTATCTATACAGCCAGATTCGCTATCTATACACCCAGATTCACTATCTATACAACCAGTTTCACTATATATAACCCAGATTCACTATATATACACCCAGATTCGCTGTCTAAACACCCAGATTCACTGTCTATACACCCAGGTTCACTGTCTATACACCCAGATTCACTGTCTATACACCTAGATTCACTGTGTATACAGCCAGATTCACTATCTATACACCCAGCTTCACTATATATACACCCAGATTCACTATATATACACCCAGATTCGCTGTCGAAACACCCAGATTCACTATCTGTACACCCAGATTCACTCTGTATACACCCAGATTCACTGTGTATTCACCAAGATTCACTATCTTTACCCCCAGGTTCACTGCATATATACCCAGATTCACTATCTATACCCCATATTCACTATCTATGCACTCAGATTCACTATCTATACACCCAGATTCAATATCTATACACCCAAGTTCACTATATATACACACTAATATTCACTAGCTATAAACCCAGTTTTCCTATCTATTTGCCCTGATTCACTACCCATACAACCAGGTTCACTGTCTAAACACCGTGGTTCAGTATCCATACACCCAGATTGACTATAAGTACATCAAGATTCACCCTCTATACACCCAGATTCACTATCTATACACCCAGATTCAGTGTCTATACACTCAGATTCACTATCTATACTCCCAGATTCACTGTTTATACACCCAGATTCACTATCTATACACCAAGGTTCATTGTATGTATACCTAGATTCACTATCTATACACCGAGATTCACTCTCTACACATCAGATTCTCTGTCTATACACCCAAATTCACTAACTATACACCAGATTCTTTGTCTATACTCCCAGATTCACTATCTATACACCCAGGTTCACTGTCTATACACCCAGATTCACTCCCTGTACACCCATATTCACTATCTGTACACCCAGATTCACTGTCTTTTCTCCTAGATTCATTGCGTATATACTCAGTTTCACTATCTATATACCCAGATTCACGTTCTATACACCCAGATTCACTGTGTATACACTAAGATTCATGATCTATACACCCAGATTTGTTATCTATACACACAGATTTGTTGTATATATACTCAGATTCACTATCTGTACACCCAGATTCACTATCTGTACACCCAGTTTCACTGCGTATACACTAAGATTCACTATCTTTACACCCAGAATCATTGTCTATACACCGAGATTCACTGTCTATACACCCAGGTTCACTGCCTATACTCCCGGATTCACTACCTGTACAACTAGGTTCCCTATCTATACACCCAGGTTCACTGTCTATACACCCAGATTCATTATCTGTACACTCAGAATCACTGTCTACACTCCTAGATTCACTGTCTATACACTCCTATTCAGTACCTATACACCCAGATGCACTATCTATACACCCAGATTCATGAACTTTACACTCAGATTCACTGTCAATACACTCAGATTCACGATCTATACTCCCAGATTCACTGCCTATACACCCAGATTCACTATCTGTACACACAGATTCACTATCTATATACCAAATTCAGTGCCTATACCCTAAGGATCACTATCTATACACCAGGTTTACTGTCTGTAAACCTAGATTCACTGTCTATACACCCAGATTCGCTATCTATACACCAAGATTCACTGTCTATACACCAGATTCACTGTCTATACACTCAGATTCACGATCTATAAACCCAGGTTCATTGTCTATACACCCAGATTCACTGTCTGCACACCCAGATTCACTATCTATAAACCCACGTTCACTGTCTATACACCCAGATTCACTGTCTATACACCTAGATTCACTGTGTATACAGCCAGATTCACTATCTATACACCAGTCTCACAATCTGCACACCCAGATTCACTGTCTGTACATCCACATTCACGATCTGTACACCCTGACTCGCTATCTATGCACCCAGATTCATTATCTATACACCTGGATTCACTATCTATACAGCCAGTTTCACTATATATGACCCAGATTCACTGTATATACACCCAGATTCACTGTCTATACACCTAGATTCACTAACTATACACCAGATTCATTGTCTGTACTCCCAGATTCACTATCTATATAACCAGGTTCACTATCTATGCAACCAGATTCACTGTCTATACTCCTCGATGCACTGTCTATACACTCAGATACACTATCTATACACCCAGATTTACTACCTATACACCCAGATTCATGATCGAAACACCCAGATTCACTGTCTATACACTGAGATTCACGATCTATACTCCCATGTTCCCCCTCTTCACACCCATATTCACTATCTGTACACCCAGATTCACTATCTATACACCCAGATTCACTGTCTTTTCTCCTAGATTCATTGTGTATACACTCAGTTCCACTATCTATATACCCAGATTCACGTTCTGTACACCCAGATTCACTGTCTATACACTCAGAGTCACGATCTATACTCCAGATTCACTGCCTATACACCCAGATTCACTATCTGTACACCCAGATTCACTATCTATACACCCAGATTCACTGTCTATACACCCAGATTCACTGTCTATACACCGACATTTGCTATCTATAGACCGAGGTTCACTGTATATATACCTAGATTCACTATCTTTACACTGAGATTCACTGTCTATACACCAGATTCACCATCTATACACGCAAATTCACTAACTATACACCAGATTCATTGTCTATACTCCCAGATTCACTACCGATACAACCAGATTCACTATCTATACGCCCGGGTTCACTGTCTGTACACCCAGATTCGCTCTCTGTACACCCATATTCACTATCTGTACACCCAGATTCACTATCTATACACCCAGATTCACTGTCTTTTCTCCTAGATTCATTGTGTATACACTCAGTTCCACTATCTATATACCCAGATTCACGTTCTGTACACCCAGATTCACTGTCTATACACTCAGATTCACTGTCTATACACTCAGAGTCACGATCTATACTCCAGATTCACTGCCTATACACCCAGATTCACTATCTGTACACCCAGATTCACTGTCTATACACCCAGATTCACTGTCTATACACTCAGATTCACTGTCTATACACTCAGAGTCACGATCTATACTCCAGATTCACTGTCTATACACCCATATTCACTATCTGTACACCCAGATTCACTATCTATACACCAGATTCAGTGCCTATACACTAAGTTTCACTATCTATACACCAGGTTCACTGTCTGTAAACCCAGATTCACTGTCTATACACCTAGATTCGCTATCTATACACCGAGATTCACTGTCTATACACCAGATTCACTGTCTATACACTTAGATTCACTATCTGTACTCCCAGATTCTCTATTTGTGCACCTATATTCACTATCTGTAAACCCAGTTTCACTGTCTATTCTCCTAGATTCATTGTGTATGCACTCAGTTTCACTATCTATACTCAGATTCATGATCTATACACCCAGATTCACTATCTGTACATCCAGTTTCTCTGTGTATACACCAAGATTCAGTATCTTTATGCCCAGATTCACGGTCTATACACCCAGATTCGTTGTATATACACCCAGATTCGGTGTCTAAACACCCAGATTTACTGTCTATACACCCAAATTCACTATCTATATACACAGATTCACTATCTATACACTCAGTTTCACCATGTATACAACCAGATTCACTATCTATACACCCAGACTCACTGTCTATACGCCCAGATTCACTGTCGAAACACCCACATTCACTATCTGTACACCAGGATTCACTGTGTATACACCCAGATTCACTGTGTATACACCAAGATTCACTATCTTTACCCCCAGGTTCACTGCTTATATACCCAGATTCACTATCTATACCCCAGATTCACTATCTATACACCCAGATTTACTATCTATACACCCAGATTCGGTATCCATACACCCAGGTTCACTCTCTATACACCCAGATTCAGTGTCTATACACTCAGATTCACTGTGTATACACTAAGATTCACTAGCTATATGCCCAGATTCACTGTGTATACACCCAGATTCACTGTCTATACACCCAGATTCACTGTCTATACACCCAGATTCGCTATCTATACACCGAGGTTCACTGTATATATACCTAAATTCACTATCTATACACTGAGTTTCACTCTCTACACACCAGATTCACTGTCTATACACCCAGATTCACTAACT
The DNA here is from genome assembly GCF_024166365.1 of Elephas maximus indicus. NCBI lineage: Eukaryota > Metazoa > Chordata > Mammalia > Proboscidea > Elephantidae > Elephas > Elephas maximus. The sequence continues at coordinate 10,446,660 of NC_064822.1, read as the reverse complement.
ATAAATCAGATTTATTGTCTATACTCCTAGATTCACTATCTATACAACCAGGTTCACTATCTATACACCCAGGTTCACTGTCTATACACCCAGATTCGCTCTCTGTACACCCATATTCACTATCTGTACACCCGGATTCACTATCTATACACCCAGATTCACTGTCTTTTCTCTTAGATTCATTGTGTATACACTCAGTTTCACTATCTATATACCCAGATTCACATTCTATACACTCAGATTCTCGATATACACCCAGTCTCTCTGTGTATACACCAAGATTCACTATCTTTATGCCCAGATTCATTGTCTATACACCCAGATTCACTGTCTATACACCCAGATTCACTATCTATACACCCAGGTTCACTGTCTATACACCTAGATTCACTGTGTTTGCAGCCAGATTCACTATCTATAAACCCAGATTCATGATCTGTACACCCAGATTCACTGTCTGTACATACAGATTCACAATCTATACACCCTGACTCCCTATCTATGCACCCAGATTCACTATCTATACACACAAATTCATTATCTATACCCCCGGATTTGCTATCTATACACCCAGATTCACTATCTATACACCCAGATTCACTCTATATAACCCAGGTTCACTATATATACACCCAGATTCGCTGTCTAAACACCCAGATTCCCTGTCTATACACCCAAATTCACTATCTATATACACAGATTCACTATCTATACCCCAGATTCGCTATCTATACACTCAGTTTCACCATCTATACAACCAAATTCACTATCTATACACCCAGGTTCAGTATGTGTACACCCAGATTCACTGGCTATACACCCAGTTTCTTTATCTATATGCCACGTTTCACTATCCATACACCCAGGTTCACTATCCATACACCAAGATTCACTATCCCTATACTGAGATTCACAATCTATGCACCCAGATTCACTATCTATACACCCAGACTCACTGTCTATACGCCCAGATTCACTGTCGAAACACCCAGAATCACTATCTGTACACCCAGATTCACTCTGTATACACCCAGATTCACTGTCTATACACCAAGATTCACTATCTTTACCCCCAGGTTCACTGCTTATATACCCAGATTCACTATCTATACCCCAGATTCACTATCTATACAGCCAGATTCAATACCTATACTCCCAAGTTCACGATACATACACCAGTATTCACTAGCTATAAACCCAGTTTTCCTATCTATTTGCCCCGGTTCACTATCCATACAACCAGGTTCACTGTCTGTACACCCAGGTTCTCTATCCATACACCCAGATTGACTATAAGTACATCGAGATTCACAATCTATACACCCAGATTCACTATCTATACACCCAGATTCGCTATCTATACACCCAGTTTCACTGTGTATACATCAAGATTCACTATCTTTACACCCAGATTTATTGTCTATACACCCAGATTCAGTGTCTATACACCCAGGTTTACTATGTATACACGAAGATTCACTGTCTATACCCCCAGGTTCACTATCTATACACTAAGATTCACTATCTATACTCCCAGATTCACTATCTATATACCTAGATTCACTATCTAAACACCGAGTTTCCCTATACATACACCCAGATGCACTGTGTATACTCCCAGTTTTACTATCTATACACCTAGATTCACTATCCATACCCCATGTTCACTGTTTATACACCCAGGGTCACTATCAATACACCCAGATTCACTATGCATGCACCCAGATACTCTATCTATGCACCCAGATTCACTATCTATACATCCACATTCTCTATCTACACACCGAGATTTACTATCCATACACCCAGATTCAGTATTTATACACCCAAATTCACTGTCTATACAGCCATGTTCACTATCTTTACTCATAGATTCAGTATCATTACAACCCGATTCACTGTCCATAGACCCGGATTCACTATCCATACACTCAGATTCACTGTCTATACACCCAGTTTTACTGTCTATACACCCATATTCACTGTCTATACACCCAGATTCTCTATCTGTACACCTAGATTCACTGTCTATACACCAAGATTCACTATCTTTATGCCCAGATTCTCTTTCTATACACCTAGATTCGCTGTCTATACACACAGATTCATTATCTCTGCACCCAGATTCGCTATCTATACACCCAGATTCGGCAACTGTACACCCAGATTCACTGCCTGTATGCCCAGATTCACTGTCTATACACCCACATTCACTATCTATACTCCAGATTCACTTTCTATACACCTAGATTTACTGTCTATACACCCAGGTTCACTATGTATACACGCAGACTCACTGGCTATAAACCCAATTTCAATATCTATACTCCCAGATTCACTATCCATACACTCAGGTTCACTATCTTGACACCCAGATTCACTATCCATATGCTGATATTCACTATTTGTACACCCAGATTCACTATATACCCAGATTCACTATCTATACACCCAGATTCACTATGCATACTACCAGGTTCACTATCTATACACCCAGGTTCACTATCTATACATCCAGGTTCACTCTCTATACACCCAGTTTTACTAGCTATACCCCAAGATTCACTATCTATACACCGAGATTCACTGTGTATACATCCAGGTTCACTATCTATAGACCCAGATTCACTGTCTAAACATCCAGAGTCGCTTTCTATACCCGATATTCATTATTTATATACCCAGATTCACAATCTATACACTCAGCTTCGCTATGCATACACCCAGAGTCACTGGCTATATACCCAGTTTCACTACATATACGCCCAGATTCACTATCCATATACCCAGGTTCACAGTCTATACACCCAGGTTCACTATCTGTACACCCAGATTCACTGTCTATACAGCCAGATTCACTATCTGTACACCCAGTTTCACTGTGTATACACCAAGATTCACTATCTTTTCACCCAAATTCACTGTCTATACTCCGAGATTCACTGTCTATATACCCAGATTCACTATCTATACATGCAGCTTGACTGTCTATACACCCAGATTCACTGTCTATACACCTAGATTCACTGTCTTTACAGCCAGATTCACTATCTATACACCCACAATCACTATCTATGCACCCAGATTCACTGTCTATACACCGAGGTTCACTATCTATACATCCAGATTCACTAGCTATAGAAACAGTTTCAATATCTATATGCACAGATTCACTATCCAGACACTGCGGCTCACTATCTATACACCCAATTTCACTATGCATATAAAGAGGTTCACTATCTATACACCCAGATGCACTGTCTATACACCCAGACTCACTATCCATACACCCAAATTCATAGTCCAAAAACCCAGATTCACTATATATACACTGAGATTCAGTGTGCATACACCCAAGTTCACTGTCTATAAACCCAGATTTACTCTCAATACACCAGATTCACTATTTATACCCCATATTCACTATCAATACACCCAGATTCACCATCTATATACCCAGATTCACTGTCCATACATCCAGATTCTCTCCCTGTACATGCGGATTCACTCTCTATACACCCAGATTCACTGTCTATACACCCAGATTCACTGTCTATACACCCAGATTCACTGTGTATACACCCAGATTCAGTATCTATACACCCAGGTTCACTGTCTATACACCTAAATTCACTGTCTGTATAACCAGATACACTATCTATACACCCAGATTCACTATCTATACACTCAGATTCACGATCTATATACCTAGATTGAATATCTATACACCCAAATTCACTATACATACACAAAGATTCACTGTCTGTACACTCAGATTCGCTATCTATACACCCAGATTCACTATCTATACACCCAGGTTCACTGTCTTTACTCCCAGATTGACTATCTATACAACCAGGTTCTGTATGTATACACCCAGGTTCACTGTCTATACACCCAGATTCATTATCTATACACTCAGATTCACTGTCTACACTCCTAGATTCACTGTCTATACATCCAGATTTACGTTCTATACACCAGATTCACTATCTGTACACCCAGATTCACTATCTATAGACCAGATTCACTGCCTATACACTAAGGTTCACTATCTATACACCAGTTTCACTGTCTATAAACCCAGATTCAGTGTCTATACACCCAGATTCGCTATCTATACACCAGATTCACTGTCTATACACCCAGATTCACTAACTATACACCTGATTCATTGTCTATACTCCCAGATTCACTGTCTATACAACCAGGTTCACTATACACCTAGATTCACTGTCTATACTCCTTGATGCATTGTCTGTACACTCAGATTCACTATCTATACACCCAGATTCACTATCTAAACACCCAGATGCACTATTTATACACTCAGATTCACGATCTATACTCCCAGATTTGCTATCTGTACACCCAGATTCACTATCTATACACCCAGATTCACTATCTATACACCCAGATTCACAATTGAAACACCCAGATTCACTGTCTATACACTCAGATTCACGATCTATACTCCTAGATTCGCTATCTATTCACCCATATTCACTATCTGTAAACCGAGATTCACTATCTATACACCCAGATTCACTGTCTATTCTCCTAGATTCATTGTGTACACACTCAATTTCACTATCTATACACCCAGATTCACGATCTATACACCCAGATTCACTGTCTGTACACTCAGATTCGTGATCTATGCACCCAGATTCGCTATATATACACCCAGATTCACTATACACACTGATTCGCTAACTATACTCAGAGATTCGTTATATATACACTCAGATTCACTATCTATACACCCAGGTTCAGTACCTGTACACCCAGTTTCACTGTGTATACACCAAGATTCACTATCTTTATGCCCAGATTCATGGTCTATACACCCAGATTCACTGTCTATACTCCCAGGTTCACTATCTATACTCCCAGATTCACTATCTGTATACCTAGATTCACTATATGTACACCCAGTTTCACTGTGTATACTTCCAGTTTCACAATCTATACGCCTAGATTCACTATCCATACCCCCACATTCACTGTCTATACACCCAGGGTCACTATCAACACTCCCAGATTCACTATCCATGCACCAAGATACACTATCAATGCACCCATATTCACTATCTATACACCCATATTCTCTATCTATACACATAGATTTACTATCCATACACCCAGATTGACTACCCATAAACCCCGAGTCAGTATTTATACACCCAGATTCACTGTCTATACAACCAGGTTCACTATCTATACACACAGATTCTCTACCATTACACCCAGATTCACTATCTATACACCCAGATTCAGTATCTGTACACCCAGATTCACTATCTGTACACCTAGATCCACTGTCTTTACACCAAGATTCACTATCTTTATGCCCAGATTCTCTTTCTATACACCTTGGTTCGCTGTCTATACACACAGATTCACTATCTATACACCCAAATTCAGGATGTATACATCCAGATTCACTGTCTGTAGATCCAGATTCACAATCTATACACCCAGATTCACTGGCTATACACCCAATTTCAATATCTATGTGCCCAGATTCACTATCCATACAGTCAGGTTCACTACCTATACACCCAGATTCTCTATCCATATACCGATATTCACTACCTATACACCTAGAATCACTATCCATACAACCATGTTCACTATCTATACACCAGATTCACTATCTATACACCCAGGGTCACTCTCTATACACCCAGTTTCACTATCTATACACCCAGATTCACTCTCTGTACACCGAGATTCACTCTCTATACATCCAGTTTCACTATCTATACACCCAGAATCACTATATATACACCGACATTCACTGTGTATACACCCAGATTCACTGTCTATACACTCAGGTTCACTATCCATACACACAGATTCACTATCTATACATCCAGATTCACTATCTATATGCCCAGATTCACTGTCTGTACACCCAGGTTCACTGTCTATACACCCAGATTCACTGTCTATACACCCAGATTCGCTATCTATACACCCAGATTCACTATCTATACACCCAGATTCACTGTCTATACACGCAGATTCACTGTCTATACAACCAGTTTCGCTATATATATACCGAGGTTCAATATCTATACATCCAGCTTCACCATTCATACACCCGGAATCGCTATGTATACACCCAGATTCACTGTCTATACACCCAGATTCACTGTCTATACAACCAGTTTCACTATATATATATACCGAGGTTCAATATCTATACATCCAGCTTCACCATCCATACACCCGGAATCGCTATGTATACACCCAGATTCACTGTCTATACACTCAAGATCACTATCCATACATAGAGAGTCACTATCTATACACCTAGATTCACTATCTATACACCCAGATTCGCTGTCTGTACACCCAGGTTCACTGTCTGTATACCCAGAGTCACTGTCTATACACCCAGATTCACTATCTATACACCCAGATTCGCTGTCTGTACACCCAGGTTCACTGTCTATATACCCAGAGTCACTGTCTATACACCCAGATTCACTGTCTATACACCCAGATTCGCTATCTATACACCCAGATTCACTGTCTATACACGCAGATTCACTGTCTATACAACCAGTTTCGCTATATATATACCGAGGTTCAATATCTATACATCCAGCTTCACCATTCATACACCCGGAATCGCTATGTATACACCCAGATTCACTGTCTATACACCCAGATTCACTGTCTATACAACCAGTTTCACTATATATATATACCGAGGTTCAATATCTATACATCCAGCTTCACCATCCATACACCCGGAATCGCTATGTATACACCCAGATTCACTGTCTATACACTCAAGATCACTATCCATACATAGAGAGTCACTATCTATACACCTAGATTCACTATCTATACACCCAGATTCGCTGTCTGTACACCCAGGCTCACTGTCTGTATACCCAGAGTCACTGTCTATACACCCAGATTCACTATCTATACACCCAGATTCGCTGTCTGTACACCCAGGTTCACTGTCTATATACCCAGAGTCACTGTCTATACACCCAGATTCACTATCTATACACCCAGATTCGCTGTCTGTACACCCAGGTTCACTGTCTATATACCCAGAGTCACTGTCTATACACCCAGATTCGCTATCTATATGCCCAGATTCGCTGTCTATACACTCGCTATTAAGAAGCTACTGTACAGGGGAGGCGGAGCAAAGGTGGCAGAATAGACTGATGCTTCTAGCATGCCGTTTTTACAACAAAGACCAGAAAAAACAAGTTTAACAAGTATATTTGTGACAAGCTGGTAGGTCTGAGCTTCAAAGGCAACCTTAGAAAATGAACTGAGGGGCAGGGAGAGGAAGAGTCGGTTCAGAAGCGGACAAGAGTTACTGGACCTGAATCGCAGGGAACCTTCAGGCACCATTCCTGGAGTGGCGGTGGTCTGGTACTAGCGTTCAGCCGCAGTTTCCTCAGGGAGAAGCAGGCAGCCACACAGCCTACTCACACCTCCAGAACCAGAGAAGAATGGCAGTCTCAGCAAAAGCTAAGTACTTGTATATATTTTAACGCACCCCTCTCCACCCCCAAGCTGGCATCAGCAGCTGAATTCCCTGGCCTAAGATAGGCACTGTTGAGCACCTAGAGCTATCCTCCCAGCCTTGGGGAAGGAAAAAAATTTGCAACTGGGGAAAAGAAAATTTGCTAGTCCACTAACCAGGGGAGCTCACAAAGAAGCGGCTCCTGTCCAGGCATAAATGGTGCATGGACTTTGAGCACCTTTCCCCTCTGCATGGACAGGTGTGGGCCTATTTCAGGAGAATAGATCCTTGTTGGCAGACTCCAACTGTTTCAGCTGTGCTGTGGAGAGGTGGGTATTTGATGTTTCACATTGCTTTGCCTACTAAACAAGGTCCTCACCTACCAGCATCAGGAAACTAAGTACTGGTAGCTCCACTCAGATCACCCAGACACTTGTGGCAGGGATCCAGGGATAACTGGTACCTCCACTCAGATCACCCAGCCACTCGTGGCAGGGATCCAAGGATAACTAGTACCTCCCAGTCCTTACAACCAAAACTTTGGGTGCCCATGGACCATCTGCAGAACCCATCCACCTGCATGCTCTAGGGAACAGGGACACTCTTTCTTCAGAGACACTCAGGGGTCGGTTCTCAGCCCCCTGCCTTGTTCAGAGTGTGACCCCCCCAGCTGCAATCAAATACTGGTATATACACCAATCACCCCTCCCCCTCTAAGACTGTAGGACAGAGCCTGTACACTTGATGATCAGCTACTTGGAAACATGAGCTGAATTCATACAAAAAAAAATAATGGACTCCTAGACTGATATACCTGAAAACAACTCCGGCCATCTGGGCACAAGACACCAGAGCTTCAAAAGCAAAAATAATCAAGCTAGCTTACTCAAGCAACCCATCTGGGTATATCAAAACAAAACAAAGCAAGAAGCTACAATACAGTAAGCAAGCATAAACTAATATAATAACTTATAGATGGCTCAGAGACAACAGTCAATATCAAGTCACATAAAGAAACAGACCATGATCACCTCAACAGGCTCTCAAAACAAAGAATCCAGGGATCTTCTAGATGAAAGCTCATTCCTGAAATTACCAGAGCCAGAATACAAAAGTTTAATATACAGAACACTTCAAGACATCAGGAAGGAAATGAGGCAATATGCAGAACAAGCCAAGGAACACACAGATAAAGCAACTGAAGCAATTAGAAAGATTATTCAGGAACATAATGAAAAGTTTAGTAAGCTGGAAAAATCCATAGACAGCAATCAGAAATCCAGAAGATTGACAATAAAAGTAAAGAATTAGATAACTCAATAGAAAGTCAGAGGAGCAGAATTGAGAAACTAGGAGCCAGAATTTCTGAATTCAAAGAAAAACCACTTGACACCAATATATTTGAAGAAAAATCAGATGAAACAATTAAAAAAAATGAAGAAATCTTAAGAATCACGTGGGACTCTATCAAGAGAAATAACCTGCAACTGATTGGAGTACCAGAATAGCGAGGGAAAACAGAAAATACACAGAGAATTGTTGAAGATTTGTTGGCAGAAAACTTCTCTGATATCGTGCAAGATGAGAAGACATCTATCCAAGGTGCTCATCGACTCCACGAAAGTCACCAAGACATATTATAATGAAACTTGCCAAAATCAGAGATAAAGAGAGAATTTTAAGAGCAGCTAGAGAAAAGTAAAAAGTCACCTACAAAGGAGAGCCAATAAAAATAAGGTTGGACTACTCTGCAGAAATCATGCAGGCAAGAAGGCAATGGGATGACATATTTAAAAAATTGAAAGAAAAAAATTGTCTGCCAAGAAACATATAGCCAGCAAAACTGTCTCTTAAATAAGAAGGTGAAATTAAGACATTTCCACATAAAGACAAGTTTACAAAATTTCTAAAAACCAAACCAAAACTACAAGAAATTCTAAAGGGAGTTTTTGGCTAGAAAATCAATAATATCAGGTATCAACCCAAGACTAGAACACTGGGCAGAGCAAACAGAAGTTAACCCAGACAGGGAAATCCAAAAAATTAAAGCAAGATTATAACAACAACAACAACAAAAGCTCAAAAAAGGGTAACAGCAATGTAATCATATAAAAAAAGACAACATTAAAATAATAAAGAGGGTCTAAGAAATGTAATGATAGACCTCCCATACGGAGGGGAAGATACAGTGATACAAAGAAATAAAAATTAGGTTTAAATTTAGAAAAATAGGGGTAAATAATAAGGTAACCACAAAGGAGACAAACTATCCTACTCATCAAAATAGAGTACAAGAAAAAAATAGAGACTCAGCAGAAACAAGATGAACAACAATAAATATGAGGAAAGGACAATATATAAAGATAATCTACTCAGCACATAAAATTAAGTGGGAAAAAGAAACTGTCACCAATATGCAAAAAAAAGACATCAAAATGATAGAACTAAATTCACACCTCTCCATAATTATGCTGAATATAAATAGACTAAATGCACCAATAAAGAGACAGAGAGTGGCAGAATGGATTAAAAAACAAGATCTATCTATATGCTGCCTACAAGAGACACACCTTAGACTTAGAGACACAAACTAAAACTCAAATGATGGAAAAAATATATCAAGCAAACAACAATCAAAAAAGAACAGGAGTGGCAATATTAATTTCTGACAAAAAAACTTGAAAGTTAAATCCATCATAAAGGATAAGGAAGGACACTATATAATGATTAAAGGGATGATACACCAAGACTATATAACCATATTAAATATTTATGCACCCAATGACAGGGCTGCAAGACACATTAAAAAAAAAAAAAACTCTATCAGCATTGAAAAGTGAGATAGACAGCTCCACAATAATAGTAGGAGACTTCAACACACCACTTTCAGTGAAGGACAGAACATCCAGGAAGAAGCTCAATAAAGACACGGAAGATCTAAATGCCACAATGAACAAACTGGACCTCACAGACATATACAGAACACTCCACCCAACAGCAGCCAAGCATATTTTCTTTTCTAGCACACAGAACATTCTCTAGAATAGACCACATGTTAGGTCATAAAGCAAGCCTTAGCAGAATCCCAAACATTGAAATATTACAAAGCATCTTCTCTGACTCTAAGGCCATAAAAGTGGAAATCAATAACAGGAAAAGCAGGGAAAAGAAATCAAACACTTGGAAACTGAACAATACCCTGCTCAAAAAAGACTGGATTATAGAAGATATTAAGGATGGAATAGAGAAATTCATAGAGTCCATTGAAAATGAAAACACTTCCTATCAGAACTTTTGGGACACAGCAAAAACAGTGCTCAGAGGCCAATTTATATCAATAAATGCACACATACACAAAGAAGAAAGGCCCCAAATCAAAGAATTATCCCTACAACTTGAACAAATAGAAAGAAAGCAACAAAAGGCACCCACAGTCACCAGAAAAAAACAAACAATAAAAATTAGAGCAGAACTAAATAAAGTAGAAAACAAAAACAATTGAAAGAATTAACAAGATCAAAAACTGGTTCTTTGAAAAAATCAACACAATTGATAAACCGCTGGCCAAACTTACAAAAAAAAAAACAGAGGAAGCAAATAACCTGAATAAGAAATGAGCTGAGCGCTATTACAACAGACCCAACCAAAATTAAAAGAATCGTATCACATTACTATGAAAAAATAAACTCTGAGAAATTTGAAAACCTAGAAGAAATAGATGAATTCCTAGTAACATACTACCTACCTAAACTAACACAAACAGAGGTAGAACAACTAAATAGACCCATAACAAAAGAAGGGATTGAAAAGATAACCAAAAATCACCCAAAAAAAAAAAAAAAAAAAAAAAACCGTGGTCTGGATGGCTTCACTGCAGAGTTCTATTAGACTTTCAGAGAAGAGTTAACACCACTACTACTAATGGTATTTCAGAGCACAGAAAAGGTCGGAATACTACCAAACTCATTCTATGAACCCACCATATCCCTGAAACCAAAACCAGGTAAAGACACCACAAAAACAGAAAATTATAGACCTATATCCCTCATGAACGTACATGCAAAAATCTTCGACAAAAATCTAACCAATAGAATTCAACAACATATCAAAAAATAATTCACCATGACCAAGTGGGATTCATACCAGGTATGCAGGGATGGTTCAACATTAGAAAAACAGTGTAATCTACCACATAAATAAAACAAAAGACAAAAATCACATGATTTTATCAGTTGATGCAGAAAAGGCATTTGACAAAGTTCAATGCCCATTCATGACAAAAACTCTCAGCAAAGTAGGAATAGAAGGAAAATTCCTCCACATAATAAAGGGCATTTATACAAAGCCAACAGCCAACATCACCCTAAATTGAGAGAGCTCGAAAGCATTCCCCTTGAGATTGGGAACCAGACAAGGATGCACTTTATCACTGCTTTTATTCAGCATTGTGTTGGAGGTCCTAGCCAGAGCAATTAGGCTAGATAAAGAAATAAAGGGCATCCAGATTGGCAAGGAAGAAGTAAAATTATCTCTATTTGAAGATGATATGATCTTATACACAGAAAACCCTAAAGAATTCTCCAGAAAACTACTGAAACTAATAGAAAAGCTCAGCAGAGGATCGGAATACAAGATAAATATACAAAAATCAGTTGGATTCCTCTACACCAACAAAAAGAACATCAAAGAGGAAATGACAAAATGAATGCCATTTACAGTAGCCCCCAAGAGCATAAAATACTTAGGAATAAACCTTACCAGAGATGTAAAAGACTTATAGAAAGAAAACTACAATAAACTTCTGCAAGAAACCAAAAGGGACTTACATAAGTGGAAAAACATACCTTGCTCATGGATAGGAAGACTTAACATTATAAAAATGTCTATTCTACCAAAAGCAATCTACACATTTAATGCAATTCTGATCCAAATCCCAACAACATTCTTTAATTTGATGGAGAAACAAATCAGCAACTTCATATGGAAGGGAAAGAGGCCCCAGATAAGTAAAGCATTACTGAAAAAGAAGAACGAAGTGGGAGGCCTTACTGTACCTGATTTTAGAACCTATTATACTGCCACAGCAGTCAAAACAGTCTAGTAGTGGTACAACAACAGACACTTTGACTAAAGGAACAGAATTGAGAATCCAGTATCAATCCATCCACATACGAGCAGTTGATATTTGACAAAGGCCCCAAAACTGTTAAATAGGGAAAAAACAGTCTTTTTAACCAATGGTGCTGGCATATCTGGATTTCCATTTGCAAAAAAATTAAACAAGACCCATACCTCACTCCATGCACAAAAACGAACTCAAAATAGATCAAAGACCTAAGTATAAAATCTAAAACAATAGAGATTCTGGAAGAAAAAGTAGGGACAACGTTAGGAGCCCTGATGCATGGCGTAAACAGTATACAAAACATTATTAAGAATGCAGAAGAAAAACTAGATAACTGGGAGCTTCTAAAAATCAAACACCTATGCTCATCCAAAGACTTCACCAAAAGAGTAAAAAGACCACCGACAGACTGGGAAAAAGTTTTTAGCTATGACATTTCCGATCAGCACTTGATCTCTAAAATCTACATGATACTGCAAAAACTCAACTGCAAAAAGACAAATAACCGTATTAAAAAACGGGCAAAAGATATGAATAGACACTTCACTAAAGAAGACATTCAGGTAGCTAACAGATACATGAGGAAATGCTCACAATCATTAGCCATTAGGGAAATGCAAATCAAAACTATAGTCAGATTTCATCTCATTCCAACAAGGCTGGCATTAATCCGAAAAACATAAAACAATAAATGTTGGAGAGGCTGCGGAGAGACTGGAACACTTCTACACTGCTGGTGGGAATGTCAAATGGTACAACCACTTTGGAAATTGATTTGGTACTTCCTTAAAAAGCTAGAAATAGAACCACCATACAACCCAGCAATTCCACTCCTCAGACTATATCCTAGAGAAATAAGAGCCTTTACACACCCATGTTTATTGCAGCACTGTTTACAATAGCAAAAAGATGGAAGCAACCAAGGTGCCCATCAACGGATGAATGGATAAATAAATTATGGTATATGCACACAATGGAATACTATACATCGATAAAGAACAGTGAGGAATCTGTGAAACATTTCATAACATGGACGAACCTGGAAGGCATTATGCTGAGTGAAATTAGTCAGTTGCAAAAGGACAAATATTGTATAAGACCACTATTATAAGAACTTGAGAAATAGTTTAAACTGAGAAGAAAACACTCTTTTGTGGTTACGAGAGGGGGGAGGGAGGGAGGGTGGGAGAGAGGTATTCACTAATTAGTAGATAAGAACTACTTTAGGTGAAGGGAAAGACAACACACGATACAGAAGAGATCAACACAACTGGACTAAACCAAAAGCAAAGAAGTTTCCTGAATAAACTGAATGCTTCAAAGGCCAGGGTAGCAGGGGCAGGGGTTTGGGGACCATGGATTCAGGAGACTTCTAAGTCAATTGGCATAATAAAATCTATTAAGAAAACATTCTGTACCTGAGTTTCAAGAGCGGTGTCTGGGGTATTAAATGCAACAAGCAGCCATCTAAGATGCATCAATGAGTCTCAACCCATCTGGATGAAAGGAGAATGAAGAACACCAAGGACACAAGGTAATTACGAGCCCGAGACAGAAAGGGCCACATAAACCAGAGACAACATCATCCTGAGACCAGAAGAACTAGATGGTGCCCAGCTAAAACAATGACCGCCCTGACAGGGAACACAACAGAGAACCCCTGAGGGAGTAGGAGAGCAGTGGGATGCAGACCCCAAATTCTCCTAAAAAGACCAGACTTAATGGTCTGACTGAGACTAGAAGGACCCTGGTGGCCATGGCCCCTAGACCTTCTGTTGGCCCAGGACAGGAACCATTCCCAAAGCCAACTCTTCAGACATGGATTGGAGTGGACAATGGGTTGGAGAGGGATGCTGGTGAGGAGTGAGCTTCTTGGATCGGGCGGACACTTGAGACTATGTTGGCATCTCTTGCCTGGAGGGGAGATGAGAGGGTGGAGGAGGTTAGAAGCTGGCAAAATGAACATGAAAAGAGAGAGTGGAGGGAGAGAGGGGGCTGTCTCATTAGGGGGAGAGTAATTGGTAGTATGTAGCAAGGTGTATATAAGTTTTTGTGTGAAAGACTGACTTAATTTGTAAACTTTCACTTAAAGCACAATAAAAATTATTAAAAAAAGAAAAAGCTACTATAATGTGTGCCTCACCAAAATAAGAGAGTAAACCTGCAGAGGGGAAGACATTGGGCCCAGAAAAGAGAAGCATACAAGGAATGTCTAGGATGATGGTTTATCAGAACTATAGCATGAGTGGAAGAAAACCAGCCTAGACTGGAGCTGTCAGAAGGTGCCAGGCTTTCAGCAAAATGAAATATGCAGAATATCTGATACATTTAAATGCCTTGCAAGGGCGATAAGATATGGCAAAGAATGTGTATCCTGAATTACTGATAAATGCATCAAAAACTAAGGAAATAAAAACACAATGTAATTATCAATGACAGAGAAGACAAAAAGTTTTGCACAAAAGATAATCATTGATTATCTTTCCTTGGCATACATATGATTTTAATAACCACTGAATGTTATTCTAACCAAAATTATTACTTAATTCTATTAGAACGATAGGAAGACAGGAAGTGTATATGTGGTGTGGTAGGCAAGGGAGAAGGAACTTGGTATAAATTAATCTTCCAGTGAGGAAAATGTAGAAAACAAATGACTGAAACTAAAAAATATGAAGTAGCAATATGAGCACAATATTCAGAGAGATGTAGGTAATATGAAAATAATCAAACAAAAAAGAAAGGGGATCAAGAAGATAATAAAGAATAAGACAAAGAAGAAGAGGAGGAAGCAAAGAAGAGAAAGAGGAAAAAGGGGTAGAAGGAAGAAGAGATGAGAGGGTTGGACTTGGAAGAACTCATTCCACCAGATATCAGGGTGTCTTATAAGACTGTAGTAGTTAAGACAGTATGGGAATGACATAGGAATAGACAAATCAACGGAACAGTTTATGATCTAGATTAAAACAGAAAAGACTGCTCATATAAGTAAGTTTATAATTGACTTGGTGGTCTTGCAAATTGGTCAGGAAATGACAGTTTGTAGGAGGAATGATGTTAGGACATGTCCCATGGAACGTTCATTTAGGAATTTTAAAGAATAATCAGAGAAAAAAGTGAACGTGGTTGCCTCTGGGGTGCAAGATTCGGGGATTGGAAAGAGTGGGTTAGAAGACTACTGTTTTGAATTTTAAGCTTTGGTAGACTGTTTAAGTTTTAAAAGCATACCTGTGCATTATTCTGATAAATGTTTAATTTTAAAACTTAAATAATCTCCTTTATACAGAATGGGGTCTATAACCTAAATTGGAGGTGAACCTAACATTGACCTGAGCTACCTATAGGTGTAACTTGAGCCCCTGGTCTCTCTGTCATACTTGTGTTACTATCCTCATAGTCATCCAGAAAACTAATATTCTGTCTCTCAGCCTCAAGATTCCAATACTTCATTTTTTATAAATACCATTCCCACTACCTGAGAAATCCAAACCAAACAGCAAGCACATTATGGAAAAAAATGAAATCCATAACTGTGACTGCTCATGTTACCAGCCATTCATGGAAAAATAGAAAATAGAGATGCAAAGGATGATTAGATAATCTTGTTTCCTACAGTATTTATTCTCTAGTGGGTTATATAGCCAGGCTTGTTTTGAATGACTCAAGGAAGGGAGTCACTCACACCACTACCCAGGGAAATCGATCCTGTGTTAGCAACAGAGCACCTGCAGTGATGCTATCGTACAGATGTGCTAGATGAGCCGAGAAATAGGAACGGCTCTCCAGGGGGAAAAAAAAAAAAAAAGGAGAGAGAGAGAGACAGAGAAACAACAATTTCTGAAAAAGTATCCATTGACACCAGCACATAATTTCCCAGGATTAAAAAGACTTAGAATCACTTCCAGAAACTCTTTTTCCCTGTTCTACATTTCACTTATGGCAAAGATGGCCATGGCATGATGGGGGTTGAAGGAAAAGTCACCAAGAACCCTAAACTCAAAATAATTTCTTGGGGTGTAGATCAAGATGAGAGAATGCCCCATGCTGAAATAATTGCAGAAAATACTTTTATTCTGTCCGTCCACATGTGAGTATAGTGAGGTGCAAGGCAGAACAATCTGGTCCTAAATCATTATTTTTGCCAAACTCTGCTTTTTTTGATCCCAGAAGGATCCTTCTCCCAAGATTCGCTTCCCTATATTTTTTTAACAGCAAAGACAATAAATGATGAACTCATCTTTCTGATTTTCATTCACTAACTTGAGACCTTCGTCCAGTTTAAAGTTAGCTTATTGGGCACTGTGGTAGGCTCTGAGGATACATATTGAATAAGATCACAAAGACACCTATAATGCTACTAGTAATAATGGCTGACATTCTTTAGTATTTATTATCTTCTAGGCATTATTTGGTTTTTTTAGGCATTATTACATTATTTGGTTTTTTTAGGCATTATTACTAAATTTTCTATTTTCAGTCTCACTATGAAACACATTTCTTGTCTACGTGGCCTTTGTAACTTTACTTTCTAACAGATTAAATGGCGATAACAATAGTTATAATTTAATAATGGTTATGAAAAACAATTAATGTGTACAAACTCCCTTGAACCTTGCCTGGCACATAGAAGGTGTTGTTTAAGTGTTAGCTAGTCTTATCATAGGAATCCCTGGATGGTGCAAACAGTAAACGCATATGGCTGCTAACCAAAAAGGTGGTTTCAGTCTACCCAGAGGTACCTGGAAAGAAAGTTCTGGGAATCTATTCCAGAAAAATCAGCCATTGAAATCCCAATGGAGCACAGTTCTGCTCTGAGACAGATGGGGCCACCAGGAGTCAAAATTGACTCACAGGCAACTGCTTTTGCTGTAGTATTACATAGGTAATATAATCTAGACCCATGACTTTTAATGCCATTTCCCCAGTGAGGATTTTTAAATCTAGGTCTTTAGGCCTTATCTTCCTGATGAAAACCAACCAAACCAAACCCACTGCCGTCGAGTTGATTCCGACTCATAGCAACCCCATAGGACAGAGTAGAGCTGCCCCCATAGAGTTTCCAAGGAGCACCTGGTGGATTCAAACTGCTGACTGTTGGTTAGCAGCCATAGCACTTAACCACTACTCCACCAGGGTCTCCATCTTCCTGAAGATTCATATGCCAATTTGAGTAATTTTATCTTCCCATGAATATCTACTAGCCATCTCAAAGTTAAACCAAAAAACCAAACTCTTTGTTGTCAAGTCGATTTCGACTCAGAGTTAACATAGCCAGTAACCTCTTGCCATCTAGTCGATTCCGACTCATAGTGACCCTATAGGAAAGAGTAGAACTGCCCAATAGGGTTTCCAAGGCTGTAATCTTTACAGAAGCAGACTTTCCACATCTTTCTCCTGCAGAGCAGCTGGTGGGTTCAAAATGCTGATTTCTTGGTTAGCAGTGGAGAGCGTAACCACTTCGTTACTACGACTCCTTAACTTAGCCAATAGGACTCTTGATTTTCTCTCATCTCCAAAAAGAAAAGCCTAGCTCTTCTGCCAGTAGTCCTCAGTACATGATAGCAGATGAGAGTCAGTGAAGAATAGTGTTTAAGCATACAGGTTCCAGAACCAGGTGGCCTGGGTTCAAACCTATCATTTACTAGTTGTGTGACTGTGGGCAAATTACTTGCCTTTCAATGCCTCAATTTCCTTACCTGTAAAATTTGGAGATAATAAAATATCTACTTCTAAGGGTTGTGATGAGGACTCAGGGAGTTAGTCTATGTGCCTGGTTCATATAGTGTCTTGGTCATCTAGTGATGCTCTAAATACCACAAGTGGATGGTTTCAATAAACAGAAGTTTACTCTCACAGCCTAATAGGCTAGAAGCCCAAATTCAAGGTGCCAGCTCCAGGGGAAGTCTTTCTGTCAGCTCTGGGAGAAGGTCCTTGTCATTAATCTTCCCATGGTCTAGGAGCTTCTCAGGTGCAGGAACCCTGGGTCCAAAGGACATACTCTGCTGCTGATCCTGCCTTCTTGCAGGTATGAGGTCCCCATGTCTCTCTGCTTGCTTCTCTCTTTTATATCTCAAAAGTGATTGGCTTTAGACAAAATCTAATCTTGTAGTTTGAGTCTTATCTCATTAACATAACTGCTGCTAATTCATCTCATTAACATCGTAGTGATAGGATTTACCACACATAGGAAAATCACGTCAGATGACAAAATAGTGGACAATCACACAATAGTGGGAAGGATGGCCCAGCCGAGTTGACACACATTTTGGGGGGACGCAATTCAATCCATAACCTATAATAAACACTACATGAATGTTATGTATTATCATCATTAGTAATCATCATCATATTTCTCTTAATTATTCAAATCAAACAGTTATCCCTTACTCCTCACACTGAATCCATCAATAAATTCTATCAGCTTTACTTCCAAGACATTTCCCAAACCCAGTGACATTTCCACTCCTACCGTGCTCCAATACTTGTATTAGTCATCATAAACTCATGCCCGCCCACTTCAATGGTCTCTGAGGCAGACTCCCTGCTTCCATACTTGTTTATCTGCACCCCACCAGTCATCTTCAGTTGCAACCAGGTTGACCATTTTAAATGTAAGTCACCCTCCTGCATAAAACTCTCCAATACAGCCTTCCCCTTACACTTAGAATGTAATCCAAACTCTACTTAATGGAATGTCTGAGGCCCTAGAACATAGAGCCAGATCACCACTGTGCAACCTGAGATAAGCTATTATAATGTTCTGTGTCTTGGTTTCTTTATCTGCAAAATGAGGCTAATAATATTATGTACCTCATAGGCTGTTGAAGTCCCTGGGTGGTGTAAGCCATTAATGTGCTGGGCTGCTAATAGAAAGATTGGAAGTTTGAGTCTACCCAGAAACACCTGGGAAGAAATGATCTATTTCCAAAAAACCAGCCATTGGAAACTCTCTAAATTCCTCAAAAACCTAAAAATAGAACTACCACATGACTCAGCAATTCCACTTCTATGTATATACCCAAAACACTTGAAAGGAGAGACTCACAAAGAGACTTGTACACCAATGTTCACTGCAGCAGTATTCACGATAGCCCAGAAGTGGAAACAACCTAAACACCCATCAACGGATGAATGGATAAACAAAATGTGGTACATACATATGATGGAATACTGCTCAGCCAGTAGAAGAAACAAAATCTTGATACATGCTACAATATGGATGGAGCTTGAAGATATTATGCTGAGTGAAATAAGTCAATCACAAAAGGACAAGTATTGTATTACCTCGGAAACCCTGGTGGCTTAGTTGTTTAGTGCTACAGCTGCTAAGCCAAGGGTCGGCAGTTCAAATTCACCAGGTGCTCCTTGGAAACTCTATGGGGGCAGTTCTACTCTGTCCTATAGGGTCGCAATGAGTCAGAATAGACTCGACGGCACTGCGTTTTTTCTTTTTTTTTTTTTTTTGTATTACCTCTCCTGTACAAAAAGACAAGAAAAAAGCAAATGTATAGAGACCATATTTTATTAGAGGTTACAAGGGGTGGGAGAAGGGAAAAGAGGGGATTAATGGTGACTGAAAAATTGCATTGATTAAGGGTAGGGTTGTACAGCTGATTATAAATTGTACACCTATAAAAAGTTGAACTGACAAAAGTTGTGTGAGTATATTTATGACTACAAAAAAAAAAAAAAAGTAGCTGCTGAGGGTGCTTACGTACAACGAAAAACCTCAGAGGATTTTGTTCCTTGATTTGGAGGTTCAGGGTCATGGTTTCATGGCACATCCCAGTTAATTGGCCCAGTACCGTGTTTAATGATTCTGTTCTACCTCCTCGTTTATTGCATAGTGCCTGGGGTCTTAAAAGCTTACAAGCAGCCATCTAAGGCATGACAATTGGTCTCTATTTGCCTGTAGCAACAGAGGAAAAAGGAGAGTCAGGGATAGGAGGAGGATATGGAATGTGTGGCTAATTGCCTCCACTAATAATTGCCTCCTTTGCCATGAGACCAGAAGAACTGGATGGTGCCCAGTTACCATTAAAGAACATTTTAATCAAAGATTCAGTAGAAGAATCCTGATCAAAAGGGCAAAATGCAAAACAGAATGTCAAATTCATGGATTCCAGACTTTCTGGAGCCATAGGGGTTGTATGAACCTCTGAAACTATTGCCCTGAGATAATCTTCGAAACTTAAACCAAACACATCCCCTGAAGTCTTAACACCAAGCAATAAAAAAAAAAAAAGCAATAAAAAAAAATAGCTTAGCTTAATTAGTAAAATATGTTTGCCTTAAGCATTATGCTCTTTTAAGAACTATCTATGGATCAAAGTGACAACAGCGTCTTGAAAGATTAGATGGAAAACTTAGGGGTCAGTGAATTTATGTTAATGAGGGAGGAACAACCCAAAAAAGGAGAGTGAGAATGGCTGCATAACCCGAAGAATATAATCAAGGTACATGTAGAAATGGTTGAATTGGTGTATGTTTTGCTGTACATATTCTTAACAACAACAACAAAATAAAATAAAATAAAAAAAAAAAAACCCTCTGGAGCACAGTTCTACTCTTAAACATATGGGATCACCATGAGTAGGAATCAACTTGAAAGCAACTGGTTTTCCTAGGCTGTAATGAAAAAGAAATGAGTTCATATCCAATGCTTAGAACAGTGTCTGACGCATGAATCAAACATCAAACCCACTGCCCTCAGGTCGATTTTGACTCGTAGGGACCCTATGGGACTGAGGAGAACTGCCCCGTAGGCTTTCCAAGGCTGCAATCTTCACAGCAGCAGACTGCCACATCTTTCTCCCATGGAGCAGCTGGAGGGTTTGAACGACTGACCTTTTGGTTAGCAGCCAAGCACTTTAACAACTGTGCCACCAGAGTTCCTTGTCTGACACGTAACTAAAAACCAAACCCACTGCCACGGAGTGGATTTTGACTCATAGCAACCCCATGGGGCTTCCAAGGCTGTAAATCTCTCCAGAAGCAGACTGCCACATCTCTCTTCCACGGAATCACTGGAGATTTCGAACTGCCAATCTATGTGTTAGCAGCTGATGTGTTTAAGCACTGTGCCACCAGGGCTCCTTTTTTTCTGACACATAGTGTGAAGCATATAAGTGATGAATATTTTCATTAGCACCTACCCCTCTCTCTTCTTCTACCCTCTCCCTATCACTCACTGCTCTGCACAGCTGCTTTTCATCTGTTCCGTGAATAGGCCAAGCTCATTCCTCCTGTGGGACATTTGAATGGGCTGTTCTTCCCACCCAGAATGTTCTCTCGCCAGATGCTCCCAGGTCTGGTTCCTTCTTCTCATTCAGAATTGAGCTGAACTGTCTCCACAAAACTCCTTCCCTAAGCACCCAGTCTAAGCAGCCACCTCATTACTCTATCGCAAAATTCAAATTTAATTCTCAGGAGAGCACCTGTCGCTACCTAATTTTATATGTAAATGTTTACTTATTTGTTTATTATTTTTCTTCCCTACACACTCAGAAATCCAAACTCTATGAAAGCAGAGATTCGGCTTGTCTTGTTCCCTACTTTCTCTTCAAAGTCTGGATTAACGCCTGCTCGATACTGAATGCTCAGTAAATATTCACGCTTTTTTTTTTTCTGTCAAGACATTTTATTTGAGTCCCTTTATTTTATTCACTCATTTATTTATTTATTTATTTTGACACTGGTGAAGGGCAAACAGAAACATGGCTCCAAGACTTAACTTGTCATTATTGTCATTAATCGAGAATCATCTCTTCTGTCCTGTTAGGTGGCTATACAGGTGCTTAGCACCGTTAACTTCTTGGCTTCACCAAGCAGTGGAATTTTACTTTTACTCATATGATTATGTGAATTATATCTGATTCCAACTTTAGACTGAAAGCTGCATGAAGAGAGGAATTGTGACTGATTTTTATCATCATGAAACCCTATTAGTCTCTTCGAATGCCGATATCAGCTGAGACTAACAAGGCTGAGTCTGCTGACGATGAAAAGTTACGTGAATGAATGGTAAAGGTATTTACGTTATGTGTATCTCTAAGCTGAATACATCATAACGGTACAGATAGCAAGTATGCATCATTTTTCTATGAAGGCTCTTTTTAGGACAAGATTCAGTTTAACCCATGAGCTATATAAAGGCTTTCTATAAACAATCTGCCAATAGACAAGTTAATCAATATGTGGCATATTACATTTGCATATCATGTCCCATCGCAACTACATTTTGTGAGACAGGAACCAGGCTTACCCAGCAGTCTCCAGAGTGGCTGACAAGTCAGGGGGTATCTGTTGGGATGGTATTAGTGAGGCTGGATTCAGTTGCAGATTGTTTTCCCTCCTCACAGATGTGAGTTAGCTGAGGTGTGAAGTCATCGTTATACTTTGGCACATGATCGCAGGGCTTGGACCGAGGGTTTCTAAGAAAATATAAGCAAAGGATTAACCTGTGGGAGAGCTTGCAGTGCAGCTGGAAATAGCAGTCTCTGATGAGTGGGCTGAGCCAACAAGCAAAATTAAATAACGTTCTGGAAAGTGATCCTGCCTCAAGCACTGCGTCGCCTGCTTCTCTGACATCCCGTCGCTAAGGTCGAGAGCCAGCACAGACTCCAGTCTTAGGAATACAGCCCTTCAAGACTAACGTGGAGCCAATTTTAAAACCAGATGCCTACTTGAAAAGGAAATTAAGAGGCCACCGCGTTGCACGAGAATATTATCTACCTGATCATGCATAACTGAAACTTCAACCATGTCAGTCCCAAAACTGTATTGAGTAAACAGGAGTGATGCTGTGAGTGTATCCTGTAGTAATTAGGTGACGTTTTCCGTCTTAGTACACAAAGAATGATTATATTGCAAGTATTTCAAGAGGGCAAGTTGAAACTGAGATTTAAAAGGCTACTAACCAAAAATAGTTTTGACTGAGGTAAGTTGTTAGTTGCCACTGAGTTGGCTCCAATTTATGGTGACCTTATATACAACACAAAGAAACTGCCCCATCCTGCTCCATTTTTATAATCATTGGTATGTTGGAGCCCATTACTGTGGCTGTTGTGTCAGTCCATCTCACTGACGGTTTGTTTCCCTCGTTTTAGCTGACACTCTACCAAATATCATGTCCTTTTTCTAGTGATTGGTCTCTCCTGACAACATGTCCAAAGCAAGTGATTCAATGCCCAGCAATCCCTGCTTCTAAGGAGCATTCCAGTTGGACTTCCTCAAGACAGATTTCTTTGTTCTTCTGGCAGTCTGAGATACACCCAGAAAAAATTATCTCAAAATAGGTCCATATATCCTGAAAAGGTGATATTTCCTTATTTTCTGTAAGATTAAAATCCTTCTACAGCAAAGGACCCTTATATAGGCTCAGTTCTCAGAAACAACCAACCAAAAAGCTACAGTGAAGGATAAGGCATCTTCATTGAAGCAAAAGAATCAGACTGCAGAGCACACCCTGACAAGAACCATAACATTCACTCTCCCTGGCATCGAAAGTAGTGAACACAGAAATGTAATATACATGCTATTTAAGAAAGAATATTACAAACAACAAGGTCTCTTTTCATCCTTTCAGTTGTTATATACATAGTACGATTGTGAGCAATTCTGAGTTTTCTTGAAGTAGAAAAAGTCCCACTAACTAAAAGGTCGGCAGTTCAGACCCACCCAGAGGTACCTCAGAAGAAAGCCTGTCAATCTGCTTCTAAAAGGTCACAGCTATAAAAGCCTTAAGGATCACATTTCTACTCTGACACACATGGGGTCACCATGAGTTGGAATCGACTCAAGGGCAACTGGCTTGATCTTCTGGTTGGTAGTAGTAACAGCAGTGTAATTTGGAAAAAATAATATGTTTCTTAGCTGTAAAAAAGAATATGGCCTTTTCACTGAAATTCGTTTTCTCGTTTTTAATATTCAGATATGTGTCCCCATTTTACTGAAAAGCCAACACTGTTTTTGCATGATTTGTCCAGCATCTTTCCCTGTGATGTGGGCCAGGCTGATCGACCTGCACCTGCCTTTCTAGAAGTAGGGAAAAAGTGATTAGAATTTTCCCACTGAATTCTGGGAGAAAAAAATATGTAAGCCAATTAATAAATATTAACTGATTCTGTGTTCCTGTATGTTTTTGGGCATTAAGCACTATGCTTGTGACCGGATAGTAAGCAACATCAGCTCTAAACCAGTTGCCTTCAAGTATATTCTGACTCGTGGTAAGTTCATGTTTATTTATATAGGTGTGTGTGTGTATATCTGTATGTACATGTATAAAACTCTACACCAAGTTATATTTGAGGGCACAGACTTGATTGTTACACTCCTTATTCCAGACATTTTTGTTCTTTACCCCCAGAATTCTCTAGAATATAAATTTCATTGCCTCAGATATAGCAGAGCTGTGAACCAAAATATAAATGGACAATAATTGGTAAAATAAAGTGAGTGATAAAACTAAAAGTTACCAATAATGCTCTATAATCATGTTAATGTATCAAAAACATTAATATGAGGCTCGCAAGCAGCTATCTAAGATGCATCAATTGGTCTCAACCCACCTGGAACAAAGGAGAATGAAGAACACTAAAGACACAAGGGCACAGACAGAAAGGGCACATAAACCAGAGACTACATCAGCCTGAGACCAGAAGAACTAGATGGTGCTTGGCTACCACTGATGACTGCCCTGACAGGGAACACAATAGAGAACCCCTGAGGGAGCAAGAGAACAGTGGGATGCAGAACTCAAATTCTTGTAAAAAGACCAGACTTAACAGTCTGAATGAGACTAGAGGGACCCCAAAGGTCATGGTTTCCAGGCCTTTTTTAGCCCAAGATTGGAACCATTCCCAAAGCCAACTTCTCAGACAGGAATTGGACTGGACTATAAGACAGAAAATGATACTGGTGAGGAGTGAGCTTCTTGACTCAAGTAGACACATGAGACTATATGGGCAGCTCCTGTCTGGAGACAAGATGAGAAGGCAGAGGAGCACAGGAGCTGGCTGAATGGACATGGGAATACAGAGTGAGAGAAGGAGTGTGCTGTTTCATTAGGGGGAGAGCAACTAGGAGTAAATAAACCTAAACCAAACCCAGTGCCATCGAGTCGATTCTGACTCATAGTCACCCTATAGGACAGAGTAGAACCGCCCCATAGAGTTTCCAAGGAGCACCTGGCGGATTTGAACTGCTGACCCTTTAGTTAGCAGCCATAGCACTTAACCACTACACCACCAGGGTTTCCAGGAGTACACGGCAAGGTGTATATAAGTTTTTGTATGAGAGACTGACTTGATTTGTAAACTTTCACTTAAAGCACAGTAAAAAAAAAAATTTAAATGCATTTCCACATGTAAAAACTAGTGTGGAAGCAAGAGTTGAGGACATAGTAGGACATTTCTTGTGTCTATAATATTTTATTGACTATGCGAAGGCATTTGACTATGTGGCTCATAACAAATTACGGATAACATTGCAAAGAATAGGAATTCCAGAACACTTAACTGTGTTCATGAGAAACCTGTATATAGATCAGAAAACAGCCATTCAAACAGAATAAAGGGCTACTGAGTGGTTTAAAGCCAGGAAAGGTGTGCGTCAAGTTGTATCGTTTCACTATACCTATTCAATCTTTATGGTGAGCATATAATCTGAGAGTCTGGACTACATGAAGAAGAACGGGGCATCAGGATTGGAGGAAGACTCATTAACAACCTGCATTATGTAGATGACACAACATCGCTTGCTGAAAGTGAAGAAGACTTAAAGCACTTACTGATGAAGATCTAAGATCACAGTCTTCAGTATGGATTATACCTCAACATAAAGAAAACAAAAATCCTCACAACTGGACCAATAAACAAAAACAACATCATGATAAAAGGAGAAAAGATTGAAGTTGTCAAGGATTTCATTTTACATGGATCCACAGTCAACGCCCACGGAAGGAGCAGCAAGAAATCGAAAGATGCATTGCATTGGACAAATCTGCTGCAAAAGGCCTCTTTAAAGTGTTGAGAAGGAAAGACGTCACCTTGAAGACTAAGGTGCACCTGACCCAGGCCATGGTGTTTTCAATAATCTCCTATGCATGTGAAATCTGCACAGTGAACAAGGAAGACCGAAGAAGAATCGATGCCTTTTAACGGTGGTGTTGGAGAAAAATATTGAATATACCATGGACTGCAAAAAGAACGAACAGGTCTGTCTTGGAGGAAGCACAGCTGCAGTGCTCCTTAGAAGCATGGATGGAGAAACTGTGTCTCGAATACTTTGAACATGTTCTCAGGAGGGATCAGCCCCTGGAGAAGGTTATCATGCTTGGTAAAGTAGAGGGTCAGCAAAAAAGAGAAAGACTCTCAATGAGATGGATTGACACAGTGGTTGCAACAATGGGTTTAAGCATAACAACGATTGTGAGGATGGTGCAAGACTGGACAGTGTTTCATTCTGTTGTGCATAGGGTCACCATGAGTCAGAACCAACTTGATGGCACCTAACAACGACAACAACAATATTTTAAAGTTATTAAGTTTTGACTTTATGTTTGAAGTTTAATTGTAAGTAAAAACAACAAAAAAAAATTCCTTAAATAACCCATTTCCAATTATTTTCACAGGATCCCATATGAATTATTCTAAGTTTGAAGCTCATTAAATGCAAACTACTGGAATTCTGTAGCGGGCAGCGAAAAAGAGGAAGACCCTCAAAAAGATGGGTTGACGCAATGGCTGCAACAATGGGCTCAAGCATAAAAACGATTGTGAGGATGGCACAAGACCGGGCAGTGTCTTGTTCTGTTGTACAGAGGGTCACTATGGGTTGGAATCGACTTGATGGCACCTACAACGGTAATAATGGAATTTTACTTCCCATGGAAATTTAGTCTTCAACTGGAACAAATAAATAAAACAAAACAAAATAAATCACAATAATTCTTTGTCACAGAATTAGTTTCCAAGTTGAAGTTTAATGGTTGCCAGAATGACTGCCAAAGTCAGTAAGCAAAGATTTTTGAAGCACAGGACTAGTAAGCTAGCGCGCTCTTGTCCAGAAAAATCAGCAAATGTTCAAAAATATGCTGGACCTAGTTTGCAAACATTGTTTTTTCCTCTTTCTGAATTAAGAATCCTTACGACCTGGTTAAGCAAATATTCAGTGGAAGGATAGCCTATATTTCATGATGAGAAGCAAGGGAAAATAATATCCACCTTGTGTTTCTATGACTAACGCAAAGCCTAATCATTTACTCCATTCTGTGGCCCACACTGGATCTCAACAGTCAGAGCCTGTCTGCCAGGTAGAAAGACTTAACGTCCTTCTTGAGAAGAAATTAACTGCTAAAACAGATTGAGCTGAGATGGAGTTCTGTCTTCTGTCCTCAATGTGGCCATTTTTCTCTTTTAATCTTGCTTTTCCGTTCAAGCAGAATGAAAACTTGGATGTTTGCCTTGAGCAGATTTCACTTCCAAGGCTCAAATTCTGGGACTCTGTTTAAGTGTGGAGGTGAACTGCCCTTGTAACAACTCTAAAATCGGTCAAGTCCACCGCTCACAAGAGCAGGAAGGGGGTAAAATGGGTGTTTCACTTCCAAAGTCACACACTGCTCTGGTGGGAGCCCTGTGCTTATTTTACTTATTCAACACAACGTCATTGGATCAGTTACTGCCACAGAATTAGCAAGGCCCAGACAGCCCGATGGCAGCAAACCCAAGCGGACTCAGGTCTGTGACTCCAGCTTCCCCAGCCAGTAGGGCTCTGGTTTTTCTCCTGGGATGTCAGGGAGGACAATGATGGCAAGGAAAGTTTTCCTTTCGTAGGCTTCAGCCAGTTAACCGGAATGTGTCCACTTCTGCCAATATGACTTGTCCCTTCCAAAATGATCATTGCGTTATACACAGTAGAAATGTGAGTTTACTGAACAGAAAGAAAAAAAAAACACCTGAGATGCTAGGTGTTCTGATGTGCTGGGTAAGCCTCAGCACCGTTGGCCTGACGGAGAGCCCACTTTCAGCCCCTATGAATGGTACCTGCATAGGATGTTTAGATGGAAATTTATTTGCCCTTCCTTAACGTGGTTAATGAGACTGAGCCACTTTTATTCCATGGACCTCGTTAGAACCAAAAGGATATAGACATGGTTGTGACACTGACTTATTTCATTTCTTAAACTCTCTTTTGTTATTCCTCCAGCTCATTGTGTTTTAATTAGTGCTGGTGCAAACGCTCTTGTTACCTAACAAATCTTCCATTATACGCTGTCAGTAAACCTACAACATATGAAAGAAGTCATTTCTATTTCTTGGTGTAACCTCCCAGCCAAAAGATAAAAGCACCACAGACATAGTCAACTGATATATGCCGAAGGAGTAAAGGTAATTCAATGGAGAAAGAGTAGCCTTTTCAACAATGGTGCGGGAAAAATAACCTACACACAGACCTTTCATATTTCATGCAAAAATTAAGTCAAAATTTCTCAAAGACCTAAAGGTAAAATGCAAAACTATAAGACTTCTAGAAGAAAGTGTAGAAGAAAATCTATGTGACTTTGGGTTTGGCAACCAATTTTTTTGTTACAACGACAAAAGCACCACCTTCCCTGTGGAAGAAGAACTAATACGTCAGACTACAGTAAAACGAAAAACTTCTGCTTTGCAAAAGACACTGTTAAGAGAATAAAAAGACAAGCCACACAGTAGGAGAAAATATTTGCAAAAGGCATATCTGATCAAGGATTTGTATCAAAAAATAGGCAAAGAGCTTTTAAAATTCAACAATAAGAAAAGAAACCATCTAATTAAACAATGGAAGAAAGTTCTGAGTCTCTCCAAATAAGATATACAGATGGCCAATAGCATCTAAAAAGATGTTCAAGATTGTTTGTCATTACAGAGTTTCACATAAAATCAGCAATGAGAGACTTCTCTGTACCTATTAAAAAAAAAAAAAAACTAAATCCAGAACTCTGACAACTCTGACTGCTGGGAACATCGCAGAGCAACAGGGTCTCACGTTCACTGCTGCCTGGAAGGCACAATGGGACAACCACTTAGGGGAATAGTTTGGCAGTTCCTCACAAAGCTAAGTGTAGCTCGCCATTTTGCTGTTTTCAGTTGCTGCTGAGTTGGCTCCGAATCATGTTGACTGTCTTAGGCTGGGTTCTCTAGAGGAACAAAACCAGTGAAGGATATATATATATATATATATATATATATATATATATATATATATATATATATATATATATGCACACGTACACATACATAGAGAGAGAGAGATTTAGTTGAAGGAAATTGTTCACACAGTTGTGGAGGCTGGCCAGTCCCAAACCCACGGGTCAGATGTCAGGTTGGGGGCTTCTCCTGACTCACATGATTGCAGGGGCTGACAAATCCAAAATCAACAGGTCAGATGGCAGGCTGCTAGCTCATGTCCCAAGAACCGAAGGTCCGAGAATGATGAGTGGGATGCAGAATGCAGAGACGGTGAGTTTTGCCAGAACATCTATATATATTGGATGCAGGCCACACTCCCCAAGGAAACTCCCCTTTGAACTGATTGTGTGCTCACATGAGATCACAAAATGGAGAATGACTACGTGATATCTGCCAAATCACTGAGAATCATGCCTAGCCAAGCTGACACACAAGCTTAACCATCATGGTGACCTATGCACCACATAACAAAATGTTGCCTGGCCCTGTGCCATCTTTCTAATCATGGGCATATTTGAATCCATGGTTGTGGCCATTGTGTAGTGCCTTCCAACCTAGGTAGCTCGCCTTCTGCACTATATTGCACAATATTCTTTTGTAATCCATAGTGCTTTATTGGCTAATTTTCAGAAGTAGATTTCCAGGCCTTTCTTCCTAGTCTGTCTTAGTCTAGAAGCTTCTCTGAAACCTGTTCACCGTGGGTTGCCCTGCTGGTGTCTGACATGCTGGCGGCATAGCTTTCAGCATCACAGCAACGTGCGAGCCACCACAGTATGACAATCCAGGAACTGCATTGTTAGGGATTTACCCAGCTCATTCGGAAATTTATAGCCACACAAAAACTTGCACGAGAATGTTTATAGCAGCTTTATGCACATTTTCCTACATCTGGAAACAATAAATACGTCCTTTAACAGATGAACAGATAGAAAAACTGTGGTACTGCCGTGCAATGCAATATTATTCAGTGATAAAAGAAAACGAACTATCAAGTCATGAAAAGACATGGAGGAAACTTACCCGCATATTGCTAGATGTGAGAAGCCAGCCTGAAGAGGCTCCGTATTGTATGACTCTTATTACATGGCATTCTGATAAAGGAAAAACAACAGTTAAAGGATCAGTAGTTGCCAGGATTACTGGGGGTTGAATAGCTCAAACACGGGTGATTTTTTAGTGCAGTGAAGCTATTCTGAATAATAGTATAACAAATATTTGACAAAAAAATGGATAGTTTTGTCAAAACACTAAGAGGGAACCTTTATGTATGCAAATTGGAAAAATAGTTTAGGAGGTTGGGGATCACAGGGTAGAGAGCAGACTGAAAGAGAAGAATCTAAGTGCGTTATAAATAATGAAAGAACCTCACTGTGCTGACCTCAGTCATTTTGAAAATGAATGGAGTCTGTGAGACTGAAGGCAAAAGAAGCTGTACACGAGCACTGTAATGTAGTTGATAAAGCTGTTCCTCACAGGGGTGATGAATTAGTAGTCCTGATACTGCTATACACATCTATTGGAATGGAAAAATTGGTAAATGGACAACAGCTGACGGAGCAAGATTTCTTACTGTTGGTGTGGAAGGCTACAGGCAATCAAGATGAGTTGGGTATAAGGGTTCATGTGGTCATGGAATGAGTTGGAGACATCAGTAACTCATGTCAGCTTAACATACATACAGATGGTTACATATAGAAATATTTATAGATATGTGCAGATACATAGTAACACACACATATCCCCCTGCTCTGTCAACTAAGAGAGCCCAGAACAAAGATACCACACCTAGCACCCAGATCTTGGCTTCTAATATCATCCTTCAATAAAATGAACCAGGGCTCCTTGGAGAAATGGCTGGTTCTAGGACGGGGCAGAAAACACAGGAGATGAGCCTGGAGCATCTTGTAGAGGCAGAAAGAAAATACCCCACACAGGCTCACACACGCATGATGGGGTGTACCAAAGAAGCACCAGAGGAAACCAGAAGAGCTCCCACTGACCAAACCTGGAACAACCAGAATGCCAGAGTAGATAAGGGTGTATTGGATTACAGCCCAAAGCATAAATTTCCATAAGTCCATACCGATACAGACAAACGAATGAACAGACGAATAAACGAGGGAGAAGAAACAAATTTCCCAAGCAGAGGAATTCCAAATTATTTAGATACTCTGCCCCAGTGAGGTGGAGGACAACTCCCCTTATCTGAGTGTGGACTGCACATGGTGAGTTTCTTGCAAAGATTCCAGGGTGAGAACGGGAGAAAAGGATAATTTTAGAGGGGAGAAACACAACTTCAAGCTAGGCAATCAGTGATAAATCGTATTGATAGTATGTACCCTTGATATGATGTGATGAAAATGGCACTTTACCTCTCTGAGCTTCTTCCCCAAAACCTGTAACCCCAGTCTAATCATGAGAAAAACTTCAGGCAAAACCCAACTAGGGGACATTCTACCAATTACCTGACCAGGACTCCTGAAAACTGTCAAGGTTATCAAAAATAAGTAGTCTGAGAAACTGTCACAGCTAAGAGGAGCCTGAAGAAACAATGATAACTAAATGCAACGTGGTATCCTGGGTGGAACTTGAACAGAAAAAGAGACATGGGGTAAAATCTGAGGAAATCTGAATATAGTACGGATTTTAGTTAACAATAATCTACCGATGTTGCTTGATTAATCATCACAAACATTCAATGCTGATATAAAATGTTATAATATGAGAAGCTGGGTGCAGTATATACTGCAATTCTCTGAACTATCTTCACAATTTTCCCGTACATCTAAAACTGTTCTTTAAAATAGTCATTTAGAAAAAAAAAAAAAAACTGTATCTGTTAATTTCATGCTGCCTTTAAATTTTTTATCCCAGGCAGTGCACTGCAGTTACAAAGATTATTATTCAAATTCTATTTTGAAAATCATCTTATAAATATCCTTTTCTAAATAAATTTGTATTATTCATTTTAAGAAGTCAGTCAGACTGACTAATTAATCCATCTTTTCTCCCAGTTGCTTTTCAGGGATCATTTAAAAAATGTTGTTGTTGGATGCCCTTGAGTCAATTCTGAGTAATAGCAACCACGTAGGACAGAGTTGAACTGCCCCATAGGGCTTCTTAGGCTGTAATCTTTACGGAAGTAGATTGCCAGGCCTTTCTCCTATATCATCTCAAATAAAAATCTGAAAATGGCGCGTATTCCTTGTCTCAGCGTTTACCCGGCATCCCATAACCTGAAGAGGCTATTTCAGACTGGCTGTATACAACAGTGGATTTTTATGGTACTGGGTGACTATTTATTTCAGGCTGTAATGCTTTTTCAGTATTATGTTTCACACATTTAAATGTCAAAATATAAGAAAATTAGAAGACAGAAGCATGAATAAATCTTTGAAGTTACTAATCTCTTTGTCTGGGAAGAAGTACAGCCAGAATGCTCACTCGAAGCAAGAATGGCAAGACTAGGTCTCACATACTTCAGACATGTTATCAGGAGGTATCAGTCCCTGGAGAAGGACATCATGCTTGGTAAAATGGAGGGTCAGCGAAAAAGAGGAAGACCTGCAACGAGACAGACTGACACAGTGGCTGCAACAATGGGCTCAGGCATAACAACAATTGTGAGGATGGCTCAGGACCGGGCAGTGTTTCATTCTGTTGTGCATAGGGTCGCTGTGAGTCGGAACCAACTCGACAGCACCTAACAACAACAACAATCTCTTTGCCATCAGGCAAGACCAGACCTAAAATAGACAAGTAGATGATGACCCATCTTATTTTTGCTTAACCTCTAAAGAAGACATTCTGTCTTACCTGCATATATTTAATAATCCCTCCACCCCACTCCCTGTCCAGGTTTTTTCTTAAGTCCGAGTTAAATCCATCATGCTGCTGCTTAATTACATTTCTTCCTTTTTTTTTTTTTTTTAAGTAAAGATGGAAAACAGTCATTGGTAAATCCTGCGTAGCGATCTTTTATGTGCATATAAAGATTATTGTTAAGTAACTATCCTTTTTAGGTTAAACATTTAGTCCCTTGAACAACCCTGCGTGATCTTGGAAGAAAATAGTCTATGAAAAGAATAAGGTTACCCTAATTTTCCAGTGGAGAATGAAGTTTAGTGGAAACATTTCCAATTTGGATTTCAGCCTTTCTCCTGTGCCTTTGGATAGGACAGGGTAACGTATAATCAGGTAGCCTGCATCTTTTTAAAGCACATTGCTCCCATGCGAATGTTAAAATACAGGCTCTCTGTTGAGACACTAGGCTGAGACGGACTGGCTGGCCAATTTATTCCATTCTATCAAGTAGTAACAGAAAGAACTGCTTGACATTATACCATCCCTGGCAGCTCTCATTCAGGGTCGAAATGTTCTTGAACAGAGAAAGGTCTTTCCTGCTGCTCGCAGATTCCACAGCCACATAGCTTTTGGAACAAAATTTAGTGCTTTTGTAAAATGGACCTAAGGAGATGTGGCCACATTCTTCTGTGGGCTCTCCCATATGAGGCTTGCTGAGTGGGTCAGCCGGAATATGATTAACTCATTGCTTTTATAGATACGGGTTAGGTATGGGACTACATAGGAAAATACAGCAAAGCACCTAGCAATGTCTGGCGTTTACCAAACCCATTGCAGTCAAGTTGATTACCACTCGTAGCTACCTTGGGTGGCACAAACAGTTTGTACTCCGCTGCTAATCTAAAGCTTCAAAGCTCGAACACACCCAGCGATGCCGCAGAAGAAAGACCTGGCGATCTGTTTCTGTAAAGACTACAGCCAAGAAAACCCAGTGGGGAAGTTCTACTCTGTAATACATGGTGTTGCCATGGATTGGAACTGACTCACTGGCAATGAGTCAAGTACTTATTCAGGTGACTGAGATAAATTTGACATTTTTCCACGAGGTATCTGGACGACTGAACTTTTCGTAAGGACTCATGGAAGAATTGCCTCTATGGCAGTTTTTTGTTTCAATAATGGTTATCCATTTATTTTTTACTTGATCTCCCAATACCCCCAACTTCTGCCTCATACTTGGACATGCTCATACCAAGACACACAAGCCTGCACCTGGGGCTGGGTAGCAATTCTGCTTTGAGGTAAGGGATATTACGTATACATATACTCATTGTTTCTCATGAGAGAAGTTAACAAAGGACACAACAGCTACAGCACCAGAAACACAAACCTGTGTTTCAGGGTCCATTGTTATCACTGCCATCAAGTTCGCTCCTGACTCATGTTGACCCCATGCACAATGGGACAAAACACTGCCCAGTCCTGCACCTTCCCCATGACGGGTTGGGTATAGAACTGTCATGATCCATAGGATTTTCTTTGGCTGATTTTCAGAAGCAGATGGCCAGACCTTTCCTCCTAGTCCATCTTCATGTGGACACTGCACTGAAACCTGTTCAGTACCGTAGGAACACACAAGCCTGCACCGACAGACAGGTGGTAGCCGCATATAAGGTACATTGGCCAGGAATCAGACTTGCGTCTCTCGCATGAAAGGTGAGAATTCCACCACTGAACCGCCAGGGCCTCACTGTTTATCTCACACCTTGAGAAGCCTCCGCAGGCGGAGGGCTCTCCACTGGGGCAGCTCAATCACGTCCCTTCTTGCAGTAGCCATGTTCAGGACTGCAGTGTGCACAGCCGGAATCCTGCTTTAGGAACACAGGGCAACCCCTGCTCAAAATGACACCTTCAAACACCAAAATGGCACACAGAGCGCACTACCCAGGATCATGCTTACATCCTTTTACAAAAGGATCGTGTGTTTTGAGCTGCGATAAAGGGGCATCTTCACCGCCTGCCTGCCTTCTGCTGCTTAGTTGTCTGTCACAGAGGGTCATCTGACTCGAGAAAGGGGACATTTCCGTTTTATAAATAGAAAGGGTATTACAAAAAATATTTTGCCTAAAGAAAAATACTAATGAGATAAATAAACCCCAATTTTGGTAACATGTCAGCCAAGATATGTTCATCACTGTCAGTTTGACTCAATCACACAGTGTTCCTGGTTAAGAACAGCTTGAGGCTGTTGCTAAATTGAGATTATAAAAGACGTCTTCATACCCGAGGTCTGTATTTCCAAGAAGCAGCAGGATGAATTTCTCCTACTCTGTCTAATATAAAGACTGAAAATTACCTGAAGGAAAGCCTCCCTGCTTCTATCTTATTCTAGTTACCATCAATCCTTACCACCCCTCCTGACCCTTGCCTGCAAGCCCTCCACTAGTAACCGAAAAAAAAAAATGATCGTCGTGGAGTCGGTTCTGACTTATGGTGAGCCCACGTGTATTAGAGAGAACCGTACTCCACAGGGTTTTCAAAGGCTGGTTTTTCAGAAGTAGATCTCCAGGACTTTTTTCCGAGGTGCCTCCGGGTGGACACAAATCTCCAACCTTTCAGTTAGCAGCTGAGTCCATGAACCATTTGCCCACCCAGGGACTCCAGAAGTAACTACTCCACTCTACAGGGTGAATGCATAGTGGTTACAAACAGAGCTCTGGGCTTGGCTCCAGGATCCCCGCCTGGCTCTGTGAAAGTTACCAGCTCAGGAAACATCCTTGTCCCTCAGTAACGTCATCAAAAAATTGGAAATAATAATAAACATGTCAGGAGGAGGGGAGCTTCGTTAGGATCAAATAAAATAAAAAGTGTAAAGTGCTTAGCTGAGTACTCAGCATGCACATAAACAAACAAACGACCTCGTTTTTTGTTGAGTCGATTCTGACTCATGGCGACCCCATGTTACAGAGCAGAAGCGAGCTCCGTAGGGTTTTCTGGGCTATTGCCTTTGGAAGCAGATCTCCAGGCCTTTCTTCCAAAGTGCTGCCGGGGGGAATTGAACTGCCAACTTTCAAATTAGTAGCCAGATGCCAACCATTCGTGCTACCAAAGGACCTTCACACGGACAAATAAATAGCTGTTAACCATAGAAATGCCCAAAGTGTTTTCTCAGAGCCCACATCATAGAACATCCCACTTAGCGCATTGGATTCTGTTTGTGTGCCTGTCTTCCCACCTCAATGCATTGTGAGGGTCTGGGGTGAAAGC
This sequence comes from Elephas maximus indicus, assembly GCF_024166365.1. Classification (NCBI taxonomy): domain Eukaryota; kingdom Metazoa; phylum Chordata; class Mammalia; order Proboscidea; family Elephantidae; genus Elephas; species Elephas maximus. The sequence continues at coordinate 10,409,729 of NC_064822.1, read as the reverse complement.
ATCTTTAAATTCACCCAGCACAGTGCCTGAAACAAAATGGGTGCTCTTTATCAAACAAATGCGAATTCTCTTTTGTTTCTTGCAGTGACAATTCTTCACAAATCTCTGAAAATGTTTTCATTTTGTTTAATGAAGAAATATTCTCTTAAACCAATCACTGATCACCTTTAATGTCCACTCTACATCCAAACTTACCAATGTTTGTTTTAAAAAAATGGGTGTAATTTAAAATTAGAAGCCAACACAAAATGCTTCTCCTTTAAAATTAATAAAATTTGGAATGTGAATTCTGCCCTGTCCAGAATGATGGCAGGATATCCCATAAGAATCTGGCAACGAATATTGGAAAATACAAGCTTATTCTGGAACTGATTCTCACTGAACTATACTTTGGCAACATTATCGACTCCCATGGCTGAAACGGCCTTGTCAACAATGACGAATGCTTAGTGAATCCTACAGCTCTCTCTAGAAAACCTTTCCTTATTCCTATGAAATACATGGTTTGTAATAAATGCATTAACTTTTATATATAAATGTCAATATTCTTGTTTTCCTGTTCAGAGTATAGTATTTCCTCAGTCAAGATATTCTGACAAATCTATATACATATATACATACATATATATATATGTATATATATATATATATATATATATATATATATATATATATATATGCGGCCCTGGTGGCACCATGGTTAAGCATTTGGCTGATAACCAAAAGTCAGCAGTTCAAATCCACCAGCTACTCTTTAGAAACCCTATGGGGCAGTTCTATTCTGTCCTACAGAGTATGAGTTGGAATGGACTCGACGGTAATGGATTATATGTATTTTAAAGTATCTATTTTTAACCAGTTAAACAAGTTAAACAAGTCAGTTCTGACTCATGGCAGCCTCATGTGTGTCAGAGTAGAATTGTGCTCCTTAGGGTTTTCAATGGCTGATTTTTTGGAAGTAGATCACTAGGCCTTTCTTCGGAAGCCCCTCTGGGTGGACTTGGACCTCTGGCCTTTGGGTTAGCAGCCGAACACTTTAATCGTTTGTCCCACCCAGGGAGTCCCAATAGTGACTAACACAGCACATTTTCTCCCTCCTATGAACCAACCAAAGACAGCAGTAGAACCGGCTGCCCTTCCTCCTTAGTACCTGAACATGTGTGTTCCCGCATGATAATTGTACCAGAAAAGATTCCTGCCTCAGTGCTCAGTGATCTTCTCCTAGGAGGCATCATACTGTGTAAGTAAAACCCCACACAACTCAGGAAACAGAAGGAACAGGCTTTCTCATTCTATAAATAACTTTACTTTTGGGGGATAAGCAGCTGGACACACTAGCCTACTCTTGGAGGAATACAATTCAATGACAATTGCCAACTAGATTAGACTTTTTAAATTTGTATAATCTTAGTCTACACCATAGTTACATAAGTGATCATGATGATACCCACTAAATGATTCTGAAACTGCAATTAGATCTTTATGCTCTTAAATACAAATTTTAACTTAGTTTAAAATTCATGTGGATGAAACGAAAACTGGAAGTTAGTTGTTGTTGTTTTTTTGCTTTTGCTTTTATTCATTCTTTTCCTTGGGGTTCTTTCAATTCTGTTATAAATTCGGTTGATAACCAATATTCTCTACCTAGTAACGGGCACTTTGTACATCAGGCCACCACAGTGCTATTATTTATCCCCTTCAGATCAAACTGGAACACAAACACACACACCAAGTCCATGACCAACAGATCAGCGCTCGCCTCAGCCTGAAATAGCAGGCAAGTAGCTGCAGTTCACCAGAATGAAACAAAGGCCAGTGTTGACTCAGGCCCAGCCAACGGCTGCAACAAGGGGCTTTGAAGAGGTTCTACCAGGTATATTCTAGATCATTCTCTGCCCCAGTAACAGGACGTTTAAAAATCTGTTGGGTTTAAAAGACATTTTCCTGATGAGTTGACCTTTCCAGGGCCAGAGTGTTCAATATTTTGGCCTTTTAAATCCCTCTGCAATTACCCAGCTCAGCGGTAGAGTTGCCTCGGTTGTCAAACCTGCTTAACAAATCTCCTAAAATTAGTGGCTTAAAACAATAATCATCCCTTACTATGTCACACAGCTTTTGCAGATCAGAAATTCCAGAGGCTTGGCTCTGTAAAACTGACTCAGGGACCCTGGTGAGGAAACAGGTGGGTGATGGCTGGAGCTGGGAAGATCCTGAAGTTTCCTCTGCCTTTGGTCCAGTAACAGGGCTGGCAAGACTCAAATAGTGCAGGCTGAAACAGTTGGGGCTCCTTCTATATCTATGTGTCTGTACACGGACTCTCTCTACAGCATGGTGTTTTCGGGGTCTCAGGACTCCTTAAATGTTGGCTTAGGGCTCCCAAGACTTGTGTCTCAGAGGAGCAGGAGATGCGGGGAGAAGCTATGTCATCTTTTCTAACTTACCTTCCTAGCTCACCTAGCGTCAATCACTTCCACTGTGCTCTATACGTTGGAAGTGAGTCAGTAAGTTCAACCCTCCTTCAAGGAGAGGAATTAGAGTCCATCTTTTGAAACAATTTCCACGGGTGCTTCAAAACCATCACAGTGGTCATACCTAAACCAAAACCAAACCCATCACTACCGAGTTGATTCCAACTCATGGTGACCTTATAGGACAGAATAGAGCAGCCCCATAGGGTTTCCAAAGCTGTCAATCTTTACAGAAGCAGACTGCCACATCTTTCTCCTGGGGATCTGCTGGTGGGTTTGATCCACCAATCTTTCAATTAGCAGCCAAGCTCTTTAACCACTGTACCTCCAGGGACCCAGGTTATGCCTAATAATTACTTATTTTCATTTTTCATATTTCATAACCACTGAACGAGATTTGGAGCCCTGGCAGCTCAGTGGTTAAGAGCTAGGCTGCCAATCAAAAGGTCAGGAGTTGGAATCCACCTGCCGCTCCTTGGAAACCCTATGGGGCAGTTCTACTGTGTCCTATAGGGTAACTACAAGTCAGAAGTGACTTGATGGCAATGGGTTTGGTTTGATTTGGATGAGTTTTACCTAGCATAATAGCAGATATAGATTCTTCTTCCTTGAAGATTTTTAAGCTTGGTACTGTTTTTGCTGGGTGCCATCGAATCAATTTTGACTCATAGCGACCCTGTGTGAAAGAGTGGAACTGCACCGTAGGGTTTGCTAGGCTGGAATCTTTATGGAAGCAGATTGCAAGGTCTTTCTCCCACAGAGCCACTGGGTGAATTTCAACCACCAACCTGTAAGCTAGGAGCCCAGCACTTAGCCTTTGCACCCCCAGGGATTTTTTTTTTTTTTTTAAGTTTAAAACATATATGTATATATCTCAGTTTTTATTAAATGCTGAAATAATCTTTAAGTAAACCCTTTATGGAATGAGTAGAGATACAAATAAATAAAATAAACACAAACTACCTGGATGAAATGTTCATAAAGTTGTCAGAGGGACAGCTCAGAAAATACGATCAGGTCTCCTGTGCCTCTCTTTCATTGTTCCTCTGAATATTACCTCTCGGAGAATATAAAGGCTGGTGCTGTAAGCAAGTAATATTCACAATTTTAAATATAGGCAGAAATGATGAGTGTTGAAAATAAACAACCTCCCACATACTCCCGACAAAACCATTGCCCTCAAACCACTAAGACTCTGTTTCATTTTGAAAATTATTTTAATTCAAAGCTGATGGAACCTAGAGTAATTATTAATTCAAACCAAATAAGTAATAATTAATTTCTGCCTTCTTGCTTATGCCTCATGAAATATTTCTGCAATCAACTGATATACTGCACCTGGATTAACACTCAGATATTTGCTTGGTATTCGACAGGTGTTAACGCTCAACACTGACTAAGAATCAGAGCCTTCTAATTAGCAAAACTCATTTCATTGAGGGCTAGTTAGGTTTTATTAATTGAAAAAAAAATCTTTTTTCTGAAAAATAGTGAAAATTTAGCCTAGCTCAAGAATGTCCCAAAAGAGTTGAACATGGGCAAGAAATCACTCTGGGACAGATTACCCAATAAGCAAGGTACACACAGGCTTACTCGTGCTTATTTACTTATCTGTAGTGCACAATTTCGCCTGTTTTTCACAAAAACCCATGTGAAATTGTGCACTACAGATTAGTAAGTAAACACAACTAAGCCTGTGCTTACTGTAAGCTCCTGCATACCTTGCTTACTGGTTAATCTGCCCTGAAACCACTAAATCCAGAAAGGAAGAAACATAACCCAATGTTATATTCCTTCTATAATTCTCTCAGAATGCCAGTGAATTTTCTTCAGGGAGGTTAAAACTTAGAATTTTAAATAGAGTAGCAAAAACAGAATGTCTGGAAACTAAGATGTGCCTAATATTAAAAGGAGTTTGCAAAAAAGCAAAATAAACCCGCTGAGAATTTTTTTTAATTTTAGTTTAAAAGTTAAACTTGCAACAGTTTGTGGCACCAAAATACTGAATCATTGCCTCAAGACATTTTCACATTTTTCTCTAATAAAACCTGATCAAGTAAATGAGGAAGGAACAGTTCTCAGTTCTAAATTTGCTTTATATTTGTCCATATTTGCTACACTAAAAAGAATCTGTCTTGGTCGTCTACTGCTGCTATAACAGAAATACCACAAGTAGGTGGCTTCAACAAAAAGAAATTTATTCTCTCACAGACTAGTAAGCTACAAGTCCAAATCTAGTACATCAGCTCCAGGGGAGGCTTTCTCTTCTTGGCTCTGGAGAAAGGTCCTTGTTATCAGTGTTCCCCTGGTCAAGGAGCTTCTCAGCGCAGGGACCCTGAGTCCAAAGGACGTGTGCTCCTGCTCTTCTTTCTTGTTGGTATGAGGCCCCCAACTCTCTGCTTGCTTCCCTTTCTTTTTATCTCTTGTAAAATAAAAGGTGGTGCAGGCCACACCCTAGGGAAACTCCCTTTATTTTGGATCAGGAATGAGACCTGACTAAGGGTGTTACATCCCACCCTAATCCTCTTTAACCACAGGCAGAGACTACGATTTATAACACATAAGAAAATCACAAAATGGAGGACAACCACACAATACTGGAAATCATGGCCTAACCAAGTTGATACATATTTTGGGGGGACACAATTCAATCCATGACAGAACTCAACCAAAATAATTTAGAAACCAAAAAAAAGACACATTTTAAAAGGACAGGTGTCCTTACTACCAACTCTCATACAGAAAATCAATGTCTAATCTCTGAGAGAACCCCTAGGTAAGAACTGCGGAGAGAAGGTTTTCAGTTTAGAAATAAGTAAAAGAGAGACATCTCAGAATTAAGCTGCCAAATGTACTGAAAAGTAAGCATTCTTCCTGATGTGAATACTAAAATTAATTAATTTTGAAACTGAGGCGTTTCCCCCAGGTATATTTCTTTTTCCTATTCTCTACAGTTGAGAGGCAGATTGGCCCTGCTTGCTGTTTCTCTTGGAGAATTAAAACAAATGGGATCCTGTTCTTCGAATTCATATGGGTTATTATTAATAGTCCCTACCCCTTGACACTTCGTCATATGGCCTGGTTTTAATTCATATACTTTTAAAATATAACCAATAGCTTTTTAGCTATTTCCAGTAAAAAAAAAAAAAAGCCATAGTGGAGGCTAGCACTAAAATGGAAGGAGGCCTTCTCTTAGCTGTGCTAACTTAGATTTGCCGTATAATGCAAAGAGCACCAGAAAGGAAATTAGGAATCCTGGCTTCTCAATGCCATCCTGGAGGCCAGAGCTCGACCTCTCTCTCAGGTCCTCAGTTTCTAAGTCTGTACACTGTGCTAATGATCTAAGGTCCCTCTAGCCCCCAAGTGTTAGAATTATTTGAAACTGATCCTGAGGACTTGTGCAGTGAGGCCTGAAACCTAAAACTCAATGGCCAAACTGAGCATTAGGATTTAACTGTGTCCCCCCAAAAGATAATTTAAAGTCCTAACCCCTGTACTGGTGAACGTGACCTTATCTAGAAAGAGTCTTTGAAGATGCCTCAGTCAATGTGAGGTCATACTAGAGTAGAAAACAAAACAAAACCAGCTGCACTTATAACATCTCCGACTCATGATGACTCTATGTGTTTCAGAGTAGAACTGCGCTCCATAGGGTTTTCAGTGGCTGTGACCTTTTGGAGGTAGATGGATCACCAGGCCTTTCTTCCAAGGCTCCTCTGGGTGGATCCAAACTGCCAGACTTTAAGTTAGTAACTGAGTGCTTAGCCATTTGCAGGACCCAGGGGTTCCTCCAGTAGGGTGGCCTAACCCCATCTAAGTGCTTATAAAAGAGAACAGACACAGAGGGACAGACAGAGAAAGGACACTATGTAATACTCCAACCACAAGTCAAGAAATGCTTGCAGCTACCAGAAGCTAGGAGTGAGGCATGGAACAGATTCTCCCTGAAGGTCTCAGAAGGGACCAGCACAGCAGACACACTGATCTTGGACTCTTAACCTCCAGAACTCTGAGACGATGAATGTCTGTTGCTTAAAGTTGCACAATTTGCAATATTCTGTTACAGCAGCCCTAGGAAACCAATACAATGAAATAATCAAGAAACAAACAGTTATTTAATTCCCTTTTTGAGATTCTATTAAACCCTGACACACCCAACTTGTGTATAGAGGCTAGCCAGTTTCTATTGCTGAATGTTGTTAGGTGCAGTCATCGACTTACAGTGACCACATGTACCACAGAACAACACACTGCCCAACCTGTGCCATCCTCACAATCCTTGCTATGCTTGACCCCATTGTTGCAGCCTTGCAGCCACTGTGTCAATCCATGTCATTGAGGGTCTTCCTCTTTTTTGCTGACCCTCCACTTTACCAAGAATGACGTCCTTCTCCAGGGACAGGTCCCTCCTGTTAACATACCCAAAGTATGTGAGATGAAGTCTCGCCATCCTCACTTCCAAGGTATTGCTGAATAGATACATTAAAAAGGTAACCATTAATTCATTCATACAGTATTTATTGAGTTTCAGCTATATATAAAACATGGTATAAGAAGTGGTGCCTCCTTGGAGTTGCTGACAGCACATGAGGATATGAGCTAAGCATACCTAAAAAGGTAAAACACAATATTGTAAAACTAAGAGACAAAACAAGTGATAGTGACTATTACAGCAATGATGCCCAGGAGGAGAAATGTCTAACCACTTTGCTAAATGCACCAGGGCTGATAGGGGTGTGATCTTAGTCTCTACCAGCTCCCTGTAAACTTGCCCCAAATAAACATAATACCAATACAATCAATGGTGTGCTTGCCACCCAAAGCAGTTCAAGGCAAGGTTCAAGTCTCTACTTCCAACCAATCAGTCATCTACGAGTCTTTCTCACATGAAAATGCTGGACCCAATCTTTAGGATGGTCACTTCGTAAGGTCATCCAGCACTAATTGGCTAGTGACCGAGTGCATCGCCATTCAGGGTTTGTATATACTAGCCTGAATTAGCTACATTTCAAACAATGCAAAAGATATTGACAGATCAACCTGAAGCTAAAAATGTACAGTTGTGCCTGTAAAGAAGGATATTTATGAAACCAGGTCATGAATTTATAGCAGCACTTTATACACAGGAACCTAGTCATAATTGTCCCTTTGGTCGCTAAGGTCTCTCCCTACAGAGATGCCCTTCCCAACAAAAACCACCCAAAGCATAAACACTTTCTGAATGATCTGTCCTGTCAAGTCACAATAAATGAAAAGGTAAGTTCTGTACCATTCTGTGTAAACTGAGGAAGAGTTTTTTAATGTTCTAGTTTTCTGCGTGTGGCCCATTAACTCAGTCTTCATCTGAACAGTTGTTTAAGTTTTTACCCCTATCTTCCTCCCTTCCTCTTTGTTAACCCCCACCACAGACTTCAAAGTACCCACTTAGAAGGGTCCTATCAAGTGAGAGAGGAAGAGGATGGTTGTGAAGGAGAAAACAATGAGAAATGCAGCAACTAATGAGGGTGAAGAAGTAGACAGAGGACAATTAGGACAAGCCTTGCAGGAACCTCTTGAGGGCTTGAGATTTGTCTGTTGGGCAATGGGTAGCCGTTGAAGTGTATCCAGAAGCAGAAGAAATGGTGGAGGCTCTTCATTAGAGTAATGTATCTCCAAGATCTCTCAGACCTAAGAATGGAGGCGAGGTCAGAGGAACTCTAGAGTATCAGTGCCGCTGAGTAGAGTCGCACGTGTGTCAGAGTAGACCTGTGCTCTATAGGGTTTTCGATGACTGGAAGTAATTCCCACGCCTTTGTTCCAAGGTGCCTCTGGGTGAACTCAAACCTCCAATCCTTCCATTAGCAGCCAAGCATGTTAACCTTTTATACTACCCAGGGACTCCTTAGACTGAGTAGCTGAACAGGCTACTCAGGCTGCTCCAATAGTCTGGGAGGTTGAGCAAGACATGCTGGTGGTTTGAACTTGGCTGGTGACAGTGGAGTACGGAAAAGAGAAGCAACTCAAGGGGGCTTTTGGAAGCAGAATCAACATGATTTAGATGTAGATTGTATTTGCGAGCATGAGGGAGGGGGAGGTCAAGAGGGTTTCTGTGTTTAAATTTAATTTCACTGCTACTCCTGACAGGCTAACAAATATTCAGTAAGACATGATTTTGTTTACTTTGTCCCCCTCTCTGTGGGAAGGAGACAGCAATTGTGGATGTTGGAGGTGAAGGTGCCGTTCCCATTCTTCCATTATCCAGTGCCTTGGAATAACTTATACCTCTTAAATATCCAAATTTAAATTGACTACAACATTGACTCATTCCTATACTGAAAACACTTTTTAAAAAAATCACAACAATAAGCTCTTTGTTTTTATATGCTTCTACAATGGCTGTTCCACAGTAGGATTTGAAAGGGAAATTTCAAAATATCCTGAGAAATAAGACTTCTCTGTGTTTCTGACCCCATGGAAGCAAAAATAATAAGACAGGCTGAGAGTCATCATGTTTACAGACCAATTCTTTAAAACACACACACACACAGATTAAGCATTTGGTGTTCTGAATCCCTTTTCAAAATGACTTTCATTTTCTGAATCAAAAACTTGCAAGGATTTCCTAGTTATCGTTGACGTTATTCAAGTGTATGTTTCACAATCAGTTCCCTTTGAGGGCTCTAAGCCTGTTTGTTTTTCACAGTGCCTCACCACAATTAAAACAGGTTGGCTTTTGATGAATGGTTACCAAAATGGCCTTAAGTGAGAGTGAATTATCACCATTACTCCTTGTGGATTAGTCTTCTTCCATTAAGTATTTACAACCATGATGTATTTACTCCACAGAGAATGTAAACAGTACTATTCACTCTATGTAATTTGAGGGTTGGTGAAACAGTTCTAGAAGATTACTAAGTCCTATACACGTAAGTCACTCGAACCTAACAAAGCCCAATAGATGTAAATTCTAAAATTGTTAAAGTAATTATCCTCAAATCCTGTAATTATAATTTCAAGAGTAATGAGTTGTTTATTGTTGTTAGTTGCCATTAAGTCAGCTCCAACTCAGAGTGACCTCATATACAGCCAAACGAAACATTGCCTGCTGACTAGCTTAGAACCCAAAACACCAAACCCATTGCTACTGAGTCACTTCTGACTCATAGTGACCCTAGAAGACAGAGTCGAACTGGCCCATGGGGTTTCCAAGGCTGTAAATCTTTTATGGAAGCACTGCCACATCTTTTTTCCTATGAAGTGGCTGTTGGGTTCAAACTGCCGGCCTTTCAGTTAGCAGTCAAGCACTTAAACACCACGACACCAGGGCTCCTTGTGACTGGATTAGACCAATGAAATGTAAGCAAAAGTGACACATGTCACTCCCTAGTTGAAGAAATCAAAGCCTGCATGTGGTTCTCTAGTTTCTCTCCTCGCCTGAGGAGTCTGTATGTTCCAAGTGGCGCAGCCACAAAGCAGTACAAACCACATCAAGTTAGATAGCTGACTGGCTGAATAGATGTAAATGCTCAGGTGTTAAGTCATAGCAAGTTTGAGGGCTTTTTGTTACTGCATAGCCTAGCATAGAAACCCTGGTGGCATAGTGGTTGAGTGCTACGGCTGCCCACCAAAGGGTCGGCAGTTTGAATGTGCTAGGCGCTCCTTGGAAACTCTACGGGACAGTTCTACTCTGTCCTAGAGGGTCGCTCTGAGTCGGAATCGACTCGACGGCACTGGGTTTAACCCAGCATAACCTAGCCTGTCCTGATGAATACTGTTAATGATTGTTTTGAAAAGGAATTAAAAAATCTTCATTCACCAGAAAACATCGATAAAAGAGATTAATAATGACATAAAGTGTAAGTTAAGTAATTGTTCGTAAAGTGTATCAGGCTGTAGTTTTTGAGTAGTTGTGCCCCTTAAATGGTCTGCATGCATTAATTACCACACTTAATCCAGATGCGGGAAATAGAGTTTAAAGGGTTTTTAAGAAATAGAGCAGGACTTGAACTCAGTGGTCTGATTCCAGAACTGTACTTGGGACCATTATTCCTATGGTTCATGATGACAAAACTTCATGCTTTCTCTGTCTGGGGTCTTAAAAGCCTGTAAGCAGCCATCTAGGATACTCCACGGGTCTCACCCCTTCGGGAGCAAGGAATGAAGAAAACTAAACATACAAGGGGAAGATTAGTCCAGACGACTACAGGACCATGTCTAACACAGCCTCCACCAGACTGAGTTCAGTACAACTAGATGGTGCCCAGCTACCACCACTGACTGCTGTGACAGGGATCACAATAGACGGTCCCGGACAGAGCTGGAGAAAAATCTAGAACAAAATTCTAACTCAAAAAGAAAGACTAGACTTACCGGCCTGACAGAGACTGGAGAAACCCTGAGTGTATGGCCCCCAGACACCCTTTCAGCTCAGTAATGAAGTCCCTCCCAAGACTAAAGGGGCACACCAGCCCAGGGGCAAGGACTAGAAGTCAGGAGAGGACAGAAAAGCTGGTAATGGGGAACCCAAAGGTGAGTAGTGAGAGTGTTGACACGTGGTGGGGTTGTTAGCCAATGCCATAAAACAGTATGTATACGGGTATACTAATTATTTAATGAGAAACTAGTTTGTTCTGTAAACTTTCATCTAAAGTACAATAAAAATAAAAAGCTTCATGCTTCCTCTTTGCCAAAGGCAGCTGGTGAAGGGAGGTCGGGGGGAAGGCACGAGAAATGAGATGATTTGTAATAGTTTTTTTTACAAAGTGTATCATTAAAATCAATAGAGTCATTATGAATTACTTATACAAAATCTTGAAATTATTTAGGCAAAACATTAGACAGATGATTATAATCTTTTTTTAAATCTCTAAACACAACAACATTAGAAAAAGCAATGAATATACTATCTCTGTTATTTGATTGGGTCATTTCTAAATCATGAGGAAGTCAAATTTGACAAGTAACAAATACAAAAAATATTCTATGAGAAACCATGCAAACTGTGAGTAATATGAAGAAATTGATCATATTCCAAAATTACGAACACAAAAAATAAACTCTTGGATGGTTTCCATAATGACTGGGACATACATCTACACACTTTTCAAATCATGTGGAAGTTACCACTGTTCACAGTATGAAACTTGAATAGCACAGTTCAAATACTGTTACGGTGAAGGACAAATACTGTTACAGTGAAGGACAAATACTGTTATGGTGAAGGACAAAAGCAATAGAAATGACCCCATTCTTCTTGAATTCCTTTGCAGTGATTAATGTTTGATTAAATTCAAAACGCCAAGCTACAGAGAGGTGGAAATGCAAGGATTCCACCAGGAAAAATTATGCTGTTTTCTATGGAAGATCAAGAATCATGTAATATAATTAAAACATTTTAGTAAGAGGATGGCAAATGTTCTAAGAACTTGTCTGGAATCACAATTATGGCTGCAGGCTTCAGTCACTCTCTGCCACTTGACTGGTTTGGTAACTGTTTTTGCTCGGGGCACAGTAAAAAATCTTAATTTAGTTTTTTTCACTATTTTCAGGGTCAGCTATCCCCAGCAGGCACTAGAACATTTGCCCAGTGACCTGCACTTTTCAGAGGAATGCGAAGGAGCAGCGATAACTAGAAATCTACTGAACTTTGATTCTGACCCTCCATACTCCCCCTGGCAATGCATTTAAGTCCCAGCCACAAAAAAAAAGAAAAAAAACCTGAACCTCTTCCCAGTGGTTTGACATCAGGAGAATTATGCCAGCCTGAAGAAAGAGCTAAATCAATTCTGATGGAGGAAAAACGGAGTGAAAAAGTCATGTATAAGATGGTCAGCAGTGGAATGACATCTCGCATTTGTCTGTGCTTTTGACTTCTACATAGATTGCCTTGCTTAATACCCTCACTCATTCTGTGAGATAGAGAATGGAGGGGGATGGCGTTAGCCCTTTTTGGCCAATTAAAATCTTTTCCTTAACTAGCAAACTTAAAAGGGAATATCAGGCAGCCAGGGTGGGTGGCTTTATGCAATAGCCCTGCACAACATTGGGTGAGCTCCTCAATCACCGTAGTTCTGCCCCTACATCTTCCAATGGCTGCTAACATGAGTAGGGAGTTGGGTCATGTTCTTGGGTAACCAAATGCCATGGAGTCAATTCCAACTCATGGCAACCTCATGTATGTCAGAGTAAAACTCTGCTCCATAGGGGTTTAAATAGATGATTTTTCAGAAGTAGATCACCAGGCCTTTCTTCTGAGGTGCCTCTAGGTGGACTTGAGCCTCCAGTCTTTGGTTGAGAGCCAAGCACTTTAACAGTTCACCTATCCAGTCAGGGGCTCCTTTTATGGACAATTCCGAGGAGGCAAACATGGGAATTTCTCTTCCTGATTTCTCTGGTCATATCCAAGACAACTTGCCATATATTTAGCTCCCTGCTTTCCTTTACCCACCAGGTGTTTTTATAAAGCCAACATCTGGGGAGGAACCTGTTCTCAAGTTAGAAAACTGACACTCGTCACCACTGTCATTTCCAACCTCTTCTCAGAGCTCTGCAGAAGGGCCAAAGGAAATGAGAAGAGCAATTCTAGAGGACATTCGTATTTACCTTTCTGGAATTTGGTTTCTTTGTGTTTAAAATGAGAGGCTAGGACAAAATATATCTCCAAGATCCACGTCAATTCAAACGTGATAGGTTTGCAGGCTGATAAAAATATATGTAAGTCAATCATTCTTAAAAAAATCATTCTTACAGAACTTAATTCCAAGGCTGATGGAGTGTCTTCAGAGGCTCTGCTGATTTTTACTTTCAGTGCTAACGAACATATCTGTATCTCTAAACCAATGACATCTAAACAAGTCCATGGCCATCACGGCAGTGTTAGAAAGGGCATGACAAACACTAATGGGAACCTCCCCAGCCTACAAGTGACCCACACACGCGCACACACACACACATGAGCAGCGTGTGCAAATGCTCTTTCCTCTACTGTCTACCCACCTCTGGAACCCCCAGTGCTACTACCAAAAAAGTCATTCTGGGTGGGCAGGAAGATTTACAGCAACTGGAGGTTCAGAAGGGAAGAAAGGAGAAATACTGTGAAAAAGGAACTACCGCGTGGAGCTGACACCAGGGCAGGTGCACAGAACGAGGCGACCTTCGCCAGCCCAAAAATATCTTTCCCCTACTGTGCCTGCAGTTTTGACTTCACCTGGGCACACTGCTGGAATCGCATTGCTGAGACATGCTTTTTGGATAATAAGCTGCTTTAAAAAAGAAAGAAAGAAAGAAAATGCATCTACCTCTAGAAGAGCTAGGAGCTGATCAAGCCCTTCATGCATTTCTGTGAGTTGATTCAATCAGTTTTCCAACTCACAGCTGAGATCAACAATCCTGCATTCATCACAGTTTGAAGAGTTGGAAAGTAATTGTAGGCATTTTTGGTGAAAGATTGTTAACGAGTGCACTGATTTTGGCTAAGGTAGATGGAGAAGTCTGTTGTTGTTGTTAATTGCCTTTGAGTTGATTCCACTCATGGCAGCAGCATGTGTGCAGAGTAAAGCTGTTCCATAGGGTTTTCAAAGCTGTGTGATTCTTTTAGAATTAGATCACCAGGCCTGTCTTCCGAGACACCCCTGAGTGGGTTCAAACTGCCAACCTTTCGGCTAGTAGTCGTGTGCTTAACTGTTTGCGCCACCCAGGGACTCCAAGGCCTGTAAATAAAGGCACTAGGAAAATGAAGATGAGTTGCAGAAAGCTTGCAGGGAAGTCAAGGACATATTTCCAAATGTTTTCTAAAGCTACCTTTGTCCCCAGGAAAGGGGGCATTGGACACTTTGCCAGAAGCTTCATGCTTCTAAGAATAAGGAATCTTATTTCTATTTTATAGTGAAGGAAACTGAGGCTCAGAGATTAAAGGAACTTGCCTGGAGCCGGAGTCAGACCACGTTATTGCCACCATTTCACACTGCCTCCACCCCATTCTCTTTCTCTCCTCTTTCTTTTTATTCCTTATCCTCCTCTTTTCACAGCTACCAGGACTCAAAAGTAAATAGCAATGTCAGCACAGCAACGTCACTCAGCTGCAACTTCTGTGCCCTGATCTGATGACCCCAATGAAGACAGATACCATTATTTCTACAGAAGAAAATATGCTCTGGTTTCCAAATAGTTGACTTATAAATGAGCTGTACAATTTTTTCTTAGGTTGGATAACTCTTATACTTCTGTTTTTTTCAGGTACATGAATAAATTGATGAAAACTATAGAAATAACCCTTCCTTTGTAATCCTCCCTAATTATTATACGCCATGACAGTCCATGTTGACTCTTGGTCCTGCTCAACCACAAACTGCAACAGTGATTCTCATGCATCAGTCTCACTAGAAATTCAGGAAATATACGGAATGAATAAATGAATGTGAATGAGTGAAATCTGATTAAAATGACCTAATCAATAATTTACCCATTGCCATTGAGTCAATTCTGACTCACAGAGACTCTATAGGACAGAGTAGAACTACCCCTTAGGGTTTCCAAGGAGTGGCTGGTGGATTCAAACTGCTGATCTTTTTGTTAGCAGCTGAGCTCTTAACCACTATGCCACCAGGGCTCCTATCAATAATTTAGTTATATGTATTTATTTTTCAGGAAAGAGACTAGAGAAAATCATGGTCTATTTCTGGCCCTGGCTGCCAATGAAAGACCAGTTGAAAGCAACTACGTGTGTGGCATAATTTATTTGGTTTAGAATGAACAGACTGGACATTACCATGTTTAGTATCTTCTGGGATTTGTGCCTTTTTGTTGTTGTTTTTGTCTTTATTTTTCCCAAAATTTATTTTGACCTTAGAGTCAAGAAAAATGGGCTAATTCTGGGACAAAATAGGGGAGTTAAAATTTGGAATTTTAGGAGGAGAGATACTTTCAGGGTCAGAATAACTTGCAGTGGGTACAATGAATCATAAATCATTAACTTAAAAAATACAGTCACACTCAGTCACGCAGCAAGGGTATTGATAAAACAATACCATCTTAGAGACTTTTAGGAGCAAACGTTTAAATCCCTTTCCATGACATGATCAGTTTTGGTCTACTCTTCTTCCCAAATGAAGGGGTGAAGACTGACCACTGGTGAGTAGTAGATCTTTTGTAAATGGAGCTATCTGAGGCAGCAGCTTAGACACCTACCTCACTGGCTTAAAAGGAAATGTCTACAATGAAATCAGTAATTTGGGAGTGTGCTGCAAGTGTAGAACAAGACTAATGGGATTTGTATCATGATGCCTCCATGTGGAGGCAGGGACAAAGCTGCCCTATCAGAAAATTCTTGAGGAAATAGGATCTTGGTGCGTGTGAGAAGATTCAGGAAACTTGGCAATACTAGATGTAGTTAGGGGTAGAAACTCTGCAGCAAAACTGCTTGGGCTCAAATCCTAGATCCACCACTTCCCACCTATGTGGTCTAGGGCAAGTTATTTCTACTTTCTTCACCGGAGAGTCAGGACTACTAACAATATTGACTGCATAAGGTAATTCCAAAAATCAAATGAGCAAATATCTATAAAGGTACTTAGAATAGTGCACAGCATAGAGTAAGTCTTCAATTAATGTTAGCTTTTCACTTCACAGCTTGATGTATTGGAGAACTTGGTCAAGTTACTGCTTCTCTGAATTTCATTTGCCCCATCCAAGACTCGACAGCAGTGGGTCCATCTAAGATGACACTGTGAGTTAGTACAAAGCCAAGGTCATAGTCTCCAAGTGGTGTACTTCCTAAGGCATCTCACTTAGTGAGTGACATGAAGCGTTGGTGGTGTATTGGTAGAATTGTCACCTTACATGCCGGAGACACTGATTCTATTCCTGGCCAGTGCACTGAATGTGCAGCCACCACCCAACTGTCCTGCCTAATAGGTTTTAGTGGAACTTCCAGACTAAGATGGACTAGGAAGAAAGGACTGGTGATTCACTTCCTAAAATCAGGCAAGGAAAACTCTATGGATCACGACGGTCTGATCACAACAGTCCAATTCATAACCGATCGTGGGGACGATGCAGGACTGGGCAGTGTTCTGTTCTGCTGTGCAGGGGTTGCCATGAGTCAGGGGCCAACTCAATGGAACTAACAACAACAACGGTGAGGGCTGAAGAGAAGGAGGTCAAGCAAATAATAACAAGCACTGACATTTTGGCATTTTTGTACTCCTCAGAACAATAGCAGAAGTAGATGAAAGTGGAGGAGATTACAATTTCACGGCAAGAATTTCCCTATTAGCAAGTGAGGTTTCTGAGCTGTGGCCTCCGATAGCTCCATTTACAAAAGACCTACTAACTAGTGCTCACCTCCTCCACTTAGTCTGAGAAAGCAGAGTAGACCAAAGGTTGATCATGGAGTTGAGGAGGTTTAAGCTTTTGCTCCTACAAAATTCCAAAATAGTACTTTATCGACACCTCGGCTTCGATGACTGGCATGTGACTGTATTTTTTTAATTTATGATTTGATGCACCCACTCTCAGTTATTTTGTGCCTGAAATTACCTATGTCCTTAAAATTCCAAATTTAACTCTCCTTTTTTTTTCCCAATAACATTCTTCCCTCAAAACATTCCTAAACATAGCCATGATTTTCACCTCTAGTCACAATTCGTTGCCCTTAGAGTCACTCTGGAGACTCAGTCTGTCACAACCTCTCTGCATATAACTTTCCCATCATCATTTCAGCCCAGAAAATTCCAGTTGCAATTGCCTTCTGGGGATCTAAATCAGGTTATGGTAATGTGACAGCTCATTCGGTACCTCCGAGTCCCCAGCCTTTCGCCATCAACTCCCATTCACAGATTCATATTTTATAGAAAAACTTTAAATGAAGTCTTAGATTAAAAAGTGATTGAAGCTTGGTCCAGATACCTGCTGGAATTTACACTCTCCGTGGGGGGAACCTGGCTCAATCCTAAACAACAATTAAATGTATTCAATATTATTAAAAAGTTTGAGTCTCTTAGGAAAGGCAGACTGACCAAATGAATATAGGGCTGATTCAGGTTTGGAAAGTGAACTTGGCAATGATAAACTTCAGTTCCAAATTTAGTTTCTGAAACTGGGGTTCGGCTACAGTTCTTTTACTCCAGGAAGAAAATGTCTACATATAGACCATTTTCAGGGAGATGATAGTATTGAGAATCTTTAATACTTGACCTGAGTGGGTGTAGAGTACATGGATAGACAGCTGACTGGGAATCAGAAACTGGAATCAATGAGCTTTGCCACGAAATAACTGTGTGATCTTGGCAAGTCACAACTCTTGTGGAACTCATTTTTCTCATCTATAAAATCAAGGTTAAGGCAAGATGATTGCCAAGTCTCATCTCATACTAAAATTCTTTTCCATATACATTCAGTGGCCAAGCCCAGTTGGCAAATTCTGAAGATCCGGAGTCTAAACTTGACACTTCCAACGAACCTGATTCACTCTAACAGTTCTGTATTTCTTTACACTTTTTTGGAAATATATATACAAGATGCTGTTATTATCTCCCTGATTCTAACACCAAATTTAAATAATTAATTATAATATTTTCCCTTTTATAGGAGTAAGAAGATACGTTTGAGTTTTGAAAACATGCCTGTAGGTCCTATCTCAATGCAAAAAGTACTGGCTATATCAAGACTAAGCTTTCTTCTGCTTAAATCAATGGATTTTGTCCTAAACATTTTTTTTTTTTTTGCTTTTGTTTTTGTTTATTTGATTTTTATTCTCATTCATGAAATCATAGACCTCACATGGAAAAACTGACATGATTGGATATCCGGGCCAGGTAAACAACAAGCACTCTGTAGATACTCGTTTAATATAGAACAAGTTGAGCGGAGGTACCCACCAAATTCTGCTATGCTCAAGCTCATTGTCAGCACTGAGGAAGAACTAAAGATTTCAGAGGGGGAATATAAACTTATGTAATTACTATTACAGGTGAACTCTTAAAAATTTACTTATAAATTCACAGTTTAGGGGTGTTTTTTTTCTACAGCAAATTCAGATGGTTTGCATACCATATTTGCAGTCAAACAGGATGTTTTTTTAATTACCGTATTTTTTTTGCAAATAACATGCCCACGTAGATAATGTGTGTTAATGTGCACATATAACACACACAGCACGCCTAGGAAAATAGTGCACGAGCGGTTGCGCGGCTGGCAAAAAAAGTATCGTGTGTGTTATTTGCATAAAATACTGTATGTTTTTGTGCTATTTGAAGATGAGACCTATAGCGGTATCCTTTGAGATTTGCAATTGCTCTAAATGCACCTAATTTCACTTAAAGCTAAAAGATTCAAGAAAGCTAATTAATGTACTCAGGGTTCTACATGAAAAAATAAACAGAAAAGAAAATGCCCAAATCAGGCCTGAAGTCAAATGTCAGGTACTTCTGAACTGGTGATTTTTAAAGTCTGGCTAGAAGGTAATGTCTCCCAAGGTATTGAAAGCTGTGTTGTTATCTGGGGAGGGCTGTTAATGGGTGGTGTGACCTTGGGCAAGTCACTTAGTTTCCTGTTTATAAAATCAGGAACCTGAACCAGACAGCTTTCCCAGATCTAAATTTCTATTCCTCTGAGTCTAAGAATTAATGCTTTCTTGCAGATGAAGCTTACTCCTGTCACAGACTGGCTTGTTGTTACAATACGGGGCAGTTCAAATATAACCCAAACAAAATCCTGTCTTGCATAGCATGAAAACAATGTCAAGAGCAAGCTTGATTTCCATGGGAATTAGGTACAGCCTCAGATTTCAGCATAATTACGGGTTCCCACCAACAGTGCCCTGGGTTATCCTCCACACTGCTCAGCTGTGCAGTAAATCTCCAGGATGTGAGATCAGTGCTCGCCCTGATAAATAAATGAATCAACGTCCAGCAGATACACTAAGTCGTCAGCTCCCTGCTCCTCAGTCTCCCTGCCCTGCCAAATTCCTATGGAAACAAACAAACAAAAAAAGCCAGAAGAGAAAGGAAAGCAGAAAATATTTGAGGTCCACTACATGACTACAATCGCCCTACATTTTATCAGCATCATTTATACCTGCCCTCCCATCTAGCGAACTATTTTCAGCACAGAGGCCATTGCTTATTTTAGTAGATCTATTAAACCATGTATCCTGTTAGGCACTTTCTGTTAAGGAAGTTATTCCTTAAGCCCAGACAGCTGTTTTCTCAAACATACCTTTAGGAATAAGGGGACAGGAAGCCTGAGAAGACATTGTTAGCTCCGTACTACCTCCTCACAACTACAGCACAAGAAAGATAAACTCAAGGAAATTATCTTCCTAGTAACGGACCAGTAGCACCACCTTGTACTGCAGACAGTCATTTTATTTCATTACTTGGTCATTATACATCCTGGATAATTATGCTTTTTATTCTAATTTAATTTTAATTAAGCCCAATGTGTTTAACTTTCAAGACCTAACACTCAAACCTGCCAGACACTAGCCTGTGGTTAGGAATGCAGGACTCCTGGGAAAACATCTGGCCTCGTTCTGAATAAATGCCCGAATTCATTTTATTTCCATCTAAAACCTCTCTGGATGTCCTTCCTAAAGCAATGTATGCTGTGCATACCTTATTTTAAAATAAAAATAGAGTGAGAAGCGGCCATTAAGAAAACTACGAATAGAGAAATGCTTAATGCATTACCACTCAAATAATTACTAAAATTATCCTATTATTTTAAAGAACCACACATCAACCCAAGGATTCCAATTTGACAAAACTGTTTTGAACGGACTGCAGCCATTTTTGGCTCTCTTGTTATTCTCACATTGTCATTCTTAAATTTATTGATTCGCTACAGAGTGCAAAATATTGAAAAGTCTTTCTATGTATATGTATACTTACCATGTAGTTTGGAAACTGTGGTGGCATAGTAGTTAAGAGCTATGGCTGTTAACCAAAAGGCCAGAAGTTCAAATCCACCAGGAGCTCCTCAGAAACTCTATGGGGACAGTTCTACTCTGTCCTATAGGGCCGCAATGAGTCAGAATCTAATCGACGGCAATGGGTTTGGTTTCGGATCATGTGGTTACTAAGGGACCCAAATCATAACAATAAATGTCATGGGAATATCTCAGCTATAAATTAATAGTTAACAGCAACTATTGGTCTTTTGCTAATACATATGTACATACGCACACATGTGCACATGTATGTGGATGTATACATGTGTATTTATGTATATATATATATATATATAAATATATATATATAGTGGACAGTAAGTAGGGAGTACTTCCATTTCAATTTGTGGACTATGCTTGGGAATAAGCAAGATACCCAAACACACAGATGCAACTCTACTCTAGCCGTGAGGAATCCTATGGTATTCTCATAGTCTCCCTTCTCTATTGTATAGAGCCAGAACCTCCAAGAAAATAATTTTATCTAATTCTATGCATTTTCTTTTTGTTTAGTGCTGAAAAGTTGACAGACCATGAACCCAACAGCTGATAAAATGCTGAAGCATCCAAGATAAGTGGAATTGGAGTTCACTTGAATTTAGGAGGGGAGGACATGATACAGTTCCTGTACCTCCCCATGTTCTCCTTCAGAAGACTGATCGCCAAATAAGAGTCTGCATTTGTTGTGTGAGTAATTACAAATGGTCCAAAGCAGTGTGTGTCCAACCCAAGGCCTTAGTCCTCAGAGTGCACTCAGCAACTCTCATAGGTAACGTTAGTTATATTCTAATCTGACACAGGCAATTAACTGGTATTTTATTTTGTGTAATAAACAACTCACATTTTTTTTTTTTTTTTTTTTTTTCAGTAATTCTTCTCAGCAAGTATTTCTGTGGAATACTGCCATGGTGTGTATTATATTCTCCTTTTCCAGTCCATTGGAAATATTTAAAATATGAAAAAAATGTTGAATTGTATAATTTACAGAAGATACAATATAACACATTTATCTAGTATTTGTTTGGACTGCAAAGAATCACTGAGAACTCCTGGATTATGTTCATTCACAAAAGCCATTCCACCTCATCATGTGTGAACTATGAGGCACGTGGAGATGCAAAAGTATGCCTCCGTTTCCTCATTTTCCCAAGTTCTTTTTAGTTGCCTGAAATTGATCCTCTTCACAATACACTGAACATGTCATTAGTGCACATTCCTGAATCCTTCCCCTCTCTCATCTAAGTCGCTAAAATCTAGAGGCTGCCAAGAGCATCTTCTCTGTGGAACACATTTGTAATATTTTTAACCTGGTGGTTCCACTTGACACCAATAACTCTGTAACACTATCACTTGGGCTACATTGATGAATAATTTGACACAACCTAAATACTTGTAAGCGTCCATTTTAATCATCCAACCTTGCCGTATCACCGAGCCTTAGCCCTTACGGACCTCCAGCCTCTAAGGTGGATATTAGCAAAGAGAAGTGGGTCACTGAGAGAGAGTCAGAGATAGGGTGGAGGTTAGGCATAACCTAGCAGAGAAACCAGGCATCGCTGAGAGCCATGCTTACACTACCTTCTCATTCCCAAACAGGCTGTGAACTGCTCTCAGCAAACTGCTTATTTTCTGTGAAGTCACCTATATTTTTAGAGATTTGTACATGACTTCCCAGGTTTCTTCCTTAGAGTCAATAATACATAAATTACAGGGATGCTATAAAAACAGCAAGGCCACTTAGGTTACACAAGAAATCTTTTATTACATTTCTCTTTATAATATAGTTCATATGTAGAATGTCACTGGCTTTCAAGGAAAGGACTAATACCCCATCTGGAACTAAATCCACTTTAAAAATCCAGTTCCACTTCCAGCATGAGAGAATGAGGAGCTCCACAGTCCTGCTTCCCAATGAAACTGGTGAAAATTATGAAGGAAAAAAAAAAAGTATCTGGAAATGGACTTAAGAGCACATAACCAATGAAGAGATATTTATTCAAGAAAATCTACTAAAATATGGTAGAACAGTGAGAGTTTATGATATATGAATCAAGACCCATTCTCTTCCTTCCTTCTCCTAACTGAGTAAGGCAAAAACTCCACTCCAGGCTGATACAACCAAGAACGCAGGACTCTCTCTCCTCCCAGCTCAGAGTCAGAGGGCTACTTTCCTGGGAAGGGCAAAACTTCAGCTGCCTCCAGTTACGTGTTGCAGAAACTAAGTTCTAGGTGAGCAGGGCAAGAAGTGAAGATTTCCTTCTTCTGCCTAGTCCCTACTCATGTGACAGGGGCTCTACTTTGAGCCTGGCACCACTGACAATACTGGGGACTTGATTACTTTTACCTTTGCTGGTAAGGCAGAGGTACCATGTCGAGAGATGCAATCTAAGAATGGAGACTACTTCCATCCCTCTACCAGGTGCTCAGTTCCTAACATGTAGGTGTCACTCAGAGAGAAGGACACCAGTGTCCCCAATCCTAGCTCCCTAGCCATGTCTCGGGTATTTTTGCCTGGCAGTGAAGCAGGTCATAAAACAGAGAGCTCTAAATCTATTCCCAAAGGAATTGAATTAATTTGCAATAGAGTGTGAATGAGTGTAAGCTTAAGGGCACTCACAAAAAAAAACAGTGGAGGTTGTGGTGAAAGGCAGTTGGAAGGACAGTGGTAGATTCATTGGAGATATAGGCTAAACTAGCCAAAAAGCTGCCTAGTTTGCCAGAGAGAACTGGGAAAAGAGACCCTCCTGAATCAGAACGAATCTCAAATACTGACCTTAGGAACTATCCCTTCAAAGAAGTCTGAATCTGGTTAGGTCAGCCTGTGAAGAATTGTATGCATCAGGGCATTGTTGAAAATAATAGAGTGCTCAGGTCACAATTATTAGAGCTGAAAAGCTGAGTGTGGTCAGGGAAAAAGATAAAGAAAGCCATCAACACCACTGTCATCCCAAGGGTCTCAGGGCACGGCAAAGTCTGGGCCCTCTGAAGAGTGCCAGTATCCAGAGTTGCTACAACATATTATATAAAATGTCCAGATTCCAACAACAACAAAAGAAATCATGAGACATGCAAAGAAACAGGAAAGTATAACACATACACAAGAAAAAAAGCAGGCAACAGTAACTGCCTACGAGAATAATCAGGTGTTGGATTTAAAAGACAAAGACTTTAAAGCAGTGATTGTAAATGTGTTTAAAGAACTACAGGAGACCATGTTTAAAGAAGTAAAGTAAGGTATATGACAATGTTACATCAAATAAAAAATATCAATAAAGAGATAAAAGTCATATAAAAGAACCAAATGGAAATTCTAGAGTTGGAAAGTACAATAATCAAAATAAAAAGTTCAACAGTAGATTTGAACCAGCAGAGAAAGAATCAGAGAGCTTGAAGATAGATCAGTAGAGATTATGCAATCCAAAGAACAAAAAAGATAAAGAATGAAGTAAAATGAAAAGAATTTCATTAAAATGTGGGCCACATTTTAACCACACCAATATATGCATAATGAAAGAACCAGAGGAGAGCAGAGAGAAGAAGGAGCAGAAAAATATGTTTAAATAAATAATGGTTGAAAATGTCTCAATCTATTGAAAAACATTAATATACACATCCAAGAAGCTCAACAAACTCCAAGTAGGACAAGCACAAAGAGATCCACAAACAGACATATCATAGTAAAAATGTTGTATGTTTTCTGACCATAATAGAATGGCATTAGAAATAAAGAACAGAAAGAAATTTGGGAAACTTACAAATCACCCTAAAACACCAAGAAGTTAATGAAGAAATCAAAAGGGAATTTAGAAAATACTTTGAGATGAACGAAAATGAAAACACAATATACCAAATGTATGGGTAAAGTTAAAGCAGTGCATGATAGGAAATTTATAACAATAAACATCTACATTAAAAAAGGAAGAAAGATCTTAAATCAATAAGCTAACCTTCCACCTTAGACAGTAGAAAAAGAAGAGCAAACTATACCTGAAGCAAGCACAAGGGAAGAAATTATAAAGATTAGGGCATAAATTAATCAAATAAGGAACAGAAAAACAATAGAGAAATTCATGAAATGAAAAGCTATTTCTTTAAAAAGATAAAATTGACAAGCATTTAGGCAGATTAATAAAGAAAAAAAAAAGGAGACTCAAATTATTAAAGCCAGAAATAAAAGAGGGCACATTACAACAAACCTTACAGAAATAAAAAGGATTATAAAAGAATGATGTGAACAATCGTACAACAATAAATTAGACAACTAAGATGAAATTAACAAAGTCCTAGAAAAACACAAACTGTCAAAACTGACTAAAGAAGAAATAAATTGATTAGACCTATAACAAGTAGAAAGATTGAATCATTAATGAGAAAACTACCCACAAAGAAAAGTCCAGTTCCAGGTGGTTCCACAGGTGAGTACTACTGTCACAGCTTGAATTGTGTCCTCCCAAAATATGAATCAATTTGGTTAGGCCATGATTCCCAGTATTGTGTGGTTGTCCTCCATTCTGTGATCGATGTAATTTTCCTACGTGTTGTAAATCCTAATCTCTGCCTATGGTTAATGGGGCAAAATTAGATTATGTTAAAAAGGATTAGGGTGGGATGTAACACTCTTACTCAGGTCACATCCCTGATCCAATCAATGTAAAGGGAGTTTCCCTGGGGTGTGGCATGCATCACCTTTTATCTTACAAGAGATAAAAGGAAAGGGAAGTAAACAGTGATCTGGGGACCTTATACCAGCAAGAAAGCATGCTGTGAGCAGAGGGTGTTCTTTGGACCCGAGGTCCCCATCTGAAAAGCTCCTAGACCAGGGGAAGATTGATGACAAGGACCTTCCTCAAAAGCCAGAAGAAAGAAAGCCTTCCCCTGGAGCTAACACCCTGAATTTGGACTTGTAGCTTACTAGACTGTGAGAGAATAAACTTCTCTTTGTGAAAGCCATCCACTTATGGTATTTCTGTTATAGCAGCACTAGAAGACTAAGACAACTAGCAAGCATGTTAAAAAAAAAAAAAAAATTAATACAAATTCTTCACATATTCTTCCAAAAGGCAGAAGAGTTGATCATATCAATCAACACAGAAAAGGCATTTCATAAAGTCCAACACCCATTCCTGATGAAAACTCTCAATAAAATAGGAATAGAAGTGAAATTTCTCAACATAAAAAAGGACATCTATTTTTCTTTTATACATAACCAATGGCCAATATCATTCTCAGTGGAGAGAGGCTGAAAGCATTCCCCCTGAGAATAAGAACAGGACAAGGATGCCAGTTGTCTCACTCCTATTTAACATTGTTCTGGAAGTTGTAGCTAGAGTGATAAGGCAAAAAAAGAAATAAAGAGCATCCAAATTTGGAAAGGAAGAAGTAAAATGATACCTACACACAGATGACATGATCCTGTACATAGAGAACCCCAAAGATTCCACAAGAAAACCACTGGAACTAAGAGATTCAGTAGAGCAGCAGGATATAAGACCAACATACAAAATCACTGAATTCCTATACGCCAACAACGAGAACTTTGAAAAGAAAATCAGGAAAACAATACCATTTAAAATAGCCTCTAAAAAAGATAAAATACTTAGGAATAACTCTAACCAGGGACATAAAGACCTATACAAATAAAACTACAAAACACTCCTGCAAGAAACCAAAAGAGACCTACATAAATGGAAAAACATACCATGCTCATAGATAGGAAGACTCAATACTGTGAAAATGTCTGTTCTACCCAAAGTGACCTACAGATATAATGCAACCCCAATTCACACACCAACATCATTCTTTAAAGAGAAGATATAACTAATCACCAGCTTCATATTGAAAAGAAAGAGTCCCCAGATAAGAAAAGCATTATTGAAGAAAAAGAACAAAGTAGGAGGCCTCGCACTACCTGATCTCAGAATGTACTATAGAGCCATGGTAGCCAATACGGCCTGGTACTGGTACAACAACAGACGCATAGACCAATGGAACAGAATAGTTAACCCAGAAAAAAGTCCATCCACCTATGGTCAGCTGATCTTTGACCAAGGCCTAGAGTCCACTAATTGGAGAGAAGGCAGCCTTTCTAACAAGTGGTGCTACTAGCAAAACTAGATGTCTATCTGTAAAAAGAGAAAACTGGACCCATACCTTACACCATACACAAAAACTAACTCAAAATGGATCAAAGGTGTAAATACAAAACCTAAAATGATAAAGATCATGGACAAAAAAAATAGGAACAATGCTAGCGGCCCTAATGTATGGCATAAATTCAATACAAACAGTAACTAACAATTCACAAGCGCCAGAAGATAAACTAGAGGACAGGAGCTCCTAAAAATTAAACACTTATGCTCATCAAAAGACATTTCCAAAAGAGTAAAAAGAGAACCTACAGACTGAAAAAAATTTTGTGGCTACAACATATCCCACAAGGGTCTAATCCCCAAAATCTATAGAATATTTGACCACCTCATCAACAAAAAGACAAATAATCCAGTGAAAAAACGGGCAAGGGATAGAACAGACACTTCACCAAAGAAGACATTCAGGCAGCTAACAGACACATGAGGAAATGCTCATGATCTTTAGCCATTAGCGGAATGTAAATCAAAACTACAATGAGAAACCATCTCATCCTGACATTACTGGCATGAATCAAAAAAAGAAAAAACAGAAAATACTAAATGTTGGAAAGGTTGCGGAGAGATTGGAACTCTTACGCACTGCTGATGGGAATGTAAAATGATACAACCACTATAGAAAATGATACGGCTCTTCCTTCCTTAAGAAACTAGAAATAGAAATACCATATGATCCAGAAATTCCACTCCTAGGATTATATCCTAGAGAAGTAAGAGCTGTCACATAAATGGACATATGCACACTCATGTCCGTTACAGTACTTTTCACAATAGCAAAAAAATGGAAACAACCTAAGTGCCCATAAACAGACGAACGGATAAACAAACTATGGTATATACTCACAATGGAATAATATGCGATGATGAATCCGTGAAACATCTCACAACATGGATGAATCTGGAAGGCATTATGCTAAATGAAATAAGTCAATCGCGAAAGGACAAATATTGTGAGACCACTATTATAAAAACCCAAGAAAAGGTTTACACACAGAAAAAAAAAATCTTTAGCGGTTACGAGGGAGGGGAGGGATGGGGAGGAGAAGACATTTACTAGAAAATAGACAAATGTTAACTTTGGTGAAAGGAAAGACAACATACAATACTGGGGAAGCCAGCACAACTTGACCAAGGTAAAGCCATAGAAGCTTCCTAGACATACCCAGACACCTTGAGGACAGTGTTACTGAGGCCTAGTGCTGGGTTCCATGGTCTCAGGGGACACCTAGGTCAATTAGCATAACATAGCTCACAAGAAAATGTTCTACGTCCTACTTTGGTGAGTAGCATCTGGGGTCTGAAAAGCTTGCAAGCGGCCATCTAAAATACATCTATGGGTCCCATCATGTTATGATTTGTCATATTAAAAATAGAACCTTAGGCTAAAGGAAAATCCTAGACAAAAGGAAAGGACTGAGATGAAATAAAGAGAGCAAGAATCTAAAAGGACACAGAATCCAGCTCATTTTGATTCAACCTATAAAAATTTACATACAGTACAGTTTTTGCAAGGTAGACTTCTCCACTCTTTGGAAAGTTACAAAAACTTTGAACAAACCACTACTAAGCCCGCTCTCAGCTACCAGAAGAGTTCCTTCATGTTTGTTCTTGCCTTTACTGCCTCCAGTAACAAAAAGTACATCTATTGCTCAACTCTTAAGTGTAAATGCCACTAAGCTTGCTTCTTCTCCAATGATAGTATTAGCATGTTTCTAAAAATGATATAAAAAGTATTTCTCTGACTAAAATTGCAACAATAAGGCTAATTGCATATTATTTCCAAGCTAACACTACCAAAAGAATAAAAATTCAGGAAATAATACAGAACAACAACATTGAAAACAAAAATCCAACAGAGATAATTCAAATAAAAGGATTTTAAAGAGGGAGTTATATAAAGAATTGTGGAAAAGGCTAAGTTAACTACCAAGGGATGCTGAGACTTGCTGAGACTACCGGGCTTGGAACAGCAAGAAAATTGTTAACACCACTAGGGCTGATGCGGAAAGGGTATGAAAAGCACTGTCACAGCCCAGTGATAACATCAGCCTTGAGGGAAAGGTCAACCAGTAGGACCTGTAGTCATTGAAGGACACAGATACTAATGGAAAAAAGGCAACAAAAGGGAGAAAGTGAGGGAAATTGTCCCAGACCTCTCACTCTCTCTCTCTCTCCTCTGGTCTTTGATTTCCAGCCAGTGTGTTCCACTGGCCAAATTTAAGAGAAAACCACTAACCAGGGAGACCAGGGAATAAAGTCTGTAGGGGATGACTACTTTGAGCACAAGTGAAAGAAGAAAAAGACTAGCAATTTATCTGTTAAAGCAAACGTGGAGTAAGTACACCTAGGTACTTGACTAACTGTAATAAATAAAATGACATATTGCATTGGGCAGATCTGCTAAAAAAAGATCTCTTTAAAGTGTTCAAAAGCAAAGACGTCACTTTGAGGACTAAGGTGCTCCTGATCCAAGCCATGATATTTTCAATCGCTTCATGTGCGTACAAAAGCTGGACAATGAATAAGGAAGACTGAAGAATTGATGCCTTTGAATTATAGTGTTGGTGAAAATATTGAATATACCATGGACTTCTAGGAAAATGAAACCCTAGTGGCCCAGTGGTTAAGAGCTATGGCTGCTAACCAAAAGGCTGGCAGTTCAAATCCACCAGCTGCTCCTTGGAAACCCTACGGGGCAGTTCTACTCTGTTCTATTGGGTTGCTATGAGTTGGAATCGACTTGACGGCAATGGATTGGGCCAGAAGAATGAACAAGTCTGTCTTCGAAAAAATATAGCCTGGAGAAGGACATCATGCTTGGCAAGGTAGTCAGTGAAAAAGAGGAAGACCCTCTTGATTGACACGGTGGCTACAACAATGGGCTCAAACAATTGTGAGAATGGTGCAGGACTGGGCAGTGTTTCATTCTGTTGTATATAGGGTCACTATGAGTTGGAACCAACTCAATGGCACCTAACAACAACAAGGTACTAGGAAAAAGGAACCCAGAAATCTCAGGAGACATCTCTGGACCAAATATTCAAGACCCAGATGTAACCCAGTGCTGTCGAGTCAATTCTGACTCACAGCGACCCTATAGGACAGAGTAGAACTGCCCCATAGAGTTTCCAAGGAGCACCTGGCAGATTCAAACAGATGACCCTTTCCTTAGCAGCCGTAGCACTTAACCACTATGCCTCCAGGGTTTCCAAGACCCAGATGTAGCTGCCAACTTTTAGCAGATTCCAAGAGGCAGTCCCACAGATGAACAGGATCTTTACCTCCCCATGGTATCTCCTCATGATCTTACCTCTAGTGAAAAGCCCTTCTTTCATGGTGATGCCCTATCCCCCTGGACTATACATTATAATTTTCCCAGAGAGAAATTCAGAAGCTGAAGTAGACAAATAGACATTCCTTGTATGGAGTCTAGGTAATATATTAAAAAAAGGTAATATACTGGAATGCTTAATCAGACTGAAGGAAGCCTGGTTGTTGAGAACCAGCCATATCTGGTTATCTCAAAAAAAAAAAAAAAAACCTGTTACCATGGAGTTGATTCTGACTCATAGCGACCCTATAGCTATCTAAGTCGGAGCTAAAGAGCCCCTACTATGATGGTTATGGCAAGAGGCGACTGTCTCTCCTTTTTCCTTGAGGCTACTGCCTATACATAGAATAACCATCTCTGGTATATTTGCCCAATTTAGTCTCAAAATTCAGGGCCCCTTAGCCCATTTTTTTTTTTTTTTTTTAGCCCATTACCCTTAAATTGTCATAATAGTTAAGGCTCTATTATTGAGTACGGTGCAGAAGTCCTCACAGAACGGATTCAAATCTCCACACTGCCTAAGTCCTTGATAGCAGAGTAAGCAATTGTGAAGAACACTGTGGCATTTGGCCTATTATACTATACCAACATCACTGTGCCTCTGTCGGTCAGGGTCACAGCAGGAGAAGAATCCCATTCAGATGACTCCATGGAAGAGACTTTAATGAAGGGACCATTTCAGAAGCATGTGTAGGGTCAAGGGAGCCAACAGAGGATTTAAGGCACCCAGAAATTTTTAATTGTGGGAGCCTATTACCACCCTTAAAGAAAGAGGGACAGTGGTGTCAGGAGGTGGAGGTAGGCAGTGGATAATGTTACACGAACCCTACGAGACAGATGGAAGTCTACACAGTTACTTCCAAACAAGAGATGTAGGAACAGGGAAGGGAAGTTGAATTCCCCTACCTGTCTCATCTTCTGCCTTCTACTGTCTTGCTGACCCCTCCCATTAGCCACATCTCACTCCTTGTTGGTGGCAATGTTTCCTGAGTACACAGCAAGATAGAGAAGGACAGATTGTGTGGGGGGGGGAATTAAGAGAAAGGGGCAAATGGAAAATAACCAGCACAGAATCCCTTCTTAATACGCCACTAAAACTACTTTATAATTGGTAAAATATTGGGAGAAGCCTATATTTGAATCCTTTCCAAGGGGACCCAATTACTGAAGTGCCGAAAGATCCTGCTAGTGATATAACAAATGCCCAGTCAAATCTGACAACAGCATTATAGTTTCCACTTTAGTGCTAGCACTGACGGCTCAGGCACAGAAATACTAAGAATACAACTCATTTGTGTAAAATGCTCCACATCAAATACTGTATATTGTATATGCGTGCATCCATTTCTGGCTGATCAGTAAGCTCTTCCAAAAACTCTTTGGTAGTAACTCAACTTTATTCCCTGAATTAACTCAAGTATAGGACACTATTTTGAAAGAGCAGGATCGTTGCTGATGAAAATTATTTTAAATACAAATTGAGTACTATGATTTGATATCAAAGTACAGCGGCTAGGGATTTTCTATGTCCCCTTTCCCCCGTTTAGCACACACAAAATTATATGTCTCCTTTGCACTGTAGTTTCGTTACTTCTGTCACATCATAAACAATATGATCAAAGAATGCCCCTACGGTAGAATGCATCCTTTTTCTAAATTTGGTATTTTAATGGCTTTTGACTTTACATCATGAACAGCAAAAATAAGCCATGTTTCAGCAAATTGTAAGAAGAAATATCACATTCCAAGTAAAAAATTCATTGAATTACAGCCTTCATACAGACAGCATCCCTACAGTCTCATCTTCAGAGACAATCGCTGTTCTGCCTTATGCTCTCTGGCTGTTAGAGCTACTTCTGTAAGTTTAACTCTTCTTGCGATATTATTTTGAAGCAAGCTGTTTACACAGTTTTCCTTTTAATGACTCCAGAGGCCTTATGCTTCTGATATTTTTATTAACATTGTAACATCTAGAACTGAAAGCAAAATATATTTTGCATTTTAAATATTTACTTGGATCTTTTATAATTGGTAATTTTATAATCTCACATGCCTTCGGAGGGGAAAAAACAGTAATATTTAAACATATCTTTTCTTGAAACACAGGGAAACTATTAATGGTTTCCACTTCAGGGCAAGTCCACATTGATCTTTCCTCTTGCCGCTGGATCTCATTGAAAGGGGCTGCTTATGTCGTAGCACTGAAAAACAACACATAGGGTAACATTGTATTCATGATCCAGCAACTGAGTAATTTATGTAAGATGAAAACAAAAGGATCATATTGATGGAACATTTAACTACGGATGAGGGGCCCATGGTCCAATACTGGTAGCAGAAGGGGCCTCTAGACAAATTAATGCATCAATAAATCGATGTAGTTGTATAATAGATACTGTGGAAACCAAATCAGTAATTTGGAATCCCATCTTAAACAGTTCTTCCATAGCTTAAAAAGAACAGATAGAATGTATGGGAGACAGCTTAAGAGACAAGAAAGATCAATCCAGGAGATACAAAATTTATTTATTAGAAGTATCAAGAGAAGAGAATGGTGACAAAGATAAAGAAATTTCTTAAGCTACAAACAGACTTCAATTATTAGGACAAAAGAGCTCACCAAATACTAGGAGGAGAGCATGGATGAAATGACAGAGAAACAATAAAGAAACAAGAATAAAAAATTTCTTGAGCTGAAGATAGACTTCAGTCATTAAGGGAAAAGTACCCGCCAGTTTGCTAACCAGGAATATTAAAGAAAGTACATACGTAAACATCTCCTTGCTAAAATTCTACAAAGAGAAGAACTCGATTCTCTAGATAGGAGACAAAAAGTTTACCTAGATCAGTAAGAGATTTAAGCTAACATCAGGTTTCCTTAATTGTAATTATAAATACTAGGAAAGAAACAATTTTGACAAAGTACTGGAGAAGAATGTGTCTTCAAATGTGTAGATTTAATGTATGTTTTTATGCCAAGACATAAAAGTAATATTGTAAAAACAAATATATCTATGTGAAACATGTTTTCCAATTACCTTCTCTGACATAAACATATTAAACTGAGTTAAAGATTTACAACTCTTCCCATAAAGAAATTATTTTGGTTTCCTCCTCTTTGATAAAGATTATTAATCATCTTGGACTTTCCAAGATGTAGACTATAACACCATAACAATAATAAACTATATTATGAAGGAGCTCCAAAAGCGCAGTGAAAAAGTAACTAGATCTTAAAATAGAAATAAGCACACTTCATCATATTCATAAACTCAGATATAAAAGGACTCACAATTGCTAATAAATCCGGTATGTTATTAAAAAATATGTATTTAATAAATGGAACCTAATTTGTATTAACCATCATGTAGGAAGCATGAAATAATAAAAATTAAAAGAATGCATATATACATCTATATATAAACCTTCACAGTTACCAAGAGCCTTTCCTTATAGTTCCCATTCCCCTGATAATTCTGAGGAATCGTTTCCACTCTCCTGGGAATCCCCTTCTCTCATCATCAATAACAACGCAAAAGACATGGTCAGTGGGTAATTACATTTCCTCAGATTTTTCCTTTTGAAGCTGATATACTTCACCCTCTTTTATAGTCCCAAAGTCACAAAAGGCTCTCAGACATATTATTCATCTGTTATTTCCACCTATTTAGACTTTAGGGAAATGGCTATTTACTATGAGATCATTTGGAGAACATACCATTTCAGAATATTTATTTTAGATCACATGTATGATCATCTCACTACAAATAGTATGGGTATAGAAATAATTTGTACCACCACAAATATCCATGCAAACAAAAAAGTCTTCCATATTACACAAATGTTAACTCTTCAAATCAAATGCATATGAGTTTTCCTTATTCTATTTTCCTAGAACAACAGCTATCATACTGAATAAAAAGCATTTCACGTATCACGCTCAGTAATTTAGTTAGCTTTGTCTCTCTCACACACACACAATTTACATACACAATTTGCAAATTACCACTCACCTTAATTTATAATTTTTAATTCTACCGGGTTAAAGTTAATTAAAACATATCCACACACTCACACACACAATCCCAAAACAATCGCATAAACACTAGTGTCACCATGACTCCAGGCATCCTGATATAAGATGACCGAATGAAAGGACCCATTGTTTTACAAAGCAGCCTAAACATTTAGGTGAAAAGCATGCTATAAAACTAATACTACATTGCTGAAGAAAAATTAATAACAATGTAGAGAATAGCTTTCCATCTCTACCGCTCCTGTGAGCATTCTAGGTAGACAAGCTAAACATCAACCCGTGCTTCTTTTCTCTCTATATTTTTAAGTGTTTCCCCATCCTAGAAACACTTCTTTGAACCAATATTCAGCTAAGAACCTCATGCTTCTTGACCATTTCATGTGATCTTTGAAAACCCGTTGAGTTTGGCCTTTGTTGTCTTTGCATTAGAAAGTAAGCCTCACATTCATACACAGCGACAGTGGTAGTCTCTATCAGATTCCTCCCACTGTCTTCTGAGGTAGGGGGAGAGGTCACCAGGTGTACATTTCCTATTCTATATTGTTTTAAAGCTTCCCTTGCTTGTAACAAATACTTTCCTATCTTCTAGTTTCTCTGGTAGCACTGAATCTCTTGAGATTTCTTTGAAAGAGGTAGTATCAGATTAAAATAACTTCTTCTTTCAGTGTCTTCTCTGTAAAGAAGTGAAAAACCTTAGATGGTGAATATCGTATTGTTTGCCTGATAATATCACCCTTAATGCTAAAGTAATGTAAGTGGTCTTTTCACCCAGTCAGCACATGTCTTGTGCTTTTTTCTAAGGTCAGCAGCTCAAGGCAGCTGCCCCTGTTTTGATATCAAAGCAGAAGCTCCCATAATCTAAGTTTCAGAAGCTGTTCCTTTTAGTTACAATAAATAATGACGGAAGGGGGGGATTATAAAGAGAACTCAACTTACCATCCTTCCTCTCACATCCTGACTGAAATAAACACTTAGAAATGCATTTTATATTTTGGAGAAGAAAAATAAAACTTGTTTTCTCAAAGCGCATGTTCCAAAGCCTTCCACAGTGTATTTAGAGAAAAGGTGTTGCCACTTATTGAAAAGTGTGACTTCATACCAGGAAATAGGATAAATTGTGGAAGTTTTAGCCCTTTAAACATATTTTATACACCTAAGGTGGCTCTTCCTCCAGATAGTGAAGACCCACAAGAGAAGGAGACAAAGTAAATTTCTAACATGGAGAAGAGACTGCTTTAGCAGATAACCTCAGATCCAATTTTCTTTCCTTTCTATGTTTTAAAGTTTTCCCAGAGATACTCGTCTCTCATTTAACAAATAACGACCAAGCAGCTATTATGTTTCAGGCATTGTGCTACATGCTGAAGGCTTAATAGTGAACAGAGGCAGGAGTAGCCCCTTTTACAAAAAGGTCATGGGTGCACAGTGCCAAGTCCACTCTGTCCAGATACTCTCATGAGGCAGTGCTAGACATGACCCGTGATCATTGGGACGCACTCAGTTTTCACAACGAAGTCCATCTAAATGTATCCTGCTCAATGGCTGAGAATTCTGGTATCAAGAGACTTCAGTAAAAAAATTGAAATGTAAATTTTAGAAAATTCTTTCTCCTGTCAGACGATTTCTATAAAGCTCTAGCATGTCCCAGAAACCAGAGATAAAAAATGTTCCCATGAGACTCATAAATTATTAGAAACACTAAAGAAAATGGCCAAGTTTCCAAAAGCTACATATTTTCCTAAACTTTATCTGAAATTCTGGTCATACCATGAGCCCAGTTAGAAAACAAAAAATAACCTACACATGAACCTTGGATATTACAGTGGTCTAATATTTCTAATAGGATTCATAGACAAGACTAAATTTTCTTTTTAAGATGTGTGGGTGGAGACAAACTACTGCTACTTTAAAGATAAACTTTGAACTTAAAGTACAAATTTTGGTTTCTCCCCTTTATGTTAGCACAATACACTTGGCTTCCCCTCTTTTCCATACTGTCTTGAAATGGCCTGCTTTCCTGTCTATTTCCCCCAAAGTCCAACATCTTTATGAGGATTAGATAGATAGATGGATGGATAGATAGACCAGACAGACAGATAGCTGCCGTCAAGTTGACGTCTACTCATGGCAACCCTATGTGCATCAGAACAAGATGGTGCCTGGTCCTGCACCACCTTCATAATCGCCAGCATGCTAGAGTCCATCGTTGTGGCTACTGTGCCATTCCAACTCATTGAGAGTCCCCCACACCCTCTCTGACCCTCTACTTCACCAAACATGATGTCCTCCTCCAATGGCTGACCCTTCCTGATGATGTGCCCGGAGCAAGTCAGTTGGACAATGGTCTGTTGTGATCCATAAGGTTTCCACTGGCTAATTTTCAGAAATAGATCCCCAGGCCTTTCTTCCTAGTCTGTCTTTAGTCTGGAAGCTCCCTTGAAACTGTCCACTATGGATGACCCTGCTGATATTTGAAATACTGGTGGAATAGCTTCCACTATCATAGCAACACACAAGCCACCATAGTATAGCAAACTGACCTACAGGTGGTGGTATGAAGCAAGGTCCATGTCTGTCCTGTCTGTCATTGTATATCCCAGTGCCCGACAGAGTAGTACCTGGAAAATACGTGGCACTCACAAATATTTTTGAAGAAATGAATAGACAATAAATTAGCATGTACTTTAAAAATCATTACATAACTATCTGTATCTTAAATAAATTTTATTTTATTTCTGTTTATTTTTAATTTTCATGTCTATTAAATATGAAAGTCAAAGTAGTTAATGCTAAGAGCATGAGCCTGGGTCAGACCTCCTAGCTCAAATCTCAGCCCTATCAGTGACTTCAAGTTACCTCAGGTTACTTCTCTGCAGCTCAGTCTCCTCACCTGTTACATATCATCTTCCTGCGAGTAGTTGTGGGCATAATGTAAGAGAATTACTGTCAAATATGTAGCAAAATTCTCACGTTAGCTGCTTTTTTTTTTTTTTGCCACTACTGTTTTCATTAGCAAAAGCAAGCATGTAATAAAACAGTGCTCCCCACAGGTGCAACCAGACCTTTGGCCCACGTAGTTCATCACTCAGCGCCTCAAACCAAAAGCTTCCATGTTCAACGTTATTCTCTTTCTGTGTAAGTAAAGCAGGTATATTTAGGCCAGGGTCTCACTGAGGGGGGGCTGTCTTATCATCTCCCAGAGCAAATGAAATAGTCTATAAACATGTGCAAATGGCCCTAAATAAATCTAAAGTCTAAAGTTTTATTGGCATAAAACTAAATTCTTAATTGCCAAATGCCTGTTTTGATGAGTTGGCTTGTAAAGATTACTGTTAGCTGAGGATTTTTAATGATGCAGTTCACAAAACAGTACAAGGTCATATAAAGAGACTTATTATACCCTTGTTAACCTCAGCAGTTACTTTGTCTCTTTTGCTTAGAGAATTGGTCATAATTTGGTTATAATTTTAGCCCAAATTCATTATTCTTCATGGAGCTAAGCTGAATAATGGAAAATAATTCTCCTCATAGCAATAACAACAGTAAGCCACTAACTACAGTTAGATTGAGTCAGGCAACCTCTAATTCTACCAGATGTGTAGTGGAAACTGCCTCGAAATTGTGTACACTGTAATCAATGCTGATCTTGCAAAGCACTAAAAAAAAAAAAAAAAAGCCCAGTACTTAGTGGAAATACAGGAAGCAGCTCCCTGCACCATGCCGAGCTCTCTATTCACTAGTTGGAAGGCTGTTCAGATGGGCTGACCTTGTATCCTAGAACTCATGGTGTGTCCTCAGGCAAATGTACAAAATCTTGCAATGACTAACTGACTTATTAAAAAAATTAGGGCTCCATTGCAATACACTTTGTTAATGAAAATTATAAAACAATGTACTGACAAGCTAGGACACATATGATATCTTTGTGTCTCCTTCAGAATTTTGCTGCTCCTGATACAATAAGAGGTGGAAGAACGTCACATAAATGTTTATTTTGGGGCCTGGGAGAACTTCATTTCCTACAGCAGTCAACCAGGTGCAAAATGGGAGCACATGTGACAGACGACACCCTCGGGAAGCAGCTCCTGATGGATTGGCTGTAATTGTCCTCACGTCACAGAGAGGCACAAACAGTTGAACTTAGAAGTAGCAGTATTGGGTTTGTGTAACAAAGGAAGAATTTTTTAACCTAAAAAAAATGCTGCTGTTTTTAGGCTTTTCACTTTCAGAGATTTTACCTCAAACTAACACAGCTTATGCCCAAAAGCAGACACATTATTTCTTTCTGCTGTCTACTCAGATGAAGTCGCTATTTCAGAAGTAACACAGGCTTTACTAGAACAAATATTTCTCCATTCCATGTTCTAGCTCCATTTCAAATTTCTGCATAACCTATCTACAGAAACTTAAAAGGAACAAAATAGTATTTAATTTAACCAGAAAACACCGTGCTATACGTGATATACTTTCTTTCAGAGCTGGCACTTGTGTGATATTAGTGGGTGCTGACTTTCCATGGGGTAGTTTAACAAGCCCATATCTGGAAATTTATACCAAAGAGACAACCATTGTGCACAGATACATGAATGAAGATGTTGACAAGTTTTTTAAATCTAAACATCTGTGTTGCTGTTGCTGCTGTTAGACACATCAAGTCTATTTCAACTCATAGTAAGCCAATGCGACAGGGTAGAACTGCCCCATACAGTTTTCTAGGCTGTAATCTTTACAGGATCAGATAGATAAGTCTTTCTCCCATAGAGCCATTGGGTGAGTTCGAACAACCAAGCTATCGGTTACCAGCTGAGTGTTTGGTTAAATTAAGAATTTAACAAAACCATGCTTGGATCAAGACCTCAGGATTTTTAATTTATTATGATCTTTTATATATATAATATATATATATATTTTATATATATACATATATATGCTTAACTTTTTTTTACTTGTTTTCAAACTGGACTTTTGTTTGTTTTATTGTGCTTTAGGCAAAAGTTTACAGCTCAAGTTAATTTCTCATTCAAAAATTTATACAAACTGTTTTTTGACATAGGTTGCGATCCCCATAATGTGAAAGCAAGCTCACCCTTTCCATTACTGGCTCCCTGTGTCCATTTGTCCGGTCCCTGTCCCTTCTTGCCTTCTCATTCTGCTTTTGAACAGAAGCTGCCCATTTGGTCTCATGTATTTGAGTCCTCATGGATGCTATTGTTTGTTTTATTGGCCTGTCTAATCTTTCACTGGAAAGTGGGCTCTGGAAATGGTTTCATTTCTAGGTTGGCAGAGCATCCAAGGGCTGTAGTTTCAGGGGTTTCTCCAGTCTCTGTAAGACCAGTATGTCTGGTCCTTTTACGTGAATTTAAATTCTGTTCTACATTTTTTCCCCACTCTCTCTGGGACTCTTTTTTGTGATGCCTGTCAGGTCAGTTGTTGGTAGTAGCCAGGCACCATCTAGTTCTTCTGGTCTCAGGCTGGTGGTGTCTCTGGCTTCTGCTGTCCTATAGCCATTTAGGCTAATATTTTCCTTGTATCTTTGATTTTTTTTGTTCTCCTTTGCTCCAGGTGGGATGGGACCAATAGATGTATCTTAGATAGGTGCTCACAAGCTTTCAAGACCCCAGACACTACTCACCAAAGTGTGATGTAGGACATTTTATTTACGAACTATGTTATGCCAACTGACCTAGGTGTCCCCCAAGACTATGGTCTCCAGTCCCCATATGCTTAACATTTATAATAAGTAGATCTTCCAATCAGAAATGTATAAGATTAATGTGCTTGGCTGCTAACCAAAATGTTGGCAGTTTGAGTTCCCTCAAAAGCACCTTGTTAGAAAACCTGGCAGTCTACTTCTGAAAAATCAGCTACTGAAAACCCTATAAACCACAGTTATACTCTGACACACATGGTGTCACCACGCATCAGGGTCGACTCAATGGCAGCTGGTTTGGTTTTAAAGAATAAGCAATGTACGGAAAATAAAGAGTGAGAGAAAGCAAGCAAAATAGCACCAATTCTGGAAAGATATTCACTAAAATGTTAACTTACAGTTGTTTGTATGTTTTAATTATATAAACATGATGATGTTTAAATTAAATTATTACTAATTATACATAAAGGAGAGCAGTGAGAGATGAAGCTAGAAATAAAATGACAGACTATATAGAATGTTTTGAGGAAGTTGGTTCTTACCATGAGTAAGACCTTGAAAGTAAAATTTATGCTGAAGATAATTCAGAAATGGTTGTGGAAGTACACTGAGAGGGAACTAGCAGAAACTCTAGCTGGATTCAAGAAGGACATGGAATGAGGGACATCATTGCTGATGTCAGATGGATCTTGGCTGAAAGCAGAGAATACCAGAAAGATGTTTACCTGTGTAAAGATATTTGATTTTGTGGATCATAACAATTATGAAGAACATTTCAAATAATGGTAATTCCAGAACACTTAATCGTGTTTATGCATAACCTGTACATGGAACAGGAGGCAGTTGTTCAAACAGAACATGGGGATACTACATGGTTTAAAATCAAGAAAGGTGTGCATCAGGGTTGCATCCTTTCACAATACTTATTTAATCTATATGCTGAACAAATAAGCTGAGAAGTTGGACTATATAAAGAAGAATGTGGTATCAGGATTTGGAGGAAGACTGCAATATGCAGACAACACAACCTTGTTTGAAAAAGCAAAGAAGACCTGAAGAACTTACTGATGAAATTCAAAGACTACAGCCGTTAGTATGGATTAAACATCAACATATAGAAAACAAAAATCCTCACACCTGGACCAATAAGCAACATCATGACAAACAGAAAATATTGAAATTGTCAAGGGTTTCATTTTACTTGGATCCCCAATCAATACCCATGGAAGCACACAAGCAAATGAAGACTCATTGATATTGAGTCTATTCTGACTCAGAGCGACCACATAGGACAGAGTAAGAACTGCCCCATACGGTTTCCAAGGAGAGGCTGGTGGATCTGAACTGCTAACATTTTGATTAGCAGCCGAGCTCTTCACCACTGAACCCAGGGCTCCAAGCACATGCAAGGAGCAGTCAAGAAATCAAATGACATTGCATTGGGCAAATCTGCTGCAAAAGACCTCTTTAAAGTGCTAAAAAAAAAAAAAAAGGAGAGAGAGAGAGATGTCACTTTGAGGACTAAGGTGCACCATACCAAAGCCATGGCATTTTCAATTGCCTCATATGCATGAGAAAGCTGGAGAATGAGTAAGGAAAACAGAATCGATTCTTTTGAATTATGCTGTTGGCAAAGAATATTGAATATACCATGCACTGCCAGAAGGAATAAATCTGTCTTAGAAGAAGCATAGCCAGAATGCTCCTTAGAAATGAGGATGGTGAGGCTTTCACTTACTTTGGACATGTTATCAGGAGGGATTAATCCCTGGAGAATGACATCATACCTGGTAAAGCAGAGGGTCAGTGAAAAAGAAGAATACCCTTAACAAGATGGATTGACACAGTGGCTGCAACAATGGGCTCAAACATGGCAAGAATTGTGAGGATGGCACAAGACCAAACAGTGTTTCATTTTGTCATACATAGGGTCACTACAAGTAGGAACCAACCTGAGGGCACCTAACAACAATAACAACAATCTGTTTTACTTAAGGCCAACTGATTTAAATGCTCATCATATGTAAATACACCACAGCAACAACTAGAATAGTGTTTGACCAAACAACTGGGCACCATAGCCTAGCCAGGCTGACAAATAAAATGAAGTATCACAGCAGGAGAAGCAGTAGTTAGAACCTGATACAGCTCCTGTGGCCTTAAGCTGGCCTCATAAGGCAGCCATTAGGCTTCTTCTCCTGTGGAGCCAGCATGATGTGGTTCTGGCTGGCTCATATCCAGTAGGAGAGCCAGGCATGTGGAGCCAAACTATTTGCTTCTAAACTATTTGTTATTAAACTATTTGTTCACATCAGAGGAGTCTAGCCATTGTGGTCAAGATGTTCAAGTGAGCATAGCCCACCGTTCTCTTAAAATACATAACTAAAAGCCAATTACACACACATACTTCAAACATAGCATTAATGCTTTAACTGCTGTGTTCTAAGCAAGTTGCAGCAGCTAACTTTATATCTTGGGCCTATAGGCATCACTTACATAGGAAGTCTGATGCCCAAAGAATCTTACTACAAAGCAAAAAGAGATTATTCAAGATAAACCTCACCAAGACACCTGGAAAAAGTAACAATGAGGGGAATTCATGTCAACATGTATATGACAGATATCTAATACTTTCCTGAAAGCAGGTTTGGTTAAAAGTGGAAGAAAGCAGGAGAGTCCTGAGTGTCTGAATGTGAAATGGGAGTGGGGGAGGGGGCATGCAAAACCCAACTTCACCGATTTCCAACCACATTCAGAGCTTAGCTTAGTGTTAGGGATCTTGGCCCATAGTATTCTTGTCACGATTCCTTATTTAACAAGGCTGCTGATTCATTGTTTTTGTTCCCAGGTAAAATATGTAAGGATTTTATAATAGTTCATCCATTTACTCATTTATATTTATTCAACTAATAATTATCATTATCTAGGAGTCCCTGGGTGGCAAAATTGATTAAAGCACTCAACTACCAACAGAAAGATTGGTGGTTCAAACCCACCCAGAGGCTTCTTAGAAAAGAGGTCTTGCAATTTACTTCCGAAAAATCAGCAATTGAA
This sequence comes from Elephas maximus indicus, assembly GCF_024166365.1. Taxonomy (NCBI): domain Eukaryota; kingdom Metazoa; phylum Chordata; class Mammalia; order Proboscidea; family Elephantidae; genus Elephas; species Elephas maximus. Next base: position 10,367,118 of record NC_064822.1, on the reverse strand, counting down.
AACCCTATGGAACACAGTTCTACTCTGACCCACATGGGGTTGCCATGAGTCGGAACTGATTTCATGGAAACAGGTCTTTGTGTGTGGATAAGTTCTACAGAGACTGATGAGTGAAGATCTTGTCCTGGTTATCAATGGTTTCCAAACTTAGTTGAAATCAGAAAAGGCAGTACATATAATTAATAATAATTGAAACATTATAATGTTTACATAATTAAAATATTCAAAACCGTGAGTTAACATTTTAGCGAACATTCTTCCAGAAACGTTGCTCTTTTGCTTGCTTTCCTGCTCTCTTTATTTTTTGTATGTTGCTTTTTTCTATTCTTTAGATAGTTCTAAATACATTTCTGATTGGAAAATAAAGACTTCCTCATTGCAAATATTAAAAATCTATGTTGTTGTTGTTATGTGCTGTCGAGTCGGTTCCAACCCATAGCAACCCCATGTACAACAGAACAAAACACTGCCTGATTCTGCACCATCCTAACAATCGTTGCTATGCTTGAGCCCATTGTTACAGCCACTGTGTCAGTCCTTCTCATTGAGTGTCTTCTTCTATTTCATTGACCTTCTACTTTACTAAGCATGATGACATTCTCCAGGGACTCGTCCTTCCTGATAACATGCCTAAAGTACATGAGACAAAGTCTTGCCATCCTTTCTTCTAAGGAGCATTCTGGCTGTACTTTCTCCAAGACAGGTTTGTTCCTTCTTCTGGCAGTCCGTCGTATACACAATATTTTTCACCTATACCATAATTCAAAGACATCAAATCTTCTTCTGTCTTCCTTATTCATTGTCCAGTTTTTGCATGCATATGAGGTGACTGAAAATACCACGGCTTGGGTGACGTGCACCTTAGTCCTCAAAAGTGACATCTTTGCTCTTTAACACTTTAAAGAGGTCTTTTGCAGCAAATTTGCCCGATGCAATGTGCCTTTTGATTTTTTGACTGCTGCTTTCATGGGTGTTGATTACGGATCCAAGAAAAAGGAAATTCTTGACAACTTCAATATTTTCTCCATTTATCATGATGTTACTTACTGGCCGAGTTGTGAGGACTTTTGTTTTCTTTATATTGAAGTGTAATCCATACTGAAGGCTGCAGTCTTTGATCTTCATCAGTAAGTTCTTCAAGTTCTCTTCACTTTCTGAAAGCCAGTGTCATCTCTATATAAAAGCAAAATGAACCCCTTGCTGTCGAGTCAATTCTGACTCATAGCACCCCTATAAAAAAAAAAACAGAACAGAGTAAAACTGGCCCATAGGGTTTCTAAGGAGTGGCTGGTGGATTTGAACTGCTGACCTTTTGGTTAATAGCCATAGCTCTTAACCACTGTGCTACCTACCAGGGCTCCCATCTGTATATGGCAGGTTATTAAAGAGTCTTCCTCCACTCATGTAGTCATGTTCTTCTTCATATAGTCCACCTTCTTGGATTATTTGCTCAGCATACAGACTGAATAAGTATGGTGAAAGGATACAACCTTAATGCACACCTTTCCTGATTTTAAACCACACAGTATCCCCTTGTTCTGTTCCAACCAAAGATATTGAGCTTCTCCATTGTCTCTTTCCACAGATGTACTCAGTTTGATTCCCGTACACTCCATCTTGGCGAGGTCCATGTGTATAGTCACCATTCATATTGTTTAAAAAAGGTATTTGCAATGAAGAAGTCATTGGTCTTGCAAAATTCTGTCATGTGATCTCCACAGTTGTTTCTATCACAAAGGTCATATTTTCCATCTACTGATCCTTCTCTGTTTGCAACTTTCAGATTCTAATTACCAGTAATTACCAATGCATCTTGATTGCATGTCTGACCAATTTCAGATTGCAGAAGTACGTAAAAGTCTTCAATATCTTCATCTTCTTGGCCTTAGCGGTTGGTGCGTAAATTTGAATAATAGTCATATACTGGTCTTCCTTGTTGTTGTTGTTAGGTGCTGTCTAGTTGGTTCTGACTCATAGAGACCCTATGTACATCAGAATGAAGCACTGCCTGGTCCTGTGCTATGCTCACAATCTTTGTTATGCTTGAGCCCATTGTAGCAGCCACTGTGTCAATCCATCTCATTAAGGATCTTCCTCTTTTCTGCTGACCCTGTACTTTACCAAGCATGATGTCCTTCTCCAAGGACTAATCCCTCCTGAAAACATGTCCAAAGTATGTAAGATGCATCCTTACTTCTAAGAAGCATTCGGGTTGTGCTTCCTCCAATACAGGCTTGTTTGTTCTTTTGGCAGACCATGGTATAGTCAATATTCTTCACCAACACCACAATTCAAAGGCGTTATTTTTTTTTTCTGTCTTCCTTATTCATTGTCCAGCTTTCACATGCATATGAGGTGACTGAAAATAACACAGCTTGGGTCAGGTACACCTTAGTCTTCAAGGTGACATCTTTGCTTTTCAACACTTTAAAGAGGTCGTTTGCAGCAGATTTGCCCAATGCAATGCGTTATTTGATTTCTTGACTGCTGTTTCCATGGCTGTTGATTGTGAATCCAAGAAAAATGAAATCCTTGACAACTTCAATATTTTCTCCATTTATCATGATGTTGCTTATTGGTCTAGTTATGAGGATTTTTGTTTTCTTTATGTTAAGGTGTAATCCATACTGAAGGCTATGGTCTTTGATCTTCATCAGTAAGTACTTGAAGTCCTTTTCACTTTCAGTAAGCAAGGTTGTGTCATCTGCATAACGCAGGCTGTTAATGAGTCTTCCTCCAGTCCTGATGCCCCATTCTTCTTCATATAGTCCAGCTTCTCCTATTATTTGCTTAGCATACAGACTGAATAGGTATGGTGAAAGGATACAACCCTGATGCAAACCTTTCCTGACTTTAAACTACGCAGTATCCCTATGCTCTGCCAAACAACTGCCTCTTGATCTATGTGAAGGTTCCTCATGAGCACAATTAAGTGTTCTGGAATTCCCATTCTTCACGTTATCCATAATTTGTTATGATCCACACAGTCAATAGATAGTCAATAAAACACGTAAACATCCTTTTGCTTTTCTCCGCTTTCAGCCATGATCCATCTGACATCATCAGTGATATCCCTGGTTCCATGTCCTCTTCTGAATCCGGCCAAATTTCTGGCAGTTCCCTGTCAATATACCGCTGCAGCTGCTTTTGAATGATCTTCAGCAAAATTTTGCTTGCATGTGATATTAATGATATTTTTGATAATTCCCACACTCCGTCGGATCACCTTTCTTGATAATAAGAATAAATATGGATCTCTTCCAGTCAGTTGTCCAGGGAACTGTCTTCCAAATTTCTTGACATAGATGAGTGAGCACTTCCAGTGCTGTATCCATTTGTTGAAACATCTCAATTGATAGTCCATCAATTCCTGGAGCCTTGTTTTTTGCCAATGCCTTCAGTGCAGCTTGGACTTCTTCCTTCAGTACCATCGGTTCCTGATCATTGGTACCTTTTGAAATGTTTGAATGTCAACAAATTCTTTTTAGTATAGTGACTCTGTGTATTCCTTCCGTCTTCTTTTGATGCTTTTTGCATCATTTAATATTTTCCCCATAGAATCCTTCACTATTGCAACTGGAGGCTTGAATTTTTTCTTCAGTTCTTTCAGCTTGAGAAATGTGGAGCCTGTTCTTCCCTTTTGGTTTTCTATCTCTGGCTCTTTGCACATGTCATTATAATACTTTACTTTGTCTTCTCAAGCCCCCTTTGAAGTCCCCTGTTCAGCTCTTCTACTTGTCATTTCTTCCTTTTGCTTTAGCTGCTCAATGTTCAAGAACAAGTTTCAGAGTCCATTCTGACATCCATTTTGGTCTTTTCTTTCTTTTCTCTCTATTTAATGACCTTTTGCTGTCTTCATGTATGATGTCCTTGATGTCATTCTACAACTCCTCTGGTCTTCAGTCATTACTGATCAACGCATCAAATCTAGTCCTGAGATGGTCTCTAAATTCAGGTGGGATATACTCAAGGTTGTACTTTGGTTCTCGTAGACTTGTTCTAATTTTCTTCAGTTTCAACTTGAACTTGCACATGAGCAATTGATCATCTGTTCCACAGTCTGCCCCTGGCCTTGTTCTGACTGATGATATTCGGTTTTTCCACCTTCTCTTTCCACAGATCTAGTTGATTTGATTCCTATGTATTCCATCTGGTGAGGTCTATGTGAATAGTTGCTGTTTATGTTGGTGAAAAAGGTATTTGCAATGAAGATGTCATTGGTCTTGAAAAATTCTACCATTCGATCTCTGGCATCATTTCTATCACCAAGATAATATTTTCCAACTACCTGTCCTTCTTCTTTGTTTCCAACTTTCGCTTTCCAATCACCAGTAATTATCAATGCATCCTGATTGTGTATTCAGTCAATTTCAGGCTGCAGAAGTTGGTAAAAATCTTCAATTTCTTCATCTTTGGTCTTAGTGGTTGGTGCGTAAATTCTTGTAGGCATGTGGATGTTATTCTATCACTGACGGCATTGTACTTCAGAATAGATCTTGAAATGTTCTTTTTGACTATTAATACAACAGTATTCCTCTTCAATTTGCCATTCTTGGCATAGTACCCACCATTAAACCTACTGCCGTCCAGTCGATTCCGACTCATGGCGACCCTATAGGACAGAGTAGAACTGCCTGATAGAGTTTCCAAGAAGCACCTGGCGGATTCGAACCACCAACCTCTTGGTTAGCAGTCGTAGCACTTAACCAGTGCAGTGGTGAAGTGCGTGGCTGCTAACCAGAAGGTTGGCAGTTAGAATCCACCAGCCATTCCTTGGAAACCCTATGGCGCAGTTCTACTCTGTTCTAGGGGGTCACTAAGAGTCAGTATTGACTTGAGGACAACCTGGCATAGTAGACCATTTTCCAATTCAAAATGGCCAATGCCAGTCCATTTCAGCTCACTTATGCCTAGGATATTGATCTTTACAGATTCTACTTCATTTTTGACAACTCAATTTTTCTAGATTCATACTTCATACATTCCATGTTCTGATTAGTAACAGATGTTTGCAGCTGTTTCTTCTCATTGAGAGTTGTGCCATATCTGCTAATGAAGCTCCCAAAAGCCTTACTCCATCCACGTCATTATGGTCAACTCTAAGATAAAGCGTACCTTAAAAATCTATAGGAAATCATAATAAACAAATTAAATCTCAATACCTTGAACCCAAACTACTAAGAATAGGATGCTAATAAAGAAATCTCTTTGGGGTCTACCGCTGACACTAGTAAACATGCTAAGAAATGCAAATCCCAGCTGCACACTGAGCCTTTCTGCTGAGTTTGGACATATGCTCACTGCACACAGTGCCTGCCATGAAAAAACAAGGTTATTTTGGTGGACCGTGAACATCTGTCCTAAACAACGCTAGCTGATATAAAGAAAAACACATTCACATGCTGCCTGCACACCTCTGGGAGACTGAGTTAGTCATGTTCTCCAGTCAGCAGGCCATTATAGGCACCTGTCTCCCAAATCTACTCACACCTGTCTGAGTGAGGACCATGCCCCACTGAGACAGGCCAGGGCATGACCATGTGTCTCCAGGGATTCAACCCAGGATTTCCCACTGTGAGTTTCCTATCTTCTCCACAATGGGTTTCCATTTTTCCCCTCATAGCTACTACCTTCTCTATCTCTCCTCAATGGAGTTTTACCTAATTCACATACAGAATATATTCTGTCTCACTATTTTTCTCTCATTCTCTGTCTCTCATCCGTCCCCTATATACACACACAAGTAGGAAAAGATCGACCTCTCTCTGCCCATTTAAAATGGTTTATTCTAGAAGATCCTGAATATCTTTAAAAGTCAGTGTCAACTCAATGGCTTCTGGTTTTAAACTGTGTGCCAGATACTCTTCCAAGTGCTGGCCATACACTAACTTTTAATATTCATCACAACCCTGAAAGATAGGTAATACTCTTATCCACATTTTACAAATAAGGACACCAAGGTTCAGACACTAAGTGATACCTACTGTCACAGAGCTAATAAGTAGCAAAGTCAAGGTTCTGACCCATATTCTTCATAACTCTGCTCTGGCTGCCTCTCAAGTAGCCTCTGGCTGACACAAAGGAGATGTGATCTCTGAGTACTAAAGATTTAACCTTGATTTTCAATGTCCATATTGCATTTGCTCTTTGGGATTCTACATTTCAGTAAGGGTATAATCCTATTACATGTCTCATTATTGCCTGGATTTGAATAGAGCACGGATCAAATCATACCTCCAAAGTACAACTACATGAATGTTGCACAGCTCTGGGAGAACGAGCTAGAGTCATGTTTTCCAGTCTCCAGGCCATTATAGACACTTTTCCCCCAAATCTGCCCACACCTGTCTGAGTGAAGACCCGGCTCCAGTGATATACATAGACTGTAAAAAGACTGGTATACATAGCATATGTTTATATCATCATCATCACTACTATTATAATATCTGATATTTGTATTTTACATCAGAGCTAAAGTAGGAGTTTTACCTGAAAAACCATCGTGTGAACTGCGTTGGAAAGGAAGTATGCATACCTTCATGGATTTAAAGGCAGACTGCCTGGATTTGAATCCCAGTTCTACCACTCACAAGTCGCTTATCTTCCGTGCCTCAGTTTTCACATCTGTATAAACTAGGCATAATAGTGATACTTTGCGGCCTTGTGTATTAAAGATATTAGGACATATTAAGCTGTGAGAACAGTGTCTGACATATAATAAACTCTTTTAAAAGTTAGCTATTATTTAATTTGAGCGTTTTATAGACAAGGAGATGGGAGAGAGGTTGGATAAATTTTGCCAAATCACACAAGTTTTGACTTCATATATCTTTCTTAAAGAACCATATTTTGCAATAATTTGAACATGCAAATTGAATGTTCTTTTCACTCACCTTTTAGAAAGGCTGCCACTTTACACTTAACATCTGTCGGTTTCGCCATTATTCCTTATCCTCCCTCCAAACCGCTCTCTCAACACTTCATGTTTACCATGGTGCCATGGGTGCGACATCACTGCACCTGCAGAACAACCCCAGTGGGACCGGTGAAATTGCTGATTCACCATGTGCACTTTTTGGAAGTGCCAAATTATGCTGGCATTTAAGATTTCCTAGCACCCCCATGTTTAAACATAATTTTCTAAATTATTAAATTTTCAGCACTGAACTGTTTAATTCTCCAATGCCATTTTAAACATGCTGCTGAGTGGCACATTGTGATCGGAGGCAGCTGTAGGGTAGGGAGCAGAGAGACACAGTGCGGCCTAGGGGATTTTGACCTTTTGCTCTTGCCTGTGGCTGGATCATGACTCTGGGAGGCAGCCTATGGGAGAGGAGAAGGTCATGCTCTGCTAGGGCTAGAAGGTGCCTACAGCCAGCTGATAAAGCTCCTTTTCCTAGATGCCCCTCAGGCTACCTGTGTGAGACTCAGCATCCCTTCTAGCTGCTCATGTCTTGAGGCTCATGTTTTTCATCTGTTCACAAATATGAGGAGTTTTCGAGGGAAAGGAGTAAAGGGGGTAAGGAAATCACCACCTCTAAGTATGGCCCTATATAAATTGTTTGTGGACTGCTTAAAGGTACCATGCTCAATGGGTACAAAATGTAAAATAGCACAGATTGCCCCGTAGAAACTTATAACCCAATCAAGCAACGCGACTAAATTCAGCCTCTGCAGTAAAACACTCAAACAACAGCTAAGTTAATGTGTAAACAGGAAAGTATTTTGGAGAGGTGGGCCTTGAAATTTGACCTTCATAACGAGGAAAGAAGTGGAAGCAGAAGAGGACAGTTCTCACACAATAGGAATAATTACCTGGACAGGGAGTGGGACCCAGGAGGCTGGAGTGCTTGGGAGTTGAGGGCCCAATTAGTGATGGGAGTGTCAATGTGAGTACTGGAGGCCAGAGAGTTCAGAGGTAGTGAGAAAAACAAATGGCAGATTATTCAATAGGAAGGCAATTTTCACTTGGATGGCCTTGACATTGAAAGGTCTTCAAAACATTAAAAATCTCCAAAAATTCCTCTTTGGGCTTCATTCTGAATAACGTCATTATCTGAGTGCTAACCATGGTATAGTAAAATACTCCATCTGAAAGAATGGTAATTATAAGTTTTATATGAAAATGTTTCAGAACTCCATATTCCATCTTGACTAATTACTAATAGAGGAAATAACTTTATCAAGTAACTTAAAGAGGAATCAAACACATTTGAAATGGGCTTCAGTGAAATGCATTAATTCAAAGAGAAGAAACGTAGCATCTCCCTATCTTTTTGAACTCGCTTATAAAAAGCCTTCACTTGCTGTTTTGTTTTTAAACATATTTGGGAGTATTTTTTAGATAGCTTCTTTCAGAGATTAGGTCAGAGGACTACATCTCAAATGCAATTGGGAATAGGCTGGTATTCTCTGAAAGCAATCAGCACGTTGTCGTAACCCTATTACATCAATCATTCTGTATTTGCAGTATACAGAAAAACCAGCCAAGGAAGAAAAATGCAACCACAATAATCTTGAGTTTGCATGAGAGAGACAATGAACCTACAGGGAGAGAAAAGGCCACGAAGTTATATAATGTGTGTCAGCTGGAGTTAATGACTTTAGAACTCATAAATCTGTAGTTAGGGAAAGGAAAAACACATATTTTCAGTAATAGGATAATAATTAACAGTTTTCTGAATTTTCATGCTCACTAGTTTACTAGTTTATCATAGGGTCGCTATGAGTCAGAATCAATTCGATGGCAACAGGTTTGGTTTTGTGTTTTTTAGTTTATCAAATAATAGATTTTTTTTTTCTTAAAGAGCCATATATTACAATAATAATAAAAAAAAAAGACCATTAGCAGCTCACCTCTAAACAATATAACCAGGAATTTATATTTATTTATTCATTTAGCAAATATATTTCCTGGTCACAAGAGATCACATATATAGGCAGCCCTCAACTCAGAAATTAGATTTCCTTACTAAAATCCAAATGTAAGTCAGTTGTTTGGAAATTTAAACCCTTTCCATAGCTATGGGATAAATAGCTGCTAGGTTTCTAGGTCAGTCAATAAAGGCCCATTTTATTAATAATGGAGCAAAAATTCTCTATCTCTGAAATGATAAACAATAGAATAGCTTTTTTCCTCAGTGTTATGCCATATAATCAGGGTAGATTGGCAAAAAGGAAATAAGGCTTGCCTGGGGTCAATACCAGGTACCCATAATCATTTCAAGATCTGAGATTTGGAGTATTTCAGAAACAAAAACAGAGTCCACGTCGAATTAACTAAAGTCAATCAGACTGTATATAAAGGAAAAAGCCAATTTTCATTCGCTGAGACAGATCATAGGGCTCAAGAAACAGGTGTGGAAGGGCTTGAGCTGACTGACTAAATTCTTCAAGCCCCTGCTTCACCTAGAACTATCTGCAAATGTGGTAGCATTAACCCTATGACATCTTAATGGTACAATGTGACATCTGACATATTCCAACTCTCCTGATCTTCATACTTGAGCCTAGTTAATCTCCCTTCTACCACACGGGGTTGAACAGTAACATTGGTTTAGAGTGGCTAATATAATTCAGTATTTGTTGGTCAATGAGATATAAACACTCACTCATACAGCCAACACTCACCTCTGTGCTGATATTGAAGCCTATAGAAGAGGCATAAACATAGTCCACAATCTAAAGACAAAACTAATACACATGCATTGTTAGTATACGATTGATGACAACAAATGTAGATTTTGTAATGGGATCAAGAAATTATGTTGAAAGTAAGAGTAAGTCAGTGATGTTTAAGTTAGCTGGAAAACTGATAAGTGGACCTTAAACTAGGACTTCAAGATAGGATGACACTATTTATATTGTGACATTGCATTTTTTTTTTTTCCATTTCCTGGTATTTTTTTTATGTCTTTTTATTTTTAACTCTTATTGACACAGTTTGATATGTCTTTTGTGAACATCACACCATTCTAATTTTCAAATCCTTTAAACAGGAAAAATCTATGTTTGTAATATACAAAGTGCCTTTATTCTCTTGCTGTTTCTTTCTTTACCTTATCTGTTTCTCCTTGTTTCCTTGACATTCATAAGCATCTTTTCATCATTTCTTAAAGTCATCCTCCTGCTGCTGTAGACTAATACTTCATACTACAGTGTTTTTAGAATGTTACTGTTCCAAAAGATTTAATGACTCCCTATTAGTTTTTATTAGTTACCCCATTCACTCTAAACTATTCTTCCACTCTTTAAAAACCAAATTGGGTTTTAAATATTGTTGAAAGAATGAAGGAATAAACTCCTTCCTCTCCATTCTAACAGCAGTATCCACACTCAAGTTGTGAAGTAAAAAGGATCGTTAATTCAATTATCCAGTTAATATGAGCTTCCCTTCTCAAACCCTGCTTCTCTTCCCAGCTCATCCTTGACTCCCATCTTAGGAGAAGAAAAAAAAAGCTTTGGGCTAGCTTTTCAAAGGTAATAGGCTCATTTCCTACCACCACCACCCCCCCACCCCCACACTGACATAGCCCCAGGTTGCTAGGTGGAGGCCAGTGACAGGTTCAGTGTCACTTCCTCCTCTCCCTAATGGTAGTAACTCTCAGCACAAGCTTAGCTGCTCTTCCTCCTGAAACCTGCAGTGTTTTGCCTCAGGCTGTCTCTCTTCTTAAGAGAAATGAGACACAGCTTAAAGATTTGATTATTCTGACTTCCATGGTTCATTAAGATAGCACCACAAGCACCAAGACCAGGGACACTCGGAATGTCCTAATTCTGCAGGTACGTTTAGTATCCATTTCTGTTTATTTACAGCCGCCTAGAAAGTGGACTAGGTAACCCAGTTGAGCACATCACAACAGCACCTACTAGTCTGATAGAAAAGAGATGGTCCTTGTTTTGCTCAAAGCTGGTAACTAGTTTGTCTTCCAATACCCTCCTAGTCCCTTCCCATGCTTTCTCAGAGTCATGACTAAAAAAAAAGGTCAGGATGCTGCATGGATGGGGTTAACAGGTGTCATAAGCAACTCAAGACTTGGAGCTGGGTTCCTACTGAGAATTTGCATTTCCACCTCAGATATACTGAATCAGAATCTACTTTTTAAAAAGATCTGCAGCTGATTTGTATGTATAACTCTCTGGCAAGTAGTTAGAAATGCAAATTCTCAGCAGGGTTTGGAACCAGAACAAACAAGTTGGAAGCCCAGCCTGTCTGTTAGCAACATCAATGTCTTCTCACCCTGATGGGCTGGCAGGTACAATGGACCAGGAGGCCTAAGAGCTTCACCTACTAGGCAGGGTCTGTCTTCACAGTTCTCTCCCACTAGGATCTTCTGACATTTCTTCCAGAAAGTACTTTTTGAAAAGACAGCAAAGGGGCCTAATACACCATCTGAATCAAAGATTCAGCTGGAAGTGAACACATTGACAGTTCTTCCCGGCTTTCTTCTGTTTATTGCTTTGCAACGGTATTTTTACTTCAGCCTTTCAAAATAACTCGATAAGCCAACCTCTGCTCCCGAAAAGCAGGTGGTCACCAGCTGTTTGGTTGCCTCCTTTCCCACCTGAGCAGGCCCCATGAGAAGTCAGTGCTCTGACAGGTGTTGCTTACTTAGGGCAGAATCACAGAGTTGCTCTGGACAAATGGAAGAATTCAGCATTAGTAAATCTCCAGCGTTTGGAGAGGACAGCTATGGACTCTACCAAAAATATCCAGTCCCCCAACCAGTCATTTTCCTTTAGCTAACATGCTTAAGGAAACCCTGGTGGCATAGTGGCTAAGTGCTATGGCTGCTAACCTAAGGGTTGGCAGTTCGAATCCACCAGGCTCTCCTTGGGAACTCTATGGGGCAGTTCTACTCTGTCCTATAGGGTCGCTGTGAGTTGGAATCGACTTGACGGCAGTGGGTACTGGGTTTAACATGCTTAAAGGAGTCCCTGGGTGGCACAGTCAGTTAAGCACTCCACTACTAACAGAAAGGATGGAGCTTTTCCAGAGGCACCCTGGAAGAAAGGCCTGGTGATCTGCTTCTGAAAGGTCACAGCCTTAACGCCCTATGGAGCAATTCTACTCTGCACACATGGCGTCGCCATGAGTTGGAATCAACTCAACAGCCGCTAACAACGACAACAATATGTTTTAGTGATCACTCAATATCTTGGAAAGAAAAAAGGAAGAAGGCTGCTCAGTTTGTAAAATGAGGCACTGTCTATATGGAAACTAGACGCCCTGATTTCTTTTTTTTTCTTATGCAATTCCACATTTAAAGAGAATCCCAGACCAGAAGGCAGGAAGATCTCCTGGATGACCTTCTGTCCATTTCCTGCCAAAGGCAAAGGAAGAATAAACTCTTGAGACCATCTAGCAGACTGTGAGGAAGTCAGCATTGCGCCATTCCAAAAATATGAGGGCTGAGCAAACTTTCTTCATGAAGACAAATCTTGGCATTTCTGACCAGGTCACTGTTTAATGAGAAAAGAGATAAATGTTTGAAATTTCACCATGGATTCAGAATCAAAGACAAGAAGGCAAAGAAAAATGTTTCCTTATAGACCATGAGCTTTAAAAATATCCAAGCCCTTTATGGGGCGGAGGCCCTACCAGACAAGTAGGTGGAGACTGGAACTTAGGGAATTCGTGAAAACAGCGTTGGATGTGAGACAGAACTGGAGTGTGGGATCTGTAGCTGGTGTACAGTACAGTTCAAGGGCCCTTCCTATAAAGGCAATGAAACTGAGCATCTCTGATACTATCATCTCCCTGCCACCTCTGCTTGTATCTTTACTCATAAAGAAATCAGACCAGAAAAACTAAACAAAACCCGTTGCTGCTGAGTCGATTTCGACTCATGGCAGCCCTGTGTGTGCAGAGTAAAGCTTCTCCATAGAGTGTTCATGGCTATGATTTGGGGGAGCAGATCTCCAGGCCTTTCTTTTGCAGCACCTTTGGGTGGTTTTGAACCGCCGGCCTTTCAGCTGGTAGTCAAGGTTTCGAACCGCCAGCCTTTCAGTTAGTAGTCGAGGGCTGACAAACAAAACAAAATAAAACCCACTGCCGTCAAGTGGATTTTGACTCACAGTGACCCCACACGAAAGAGTTAGAACTGCCCCATAGGGTTTCCAAGGATTGGCTGGTAGATTTGAACTTGTAGTTAGCAGCCGAGCTCTTAACCACTGCACTGCCAGGACCATTTTTTAATTCAACAGCATTTAATGGTAATAACAACAGCCAAATTTACGTGACCTATTTGAGCCTCTTAACAACGAGGCCTAGAAATATTTTTATTTCTATTTAACAGTTGAGGAAATTATAGAAGAGGTCTGAAAATCCAACTTGAGATGAAAGTAACATATGTGCCTTCCACTGAGGCTGGGAAGAGTAGGTTCCCTTCTTGCACTTTCTACTGCTGACCACTGACTCCCGAGGAATATTTTCTAATCACGTCGTCAGCAAAGCTCATCTTGGTCTCATAACTTTGCCAGTGTGTTTCAGCTAGCACTCCTATCTACTCAATCTGAGCCCTGATCATTTTTTTAAAACTTTCTGAATACCACCTAATTAGTGGTAACTTCAACCTAGACAGCTCCTGTCCACTTTTGCTCATATTTATCTTTATCTAGTAAGCCCTCCAAATGTGACTTCACTGGGTATTCCCTGAAAATCCTAAAAACTCAGCCTGCAGTGTAGAATATGAAATACTCATATCATCACCTACAAAGTGCTTTCGAAGCTCCTCTTAACCACTCCATATATCTGCTCATCCCTGCCTGTGTAAGTCCAAAGAGAACTAAGAATGGACATATAATAAACCAGAACCTCTGTGAAATGGCTTATGTCCTACCTTCCTTATTAGCAACTTTTTCTAGGTTGCTTATGGTCAGTTATTGATAATGAATATCAAATTAAATCCGTGAGCCACAGTATTTTGAATCAGAAAACTACATGAATAGAAAATAGCAAAGGAAATCAAGAACAAGTTATGAAAAGACAGGACCATAATATCTTACTGTCACTCACTTGGGTGGGGTTCATGAAAAAGAGTTAACCATATTACCACTCTAATTAGACAGTGGGTACGCAGCATTTATTATAAGACATAATATTCTGAGGAGTGCAGCTTAGAATTGTTAAGGCTAGCAGGGATCGATACAAAGGTCATACTATATAGGGCTATATTTAAATGATCCAGGGAAGAGTGGTCCACAACATTCCTTGGTAACACATTGCAGGTGAGCAGACAGCTGGTCCACTTCACTCTTCAATTCCTCCTCCACCTTGCTGCCAAGGTGACTTCCAAAATAAATCTGATGGTGCCATGTCTCTCACCTCCACTCCCCACCTAAAACCCTTCCATAGCTTGCAGTGGTGGCTTTCAATTCTCTTTGATTGTGGTTCATAGAAAGAAATCTATTTTACATCTTGACCCAACAGACATACACACAAAACTAAGAAATAAATTTCACGGAGAACTGATAGGTGGTTTTCAGGAGCTGGGGGTTAGGAGGGTGTGGCTATGAGGGGTAGCCAAGGACTCTGTGGTGACAGTGTAGATCCACATGTCTAACTGGTGAGATTTGAACATGCTTATTGTACTAATGTGACTTTCTTGGTTTTGCTACTGTCTTGTGGTTGAGCAGGATGTTGACTTTGGGGGAAGCTGGGTGAGGGGTGCACGAGCCTTCCCTTTATATTTCTTTGCAACTTCCTGTATACACACACATTCTATACAACTGAATTGCAAAACTTACATGGCTTTATGCCATTTTTTTTTATTTACCATGTATTTTCAGCATTTTCTATGTCATTTAATATTCTTTGAAACACTATTCCTAGAAATGTCATTATAATGGACCCTAACTATCCTCCTTGTTGAGTCAAACTGGGCTTAATTTTAGCTTTGGTCACTATAGATAATGCTGCAATGACCGTCCTTGAACAGACATTTTTGTGTAAAAAAGAAAAAAAAAACTCTCACTATCATTGTGTGGAAACCCTGGTGGCTAGTGGTTACGTGTTATGGCTGCCAACCAAAATGTCAGCAGTTCAAATCCGTCAGATGCTCCTTGGAAACTGTATGGGGCAGTTCTCTGTCCTATAGGGTCGCTATGAGTTGGAATTGACTGGACCACAACGGGTATCATTGTGTAATACCATTATTTCCATTTTGGCTAAAATAATAGGCTAATAACATTAATTTACACAGTTGTTGGGGGTGGAAGTGTTCGAAGGGTCCCTGGGGTGCCAGGAATGGGGAGAAAGCACATAGAAAGCCGAGGCGCAGGACACACACATGCACTTCACCAAGATTAGATCTGTGTAACCTGGATGATGGGTGTATGGGTTGGTTGCCTATCAACAGAAAGCTTGTTTTCATTCTGTTGGTGAAAGAGCTTTTATAATAATACTCCTCCAGATTGTATAAGAGAACATGCATGCTTCTCCCCCAGTGTTTCTGAGCCGCACAAATGCACACAAACACATACAGCCAAAGACACCCAATTTCTCTCCTGTTGAAACGATTTTGCATGTGGCCACAGGCTAGGGCCACAAACTGGGCAAGGCCACAGTCTCGCGTCCAGGCTCACCCTTCTCGTTGCTCCCTTACCTGAACCCCGTCTCAGCCCCACACCCACGTTTTCCAGAGCAGGAGCAATCATGTGCTGTCCTGGGGATACTCCCAGCCGAGGGGAGCACGCTCCCAGCGCCCCCCAGCCCACCCTAGCTTGGCGCGCCCCTGCCCTCGTGGCTCCCCAGCTGCTCCCGGACCCGCGGGCGAGCGCCCAGGCTGCTAGCCGCGCTCAGCCTCCGGTGTCGCTTGTGACTGGGATAAAGCTGGGAGCCGCGCTGCTCCGGGGCCTCTCTTGACAGCTCGGGGCGCCTGCGGCAGCCGCCAGGCATCCGCAGCTCCTCGAGGCCTGCAACCTGCCCTCCCGCAAG
The DNA here is from genome assembly GCF_024166365.1 of Elephas maximus indicus. Classification (NCBI taxonomy): domain Eukaryota; kingdom Metazoa; phylum Chordata; class Mammalia; order Proboscidea; family Elephantidae; genus Elephas; species Elephas maximus. The sequence continues at coordinate 10,351,181 of NC_064822.1, read as the reverse complement.
CGCTGCGTTTAATGGTAATTGCAGGTGAAGAGGCAGGCCCCTGGAATTAGAAATGTTTACCGGTTCCCAAAGCAGGTGCCCCAGTGAGTGCCCCAATTTCCATGGCCTGCCCTCATTCCACTCTTTACCAAGGCATTTGCTTCTTACATTTTCAAAAGGCATGCCAGGAACTGCACCTCTTTCCTGGTAAAGGGAAGCAGATAAATACCGCTTTGCCTGAAGAGTGTTAAAATAGGAGTTAGGACATAGTCCCAGGGCTGTCTTTCCCTCATTATGTGAGGACAGTGATGGGATGCTATTATTTCTCAGTAATTTTCTTTGCCCCCAAAGGATGGTGATATTCATAGTTGCCTGAATAGAAGAGAATAGCCTGAGATCAGAGTTGTGATGGAGCTTTGCAAAGTGTGAATGCTGTAGGAGCAGGAAATAGTACTGTAGGCAGGGGGTGACCAGACACAGTCCTCACCAGCCTGCACACAGCCTCCCGGGCTGTGGCACATTCCATAAGGTGGGAAAAGACACCTTGGAGCACACACTGTGGACGGAGCACAAAGGAAAATGCTAACATCCCTCAGGTACTTGCTGCCCAGCACACTCCTTCTCAACCTGCTGGGGACTTTCATTGTGTCCAAAGATAAAAATAGCTCCACTTTCAAGCTTCACCTCAATAAATTAGGACAAGGGTGAGAGGCCAAGGTTCTTGCAGAGGGATCCTTAGTAGCAACAATGGGGTGGCCCCTCAGACCCATGGGGAGGTTAGTCTTCAGGGGCACAGCCTTCACTAATCTGCTTCCACACACTTCATCTGGCTGGGACAGAACCACCCACCGAAGGATCAGATCCGTGTTCCTTGATACTGAGTGATCTTTGAAAAATGAATATGCTCAATGGAATCTATTTATCTTTGTGGAAAAGGAATATAATTCTAGTCAGTGTTCAAAAGAAACGACAGTATTTTTTCACCTGCACAATCGCATATGGTTAAGGTAAGGGAGTGTGTCAAGCCAGAATCTTTTGTGAATCCAGGGCAGAGCTCTTTTCCAACGACATCAGTAATTATGAATAGAAGGGTGATCCTGCTTCAAGTCCAGCAGGAGCTCCATTCTGACTATTCCAATTGGTCATACCCACTCAGAAGGACAAAACCATCTGATGAATGGAAGACAGAGATATGCATTATTCACACAGGGGTCTTCAAAGAAATTCCATAAATTATAGCTTTTCTGAAACAGAAAGTTCCACCCAGCTAGCAGTGAATGCCAGGGGTGAGGAGGTGTAATCAGGGTGAGTATTGTCAATTTGTCTCTTACAGGTGGCTGCATTTCATGCTCAGGAAGAAGGGCTCTCTTTGTGCTGCCTTAGCACCACCTTGACCTGTTCCCAGAGACCATCCAATTCAGTGGTTCTTGACCCTGGCAGCACATTAGTATAATAGCCCTTGAGCCTTTAAAACACCAGTGCCAAGGCCACACCCCTAGAGATTCTTACTTAAGTGATCTGGAGTAGGACCCGGGCATCAGTATTTTTTCAGTCTCCTCAGTTGATTCTAATATACAGCTAGGCTCTAGAAACAGTGCTCTAATCACTGCAATTCCCTAATAGAGTTCCAACTTTTTAATTAATTAAGAATAATTAAGTCATCTTTTTGGGGGGATTAAGTTTCCCAGTGTGCATAGATCCCATATAAACCAGAGTCCACCTAAGGCAATCAGTAACCTTCAATCAGTGTGTCTGGGCAATGCACAGATTGCCCAGTTCTGTGGCCATTTAGAAAAGTGCTTAAACTCTCTGCTTGCCAACTCTTCTCTATTTAAAGTTTTTGAATAATTCATAAAGATTAGCTATCTAAAGTTTTTAATCTCTAGAGAGAACAGAGATGTGTTACTACTAGGCAATGGCATTCGTAGGGCTGGAGGGTGCTGGGAAGTGGTCAGGAAGCCTTTTAGATTGAGGCCCCTGAATCATTTGATGAGAGAAGACCAAGGAGATCTCAGACAAGTGAGCGCATGAAGCCAGGACCCAGAAATAAAGTAGCCTCAGCTTCCATTTACGGACCCCAGATAGAGAGCTGAAGGTTCTCCATCCTAAGGCAATCCCTGACATAAAAATCCAATCCAGGTAGATGGGCAAATAGTAAAAGGTAGGTACCATACACAGAGGCAGGAGAACTCTAGTTACAAACCATGTGCAGGAGCCAGACCAAACCCGTAGGGAAAACCCTATTTACCATGACAGACCAGTGAGAACAACTGTCACATCTGAAATATGTCCTCAGCATAGTTGAGGTTTATCTCAGTAGTTGTATAAATATAGTATGGGATTTACTACCAAGTTGAAATATAAGTCATGCCAATCAAAAAAGAAGGCAATCTTACAGCTTCATTGGGCTCGAAACCTTCCACTTGCCCTTTTAGTTTCACTCCTCACCTTTTCCTGATCCTTGCTGACTTGTATTGACTACATCACGGAACGCCCTTGCTCTCTGGATTCCACCAGGAGATGAAGCAGGAGACTGGTGCAAGGAAGAATCTTGAGGTTGGGGAACACAGCCACAAGCCGACTGCCAGTGTCCCTCCACCAAAGCCCTGACATGCGTCACCTTACGCACTGCCCTCTTTCTTGTTCTTCCCAGGGCCAGGGTTGTGAAGGTTCCCATTGTTACTCATCCAAAGGGATTGCACTAGAACAAGTCAGCATGGATCAGGAAGGGGTAGGGAGCAGACCCGGAAGGTCGAGTGGAACATAGCTAGCACAATGAACTTGTAAGATTTCTCTACATGCTCCTCACACCTTTATCAATGGTTCCTTGTTCTTATTAGGACATTGACTGACACAGGATCACTTCATTATGAATTTAAGATTTGAGCTGCACGCACCCAGCCCTCAGTTCAGTACAAAAACCAAGCATCCAGCTATGTTCACAGGCACGGCCAGTACACCTATGAGCCAAAGTCAGATTACACCTCTGCTATGTCTTACCTGTGTGACCTTGGTAAAATAGTCTCTGTGCCTCAGCAACCTCATGTGTGAAATGGGGATAGTAATATTACCTACTAAGGAGCCCTGGTAGTGCAACTGTTAAGCACTTGGCTGCTAACCGAAAGGCCAATCTGTGGGACAAAGACCAGCAATCTGCTCCTGGAAAGATTACAGCCTAGAAAACCCTATGGGGAAGTTCTCTATCACATAAGGTGGCTATGGGTCAGAATTGACTCAATGGCACCTAACAACAACAACAACGTTATCTACTAAGTAGAGTTATCATAAGAACTAAATAATTTAATATGTTTAAATCACTTGGAAGAATGCCTGGCACGTAGGACATACTTTGTAAATCGAAGCCAGTGGTGGGTGCTCAAAACGCTTTTCACAGATCCTTGAGGCAAGACACTTTCAAGGGGTCCATAAGGTCAAAACTATTTTGACAATAACACGAAGACATCATCTCCCTTTTTCATTTTGTTGACATTTGCACTGAGGGTACAAAAGCAATGATGGGCAGACCCGCTGACTCCTTAACACAAGGCAAGCAGTGGCACCAAAACACACTGGTATCATTGTATCCTTCAGTGCCGCGCCCTTGCAGTTGATAAAAAAAGAAAAGAAAAATAAACAAAGAAAGAGAAAGAAAAAAGTCAGTTTCATGTAAGAACTTAAGAATGTTAAGAATGCCCTTGAGATGAAGAAGCAGTAAATTTATTAATTTTATTAAATCTCAACACTTGTGTGCACATCTTTTTTGACACACGGCTTGACAAAATGGTATGTATAAGGCACTTTTGCTGCATACCAGAGTTTAATCATTATTTCCAGGTAAAGTGCTTGTGCAAGCATTTGAATTGTGAGCTGAGTTAGCCACTATTTTCATGGAATGCATTTTTACTGGGAAGAACTATGGTCATTCAGATGTGGGTATTTGTCAGGCATTGTCACTGAAGTGAGTGACATGGCCCTGTCACTTCAAGGAAAATAAGTTACAGAACCTGTTGCCAATGATAAAATTCTGGCTTTCAAGTGAAAATGAGAATGTTGGAAAGTTTGTATCAGCCACAATAGGTTCGACAGCTTCACAATACTTAGAGACTTTTCTAATGAGACAAAGGTATGATAGGAACAAATGTGATCCTTTGATATTGTTTAATGAGATGTATCGGCATTTAGAAGATTTGCACAGTTCACTGAGCCAATATTTCCCAAATGACCAAAGCACAATGTTACAGAATCACATATAGGTAAAAGACACATCCAAAGTGCAAAAGAGACCAATGGATTTTCTTGTAACCAAGTATGAAAAGTTCATTGACATGGCTTTGGATTCCACATTGCAGTAACATTTTAAGAAATTACTTCTAGTCAAATTTTAGTGTAGTATCAAAGAATACTCACAATTATCTGAAAAATGCTACTAAAATATTCCTTCTCTGTGTGTGGGACCAGATTTCTTTCATATCCATCAACTAGAACAGGTAAGAAAATCCAACTGTTTTCTATTAAGATTTGCAAAAACAAAACCCTGCTTCTCACTAATATTTTTTGTTTTATAAAATATAATTATTTTATAAAAATATGTCATTTATATTCACTTTTAAGGGATTTATTATTGTTATTTTCAGGGCAATGATAAACAGTATTAAATTTCTTACTTTTAATTTCTAACCCAGTAAATATCAATAGAAATTGCCCACTCATAGATTGAATGGTATCCGCCCAAAAGATGTTCAAAGTCCTCACTCCACTACCCGTGCACATTTGGAAATCCATTCACTAAGGGTGTTACCAGTTAACCTGAGGTTATACTAGAGCAGAGCCGGTCCTAATCTAGTCTGAGTGTTGTTTTACAAAAGAAGAGAACAGCTGCAGAGAGACACGGGGGGAAGGCGACCCCGTGAAGATGCATCTACAAGCTACCAGAAGATTGAAGAGACATGGAAGGATCTTCCCATAGTGTGGACAGGAAGAGCACTGCCCTGACACCCTAAATTAGAACTCCCGGCCTCCAGAACTCTGAGAATGAATGTCTGTTCTTTTAAGACACCCATTTTGTGGTACTTTGTTACAACAGCCCTAGGAAATTAAGACGCCCACATAAACAAAAAGTCTTCAAAGTATCCAGTCATTTTTAAGAGTATACTCAGGTCCCAGGAGCAAAAAGTATAAGAACTACTGATCCATGCTGTCATTATTATACAGGTGAAGCCAGTGGGGAATGCCTCAGCAAAGCAGCGTTCCTTCTCTGCCATCATACCTTCCTAACAGTGGTCCCTGGACGTGCTCTCCCTATTTCTCTTCATCCACCAAAACCTTGCCCGTTCTCAAGGCAAATCTAAAGTGTTACCATGTCCAAGAAGCCCTTCCCAGGAAACATAAGCCACACAGATCTCACTGTCCACTGATGTCCCTGCACGTCAGTCTGTGCCTCACATTATGTTCTCTAATTACTTAATATTGCAAGTCTTCTCACGCCAGCTTGACTGTAAAATCTTTGAGAGTAAACACTGCTCAGTATTTCTGTATTTTCATATTTTTTATCTTTTTTAATAATTTTTAATTTTTATTGTGCTTTAAGTGAAAGTTTACACCTTGCTATATACTCCTAGTTGCTCTCCCCCTAATGAGACAGCACACTCCTTCCCTTAACTCTCTGTTTTCATGTCTATTCGGCCAGCTTCCAAGCCCCTCTGCCCTCTCACCTCCCCTCCAGACCAGAGATGCCAACATAGTCTCATGTGTCTACTTGATCCAAGAAGCTCACTCTTCACCAGTATCATTTTCTATCCCATGTTGTTGTTGTTGTTAGGTGCCGTTGAGTCGGTTCCAACTCATAGTGACCCTACGCACAACAGAATGAAACACTGTCCGGTCCTGCACCGTCGTTACATTCATTGTTATGCTTGAGCTCATTGTTGCAGCCGCTGTGTCAATCCACCTCGTTCAGGGTCTTCCTCTTTTCTGCTGACCTTGTACTCTGCCAAGCATGATGTCCTTCTCCAGGGACTGATCCCTCCTGACAACATGTCCAAAGTATGTAAGACGCAGTCTCGCCATCCTTGCCTCTAAGGAGCATTCTGGTCGCACTTCTTCCAAGACAGATTTGTTCGTTCTTTTGGCAGTCCATGGTATGTTCAATATTCTTCACCAACACCACAACTCAAAAGCGTCAACTCTTCTTCGGTCTTTCTTATTCATTGTCCAGCTTTCACGTGCATACGATGTGATTGAAAATACCATGGCCTGGGTCAGGTGCACCTTAGTCTTCAGGGTGACATCTTTGCTCTTCAACACTTTGAAGAGGTCCTTTGCAGCAGATTTGCCCAATGCAATGCGTCTTTTGATTTCTTGACTGCTGCTTCCATGGCTGTTGATTGTGGATCCAAGTAAAATGAAATCCTTGACAACTTCAATCTTTTCTCCATTTATCATGATGTTGCTCATTGGTCCAGTTGTGAGGATTTTTGTTTTCTTTTTGTTGAGGTGCAGTCCATACTGAAGGCTGTGGTCTTTGATCTTCATTAGTAAGTGTTTCAGGTCCTCTTCACTTTCAGCAAGCAAGTTTGTGTCATCTGCATAACACAGGTTGTTAACAAGTCTTCCTACAATCCTGATGCCCCGTTCTTCTTCATATAGTCCAGCTTCTCGTATTATTTGTTCAGCATACAGATTAAATAGGTATGGTGAAAGAATACAACCCTGACACACACCTTTCCTGACTTTAAACCACTCAGTATCCCCTTGTTCTGTCCGAACAACTGCCTCTTGATCTATGTAAAGGTACTTCATGAACACAATTAAGTGTTCTGGAATTCCCATTCTTCGCAGTGTTATCCATAGTTTGTTATGATCCACACAGTTGAATGCCTTTGCATAATCAATAAAACACAGGTAAACATCCTTCTGGTATTCTCTGCTTTCAGCCAGGATCTACCTGACATCAACACTTACTAATGAAGATCAAAGAGACAGCTTTCAGTATGGATTATACCTCAACATAAAGAAAACAAAAATCCTCACAACTGGACCAATGAGCACATCATGATAAATGGAGAAAAGATTGAAGTTGTCAAGGATTTCATTTTACTTAGATCCACAATCAACAGCCATGGAAGCAGCAGTCAAGAAATCAAAAGATGCATTGCATTGGGCAAATCTGCTGCAAAGGACTTTTTCAAAGTGTTGAAGAGCAGAGATGTCACCCTGAAGACTAAGGTGCACCTGACCCAGGCCATGGTATTTTCAATCACATCATATGCATGTGAAAGCTGGACAATGAATAAAGAAGACCAAAGAAGAGTTGACGCCTTTGAATTGTGGTGTTAGTGAAGAATATCGAATATACCATGGACAGCCAAAAGAACAAACAAATCTGTCTTGGAAGAATTGTGGCCAGAATGCTCCTTAGAGGCAAGGATGGCGAGACTGCATCTTACATAATTTGGACATGTTGTCAGGAGGGATCAGTCCCTGGAGCAGGACATCATGCTTGGCAGAGTACAGGGTCAGTGGAAAAAAGGAAGACCCTCAACAAGGTGGATTGACACAGTGACTGCAACAATGAGCTCAAGCATAACAACCTTTGTAAGGATGGCGCAGGATCGGACAGTGTTTCGTTCTGTTGTGCATAGGGTCGCTGTGAGTTGGAACTGACTCGACGGCACCTAACAACAACAACATATATGTATGTACATGTATATGTATATATGTATATGTGTGTGTATATATATATATATATGTGGTTTTGCTTCTTTAGAGAACTTAGCCTAAGACACCTTATAATACTTTACTTTGTCTTCTCGAGTCACCCTTTGAAATATTCTGTTCAGCTTCTATTCATGAATTCTCCCATCTGCTTTAGCTACTCAACGTTCAAGAACAAGTTTCAGAGTCTCTTCTGACTTTCATTTTTGTCTTTTCTTTCTTTCCTGTCTTTTCAGCAACCTTTTGCTTTCTTCATATACAATGTCCTTGATGTCATCCCACAACAGTTCCGATCTTTGGTCATTAGTGTTCAATGCGTCAAATCTATTCTTGAGATTGTCTCTAAATTCAGTTGAGATATAATCAAGTTTGTACTTTGGCTCTCCTGGACTTGTTTTAATTTTGTTCACCTTCAACTTGAACTTGCATATGAACAATTCGTGGTCTGTTGCTCAGTCAGCCCCTGCCCTTGTTCTAACTGATAATATTGAGCTTCTCCATCATCTCTTTCCACAGATGTAGCTGATTTGATTTCTGTGTATTCCACCCAGCGAGGTCCACGTGTAGTCACTGTCCATGTTGCTGAGAAAAGGTATTTGCAAAAATTAAGTTTTTGGTTGTGCAAAGTTCTATTATGCAATCTCTGGCATCATTTCTATCACCAAGGACATGTTTTCCAACTACTGATCCTTCTTCTTTGTTTCCAACTTTTGTATTTCAATCACCAGTAATTATCAATGCACCTTGACTGTATGTTTGATCAACTTCAGTCTGCAGAAGTGGACAAAAATCTTCAATTTCTTCACCTTTGGTATTAGTGGTTGGTACAAAAATTTGAATATTAGTTGTATTAGCTGGCCTTGCTTGTAGGTCTATGGATATTATCCCATCACTGATAGCATTGTACTTCAGGATAGATTTTGAGATTTTCTTTTTGACGATGAATGCAATGCCATTCTTCTTCAATTTGTCATTCCTGGCATAGTAGATTATGCCAAGAAATACATTTCAGCTCACTAATCCCTAGGATATCTATCTTCAAGCATTCCATTTCATGGAACCTTATGAATAGCAGTGGAGCATTGATATAGTGCTGAAAGACGAGAGCTCAGGTTGGAAGGCACTCAAAATATGACAGGGGAAGAACTATCTCCTCAAAGTAGAGTTGGCTTTAATGATGCCTATGACCACATGGGGAGTTCCTTATGATCAGTTGACTGAGGAAGAGAAAACCTGTGCCTGGTTTACAGATGGTTCTGGATGATAGGCAGGCACCACTGAAAGTGGACAGCAGCAGAACTATAGCCCCATTCTGGAACCTCCCTGAAGGACAGTGATGAAGGGAAATCTTCCCAATGGGCAGAACTTCGAGCAGTATATATCTGGTTGTTCACTTTGCTTGGAAGAAGAAATGGCCAGATGTGTGAATGTATTCTGATTCATGGGCTGTGGCCAATGGTTTGGCTGGATGGTCAGGGACTTGAAGGAAACATGATTGGAAAATTGGAGACAAGGATTTATGGGGAAGAGGTTTATGGATAGACCTCTCTGAATGGGCCAAAGAAGTGAAGATATTTTTGTCTTACGTGAATGCTCACCAAAGGGTAACCTCAGCAGAGGAGGATTTTAACAATCAAATGGATAGGATGCTACACCTGTCATTCCTCAATGGACTCATGAACAAAGTGGCCATGGCGGCAGGGATGGAGGTTATGCATGCGCCCGGCAACAAGGACTTTCTCTCACCAAGGCTGACTTGGCTACAGCCACTGCTGAGTGCTCAATCTGTCAGTAGCAGAGACCAACATAGAGTTTCCGATATGGCACTATCCCTCAAGGTGATCAACCAGCAACCTGGTGGCAAGTTGATTACATTGGACCACTTCCATCATGGAAAGGGCAGCATTTTGTTCTTACTGGAATAGACACTTACTCTGGATATGGATTTGCCTTCCTTGCACACAATGCTTCTGCCAAAACTACCATCTGTGGACTTATAGAATGTCTTATCTGCCATCACGGTATCCCACCCAGCATTGCCTCTGATCAAGGGACTCACTTCACAGCAAATCAAGTGTGGCAGTGGGCCCATGCTCATGGAATTCACTGCTCTTACCATGTTTCCCATCATTCTGAAGCAGCTGGCTTGAAAGAACAATAGAATGGCCTCTTAAAGACACAATTACGATGCCAGCTATGTAGCAATTCCTTGCAGGATTGGGGCAATGTTCTCTAGGAGGCTGTAATATGCTCTAAAGTAGCATCCAGTATATGGTGCTGTATCTCCCATAGCCAAGATTCATGAGTCTAGGAATCAAGGGGTGAATATGGAAGTGGCACCACTTACTATTAGCCCTAATGGCCCATTTGTAAGATTTTTGCTTCCTGTCCCTGTGATCTTATGCTCTGCAGGTCTAGAGGTCTTAGTTCCAAAGGGAGGAATGCTCCCACCTGGAGGCACATCACTGATTCCATTCAACTGGAAGCTAAGAATGCCACCTGGCTCCTTGGGCTCCTTATGCCTCTGGATCAACAGGCAAAGAAGGCAATTACCATACTGGCAGGAGTGATAGATCCTGATTACCTAGAGGAAATTGGATTGATATTACATAAGAAAGTTAAAGAAAAGTATGTCTGGAATGCAGGAGATCTTTTAGGGTGTCTCTTAGTTCTACCATGTCCTGTGATTAAAGTCAATGGAAAACTACAGCAACCCAATTCTAACATGACTACTAATGGCCCAGACCCTTCAGGAATGAAAGTTTGGATCACCTCACCAGGCAAAGCACCATGACCAGCTGAGGTGCTTGCTGAGGGAAAAGGGAATACAGAACGGGTAGTGGAAGAAGGTAGTTCTAAATACCAGTTACAGCCATGTGACCAGTTGCAGAAATAAGGACTGTAACTGTTATGAGTATTTCTGCTTTGTATGTGTGCATTAAATTTTTTTTCTTCACTTACAAAATATAAGATGTAAACAGGGCTATTTCTTTTTCAGTTGTATGTGTGTTTGTTGTATCACGTTACATCCAAGTATGACTTTATCATTGTCTTTATTCAGAAATTATGTGTGGTTTAAGGAGTTGTGTACAGGTGCCAAGTTGATAAGGGATGGACTGTGATGGATAAGGTTGTGTGTCAACTTGGCTGGGCCATGATTCTGCGTACTTTGGCAGCTGTATAATGTTGTCTTCACTTCCCTGTTGAGATTTGGTATGTGATCGCCCCCATGATGGGATCTGCTGTGGTACCAGTGGGGGCTGGGCCTGTGGCAGCTCACTGCTCCCTCTCCTCAGCCTTCCTCTTTCTGCCGTCTGCCGTCTAGCATTTCCTGCTCACTTTGCCAGGGTTTTTGTTTGTTCTAGATTCTGCATCTGACTCCTGTTCATCTAACCTCTCATTCTTGGGACTTAATGTAGCAGATTACCTTCAGCTTGGCTGCCGAGCTTGAGATTCATTGATTTCACAGCCTGCAACTGCACCACTCTCCAGCCTCCCAAACTTGAGTTCACCAGCCTCTGCTGTTTTGTGAATCAGGAGAAACCTCTTTCCTACCCCACGGACTTGGAACATTACAACCTCTAGAAACCATGTGAGCCACTTCCTTGGTAAAAATCTCTCTCTCCCTTCCTCTCCCACCCTCTCCCTTCCTTTCTTCTCTCTCCTCTCTCTATGTATATATGTATACATATGCATACTGTTGACTGGTTTTGCTTCTCTAGAGAACCCATCCTAAGACAATGTAGATGGAGTAAAACTTTCGAGACTGTGGTTGGCTGATGTGGCACGACTCAAAATGATTTAAAAAAAAAAAAGCTGCAAACATTCATTAATAATCAGAATGTGAAATGTACAAAGTATGAATCTACGAAGTGTTTTGACCATAGCACTATAAAAACCATAGCATTGGGAAGGAGCTTGTATAAAAGCTACAGTCAATTCAATTGCAATGGGCTAAATGAATAATGCTGTCTAATCACTTAAGAAGAAAATTATTTTGTTTCATGTAGATAATGTTGAAAAAGCTCCATTCAGCAACCACACCCTGTGTCAGCAGATATCTTAACATGCCACCAGCACTTCTCTTAATTATTCCAAACTCTTCAAGGCCAACTTTAGCCCCAATTCTTCCATAAAGTGACATTTTTCTACTAAAATAATGACCCATCCATTGACTAATATACATGTATTTCCAAATAATCTAGGGTCTAGAGTAAAACAAATACTAAGGTAAGAAGAGCAATCCTGATGCCATCTATATCTACTGAGAAAAAAATCTGGTGTTAAACCCTTAAGAATCAACAGGAATGTGTTTCAGTCTATCACAGTACACCTGGAAATGTGGCTAACTATATCCACCCGGGGCAAATAGATTCCAGTTCAGGTCCCCACTTCTCTACTTCCTGGGCAAGTTACTTAATTCTGTAACCTAGAGTTTCTTTGACTGCAAAATGGTGATAATAATGGCACCTACCTCTTAGGGTTGCTGTTGGGATTAAATGAGATAATGCATAATTAACAAGTGCCTTAATGAATCAGAATCGACTCAAAGGCTACAGGTTCATTCATAATCACTTGGTAAATGTTAGCACTGACCTCAATTCACATTTCAAGCTTAATCCTTTATATAAAGTAATAATTATCCCTTTCAGTACTTCTAGTTTTAGCATAAGTGGGAGGCAAGAGAAATGTATGTAGTCTGATATTTAAGTAGTTACTTTATATTAGAAGATAATTTAGCTACTAGGTGACTTTTTTTTTTTTTTAAATGGGTTTAAGATAGTTTTGATTGCTTTGTCCTGACTTTTAAATGGCTCGCTTAAGACTTGGTCCTGTTAAATTATATCAAGCATTTATATTGCAAAGCTAATACACAAGGACAAAGATTTTGTTCCTCTCTTATAAAATGATATTCAGGCAAGCAGGAAACATTTCAACATGGGCTTTGGAAAAGGAAGAGGAAATGAATTAGCACTCTGGGGAGGGAAGTAAGGACCAGTCACAAGTAATGCGCTGTGGTTATGAGCACCTTCATGGTATTCTGAAACATTCTCTGAATGAGCTGACATGTTATTTTCTGAGCTGTTTATTAATGCATTGGCTGAGGGAGAAGCAGTAGCAGCCTTCAATCCCATCCCCCTATTCAGTCAGTGCCTTGTCACCAGTTCTCCCTGCTTGCTGATAGGAGAGAGGAAAGCTGAGATTCTGAAAAAGCTGCTAAGAACAGTTAAGAAGAAACCTGATCTTTTCCCTCCTTGTATGAGTATAACAAAGCTTATCCTTTCAGCGGGAGCATCTAAAGTGGAATTTCCATTAATCTTGGGCCAGAAGAAATGCCTTCTGTTCAGCCACCAATCAATCAGCCCAAATGAAGGAGGCAGTTAATGTTTTTCACCAAACTGAAACTCCCTGCCTTTGGACCAATATCAGAGCTAAAGAAATTAATCAGGCATGTACTGACTACCAAGGTTCAAAATATAATTTACATTGACAGCTCTAGCTCTTCAGTTCACCAGTTAACAGGAAAAACAGACCAATAAATGATTTGGCCAGAGCCTTACTAAGGGCTAAAGGGTAATCTTGCTACCACCATAGAGAGTATAAATGGTCCTTATACCTAACAAAACAAAGGGTCCAAGTCCACCTTGGTCATGAGAAAAAGGAAGAGTAAAGGCAATTAAACTATATCTTGTGGGATTTGGGTTAGACAGAAGGAAAAATTTACTGGCATCCAAAGGCATTCGAAATTAGAATCAGTTACCCCAGAGACTATTTCAGCTCCTTTTAGTCCTCCCCCTTCACAGGTTTTTAAAAATCAGAATGGTTTGGGCACAACTCTCCAATTCCAGCTCCTGACCACCAGTGCACTTGAGCAATTTTGTGAACTGCAAAATCAGAATCAACAGATTCAATTAAGAGTCGGTTTCAAACTCTCTTGGGCCAACCACAAGGCATATCCCAGGTCTTTGACTATGCCTATACCCAGCTGTTTAAACTAACACCTGTGGTATAAATTCATCTGACACCAGATGTCCAAAAATTCAATTCAACCAGCATTTACTAAGCAACCATTACTGCAAAGTACTGCGCCAATCGCTGTAGTGTTGATTGATGAATAAGTGTCTAGTTTACGCCTTCACATAGCTGAAAATCTTACCCAAGATACAAATAGGTAAACAACTACAGTAAAATGCAAAATTAAATATGGAGTAGAATTGGAGGAACAAGCAAATGCTGTGGAATGTAATTAGGATGACTTTTCCTTTTTCCTCCACAGCAGCCCTGTCACCTGCTAATGACAGTTGCCAAAGTAAATGACCCAATGGTTGAATCACTGCCACCTTCCTATTATAATTCTGCACGTGTCACCTTCCTGCAGAGCCCTCAATCAGCACTTTCGCTTTATCACCATGATTGCAAAGACCTGAGTGCAGAACAATCGCACAAAGTCGTTTTCCACCCTGACCACTGTGGCTGGAAAGTTCCTATCTTCAGAGAGAGTGGAGGATCATAAAATTTTCCTCTTCAAGGTTTTGCAAAAATAACTGATGTGTGTTCAGTAAAATTTTGCAAACCGACATATATGGAAATTTCTAATTAGCATGTCATGGGATCATATACCTCATCTTTTTTTCTTTGATCTCTTCCAAGTTGTAATTAAACCAGCTGTGGCTATTTATGCCTTTTTCATGTTCCAAGAATAGCCTTCTCCTCTTTCTGTTAGAACCATTAAAAAAAAATAAGGTCTTAACTTTAACTTGGATGAATCACACCAGGATCTTATTTGAGCCCATAATTAAAATCCAGTTTAATCCACAGCAAGTAATCAATCTAATCTAGAAGGCCTCAGTGAGAGGCTACCATAGTAAGTGTTCTTCACATACCTGACAGAAACGGCTTAAAAATTTGTTCCACAAATATCTTCCTCAGCTGTAAAAGACCCATAAAATATTAGAGTTATAAAAGGTCTAAGAAACTTTTATTTCATAAGACAAAGAAAAGAGAGAGAAATTAACCAAGCAGTGAGCAAGAAAATTTATTATACTTTACCAACCCAAATCCCAATAAGGCATGCCTCTTTATCCCTTTTTTACAAATAGAAAAAGAGAAGGGTGGAGCTAGGATTTGAACCCAGATCTCTCTGGTGATCTTGTTCCTGCTACGCTGCCTCCCAACAGCCACTTTGGGGACTATGGTGCACCTGACCCAAGCCATGATATTTTCAATCACCTCATATGCATGCAAAAACTGGACAATGAATAAGGAAGACCAAAGAAGAATTGATGCCTTTGAATTACAGTGTTGGCAAAGAATATTAAATATACCATGGACTTCCAGAAGAATGAACAAATCTGTCTTGGAAGAAGTACAGCAGAATGTTCCTTAGAAGCGAAGATGGCAAGACTTCATTTCACGTACTTTGCACATGTTATCAGGAAGGACCAGGCCCTGGAGAAAGATGTCAAGCTTGGTAAAGTAGGGGCTCATCGGAAGAGTGGAGGACTCTCATTGAGATGGATTGACCCAGTGGCTGTAACAATGGGCTCAAACATAGCAACAATTGTGAGGATGGTGCAGGATCGGGCAGTGTTTCATTTTGTTGTACACACGGTTGCTATGAGTTGGAACCAACTCAATGGCACCTAACAACAACAACACCATAAAAAAGAAAATATTTGCAGCTAACAGAGATATTACTATCCAAACTATATAAAGAGCTGCTATAAGACAATAAGTAAAAATCCTGCATTTTAAGAGAATAACTAACATTTTACTATGATTGAATGTGATTTTTTTCTTTAATCTATTTGGGTTTGGGTATTCATTATAATTAGTTACAATAATAGATTTCCTAATGTTGAACCATCCTTATATTCCTAGTTTAAATGTATAATGATCAAGGAAGATTTTCTTTGACTAAATTGCTATATTGGATTTCCTAATAAGTATTTAAGAGGACTGCATTTAGATTTGTGCGTGACTTGGAGGAAAAAAACATATTACGGTACTATTATTATTTTCAACTTTTCTCTGTTATAGAGGTTTATGGTCTTCTATTTGCTTATTTATTCTCAGAGGGTCCATTTTTAAGAGCAGAAGGTAATTCATTCACACTAATTAAAATTAATATTACATTTGAACTTAATCTGCCATCTTGTTTTATATTAACTTTCATTTTTGTTGGTTTCTGTTTGTTCCTTCTTTTAATTTTTTGCTTACTTTTTGATTACTTCCTTGCATTTTGTGGGATTGATCATTTTTTTTTTTAATTCCATTTTTCCCCTCTGGTTGTCCAGATGTGATAAATCCTGATAATGTTTTTATACTAGTAGCTCTTAAATTTTTACATAAAAAATTAAACTTTTTTTTTTTCTGTAATCTCTAGAAACAAGAGTGTGTGATCATACTCATCCTCCCCACACCACTCTTTAGGCTACAAATACCAGTGGTTTTGTTGTTGTTGTTGTTAGGTGCCGTCTGGTAGGTTCTGACTCATAGCAACCCTGTACACAACAGAACGAAACACTGCCCAGTCCTGCACCATCCTTGCAATTGTTGTTATGCTTGAGCTCATTGTTGCAGCCACTATGTCAATCTACCTCGGTGGTTTTAGTTCAGTATTATTAATTACTTCCTTTGTATTGTGAATCAGTAATTACTTAGACTTTTGTGTATTTCTTTAATCACCACTGCAATTACTATCTCCCTATTTCTTAGATTTATTTTTCATTTTGATGCTATCTATTTTTGAGTAATTCTTTCAGCGATGATCTGTGTATGGTAAATTCTCCCTACGTGTCTAAAATCGTCTTTATGTCCCCCATACCCTTTGAATGTCCTTTTATTGCATAAAGCATTTAAAGGTAAAAGTAGTCTCCCCAATTTTGGCAGGAAGGGAGCTGAGTATACGTGCTCAGTCAGCTCGATCCACTTTTTGAAAAGGGCTTCATTGTCTTCGCCAGTGAGAAGTTTGACACCAGTATGATTCTTGTTCCTCTGAAGGTCAGTTACTTCCCTCCTTTCTGGAAACTTGTACTTTTACCAGGTGGCATGCAGCCCTGGGGTCTTTTGTTATTCATTGTTCATACCACTTGCAATGCCCCTTCTTTCTTAAGGCTCATAATTGTCTTCACTTGTGGGAAGTATCTTTTATTATTTCTCTGAATGGTTAAGAGCACAGGCTTTGGAGCCAGACAGCCCAAGTTCAAATCTCCTCCACCACTTATTAGCTGTGTGACAAATTACTTCACCTCCACGCTCCCCAGATTCCTCAACTTAAAATAGGGATGATAATGCTTCCCGTCTCTTAGAGTTGTTGAGGATTAAATAGGTTAGTTAATGAAAAGTGCTTAGCGGAGTGTCTGGTCGGCAGATCAAATCCGCCAGGCGCTCCTTGGAAACTCTATGGGGCAGTTCTACTCTGACCTATAGGGTCTCTATGAGCTATGAGTCTGGCACATAGTAAGTGCTAAATAGTTAGCTTTCTTTTAACATTCTGTTCTGTTCACTGAATTATTTATTTTCTCTGGGATTGATCAGCCTTTTTTCCCCATGATATTGGTTTTCTTTAAAAAACTAGTAATCCTTGGTTATTGTTTCATATTTATGAATGAAAAACAAGGTTATCTAGGTTAATGAGGGCAGATGAGTATCATATGTTTTGTCTGTGGCTAAGTAGTATCATTTCCCTGTAGTGTTTCTCTCCGGGTATGAGGGCTGCTTCTTACCTGCTCACTTTTCCCTTCTCTGCATGTTTTGGGCTTTGGTTCCTCTACCTCTGTCAACCAATTCCATTTGATTTCTCACTTCCAAGGATTCCTCAAAATTACTGGTTCTATGGTAGCTTTCAAGAATTCCTCAAAATTATTGGTTCAATGATAGCTTACCCTCTAACCTTCCAGTTCTCTTATAGATGTATTCCTTCTTAAACTGTAGCTGATGCCATTAAAGGGTAATGGGTTTAGGAGGGGAATAGACATGTGTTAGGTTTGCCTTCTGAATCCAGGTCCCCTTCGAATATACCTCTTTCCTTCTCTGATCTCTCATGCACCTTTAGAATAAACCCCAAAATCCCTAACATGGCATACAAGACCTTACTAAATTCTAAGGTTTGGTTTCTACGCATCTCTTCAGACTTGCCTCCCCCATCCTCTCTCTCTCTAACTCTATACTTTAACCATTTTGCATTTCTATTTATTTCTTAAATACAATCCACCACCTTCCACTTCTTAGTCTTTACACTTACTCCTTCCTTTCTTTAATAACCAATCATTCTTTGAGTCTCTAATCCTTTGTTTCCTCATCAGTAAAATGAAGCTTTGGAATAAATTATCTTTAGGCTCTCTTCTAGCTCTAAAAGCTTATAATTGCATGCAGAAAAGTAAACTCACTAATATATGAATTCCTAGTTCTTACTTCTTTAGTGTAGGTAAAACTGCTACATATTCCAATGGAATCTACAGGGTGCAAATGCTTAATTTTTATCTTAGTCCTCTCCATGACACATCAGACTTACACAACTTTCCATTGCAACCAAAGTATTTCTCAAATGCTGAATAAGAAATTAATATGTCAGCACATCAGGTAGAGATGGGGATTACTTAGTAGCCCAGCTACCCAGCTAACACCTCTTTCAGTTTGGAACCCTGATAGTGAAATGGTTTCTGACAGAGCCTAGCACATTCTCATCAATTAATTGAAGAAATTTAAATCCTGCCCTTGAATTGCAATGCTTTTAATAGACACTTAAATTTTTTTCCTGTAGACACCAGAGGCAATATACGTGAGCATATGCAGCATTGCAGTTAATATTCTGCCCTCTTATAGCTTAGCACAAGGAAGCAGACAGAGAGCTTGCCTTAGTTTCCAGGTCATACAGCCATTTCTTCCCAGGCTCCGGAGCTGGGATCATTTTCTATATCCTGCTATAAATATCACTTCTCCTTGACAACTCATAATGTCTTTTTAAGTTCTACCTCTATTCCCCACTCCTCATTTTGTTTCTTATGCTTTCCATCCCCCAGGAATGCCTCACTTTCTGGAGGTTTAATGCTATCATAATCCCTATGTCATAAAAGACAAAACCTGTCAATAAATACTGCAGCTGTGGTCATGGAATGGGAGGAAATTCACTTTAAATCACCATCTCTGAATAAAAAATAAAAAAGTATGGTCCAGGAGGACATTATACACAATCTGGAAAGGTCTTCAACCAAAGTCACACGGGAAGTGGTGGTTTCACATTGCTGCAGACACTGTCATTATTGTTCACACTGATGAATAGTTTCAGTTCTCACTAATGTGAAATGCCACCAAATGAATATCCTGGAAAACAATCTCAAACTCCAAGAATAACACAAGTATGAGTTGACTGTCAGACTATCTAAGGAGATTCAATGTACTGACCTTTCCTCCCCAGAAGCTACAGTGACCATATAATTTATCATCCACCCTGGGACACACTTGAGAGTGAAAAGGAACTCTATTAACAACTACCCCAGGACAACAGGCACAAACAGGATTGCCTTGGACAGAAGGAATTTATGATCATTGTACCAAAGATAAACACTCTAACTGCAGAACCTAGTCCCTACTTAAATCACTGCATATATCGTGGTTCAAGGGATTAATCAATTCTTCATGCTATTGGGAAGGAACATTTATTCCCCACTCTTCATATTTCCAAGAGAAGGCGCTTGAGTAGGACTTGCTGTCCAGGTCCCACTGCCCATCCCCTATCTAATTCTGCAGTAGCTGTGGGGTGGCGTTTCTAACTGCTGGGTCAGAAAAGGAAACTGAGCTCAGTGTTTCCATGTGCTTTCCTAGAAGCCAGTCTACCTGCAAAGAACATGCGTGTTGGTTAATCTCTGCCTTGCAGGCTGGAGATGCCCAGAGCTTCCCATGGCTGAATCAATAATCCATCTAATCCAGGTGGGATGTTTTTGCCACAAGCCCTTTTGGCCACAAGTCAAAGCCACATTCTCCAGCTGCCTGTATCAGTAATGAAGCTTGGCTACTAACCTGGCTACTAACCGAAAGGTTGGCAGTTCAAACCCACCAACTGCTCTGTGGGAGAAAGATGTGACAGTCTGCTTCTGTAAAAGATTTACAGCCTTGGAAACCCTATGGGGCAGTTCTACCCTGTCCTATAGGTTTACTGTGAGTCAGAATTGACTAGATGGCAGTGGTTTTAGGAGCCCTGGTGGCACAGTGTTTAAGAGCTCAGCTGCTAACCAGAAGGCCAGCAGTTTGAGCCCACCAGCTGCTCCTTGGAAACCCTATGGGACAGTTCTAATCTGTCCTATAGGGTGATTATGAGTCAGGATCAGCCTGACAGTAACGGGTTTTTTTTATTCGTGTCTCTTGGTTCTTAATTCTCAGTTGAGCCTGTACTTGAAAGGGGAAGAAAGAAGTGTTGTATGTTGACCCCTAAGACTCTCACCCTTATTTCCATTGAGGCTAGAAACAGAGGTTAATGGATGTCTCTCAGGGATGTATAGGAAAGAAAGTAGGCAAGAATTTAGGTAGACAAACATCTCTCATCTTTGATGGTTAAAAAAAAAAAAAACTTCATGTATTACTAAAAAAGGAATTTGACTATCAGATTTGAATGAAAAAGGTTCAGTACATTAATCTTCACAAAAAAAGATTCTTGAATAGATTCAACCATAGGAAATTTTCTCTTGTATATTTCTCTTTAAGGAGTCTTGGTGGCATAAACAGTTAAGTGCTCACCTGCTAACTGAAAGGCTGGCATTCAAACCCACCCAGCAGCTTCATGGGAGAAAGACCTGGTGATTTTCTTCTGTAAAGATTACAACCAAGAAAACCCTATGGAAGAGTTATACTCTGTCACACATAGAGTTGTTATGAGTTGGAATTAGCTTGACAGCACCTAAAAACAGTGTTCCTCTTTAAGGACAGAAAGCATGTTAAAGCATAAATATCTTAAAATGGCTATAAACGTTGGAAAATTCTGGCGAGACTAATCCCATAGCTACACCAACACAAGCACTATGGTGACATCTATCCTGTACACACACGTACATACTCCCCCCCACACACACGTACACGCACAGTATTCTGAACATCACTCGATCATCTCAAATATCAGAAACCACCGATCAGGCTGGTATCATTCGCCCCTGTTCCTCCTGTGAACAATAGCTGAAGTTAGTGATAGACTGGTAAAGAAAACCTTCCAACAAGCAGTTACGAAAAACAAGGAGCACAGCTTTCAAAGTGTACATTGGTTGTTTCACCATGTCATGTCAATTTGCCAACAGGTATGATAATTTTGAAACACCCAGTAGTCCTAACAAAAATGTCGGCTCTCTTGTTGATGAATCTGGTTGCGGGGGAGGGAGGATTAGTTTTAAATTGCTATAGCCACACCAGTTACTATTTAAAACTAATTATTGCTAGACAAATAATTCCCACAAGACAAACTATTTTCAGTGTAACATTAATTCAAAGGATATAAATGAAATATAAATTATTTTTTGTCAGATTTGCCTCAAATTATTCTAATTGTTTTCCCGGTTTATTATTTTTTACGGAGTTGACAAG
Source organism: Elephas maximus indicus (assembly GCF_024166365.1). Lineage (NCBI taxonomy): Eukaryota > Metazoa > Chordata > Mammalia > Proboscidea > Elephantidae > Elephas > Elephas maximus. The sequence goes on along the minus strand of NC_064822.1, from coordinate 10,329,920 downwards.
GGCAAATTAATTAGCAGCTGTTTGAATTAAGGAAGCCTCTAACGTCTTCTGATCCACTATAGCAGTTTGATAATATTTTAGCCTGCTGTCCTATCAATTAGGATAGCAAATAGCTCTTAGACAGGATCAGTTGGCACTAGACATCACCACACACTTCTACCCAAGTGCTCAAATAAACTTGTGTTGAGAGAGCCGTAGGTGTTAGTTTATGTAAAGCTACCCAGAAGTTCAGACTTTTAAAATGTAACAAGATTGGGAAAAGGAAGGCAGTGTGCTAAGAACTGACTCCAGATTTAGATTCGTACAATCTCCAGGTCCTTATCTTTCCTAGTCCTAACGTTTTCACTAAAACATTCACCCCTGTTTGTTTACAGCCCCAGAGGAAAGCAGAACGCTGCAATGAGTGCAAGTGCAGTGGTCAAAAATTACCCACTTAGAGAGAAAATGGCAAATTTGACTTTTTGCCAACTTCTATCACTGAGCAAAAACACCTACTTTTCACGGAGCGAAGGTCTGCAAATTTTGCCATAAGCAAAACGCATTTTTATTGCATCCTGAGTAATTTCCCATGAGATGAAAATACTTCCACCTCAATTTAGAATTTTTGTCTCACAAAATACTAAAACTTTGTCAAGAGGTAAAATACCTAACCCCAAATTAATTTGGGTAGCAAGGAAACAGCAGGAAAGAGAGGGGAGTTTCCACACTTTTCCATGTAGTTTTTTTCTGGAAATATCAAACACGGGGCATTTGGAAAACCCCAGTATGAACCAGGTACTGTCTCAGGGGCTTTGGGGGTTTTCCAGAACCATAACAAAATATCACATTTGGATCGAGAGAAAGGAAACCAAATAAATTCTCCTGATTCTCAGCCAGAATGAGTCATATCTGCAATCCCATGCTTAAAGCATTAGCGCTTACTCAGCACAACTACCATGTTGTTGCTGTTGGTGTCGTTGCTGTCGTTAGTTGCCACCAAGTCAGCTCTGACTCACAGAGACCTTACAGATAACAGAACAAAACCTTGCCTGGTACTGTGTCGTCTTCATGATCTTTGGTATGTGTCAGACCAGTGTTGCAACTATTGTGTCAATCTATCCCATTGAGGGACTCCCTCACTTTTGTTGGCCCTTTACCAAACGCGACGTTCTTTTCTAGTAACTGGTATTTCCTGGCGACATGTTCAAAGTAAGCAAAATGAAGTCTCACCACCCTCACTTCTAAGGATCGTTCTGGTTGTATTTCTCATAAGACTAATCTGTTAGTTCTTTTGGCACTCCATGATATATTTCAATATTCTTCACCAACACCACAGTTTGAATGTATCAATTCTTTTTCTGTCTTTCTTTTTCATTGTATAGTCTTCGCATGCATAGTAAGTGACTGAAAAGATTATGGCTTGGATCAGGAGCACCTTAGTTATCAAAGTGACATCTTTGCTTTAGGACCCTAAAGAGGCCTTTTTCAGCAGATTTGCCCAATGCAATACATCATTGGATTTCTTGACTCTGCTGCCATGGAGGTTGCCTGTAAATCTAGGTAGAATGAAATAATTGACAACTTCAGTTTTTTCTCCACAGCACTTCATACATTCCATTTATTTGATAAAGATTCAGGCTAAGGCCTAATAGGTAAACAGAGCTCCCCAGTGGGGCTTCATCAGCCAGACAGTATCCCCAAAGCAGATCGGGCCCTCCATTACACATGAAAGAAAGGAAGTAAACCCCCCTAGTTATGGCTTTCTCTATCACTACACTATAAAGTTCACGAGGACCTAAGCCATGTCTTAGTTATATTCACATGCCCCCAAAATGCACATAGTGGATGTCAAATAAATGGTTTCTGTTTTGTTCTTTTTTTATGCATGTGTGTCTTTTTAAAATTAATGAATCTTAAAAGAAGTATATGCTTCCTGAACCTACCTGAGATAACTGACTCCATGTTGCCTAGAGATTTGCCTTTTAGGGATTGGTCCCACTGAATAACCCAAGATAATCTTCTCAAACATGCTTTCAAATTATAGGTGGCATTCTTGGTTTGATGGTTTGAACTGATCCAAGAATTTTATGCTGACACTACTGACAATAAGATAAATAATACTAGCATGAAGCACAACCTAATGAACCAGTTCTTAGTGTAGTTGCAGTACCTCACAGCACCATAGCTCTTCCTGTACAGAGCTAACTGCATAGTAAGGATCAGCAGGAATCCATTTCCCAGCTAGAAGTAGATTCAGGCTCACCTTCCCACATTTCCACTCCTCATCACCAGCCACTTCCATGGCAATTCCTCTCTCTGACTCTAACCACCAGAGTTAGATGAGACCTCACCCAGCTCTCCTAAACTGGGTCAAAACATCCCTAGCCACCTGAAACCAGGTAATCAGGGAGCAGTCATAGGCTCAGAGGTCTGCACGATTCCCTGTACTTCAGGCCAGATGACCTCCTTCTCTCTCTCTAGTTCCCTGGAACTGGGCCACAAGCCAGAAGGGCTCTTTTCTTCATCTGTTGCCGGAGCAGCCTCTCCTTGACCACCAGCCACCCAGAGCTAGGTCTACACAAATCGACTCTCTACTGCTAGCCTCTGCTGGCTCATTGCCCCAGTGGGTTTGTTATCTCTATACAACTGCTCACAAATTTCAAGGAGACTGCTGCCTATACATACAGTTACCCATTTATTATAACCAGAAAAATACAAGCAAAGAGATGCATTGGGCAAGGTCTTGAAGAGTTTCCCACGCGGAGCCTCCATTATTCCCAGGGACATGCTGCTCCCTCTCCCATGAAGGAATGGTATCACCAATCCAAGAGGCCCCAAAGAGAACATTCTAAGGTCCCGAGTGTCCTAGCGTTGGGACCTCAATGAATATGCATGACTTGGGCCTTAATGCGTAGCTGTGATCAATCCAATCAATGAACAAGCATGACCCTCTCCCTTCCTGAAGTTAGTCCAACAGGTGTGGATCCTGTGTAGCCCTTACTTGCCTGGCTATTTTGGAAAAAGAGAGCTCTTTAGTTGCTCAGGGTTTTTTGTTTTTTTTTTTTTTTTTCAGAAACCAGAGTCAAAGAGCCAAACCAAGTTATTTGTCCCACATGCTGTACACTTGAGACTGTGTACAAGCAAAAGAAAATGTTCAGTCCCAAGAGAACTAGCCAGGGGAGTGTGCAGAGCCATTAAACACCCTGTGAGGTTTCCAGCATACGTGCTGTGATGTATAATTTTAAGTGTCAGTGTGGCTAGGCAATGGTGCCAGTTGCATGGTCAAACACTAGTTGCTGTTACAAGTAGTTGTTCTCAGCTGCTGTTGAGTCAGACCCCACTCACAGCAACCCCATGTGCGATGGAATGATGTGTTGCCCTGTCATGTGTCATCCCTATGATAAGTTGCAGATCAGACCACTGTGATCCAAAGGGTGTCCATACATTTATTTTCACAAGTACATCACCAGGCCTTTCTTCCTAGTCAGCCTTAGTCTGGAAGCTCTGCTAAAGCTTTCTCAGCATCGTAGCAACACGCAAACCTCCACTGACAGACAGGTGGGGGCTGTGCATGAGGTCCATTGGCTGGAAATTAAACCTGGGTTCCTGCAAGGAAGATGAGTTGCTTTGAGTCAGTTATAACTCATGGCAACCCCACGTATGTCAGAGTGGAACTATGCTTCATAGGACTTTCAATGGCTGATTTTTCAGAAGTAGGTTGCCAGGCCTTTCTTCTGAGGTGCCTCTGGGTAGACTTGAACAACCAAGCATGCAGTTAGCTGCCAAGCATGTAACTATTTGTACCACTCAGAAGTAGTTACATGTGATTAAATCAGTTAGTCTTAAGTAAAATAGATTACCCCAATAATCTGGGCAGCTTCAATCAATCAACTGAGAACTTAAAAGAAAAAAGAAAGTTTTCTTTAGGGTGTATTCTGCCTCCAAACTCTAAATAGGCATCTAAAAAGAACTCCCATATTTTTCACTCATCTGTCACCTGAACTACAGATTTTGGGATACAAGACTAGAAGAATTTCCAGCCTGTCATATGACCTTCATATTTCAGGCTTACCAGTCCCTTACAATCATGAGAGCCAATTCCTTAAAATAAATCTCTCTCTCTAAATATATATATATGTTTATATGCATGTATATCTATGTATATATATACATATATGTATATATATTGAAACCCTGATGGCTTCCATATGGCTGCTAACCAAAGGGTTGGCAGTTCAAATCCACCAGGTGCTCCTTGGAAACTCTATGGGGCAGTTCCACTCTGTCCTATAGGGTCGCTATGAGTTGGGATCAACTCAACAGCACTGGGTTTGGTTTTTTAATTTTTTTTTGTATGTATATATATATATACATAAACCCACTCAGTGTATACATATATATGTGTGTGTGTGTGTGTGTGTGTGTATATATATATATATATAAATGTAAACCCTGGTGGCATAGTGGTAGTGGTTAAGAGCTCAGCTGCTAACCAAAATCTCAGCAATTCGAAACCACCAGACACCCTTTGGAAATCGAATGAGACAGTTCTACTCTGTTCTATAGGGTTGCTATGAGTTGGAATCATCTCAATGGCAACGGGTCTTGGTTTTAAAACCTGTTGCTGTTGAGTCAAAAGTTATATATATCATATATATTATAAATTATATATATATGTATATATATATCTTGGAAACCCTGGTGGTGTAGTGGTTAGGTGCTACAGCTGCTAACCAAAAGGTCACCAGTTCGAATCCACCAGGCACTCCTTGGAAACTCTAAGGGGCAGTTCTACTCTGTCCTATAGGGTCGCTATGAGTCAGCATTGACTCGATGGCAGTAGGTTTTTATATATATCTTACTGGTTCTGTTTCTCTAGGAGACCTAAAACACTAAAACACCTATGGTATCCATTTCTGCATGCTTAAACAACGTGTCTGTCAGTTTGTCATACTGTGGGGGCTTATGTGTTGCTGTGATGCTGGAAGCTACGCCACCAGTATTCAGATACCAGCAGGGTCACCCGTGGAGGACAGGTTTCAGCTGAGCTTCCAGGCTAAGACAGGCTAGGAAGAAGGACCCTGCAGTCTACTTCCGAAAAGCATTAGCCAGTGAAAGCGTTATGAATAGCACTGGAACATTGTTTGATATAGTGCTGGAAGATGAGCCCCCCAGTTTGGAAGGCACTCAAAAGATGAATGGGGAAGAGCAGCCTCCTCAAAATGGAGTCAACCTTAATGACGTGGATGGACTAAAGCTTTCGGGACCTTCATTTGCTGATGTGGCACGACTCAAAATGAGAAGAAACAGCTGCAAACATCCATTAATAATCGGAACCTGGAGTGTACAAAGTATGAATCTAGGGAAATTGGAAATTGTCAAAAATGAAATGGAATGCATAAACATTGATATCCTAGGCATTAGTGAGCTGAAATGGACTGGTATTGGCCATTTTGAATTGGACAATCATATAGTCTACTATGCTGGGAATGACAATTTGAAGAGGAATGGTGTTGCATTCTTCATCAAAAAGAACATTTCAAGGTCTATCCTGAAGTACAACACTGTCAGTGATAGGATAATATCCATACACATACAAGGAAGACCAGTTAATATGACTATTATTCAAATTTACACACCAACCACTAGGGCCAAAGATGAAGAAAAAGAAGATTTTTTATCAGCTGCTACAGTCTGAAATTGATCGAACATGCAATCAAGGTGCATTGATAATTACTGGTGATTGGAATGCGAAAGTTGGAAACAAAGAAGAAGGATCAGTAGTTGGAAAATATGGACTTGGTGATAAAAACAATGCCAGAGATCGAATGATAGAATTTTGCAAGACGAACGACTTCTTCATTGCAAATACCTTCTTTTACCAACATAAACAGCAACTGTACACATGGACCTCGCCACATGGAACACACAGAAATCAAATTGACTACATCTGTGGAAAGAGACAATGGAAAAGCTCAATATCATCAGTCAGAACAAGGCCAGGGGCTGACTGTGGAACAGACCATCAATTGCTCATATACAAGTTCAAGCTGAAACTGAAGAAAATCAGAGCAAGTCCACAAGAGCCAAAATATGACCTTGAGTATATCCCACCTGAATTTAGAGACCATCTGAAGAACAGATTTGACTCATTGAACACTAGTGAACGAAGACCAGACGAGTTGTGGAATGACATCAAGGACATCATCCAGAATAAAGCAAGAGCTTGCTGAAAAGACAAGAAAGAAAGAAAAGACCAAGATGGATGTCAGAGGAGACTCTGAAACTTGCTCTTGAGCATCGAGCAGCTAAAGCAAAAGGAAGAATTCATGAAGGAAAAGAACTGAACAGAAGATTTCAAAGGGCCTCTTGAGAAGACAAAGTAAAGTATTATAATGATATGTGCAAAGAGCTGGAGATGGAAAACCAAAAGGGAAGAACACACTCAGCGTTTCTCAAGCTGAAAGAACTGAAGAAAAAATTCAAGCCTCCAGTTGCAATAGTGAAGGATTCCATGGGGAAAATATTAAACGATGCAGAAAGCATCAAAAGAAGATGGAAGGAATCCCGGCGCTCATGGTCCCCAAACCTTCTGTTGGCCCAGGACAGGAACCATTCCCGAAGACAACTCATCAAACATGGAAGGGACTGGACAGTGGGTAGGAGAGAGATGCTGAGGAAGAGTGAGCTATTTGTATCAGGTGGACAGTTGAGACTGTGTTGGCATCTCCTCTCCGGAGGGGGGATGGGAGGGTAGAGAGGGTTGGAAGCTGGCAAAATTGTCACGAAAGGCGAGACTGGAAGGGCTGACTCATTAGGGGGAGAGCAAGTGGGAGTATGGAGTAAGGTGTATATAAACTTATATGTGACAGACTGACTTGGTTTGTAAAAGTTCACTTGAAGCTCAATAAAAATTAAAAAAAAAAAGAAGAAGATGGAAGGAATACACAGAGTCATTATACCAAAAAGAATTAGTTGATAATCAACCATTTCAAGAGGTGGCATACGATCAGGAACTGATGGTACTGAAGGAAGAAGTCCAAGCTGCTCTGGAGGCATTGGCGAAAAACAAGGCTCCAGGAATTGATGGAATATCAGTTGAGATATTTCAAAAAACAGATGCAGCATTGGAGGTGCTCACGCATCTATGCCAAGAAATATGAAAGACAGCTTCCTGGCCAACTGACTGGAAGAGATCCATATTTATGCCTATCCCAAAGAAAGGTGATCCAATCGAATGTGAAAATTATAGAACAATATCACTAATACCACACGCAAGCAAAATTTTGCTGAAGATCATTCAAAAGCAGCTGCAGCAGTATATCGACAGGGAACTGCCAGAAATTCAGGCTGGTTTCAGAAGAGGACGTGGAACCAGGGATATCATTGCTAATGTCAGATGGATCCTGGCTGAAAGCAGAGAATACCAGAAGGATGTTGACCTGTGTTTTATTGACTATGCAAAGGCATTCGACTGTGTGGATCATAACAAACTGTGGATAACATTGCAAAGAATGGGAATTCCAGAACACTTAATTGTGCTCTTCAGGAAACTTTACATAGATCGAGAGGCAGTTGTTCAGACAGAACAAGTGGATACTGATTGGTTTAAAGTCAGGAAAGGTGTGCGTCAGTGTTGTATTCTTTCACCATACCTATTTAATCTGTATGCTGGACAAATCACACGAGAAGCTGGACTATATGAAGAAGAATGGGGCATCAGGATTGGAGGAAGACTCATTAACAACCTGCGTTATGCAGATGACACGAACTTGCTTACTGAAAGTGAAGAGGACCTGAAACACTTACTAATGAAGATCAAAGACCACAGCCTTCAGTATGGACTGCACCTCAACAAAAAGAAAACAAAAATCCTCACAACTGGGCCAATGAGCAACATCATGATAAACGGAAAAAAGATTGAAGTTGTCAAGGATTTCATTTTACTTGGATCCACAATCAACAGCCATGGAAGCAGCAGTCAAGAAATGAAAAGATGCATTGCATTGGGCAAATCTGCTGCAAAGGACCTCTTCAAAGTGTTGAAGAGCAAAGATGTCACCCTGAAGACTAAGGTGCACCTGACCCAAACCATGGTATTTTCAATCACATCATATGCATGTGAAAGCTGGACAGTGAATAAGGAAGACAGAAGAAGAGTTGATGCCTTTGAGTTGTGGTGTTGGTGAAGAATATTGAATATACCATGGACTGCCAAAAGAACGAACAAATCTGTCTTGGAAGAAGTGCGGGCAGAATGCTCCTTAGAGGCAAGGATGGGGAGACTGCGTCTTACATACTTTGGATATGTTGTCAGGAGGGATCAGTCCCTGGAGAAGGCCATCATGCTTGGCAGAGTACAGGGTCAGCGGAAAAGAGGAAGACCCTCAATGAGGTGAATTGACACAGTGGCTGCAACATGAGCTCAAGCATAAGAATGATTGGAATCTAGAACTTGGAAACCTAGCTGAAATGATGACATGACAGGATGGATTTGAGGGTTTTAAGCCTTTCCAGGCTTTCATGACATGATTCGGAACCGACTTGATGGCACCTAACAACAACAACAACAAACAACTTAGAGAAGGTAAGAACGCTCTTCCGACACCATTTTTTTTTTGTATCCTTTTCTATATCATTGGGGAAATGTAACTGGCAATAACCTGAAAAATCTCCAGCCCAGTCTTTAGGAAAAATGTGACTGCCCAGGGCGGATAGAAGGGTGGACAAAGGCAGTCAGGTACTTCCCTCTTTCTGCACACACTGGTGCTATTGTTAATCTAAGAGAGAAGCAAGGCAAGCAGGTCTCCAAGGCTGCTCATTCTGAAACAGAAGTAGAAGAGAGATCTTCCTTTTCTACTGTTTCTAAAGAAGAGACAGAATTAAGATATTCTGTCACCATCAAATCAACAATGTGTGGCATTCTCCACTATCAGAAACTATTTGCAAACTCCCAAGGAAGAAAAAGAATCATGGAAGTAAGAGACAATGGATTCTGAGTATTAGACCGGCTATGCATTTCCTTCATTTTGGAAAATATCAACGTCTTTTTCCTTAATTAAAAAAGAATGAAAATAAGTAAATCCAGTTTCTAGAGATATCAATGGTCAATAACCAAGCCAACACTGATGACAGATATTTTTTGAATAATACTTCAGTTGTCAGTTTGGATAAGGTTTGGTGAAATAAGCTTTTAGCCCTCTAAAACCAAAAAAAAAAAAAACCAAACCCAGTGCCGTCGAGTTGATCCCGATTCACTTTAGAGCTCTAAGCCAGTCCAATTCAAGAACACCTTGGAAAGTATTCTTGGGCCATAGCAAAGTTAAATTTACAATTTGACTCCTTAGATTTTTGTCTTGATGGAGAACATATAATAATGAATTCTCTACTGCTCTGCCTTAATAAAAGACAGAGAAGCATATCATCAAAGCCTGGAAAGGCTCATAACCCTCAAATCCATCCTGTCATGTCATCATTTCAGCTAGGTTTCAAGTTCATACTAAACATTAATTTCTACCAGGAAGTGTGGGAGTTGTATTTCTAGAGATATATGATAATATTCTCGGCCGTAGTGAGAGAAATGGGAACGAACTTGATGTCAAAGACATCCAAAGGGATATTTAAAATAAAATCCCAAGGGCAACAACAACAACAAAAAATACAAATTATTTCAGAAATGTATGATGGAATGCTGTGCAAGGAATCTGTCATCAGAGGGCAACTTAGAATCACACAGTCTACAATGAAGCCCAAACTGAAGTCAAAAGCTTGAATTTATTTAAGAACTAAATAAAAAAGAATTCATCATTTTTAATTGATAATAATTTATACAGTCATATCACTATTTTATAAAGAACAAAGTACATATTTCAAGTTAGAAGAGCTGAGGTTGAACTCTGATATCTATTCCTTGTTTGACCCTGGAAGAGTCACTTTATAATAACAAACATTTATTTGAGAACCTAATATGTTCTAGGTACTACTCTAATGATTTATATGTATGAATTCATCAACCCTCAAAACAATCCTGTGAAGTAAATATTATTATTGGCTTCATTTTATAGATTAAGAAGCGAAGGCGCAAAGAGGTTAAGTAACTTACAGGAAGTTGCACAGTTAGTAAGTGTGATTCATAGCATAGCAGAAGAAGGGATTCAAACAAAGGAAAATTCAGACTACAGAGCCCAAACTCTTATTCTCCACGCTATACCGTCAGCTTGTTGTACCGTGGTGGCTTGTCTGTTGTGATGCTGGAAGCCATGCCATCAGCATTTCAAATACCAAGAGGGTCACCCATGTTGACCAGGTTTCAGCGGAGCTTCTAGACTAAGGCAGGCTAGAAAGAAAGGCCTGGTGATCTACTTCCAAAAATTCACCAATGAAAGCCTTATGGATCACAACAGAACATTAGCCAATTTAGTTGCTTTGGGTACATCATCAGGAGGGACCAACCACTAGAGGACAACATCGTGTTTGGTGAAATAGTGGGCCAATGAAGGCAAGGGAGACCCTCGGAGAGATGGATTGTCACAGTAGCTTCACCAATGGAATGGAACATGCTGGCAATTGTGAGAATGACACTAGGCTGGAAAACATTTTGTTATGTTGTATGTGAGGTTGCCACGAGTTGGAATCGACTTGAGGGAAACTAGCAACAACAGCAACATACTGCCTCTCAATTTATGTACACTGAAGTAATCTCCTCAACTACTATATGAGAGTAATACTATGTAACTCCTTGTTTTGAAGGTAAAATTTGAAAGCAGCTTAGTGAAGAGCTAAGAGTTACAATCATTGGCATAGCAATATTCACTGTTACCAAGCATAAGTCCCGGATCAAATCTACATTCTTTAATGTAGCAAGAATGTGTTTGTGAGAGAGGAAGGGGAGATGTAGTGGGAGAAAGAGGAAAGGAGAGAGCAGGACTCACAAAAAAAAGCAGCATGCTCCTGTATATTTTGGAGAATCTAAAGATGTACAGCCAGAAAAACAGAAGGTCACGAGAAGGAAAAAATCCTGTCAGAAGAATAGGCAGTAACAGAGAAAAATGTTCAAAATACATTGCTAAGTAAAGCAGGAAAGATTAAATAGCCTGTACAGTATTACCCTAATGTGAAAGAATTATGAGTTCTCACACAGAGAACACTGGGAGAATGTGCATAGAAATGCTAAGTAATGGTACTTTGCTTTAGGCTGTGATGGAATAACAGGGCCACATTTACTCTCCTGCCTAAGACAATTAGAAAACTAGACAAGATATATAAAACAACAGTTTTCAAACATGGGACAGCAGGCAGTACAGGACAGTGATCCCTGAAATAAGAAAAACAAATGTGGTGAGTCTTGGAAATGCCCCAGCTCACTGCCTGGAGAGTTGCCAGGTTTCAGTGCAAACAGGGAGAACCAAAACACAGGCTAGCAGTCACTAATTGGAGGAGACAGTGCTCCAAATTTGGGAAGGCTAAGGTAGACAGAATTTATAGGGCAGAGTAATGAGGAGAAAGCTACACAAAATTTGAGCTGAGAGCAGAACGGTCCATTTGTGTCATTGGCCAAGTACTAATCTGCATATGTATATAGGGAAAACACTGAATCCAGAGAAAGAATCACCAAAATTAGGCAGAACAATCCCTGGAGCACATATAGGGCCAGGAATAGTTCATAATTCCCTCAGTCAGAGTGGAAAGATCTTCACAAGCATAAGGCATCAAGTAGTTCCCCCAGTACCAAAAAACCAAACCAAACCCATTGCTGTCAAGTCAATTCCGACTCATAGCAACCCTATAGGACAGAGTAGAGCTGCCACTTATGGTTTCCAAGGAGCACCCAGTGGATTTGAACTGCCAACCTTAACCACTACACCACCAGGGCTTCTGCTCCCCCAGTAAAAAAAAATAACAGTAGGGGGGACAAATTATCCCAGACAATAAAGATGTTCTGGACCCACCTTGTTGCTGTTGTTGTTAGGTGCCACTGAGTTGTTTTCAACTTGTAACTACTCCATGTGACAGAGTAGAGCTGTTCCATAGGATTTTCTTGGCTATAATCTTTACTGAAGCATATTACCAAGTCTTTCTCCCGCAGACGTGCTAGGTGGATTCAACCACTAATCTTTTGGTTAGCAGCCAAGCACTTAACTATTTGCATAACCAAAAATGATAAAAAAAAAAAAAAAAAAGCCCTCAAAAGAATCAAATTGATCCCAAGTAACAAAACAAAGTTCCAGAACAAAACCCAAAAACACTTAGAGGATTACAGGAAAAAAAATTCAACACGCAACAACATCCAATCAAAAACTGCCAGCCATACAAAGAAGGAGAAAAATTTAGAGCATAATCAGGAGGGAAAAATTAATTAATACGACCAAACCCAGAAACGACACATATGATAGAATGGCTAGACAAAAGCATTAAAATAGCTATTAAACTATGTGCTCAAGAAGGTAGAAGAAGGATAAGGAGAGAAATGGGCAATATAAAAAAGACCCAAATGGAAATTGTAAAGATAAAAATAAAATACCTGGAATGAAAAATTAGACACTGTAGAACAAAAAAAAAAAAAAAAAAAAAATAGTGAATTTGAAGGCATAGTGAAAGAAACTATCAAAAACAGAACACATCAAGACAAAGGACTGGAAAAGTAAGAACAGAGGACTTTTGGGATAATATCAAGTGGCTTAACACATGTGTTGTATATAAACCCACAAAACCAAGACGCTCAATGAAACCAAAGGAGAAGAAATTTAAAAGCCACAACAAAGTGCGTCATAATCAAATTGCTTTAACTGATAAAGAGAAAAAAAGGCAAATTACACACAGATTAAACAAAGTCAAAAAATGATAGCAAGACTAAAGTGGAGAGAGCCTTTAAAGTGCAGAAAAAGAAAAACTATCAACCTAGAATTCTATATCTAGCAAAAATATATTACAAAAAAATGAAAGTGAAATAAAGATATTTTCAGACAAACAAAAGCTGATAGAATTTATTGCAGCAGACCAGCAATATAAGAAATGCAAACAAAGAAAAATCCTTTAGGCAGACCCAGAACTAATACCATATGGAAATTAAGATCTACCCCATGTCATAAAGAACATTGGAAATGATTGGTGTGAGTAAATATAAAACAACATTTTCCTCAGGTTTGACTATCTTTAAAAGAAAAATGACTGATTAAAGCAAAAATAATAACAAAGTACTGTGGAATTTGTAACATATGTTGAAGTAAATGCATGACACCAATAGCAAAAAGCCTAGAAGGGGGAAAATGGAACTAACTATACTTCTGTAAGGTCCTAAGACTGTATGAGAAGTAATATACTATGATTATAAAAGATACTGATAGATTAGAGATGTGTATTTTAAACCATAGAGCAATCACTAAAATACATCAAAAGAAAGATGTATAGCTAATAAGTCAATAATAAAGGTATGGAATCATACAAAATACTCATTAAAATAAGGCAAGAAAAAGAAAAAAAAAAAAAACTAACCAAATAGCAAGATGATAGATTTAAACCCAACCATACTAATAAACAAATTAAATGTAAAGATAGTTGCATTGGATAAAAAAAGCAAGATCTAACTAGATGTTGTCTAGAAGAAACACTTGAAACTAACAAAAAAAATAGAGATATGATAAAAGTAAAAAAAAAAGATAAAGGGTAAAAAAAAAGAAAGCTGATGTCACTCTATGAATATCAGAAAATGTAAATTTCAGAGCAAGAAATATTACCAGGAATAAAGATGGATATTACATAATGATGAAGTTAATAATTCATTGGGAAGATATATCAATCCTAAATAAGATTGAAATCATACAGAGTATGTTCTCTGCAATGGAATTAGGAATCGATAATAGAAAAATATCAGGGAAATCCTCAAATATTTGGAAATTAAGCAACTTACCAAGAAATAATGTAAAGGTCAAAGAAGAAATCAGAATAGAAATTTTAAAATATTTTGAACAGAAAGAAAATGAGTACATAACAAATTTGTGGCATAAAGCTAAAGCAGTGTTTAGAGAGAAGTTTTTAGCATTAAATACTTACGTATCAGAAAAGAAGAAAGGTCTAAAATCAATGGTCTAATCTCCTACTTTAAGACATTTGGAAAAAAAAAAAATGAGAGAAATAAACCCAAAACAGCAGAAGTGGTAAATAATAAAAATAAGAGAAAAAATCAATAAGCTAATAAAGATGGAAAAAATAGAGAAAATCAATAAAACCAAAATCTGGTTCTTTCAAAGAACCAATAAAATTAATAAACATCTAACTAGACTAGTCATGAGCAAAGGATTAAAAAAACAAATTACCAGTGAGAGATGTGACATCATTACAGACCCTACAGATACTGAAAGGATAATAAGGCAATATTATGAACAACTTTAAGTTTATAAATTCAACAACTTTAATAAAATGGATAAATTTCTTGGTGTTTCCAAACTAACAAAACTCACTCAAGGGGAAGAAAAAAAGGCAAATTGTATAGACCTAAAGGAATAGCCTTAAAAGCAAACAAAAATAAAATTAACTTAACTTACAATTAAAATTCTTCCCAGAAAGAAAACTCCAGGACCAGATAGCTTTAGTGGCGAATTTAACCAAATACTTAAAGAGGAAATAATTCCAATTTCACACAAACACTTCTAGAAAGTAGAAGAGGAGGGACCACTTCCTAAGTGAGAAAAGGCCAAGTTTGCCCTGATAAAAAAAAAGCCAGAAAAAGATACCACACGAAAAGAATCACAGACATCCCTCATGAACACAGACAGAAAATGCTTAACAAATTACTGGCGAATCGAGCGTTATCATCTACCACCCAGTCTGTCCTGACTTGTGGTTACCGCACTCATGTCAGAGTAGAATTGTGCTCCTCAGGATGTTACGATGGCTGGTTTTTCAGAAGTAGACCACCGGGTCTTTCTTCCAAGGCACCTCTGGGTGGACTACCAAATTTTCAGTGAGCAGCGAATGACTTAACTGCTCCACCCAGGGACTCCATCATAGAATTAAAACTAGCTGCCATGGTGCACTCAAGAAATATAAAATAACCAAAGGCTTGTCAATTCCCTACGTATTAATTATAAATTAACCATTTTAAGCTCTTCAGAAAAAATATCACAACTCATTTCTCGTGGAAACAATATTTCCATTTCTTTCCCTGGTGTATAGTGGTTAAGAACTCAGCTGCTAACCAAAAGGTCAGCAGCTTGAATTCAGCAGCCACTCCTTGGACCCTATGGGGCCGTTCTACTCTGTCTAATACGGTCACTATGAGTCAGAATCAACTCAATGGCAATGGGTTTGGTTTTGGGATATCCCTAAAAAACTTAACAGGTGAACTTCTTTAGATTTATTTCGGGTCTCTTTTTCTTTTCTTTTGTGAATTTTTTTTTTTCTTTTTAATAAGGTAAGTGTACACATAACAAAGAGTTTGCCGTTTCAATGTTTTTTACATGTACAAGTCAGTGACATCAAGTATGTTCATCACGTTCTGCAACCATCACCAATATCCAGTTCCATATTTTTCCATCACCGAAAACGGAAGCTTAGTACCCCCTAAGCAATGCTTACCCCCTCCCTCATACCCCTGGTAAACACTAATAAACATTGGTCTCTATACATTTGCCTCTTCTAGGTATTTCATATAAGTGGGATCATACAATATTTGTCCCTTTGTGACTTATTTCACGCAACATAACGTTTTCAAGGTTCCTCCATGTTTTCGTATATATCAGGACTTCATTTCTCTTTATGGCACAGTAATATTGCATTGTATATGTGTACCACTTTTTAAGCTATTTATCTGTTGAATATTTAGGTTGTTTCCACCTTCTGACTATTGTGACTAGTGTTGTAATGAACATTGGTGTTTACATGTATTTTTTTGTTTTCTTGCTTTAAATTTTTCTGAGTATATACCTGTCATGAATTGAATTGTGTCCCCCCAAAATATGTCAATTTGGCTAGCCCATGATTCCCAGTATTGTGTGATTATCTACCATTATATCATCTGCTGTGATTTTCCTACTTGTTTTGGATCCTACCTCTATGATGTTAAAGAGGCAGGATTAGAGGCAGTTATGTTAATGAGGCAGGGCTCAATCTACAAGATTAGGTTGTGTCTTAAGCCAATCTCTTTTGAGGTATAAAAGAAAGACGTGAACAGAGAGACATGGAGACCTCATACCACCAAGAAAGAAGCACCAGGAGCATAGCATGTCCTTTGGACCTGGGATCCCTGTGCTGAGAAGCTCTTCAACCAGGGAAGATTGATGACAAGGACTTTTGCCCAGAGCCAACAGAGACAGAAAGTTTTACTCTGGAGCTGGTGCCCTGAATTCGGACTTCTAGTCTCCTAGACTATGAGAGAACAAATTTCTCTTTGTTAAAGCCATCCATTTGTGGTATTTTTTTATTATAGCACCACTAGATAACTAAGACAATACCTAAGAGTGGAATTGCTGGATAATAGTCACCAAAGTTAAAAATTTACTAAAGGACTTTATCAACAAAGAAACAACCTACAGGTTGCAAGAAAATTTTCAGGAACTATATATCTGATAAAGGAGCCCAGGTGGCATAATGGTTAAGTGTTTGGCTGCTAACCAAAAGGTTGGTGGTTTGAACCCACCCAGCAGCTCCATATAAGAAAAGACCTGGAAGTCTGCTCCTATAAAGATTACAGACTAGGAAACCCTATAGGGCGGTTCTACTCTGTCAATCAGGGTCACTATGAGTCAGAATCAACACCACAGCATACAACAACAATGTATCTGATAAGGGTTTAATACTGAGAATATATAGACAACCCCTACAACTTAACAACAAAAAGACAAGCAACCCAAGTAAAAAACGGGCAAACGGCTTGAATAGACATTTCACTGTAGAAGAAATACAAATGGCCGACAAGCACATGAAAAGATGTTCAACATCATTAGTCATCACAGAAATGCAAATCAAAACCACGATGAGATATTGTTTCACTCTCTCTAAAATGGTTATAATCAAAAAAGAAAGAAAGAAAATAACGGAATTATTAGGAAATGGAAAAATTGGAACCCTCATCCATTGCTATAGGATTGAAAACTGGTACAGTCACTGCAGAAAACAATTTGAAGGTTCTTTGAAAAGTTAAACATAGAATTACCATATGATTCAGGTCTCATTTTCAATATCATCGTATGCCTAGAATTCCTTTAACCAACCAAGGAGTCTCAAAATGTTTTCATCAGTAAAACACATAACAATACCACACATACATGGATATAATTGAGAATAAAGCTGATTTAATTCTAATAAAATTTCAAGTTCCAAATTAGAATAAAGTTAATTCAGTGGTTTTAAAAATAATTTAGACTTTTTAATGTGAATATAAAATGTATTTCTTTACAGTTTGAAGTCACATTTAGGATATTTTTTAATGGGTACTATGAAAACTTTTAATTTACAAGTTGAAAAAAGGGAAAATGAGCTTCCTGTACTAAATAATCTCACCATATGCTTATCAAGGTGCCATACTCTGTGCTATTTTAGCATCTGAGGGGAATACAAATTAAGCATGGGCTACCAGCAACTATACACACACATTGCCATTACACAATAAAATGGCCTATAATAAAGTGTTACATGTACTGTCAAGAGAACAACTACTATAATTAAGAAGGGAGACATCTGTGGACTAGAGGTTAAGTGAAAGATGATTTTAAAACCAGATGCTTGATCAGGATCCAAACAGGTGAGAATGGGAGTGGTAGTACCCAGAGACCAGAGAGCCCCCAGTGCCTGGTGTTTTGTAGAACACCCATGGCCACTATCCAAAATGCTGGTGTTGGGGGGTGAGGGATCAGGAAAAGTTTTATAAACAAGGTTTATAAACAGCATCTTGAGAGCTCAGTAGGAAGAGCAAGAAGCATGAACTGCTCAAGAAGTGACAAGCAGTTCAGTACAGCTGCCCTCCATGATTTAGGAAGGAAGCACTGGAGACGTGGTAGATGATACTAGGAAAGGAGCCTCAAAGCATCAGTTCATAAGGGTCCTTAAGCACCATGTTCATACATTATCCAGTTATAGCCAAGCTTCCACAAAGATATTGTTTGCTTGAGTAAAGTAGGATAGGAGGCAACAGAAGGAGGAACTCACCTCTTCTGGAAAGTCTTCGCTATCTTCTCCAGAAAAAATCTGCTTGTCTCCTCCCCACATGAGCTCCTATCACAACTCTATTGTGCCATAAAGATGAATAACATAAAAGATATATGTACGGTGTGAAGTAGTCCAGCAGCACGGACAGCATACAGACTCGGTGGTAGGGAAGTCAGCCACAAGATGACTCGGCATCACGTAGAGGGGATTGGGTACATGGGCACAATGCTTGCTGCTGGAAAGATTGGCAGATCCAGGGCAGAACCACCCCCTGAGGAAGTGGAGCTATTGAGCACAGAACAAAGAGGGAATGTCATCCCAAAAGAATAGGGGCTTGGTTTCTCCTGTAGGGTAGAAGGGGTTTCACAGCACAAAAGCCCAACTCTAAGGTGTGTGAGCAGATACAGCAGCCAAGATAAGTGCTTTTAAGCCAATGAGTTAATGAATCACCCAAGAGACAGAGATGACCCCAAGAGTCATGCTGAATCCATAATTCCCACTGTGGGTATGAAAGGAATGCAATGACCTACCACCACCTCAGAATGTAGGACACTAGTTGGGGCACTAAGGAAAAATAGCCTATACATATGGAGAATTAAGGACAAGGAATAGCACAAAACATGAGGAAGTAAAAAAGACAGACACATTTTTGTAAAATAGATCACATGACCCTTACGGGTAGATAAATTTATTTATTTATTTATTTTGGAGCCTGATTCCTGCTGTGGAATGTATCAGTTGTAAAATCCTAGCACGTTATGAGAACACAAACTTTTTTTCTTACCAGTGGCATTTATCAGGACAGAATCTTTTACTTGAAGCCAACAAAATTTTCAGCGTAGGCAGGAGCAGTGTAATGAACCTCTGTTCGTGAATAAAGCTATTTTTCACCTGCTGAGGCCATTAGTCATTATCCAGTGTCTCACTGTGACATACATGGCAGAGAAGCCAGTCCACTGAAAATAAGATAAATTGGTAATTCCAAGTTAGCAGGATGAATGAGTCTCCCAACAAGTCTCTTTCCCTTTTTTACAATTTTAGGCTAAATGAACAGGTGATATTGTTCCCATCTATATATGTACAATTTTATAATTCTATTCATTCTTCCAGACAGTAAGCCAGTATGGGGTATGAAAGAATTAGCATTGTTTGAACATTTGTGTTGGCTGTTTCGGATTTACAGTGCCACTCATGTCTCCTCCCCTGGGGAGGTCTGATTGGAGGAACATAGACACCAACAAGAAATAAATCCCAGTTGTTATCAGTTGTATGATAATCCCCAACCACACCTGCAGGAGTCTCTTGTAAACCTGGTAACTCCCTTAATCTGTATGTTGGAATCTACCTGTGCTATCTGGTGTGTTTTTTTTTTTTCTTATCTGGTGTGTAGAGGCAGGGTAACAGTCTCTAAGCAATCTTACCAAACCAACTTCAGGGTATGGAACACAGACCTGCCCCTCACAACCAAGTGTGGAATGAACCAAGAGGAAGATGGACCAACTATTCCAGAGGAGAAAGACATAAAAGAGAAGATGAGACAGATTTCTCTCACCTTTAACACACTGGTCTTATTCATGGAGAAAACATGAGCCAATGAAGGTGACACTCTGACCAAACAGATCACCTACTGCTTAAGGAACAATGAGTGCGGAGGTTGAGAGAGAAGCTGGCAATGTTTTCTCTATTATTCCTCAAATCAGAAGGGGAATGTATGTCCCTGCCTTTGTGGACTAAGGTAAGAATGTGAGGAGAAGAGACGGAAAGTTTATTCTCCAGCACTGGCATTTTATATGTTGCTTTATTTAATCTTCAGATCTGCCATGGTGGATTCGAACTGCCACCTTTTGGTTAGCAGCCAATCTCTTAACCCCTACACCACCAGAGCTCCACATATATGTTATTTTTCCTGTTTAATCAGGTCAGAAAACAGAGGTTCAGAGGTTAGGTTACTTGTACAAGGATAGATGGTAAATAAGAGCGTCAAATTTTGAACGTAGATCTACTCCAGGATCAATGTTCATTTCGCTATACCTTGATGACTATTATGGATTAAATTGTGCCTCCAAAAAGATACGTTGAAATCCTGGTTGCTATCCAGAAGGTCAGCAGTTTGAATCCATCAGCCCCTCCTTGGAAACTGTATGGGGCAGTTCTACTCTGTCGCTCTGAGTTGGGATTGACTTGACGGCAATGGGTTTGGTTTTTGGTTTGGTACCTGCAAACGTGTGAGAAAGACGTCGCAGTCTGCTTCTATATAGATTACAGTCTGGGGTTGCTATGAGTCAGAATCCACTCATCAGCAATTTTTTTTTTTTTTTAAATGAATACCTATGAATATGACCTTGTTTGAAGAGAGAGCTTTTTTTGTTGTTATCAGTTAAGTAACAAGGTCATACTGGAGTAGGATGGGTCTTGATCTTGATCCCTTCTGAGTGTTGTCTTATAAAAGGGCAGAACACACCCAAAGATAGAGACATAGGGGATAGGGGTAGGGGGAATCAAATGCCATGTGGAGATGCATCTGAAAGCCAAGGAATGCCAAGCAGCACTACGGTGTAGAAACTGGAGGAGACAAGGAAGCATCTTCCGCCAACAGCAGAAAAAGAAAGAGTTCATGGTCTTGCCATCACCCTGAATCAAACTTCCAGCCTTGAGAATTGTGAGAAAACAAATATCTGTTCTTTAAAGCCACCCACTTTATGTCTTTTTGTTATAGTAGCCCTAGGAAACTAAGACAATGACTTTCACAGTGTGACCACCTCGGCAGACTAAATAGGGAGCTGTGGAAGACACCACAAGGACGTGCAAAATGATGTTTGCTGTGCATTGTGCTATGGCTGCTAACCAAAATGTCGGCAGTTCAAATCCACCAGCCTCCTTGGAAACCCTATAGGGCAGTTCTACTCTGTCCTATAGGGTTGCTATGAGTCAGGATCAACTCCAGGCAGCAGGTTTGGTTTGGTCGTTTGGTTGCACCACCAAGAGCCCTAGTGCACATTGGTTAAGAACTCAGATGCTGACCAAAAGGTCAGCAGTTTGAATCCACCAGCTGCTCCTTGGAAACCTATGAGGCAGTTCTACTCTGTCCTATAGGGTCGCTATGAGTCCAGATTGGCTAGATGGCAACGGGTAATGAATGTGCCACCAGGGCTCCAATGTTTAAGTCAAAAGGAGCCCTGGTGGTACAGTAGTTAAACATTCTGCTGCTAACCAAAAGGACTGTGGTCCAAACCCACCAGCTGCCCTGGGGAGAAAGATGTAGTAGTCTGCTTCAGGAAAGATTACGATCTTGGGAACCCCATGGCAGTTCTACTCTGTTCTATAGGGTTGTTCTCTTAGTTATCTAGTGCTGCTTTAACAAATACCACAAGTGAATGGCTTTAACAAACAGAAGTTTATTTTATCACAGTTTTGGAGGTTAGAAGTCTGAATTCAGGGCACCAGCTCCAGGTGAAGGCTTTCCCTCTCTGTTGGGTCTGGGGGAAAGTCCTTGTCATCAATCTTCCCTTGGCCTAGGAGCTTCTCAGGGAAGGTACTCCAAAGAATGAGCTCCACTACTTCTTGCTTGGTGGTATGAGGTCCTTCTCCTTTCTGCTCGATTCTCTTTTATATCTCAAATGAGACTGACTCAAGACACAACCCAATCCTGTAGAATGAGTCCTGTCTCATTAACATAACTGCCTCTAATCTTGCCTCATAGATGTTAGGATTTACAACACATGGGATAGTAACATCAGATCACAAAATGGAGGACAACTACACAGTACTGGGAATCATGGCCTATTTTGGGGGGACACAATTCAATCTATGACAGTCACTATGAGTCACAGTTGACTCACGGGCAACAAGTTTGGTTTTGGTTTTTATGTTTAAGGCATAATAAAAGCTGAATCTATGTGATCTTAGAACATTAACTATGATATAGACAGTCAAATCAATCACGTGGATTGAGGAAAGAAGATGAGGAGAGAGGAGAAGACAGAGAGTTGACACAGGCCACATGTTCAAAGTTTACATTGATTCTGAAGGCAATTGAGATGTACTTCAGAGTTCTTGGATCAGAGGGGCATGATCAATATCAGGATGAAGAATATGATTCTTAGTTTTGTTGCTTCTTTTTGCAGAAAAAAAAAAGGCAGGAACCAGCTTAAAGCAATGATGGTACATTTGTCTTTGCCTCGGATGGTAGTAACCGAGGGCGAAGGATAGAAGGAGATAGAAATTGTCAAGGATTTGATAAAAGATGAACTGTGAGCTACAAGAAACAAGGGAGAAGTCAAAAAGAGAAATCCAAGTTTGAAAGACATTAAAAAGTTTATTTCACTCCCAGTAAGGGGCAAGGTAGGATGTCTAACAACCAGGTGCAGGCCCAACTAAGAACCAAAATACAGTGAAACCAATTGCACTCTGTGTTTCATAGACTGGTCTCATATAGACCTTCCACCACCAAAAACATGATGACTGGAGAGCACAAACTTGGCCCCCAGGCATAAAGAGCTGCTGCTCAGCTTCTAGCATACAGCAAATAAAGCAAACGACCATGGCTAGTACCAGGCTGCAGCCTTTCATCCTGAAGGTTCGTCTGAGCCACCAGCTGGACCACAATTCACGAGCCTGATCCAGTCCTTTCACCTCACATGGATCCACGAACATCCTCAGATAGGATTCTGGCTCAGGCTGGGTATCCCCCAAGGACACTGTCTACTCAGAATCTATGGCTAGTTGTTTTACCACTGTTATGGACTGAATTGTGTCTCCTCAAAATATGTGTTAGAATCCTAACATCTCTACCTATGGATATAATCTAATGTAATATAATCACTTGCCACAATGTAATTTAATGTCATGTAATCACCTTCCATATGCAATCTGACGTAAAGCAATCAGTCAGTTGAGGTCATATCGTGGCGGGGTGGATCCTAAAGCTAATTACTTCTGAGTTATATAAAGAACAGCACAGACATGGAGAGAGACACCATGTGTCTATGTCAGGCTACCAACAAGGAAGGAATCGACATGGCTGAGACCCTGATTTGGACTTTTAGATTCCATAACTATGAGAAAATAAAGTTCTGTTCTTCAAAGCTACCCACTTCTGGTATTTGTGTTATAGCTCACTAGGTAATTAAGACAATCACTTTCTTCTTGATTCAGTTATCTGAAAGGTCCATTTGTTTCCTAGAATTTTTCTTTAGGCCATTCTTAGTCTTTTTTACTACAGCTTCATTAAAGATCAAGATATAATTTTAGCATTCAAGAAGATCCTTTCCAGTGCCTACGCAATTATTTTTTATGAGATCTTTTAGACAAAAAATTTAAATTCTATTTAGACTAAAGTAAAAGTTTTGCTTCAATTTTTTTTTTAGTCTAAATAGAAATAAGCTTTCTTTCACTGTAGGCAGAACGGCCTGTATGACAATTTCTTTAAGAGTAGAAACCCAATTCTTCATGTACTAAAGTTCTTATGGTGTTCCTATGGTGAATTTGCACTGCATAAGCTTACAGTCTTTACCACTATTCTCTTACATCACCAAAATTTTCCAAGAAAATGCTACTCAGCTTTGATAAAACCAAAATACTTGACATCCTCATATAAAAATATAAACATTTCTAAATAATGCTTTGAATATACTTCAACATAATGTAATTTCATTATTCAGTCAAGCAAAATGGTAGACAATGAGTAAAATCTAGAGAGCTTAGATATTGCCCAAATAAAAAAAACAGTTAGGTAATACTCCAAAAGAATTCCAGAGCATGCAGACAGCAGTATTTTTTAAGGATTTGATCCAGTTACTACGGAAATTCATTTTTATAAACATCACAGCCAAATCTGGATGATACCACATCATAAAACTTGAAGTTTACTTCCTAAACAGAGGCAGTATCACAATTGCCAACATGCACCAATATATGGCTGAGAACATTAGATCTATAGCAAGATTTATAGACCTTCAGAAACAAAAGTGGATTAAAGCATAAAGGAAAGCGGGGGCGGGGGGGGAGTAAGAAAGCCATGCCAGACGAGTGAAGAACCCGACTCTTCTCCATCGATATGAAGACAGTCAGGCTCACCTTAATGCTCAGGTTTAACACATCAGTGAGAATTACAACTGCTTGTTTTTGCCCATCCTCTTAGATCTGAACTTTGTCCTCTTTTAAATGTGCTCAAGGGAAAATTTCTGAGATGGTAAGATCTCTGTGCCGAGGACAGTATTATATTTTAAAGGGTTTTTCTGTTATTCTCAGTTTTAGATACTGAACACTTGCTAATATTAAAAAAAAAAAAATCCTGGATCCTATTTTCTTTTGAAAAAGTAGTGAATATGTTAATGCCCCACAAAGCATCATCGAATAGGTGTTAATACTGTGACTGTTAAAATCATACCTCGTCCTAGACCAGTGTTTCTTAACCTTTTTCTTCATTAT
Source organism: Elephas maximus indicus (assembly GCF_024166365.1). Taxonomy (NCBI): domain Eukaryota; kingdom Metazoa; phylum Chordata; class Mammalia; order Proboscidea; family Elephantidae; genus Elephas; species Elephas maximus. The sequence continues at coordinate 10,305,371 of NC_064822.1, read as the reverse complement.
CACCTCCCTTTTTAGATTATTGTTTTTAGATTTTTTTTAAGATATTTTCTTCATAATCACACCTTCCTCATAAAATTGTAATACCAGAGGCTTACTCTATATCAGTTAATGTATTGTGGCCCTTTGAGAGACCATGTACCATTGAATATCTAAGATTTTTTGTCCTACCCCCAAGAATGAAGTTTTGCCTCCTTGAGGGTAATACGTAGCCCGTGTTGAGAACGCGTGCCTTAGGTGCTAAGGTGGCCTCATATTGGTTACTATGGAATATTCTTGTGAGAAAGTCTGTAACCAGATTCTTTAGTTTTTAAGAATGATGTAGGACATCCAGAGTATTTAACCATCAGGTTACCCTGCCTTGTAGGGAGGAGGTGAAACTCAGGTATACCTTTACTCCTTCTGAGAAGTTTGTACACATGGATACTTGGAGACTGTGGCTCCATCCTACGCTCATGGAGAAGCTGACCTAAGGCTAGACCACTAGTCCTGGGTCTAACCCCAGATTCTAAATCCCCAAATATAAACCTAAGGAGGGAAAACATATTCCCCAATTGGAATAAACATGTTTTTAAAAGAAATCATTAATCAAAGTTCATATAGTGTTCCTATGGTGAAATCACAGAGCATAAGCTTATCATCTTTAATACTATTCTCTTTCAATATTATCAAAATCTGATTGTCTGAAAATAAAATTCAGGGTAGGTCTTTTTGTTAACCCAAATCACTGGCTAAAGATGAGCTGGGGCGTACAAACCAACTTATGTCTGCCTTCCCCACATCACATCAATTCACCCGCATCCATTCCACCATAGTTCATACTCGATGATTGTATGCCTGAAAATCTTATGGCCAAGGGAACCTTGTGGTCTCTATTATCCAAGTACAGATTTTTGCACCTTCAAAGGGCTATGGTTCCAGTCTAGTGTGACCATCCTTTGTCCTGCAATCACTGTGTCTCCTCCCATACCAGGGCTCTGGACATGGCCCTTCAGATCCCCGAAAATGGCTATGACTAGGGACACAAAAAATGGTGAAGACTCCTAGATCCTTCAAGGGATCTGAGAACAGCTATAAAGAAGTATACCACCACCAAGTTTATACTGTAAAATAAAAATACCATATTCAGCCCATAACTATGAAAAGTATAAGAAGAAAAGTTTGTGTAAGGAAAACCAACATCTGCATTAGCAGTATCTCCAACCAATGAGAATGTTTGATATTATCTGCAACATCAATTGGTAGTGTGAAAGACTCACATTTTATATTTCACTGTCCCATATATTGCAGTACCAAAAAGAGTTGGTGAACATTCAGCCACCCCAAGAAGTAGCATATGATCAAAGGCACTTGACTGAATGGATCGTAACAAATTATGGAGAACAGAGCTAAGAATGGAAATTCCAGAAAACTTAATTGTGCTCATGTGGAACCTGTACATAGAACAAGAGGCAGTCATTATAACAGAACAAGGGGACACTGCATGGTTTAAAATCAGGAAAGGTGTACATCAGGGTTGTATCCTTCCACCATATTTATTCAACCTGTATGCTCAGCAAATAATTCCAGAAGCTGGACTATATGAAAGAGAATGTGGCACCAGGGGTGGAGGAAGACTCATTAACAACTTGTGATATGCAGATTACACAACTTTGCTTGCTGAAAGTGAAGATGACTTGAAGCATTTACTGAAGAAGATCAAAGCCTTCAGTATGGATTACACCTCAACATAAAGAAAACAAAAATCCTCATGACTGGACCAATAAGCGTCATCATGATAAACGGAGAAAGTATTGAAGTTGTCAAGGGTTTCTTTTCGCTTAGATCTACAATCAACACCCATGGAAGTAGTAGTCAGAAAATTAAACAACACTGCATTTGGACCTCTTTAAATGTGCTGCAAAGGACCCCTTTAAAGTGTTAAGAAAGCAAAGATGTCACTTTGAGGATTTAGGTGCCCCGACCCAAGCCATGGTATTTTTAATAGCCTCATGTGCATGTGAAAGCTGGTCAATGAATAAGGAAGACCGAAGAAGAATTGATGCCATTGAATTATGGTGATGGCAAAGAATATTGAATATCCCATGGAGTGCCAGAATAAGGAACAAATCCATTTTGGAAGAAGTACAGCCAGAATGCTCCTGAGAAGACAGACTTTATCTCACGTACTTTGGACATGTTATCAGGAGGAAACAGTCCTTGGAGAAGGACTTCATGCTTGGTGTTATGGATTGAACTCTGTCCTCCAAAAATATGGCTTGTAAATCCTAACCTCTATGCCTGTGGTTATAACCCCATTTGGGAATGGGTTGTCTTTCTTAGGTTAATGAAACAAGATTAGCGTAGGGTGTGTCCCGAATAAATCTCTTTTGAGATATAAAAGAGACTAAAAAAGCAAGCCAAAGAAGGATATCATTCTTGGTAATGTGGAACCTGAGGGTCAGCAAAAAGAAGACAACACTCAACAAGGTGGACTGACACAGTGGCTGCAACAATGGGCTCAAGCATAGCAAAGATTGTGAGGACAGTGTAGGACCAGGCGATGTTTCATTCTGTTGTACATAGGGTTGCTATGAGGGGAAACTGACTTGACAGCACCTAACAACAGCAATAACATACGTTGTCTCATGACTAGATTCTAAAATTTAACTCTATCTTTTTTAACTATTTCCTGTCAAACTTACCTAAAAGATGTCCTACCCTTCCTACAGGTATATACTTACCCACTGTGTACTTTACTCCCATCCCACCATGCTATTTCCAAAGTTCTAAAACCAAAATTATCACTCTCAGGTACCCCATGATCATCCAGCTTCTTTCTTTTCCTATGGATTTGTTTCATCCCCTTCCTCTCATCCTGAGGTATCCCCCCCATCATCTTTAATCAAGTATTGTCTTCTGTTATGGATTCAATTGTGCCTTCTAAAAATTTGTGTTGGAATCTTAACCCCTATACCTGTGGATGTTCATCCCATTTGGGAATAGGGTTTTCTTTGTTATGTTAACAAGGCCATATCAGTGTAGGGTGTGCCCCAAACCTAATCACTTCAGAGATAAGAGGAGCAACACAGACACAAGAAAGCAGAAACAGGGGAAGAAGGATACGATGAGGCGATCACCACAGAATTGTGGAACACTGAGCTACAAAAGCTGAGACAAAATCTTCCTCTAGAGGAAGCCAGCACAACTTGTACAAGACAAGGTCATGGAAACTCCATAGACACATTCAAACTTCATGAGGGACCAAATTACTGGGCTGAGGATTGTGGGGACCATGATTTTGGGGAACATCTAGCTCAAGTGGCGTAACATAGTTTATAAAGAAAATGTTCTACATTCTACTGTGGTGAGTAGTGTCTGGGATCTTAAAGGCCTGTGAGCAGCCATCTAAGTAAGACACTCCACTGGTCTCACCCCTTTGGGAACAAGGAAAACCAAGGTCACAAGAGAAAGATTAGCCCAAAGGACTAATGAACCACAAATACCACAGCCTCCACCAGACTGAGTCCAGTACAACTAGATGGTGCCCAGCTACCACCACTGACTACTCTGACAGGGATCACAATAGAGGGTCCCAGACAGAGCTAGAGGAAAATGTAGAACAAAATTCTAACTCACAAAAAAAGACCAGACTTACTGGCCTAACAGTGGCTGGAGAAACCCCAAGAGTATGACCCCCAGACACCCTTTCAGATGAGTAATGAAGTCACTCCTGAGGTTCACCCTTCAGTCAAAGATTAGACATGTCCATAAAACAAAACGAGAGTAAAGGGGCACACCAGCCCAGGGGCAAGGACTAGAGGGCAAGAAGGGACCGGAAAGCAGATACTAGGGAACCCAAGGTCGAGAAAGGAGAGTGTTGACATGTTGTTGGGTTGTTAACCAATTTCATAAAACAATATGTGTACTAACTGTTTAATGAGAAGCTAGTTTGTTCTGTAAACTTTCATCTAAAGTACAATTAAAAAAAAAAAAAAAGATCTTCCCCTAGAGCTGACAGAAAGAGAGAGAGGGAGAAAGCATTCCCCTAGAGCCAGTGCCCTGAATTCAGACTTCCAGTCCCCTAGACTGTTCGAAAAGAAATTTCTCCTCTTTAAAGCCACCCACTTGGGGTGTTTCTGTCACAGCAGCAAGAAACTAAGACACCTGTGAGAATTATTTCAGCACCCAGAAGAAAAAGAGAATCTGACTCTTTGAGATCCCATGCATTTCATTCTTCAAGGGTTAATGACAATGTTTTTCTTTCCTGGAAGGAGAAGAGCTGTGTGGAATTCCCGCCGTGGTAGAACTTCAGTATTAGACATTAATGCTCTACAGACCGACTGTGAATTGACTGATTTTATGATTTAGCAATTATAATGTGAACACTCAAAACTCTATCCCAAGATTTACTCTACTTAGTTTAGTATGGTTAGATGATGTAGTTGAGTTTTCATTGCAGTGAATTTGGAATATGGCTGTATGGTTGCTAGACATAAAATTTCACTTATGGGAAAATTGCCTCTGTAATAGGGTCCTGTCTTCCTCATTCAAAAGATCTTTCCCTTCTCTTCCACCCTTCTCTGACCCTCTGTTGCAGGGGATCCCAATTAGACTGGGAAAGCTACTCAAATGGGCAAAAGGACTAGGGGAAATGAGAAAGAAAGGGAAAGAGAATAAAAGAGAGGAGACACGAGAGCTCTCCCCTGCTTCCCCAGAGGGGATCTTTGCCAGACATTGAAATTCTCTCCAAGTAGCTCCAGCAAACATGGTCCTTTTCACACGGTACCTCAAGGGATTTCATTTGGAACTTTGAAATACTTTGCCAGTGCGGAATTTCACAGCTTTGCTACAAACAGGAATCTGATATTTATGATTAGCACTGTTACAGAAGCTGCAGGCCACAGACCGTTCCTGATCACAAGCATAGAAAAAACAGTCGGCAGAATGCAAGTTTCCATATGTCGCCCTTAAACCGTTCTTACCGCCTGGACCACTCATACAGTACCAATAGTCTCTGTACAGTTATCTGTTTATATGTGGATTACTTCTTTTTCCTATTAAATTACAAGTGTCATGAAGGCAGGTCTGCATTTTGTTCACTTATATATTCTTTACAGTACCCAGCAGATATTACAGTAAGCCCATAATAAATATCTTTTTAACCAATTCTTACCACTTGCAGTTGAGGCGATTCTGACTCATGGCGACTCCAGATGTGACGGAGTAAAACTGTGCTCCCTGGGAGTTCAATGGCTGATTTTTCAGAAGTAGATTTCCAGGCCTTTCTTCCAAGGCATCTCGGGGTGGACCTGAATCTCCAGCCTTCCAGTTAACAGGTGAGCACATTAACCAACTGGACAGCCCAGGAACTCCAACTGATACTGACTAGTGCATTATACTCATAATAGCCAGAGAGTTCAGGATACTGAGTCTCTGGGTGGCACAAATGGTTGTGTGCTGGGCTACTAACCTAAAATGGTGATGAGTCAAACCCATTCGGAGGCATCTCAGAAGAAAGACCTGGCAATCTGCTTTTGAAAGGTCCTAGCCATTAAAAAAACATTGTGGAGCACAGTTCTACTCTGACACACGTAGGATCGCCATGAGTTCGAATCTACTCAACAACAGCTGGTTTGGGTTTTCAGGACACTGAAGTCATCCCAACTAAGATATCTAATAGGGCAATGCCCTTGAAAATGCTACTTTTGATCTCATCATTACAGGCAGATTTCATTAGATAAGAATCAGCCCCCTTTCTCCCTCTCCCTCCAAAAAATTGAAAAAGCAAAAGAATAAGATGATTTGGGAAAAACAGAGGAGGTGACAAAAAAAAAAAAAAAAATTACAGTCTGTTTCTTTAATCCTACCATCTACCTCCAGACCACTTGCTTCAACTGTGCACCAAGAAAATGAAATTTCTCTCTGGGCCTTCAGTTGTAGAGTTGTTGTTGTTAGGGGCTGTCAAGTCAGTTCTAACTCTCAGCAACCCTATGAACAACAGAACACAGCACTGCCCAGTCCTGCGCCATCCTCACAATTGTTACTATGCTTGAGCCCATTGTTGCAGCCACAATGTCAATTCATCTCACTGAGGGTGACCTCTCTTTCACTGATGCTCTACTTTACCAAGCATGATGTCCTTCTCCAGGCACCGGTCCCTCCTGATAACATGTCCAAGGTACGTGAGATAAAGTCTTGCCGTCTTTGCTTCTCAGGAGCATTCTGGCTGTACTTCTTCCAAGACAAGATATGTTTCTTCTTTTGGCAGTCCAATGGTATGTTCAATATTCTTCACCAACACCATAATTCAAAGGCAGTAATTCTTCTTCTGTCTTCCAGATTCATTGTCCAGCTTTCACATGCATATGAGGTGACTGAAAATACCATGGCTTGGGTCAGGTGCACCTTAGTCCTCAAAGTGACATCTTTGCTTTTTAATACTTTAAAGAGGTCTTATGCAGCAGATTTCCCCAATCCAATATGTCATTTGATTTCCTGACTACTGCTTCCATGAGCATTGATTGTGGATCCAAGTAAAAAGAAATCCTTGACAACTTCAACATTCCCTCTGTTTATCATGGTGTTGCTTATTGGTCCAGTTGTGAGGATTTTTATTTTCTTTTATGTTGATGTGTAATCCATACTGAAAGCTGTGGTCTTTGATCTTCATCAGTAAGTGCTTCAATCCTCTTTGCTTTCAGCAAGCAAGGTTGTTTCATCTGCATATGGCAGGTTATTAATGAGTCTTCCTCCAGTCCAAATGCTGTGTTCTTCTTTATATAGTCCAGATTCTCAGATTGTTTGCTCAGCATACAGACTGAATAAGTATGGTGAAAGGATACGACCCTGACGCACCTTTCCAGGTTTTCAGTCATGAAGAGCAGAGATATATGACCAGAAGTAGGCTAGGGAATAGAAATGCAAGCCTTCCATTCTTTTTGCTCATTTCCAGCTGACAGGAAGTCTCCTAACAGATCTTACCTGTTTGGATTTCCCCTGCTTATAAATGTCAGAAAACAAAACATACAGGTCTGACAGTATCTGCCCTTCTCCTACATCATTATAGGCCTCGGAAAAACACTCACCCAAATGGACTCTAGTTTAGCTTAAAAATAGTGCATTTGCCTCAAAAGCTCCTATCTTTTGTTTATTTCTCCTTATTTCCAGGCTTGAATACCTGGGAGAGTTACATCATGACTTTAAGTTGCAAACCTGTCAATGGCTGATTGAAGACTTAAAAGGAGGCAAAACTCCGACAGTTGTGTGAATGCAGATATCGCTGGGGACTCTCCAGAGGCTTCCAGTGATGTTCACCCAGGGTTGCATGAAGGCTTAGGCCAGTGCTGGAGGCAGATTAGCAAAGGAGTATCTGAGAACTTAAAAAAAACTGTCAGTGTAGCTATGTGTTTCCCTGTATCTTTAAAAGCATGGATATTAAAAAGGCACTCTCAGAAAGCTAAGAGGCTGTGGGAAGGGGTGATTCTCTTCTCTTCCTTTAAATATGTCGACTAAAAAGAAAAAATATATATATATTTATATATGTATGTATAGCATTTGATAAAGCGCATGAGGGAAATGTTTTTCCTTTCCTTGTGGCAAGAACTGGTAAAAATAAAACAAAGCAAAGTCCTGGCACTTGGTGTTTTATTTCTAAGCCCTGGCTGCATTGATCACATGAACACCATTGGGTGAGTTGGTGCTGTCTGGCTAAGGCCAGGCAGAAATTCAGAAAGGCAGCCTGTAAGGGGACATGGCACCCTTGAGGCCAGGGTCTCAAAAAATGGCATGCACCCAGGTTACAGAACCTTAGAAATGCAAATTACTACTGAATGGGCCGCAGTCAACGCCCACTGTTCTATGCTGATTGGCATTTCACAACTATAAACTGAGGAGGCAGGTGGTTTGTTGAGATCTACCTCAGGCATATAAACTGGGAGCAAGAATTCAATGGGGTTTCCAGTTACCGTTTCAGCAAGGCAATAAGAGATGAGCACCTGGAGCCTAGGAAAGTTCTCACTTATCTCAGGAATATATGAGCAGCTAGTCTCCCAGGAGGCGTAGTGGTTAAGTGCTAAGGCTGCTAACCAAAGGGTCGGCAGTTTGAAGCCTCCAGACGCTCCTTGGAAACTCTATGGGGCAGGTCTACTCTGTCCTATAGGGTCACTATGAGTCGGAACCGACTCGATGGCACTGGGTTACTGGGTTTAGTCTCCCAGGGCTCCTTGAGGTCTTTGTGGTAATCTGACCAGAGAAATATTTAGAAGCATCAAAGACTATTCATGTTGTTAGCTGCCGTCAAGTAGGCCCCCAACTCGTGGTGGCCCCATGCACAACAGAAGGAACTGCGGTCTGGTCCTATGCCATTCCTGTGATCAGTTGGAGAGCTGACCATTGTGATCCAAAGGATTTTCCTTGGCTGATTTTCACAAGTAGATCATCAGGCCTTTCTTCCTACTCTGTCTTAGTCTTAGTCTGTAAGCTCCGCTGAAATCTATTCAGCATCATAGAGACACAAGCCTCTACTGGCAGATGGGTGATGGCTGCACATGAGGTGCATTGGTCAGGAATTGAACCCAGGTCTCCACAAGGAAGGTAAGGTGTTTACCTATTTCATCACTGCAAAGGATTATCTCATTCACTTGTTCATCCAACACATATGTATTGGGCACCTACTCTGTGCAAGATGCTAGGCATCCAACAAAGAGTGAAGCTGACAGAATTCTTGCCTACATGAATCTTAAAACCTAGCCAGGTAGAGGTTTGGAGACCATGGTTTCAGGGGACATCTAAGTCAATTGGCAAAATAAAATCTATTAAGAAAACATTCTGCATCCTACTTTGAAGAGTGTGCTCTGAGGTCTTAAAAGCTTGCAAGCGGCCATCTAAGATGCATCAATTGGTCTTGACCCACCTGGATCAAAGGAGAATGAGGAACACCAAGGACACAAGGTAATTACGAGCCCAAGAGACAGAAGGGCCACATGAACCACAGACCACATCATCCTGAGACCAGAAGAACTAGATGGTGCTGGGCTACAACCAATGACTGCCCTGACAACAGAGAACCCCTGAGGGAGCAAGAGAACAGTGGGACGCAGACCCCAAATTCTCATAAAAAGACCAGACTTAACGGTCTGGCTGAGACTAGAAGGACCCTGGTGGTCATGGCCCTCAGACCTTCTGTAAGCCCAGGACAGGAACCATTCCCAAAGCCAACTCATCAGACATGGATTGGACTGGACAACGGGTTGGAGAGAGATGCTGATGAGGAGTGAGCTTCTTGGATCAGGCGGACACTTGAGACTATTTTGGCATCTCCTGTCTGGAGGGGAGATGAGAGGGTGGAGGGGGTTACAAGCTGACAAAATGGTAATGAAAAGAGAGACTGGAAGGAGGGAGAGGGCTGTCTCGTTGCGGGGAGAGTAATTGGAAGCATGTAGTAAGGTGCATATAAGTTTTTATGTGAGAGACTGACTTGATATGTAAACTTTCACTTAAAGCACAATAAAAATTATTAAAAAAAAAAACCTAGCCAGGAAGAAAAACATTGATCAAATAACCACGCAAAAAAAGGACTAGTTAAGCTCTGAAACAGAAGAAAGGTGAGATTTTATGAAAGCATATAATAATCCAAAAACCTGTTGTTATTGAGTGGATTCTGACTCACAGTGACCCTATAGGACAGAGCAGCCAAGCTCCTAACCACTGGGCCACCAGGGTTCCAACTAAGGCTGTTAACTAAAAAGATGGCAGTTTGAATCCACTAGCCACTCCTTGGAAACGCTACGGGGTAGTTCCACTCAATGGCAATGGGTTTGGTACAGAAATTAAATATGCCTAGGAAGGTGAAAAAAGAAAAGTCTCTTGAAGTAAGGATGGATATTTTTAGAAACCCTGATACAAGGAGTTTTGGTATTTCTTATTAGGTAGCCAACTATTGCCAAATGCTTCAACACTAACCTTTATAACACATTAAAATTACTCTAACATTTCCCCACCCTAATAAATCTAATCAAGACCAATGACTACTGTTTCAATAAATGTTTGGTAACAGAAGATTCCAAGATCATACCTCTGGTGTAACTGGAACTAATTAAAAATTTAGCTTGAGTGGAGATATATTCACTTCAGGCACTGTCATAGTGAAGACAAAGTATAAACTTCTTTCGTTAAGGTTTTTTTTTTTTTTTAAAGTATGTCCTGAAGGAAACTTAGTACCTAGAATGATTTTATAGAGGCAGAATTTAGTTTTAATTTTTATATTTTATATCATGAAAATTCTTAATGAATTCTGATTGAGATCAGGGCGTATATATGCACAGACATAGGCCACATAAAAGGAACAATGAGAAATTAGTATTTCTTGGTCGAGTTGCTCAGGGTGATTTACGGTATGTTTTTATTAGATACTGGCACAAGTAATATAAATCATTTTAAAGAAAAATGATCTGAATTTTTTCCACATATTTGCCTTATATGTACAAAGTATGTATTATCTTACGAATTTTATTTGAAAAGGCATTTACAGCTACTGCAAAGACGACCTCAGTTCATCTTGCCATATAATTTTGCTGGGTCCTCCCATTCTGATTCTATCATTCCAGTTAAGGACAGCTAGGATCAGTGCGTAGCCAGCCAAACCCCACACATGTGAACAAGACCAGGCCAGATCAACAGAGTCACCTGGCCCACACCACAGACACATGAGCAACAAAAGCTTATTACTGCATGTCGCTGAGGTCTGAGGTTGTTATGCATCATTATTGTGACAATAGGTAACTAAAGCAACTACCATCTGTTATGGCTTGAATTGTGTCCCCCAAAAATATGTGTTGAAGTCGTAACTCCTGTACCTATAAATATGATCCTACTTGGAAATACAGGTTTTTCTTTTATTTTCTGGTCTTTCAAACCAGTGGAGGGTGGGTCCAAAACCTAATCACTTCTGAGTCACAGAAAAGCGAAATAGATACAGAGACATGGAGAGGCAAGACAGACACCAAGGACTGCCAAGAAACACCAAGGAACTCATTGGCCTACCAACAATGAAGGACTTCCCCTAGATCCATGCTCTGAATTCAGGCTTCTAGCCTCCTGAACTGTGAGAAAGTAAATGTCTGTTCTTCAAAGCCAGTCACTTGTGGCAACATTAGGTAACTAAGACCCCATCCAAAAATAATCATCCTCTTTCCAGCATACTTAGTTCTCTTGCTTTTATGCCCTACAATATTACCTTCCTGAAAAAATTCAATCCATTGATAAATTCAGCTTTCTGCTCTTCCACTCCTATGCCTGGGTAGCTGAGTAATCCTAAGGAAATCACACAACCACTCAGATTGGTGCTACTAGAAATTGATGATGTCCTGTATCAGCAATTGTCTAAACACAACTGAACAACCCCATTCTATGTCTCTGTTAAGCCCATCTCTCCTTCTCCTCAGGAGCTACTTCAGACTTTCCTTGTATTCCTCAAGCTCCCAACTCCTCTCTATTCCATTCTTTGTAAAAAGATAACCCTACTTTCTTTTTCCTAACAACTCCTATTAAACACAGAAACCCACGTGGTCCAATTTTTAGAGGTATCTTCCTCCATGAGAAAATTTAAAACAGCTCACATCCTTCACCTGTATTTTTCTAAGAATTTAAAAAGGGAATGCAAGCATATAACTTACTGCTGTTGGTGTTATTGCTAGGTGCCTTCGTGTGGGTTCCAATTCATGCTGGGATCTCTTGGGAAGTTTGAAAAACACCCAATGCCTGGGTCCCACCACTAAGACTCTGGTTTAATTGGAATGGAATGAGGCCTGGGCTCCAGTAGTTTTTAAGAGCTCCCTACATGTTTCTAATGAACAGCATAATTTGAGAATCACTGGTCTTACGTAGTACCATATGAAAATTGCCCCAGAGGTACAGGGGAAAACATTGCAGGCACAAGAGAGGGCATAATAGGAAAACCAGAAAACTCACATGAGAATCTCTCCCCTACTGAAGTCTACCTTCAACAAGCCCAGTGAAGCAAATCTCCCTTCAAAAATGAGGGTAAATGAAGATTATGGGTTTCCTAGTTGAACTCAGAGTAATTCTCAGAATTGGGTGTGAGGGGAGAGGAAGGAGAAGGAAAGGGAGATAAAAGGGATAAAAGGATAATGTGATACATTACAAGAGGTCTACAAGAATTCATTATTTTATTATTACCTAAAATAAATGAGAGTTGCACACGTTTTCACAAAATGTACAAAGAGACCATAAGCTCTTTGTTTTTTTCTGTAACAGACCTAATCTTCCACATAAACCTGCTTGATGGGAAGAGAGTGGGCAAAGAGATCAGATGGTATCTACTAAGACAAATCTGACAAACTCAATCTGATTCAATATCTAAAGAATCCCTTGCTGTAACTAAGTCTCTTAAAATCAAATCAACTGAGTTTCCATCAAGTTGATTCTGACTCATGGCAGCCACATGTGTTTCAGAGTAGAACTGTTTCCCATAGGATTTTCAGTGGCTGTGATCTTTCAGAAAAAAATCTCTAGACCTTGCTTCCAAGCACCTCTGGGTATACTCAAACCTCCAACCTTTAGGCTAGCAGTATGTTAACCATTTACACCACCCAGACACGCCTGAAGTCTCTTTAGGCCATTTTTCCAAAATCTTGTCTTTGGCTTACTTGGTCCTCAGGACTGGGGAGAAGATGGTGTGGAATCCATGTGTGACCACTGGACCCTTGATGTTCTTTGCTGAAGAGTGCCTACATTGGTCTGTTCCCTGATCTATAACCACTGAGGTATGTGACCCAGACGCATCTGCCCTTTCAGATTGGCATTCTGACATTCATGGCTGGAGTCCATTGTCTCAACCCTCAGCCTCCAATCTTGGAATCACACACACAGTAAGGCCTCTTCATTCTGACTCCCAGCCTCTGCCAGTCCAGTGACTCCTCAGCATCTCCACATCCCCTCAGTGGGTTAAAGACAAACTTTTTAATTTTCTGCATACAGTACATGCCGTGAAAAGCCAAGGGCCCTGCCCCAGGCTCATCATCCTGCCCTCCTCCTGTTGCCATTTCCACCCCATCCATTCCACACTAGATGAGACAGGGTTCTGACTCAAAATGCTGAGGTTTTCCTTAGGTATCTTTAATCTTTCCCAAGCCAATTCCAGAGAAGCAGGCTACTAGCATGGTATTCTAGAGTTCCTTCATACCTACAGGGATGTTTATAAAAGTGTTTCCCCTTTATTCTCCCCACAGTTTACACTAACTGAAGTGACTATCTTTTCTTTTATTTCTCCTTCACTTGTTTCATGTCTTCCTCTATCACAATCCTTGTCTTATGGCTCATCCTTAATGGCAGATAAAGGGCAGGGAGAGAAATTGATATAAATATAAGAGAACCTGTATCATGACACATTTCAGAAGTAGCATTTATGTTATATAAGCATTTATCCAAGTTATCTTAGAAAAAAAGTGCAATAAATATACAGTAGCCCCCTTTATCCAGAGGAGATACATTCCAAGACCCCCAGTGGATGCCTGAAACCACAAACAGTACTGAACCCTACATATGCTTTGTTTTTTCCTATGCATACATACCTATGATAAAGTTTTATTTATAAATAAAGCATGGTAAGAGATTAACAACAATAACTAATAAAGAAGTAGAAGCACTTGATGCCTTCTCTTTGGTATATATGAATTGCCAGCATCACTACTCTTGCATTTTGGGTCTATTATTAAGTAAAGTAAGGGTTACTTGAACACAAGCACTGTGGACCACGGTTGACCACAGGTAACTGATGCCGTGAAAAGGGAAACTGCAGATAAGGGGGGGAACTACTGTAGTTGATATTGTCCAAATGTTGATTGCAACTTAGTCCAGCTACATAATTGATGCATACCAGTGCAAAATAAATTATTATTATTAATAGTTTTAAGACAGTGAGTGTGGAACATTAAGCCAAGCACGGGGCACTTGTGAATGTGGAGCCTGTGCAAATGCACAGATCACACGTGTCCATGAAACCAGCCCAGATTGCAAACATGCTAGAAAACAACCTCTAAATCATTACCCTGAGGGGGCAGAGCCAACATGGTGCCATAGACAGATACACCATGTTGTCCCTCTGCAGAAAATATCTGAAAAGCTAAGTAAAACAGATACAAACATCAATCCTGGAACCCTAAGCATCAAATGAAGAGAGAAAGAGCCAAACCAAACACCAAATGGAAGAAGAAACTGACGAAAAAAGAGAATGATGAGAGATACAGAGTGGAGGTACCCTGCCAAGTAACGTGGCACAGTGTTGCCATCTTGGAACACAGCCAGCAATGACCCTGGACAGGGAAAATGGGAAGGCAACTTCAGAGAGCTCCCAACAGGAGACAGAGCACATGGTAACCAGAGAAACACATTTTTTTCACCATTCACCATTCCGCCCCATATACCACCTCCAAACATTATGGACAAGCCACACCTCGCTGCTCAGCTAGAGAGTCACCAGCCAGTCACCACCCTGGGTGTGCCATGTCCCCACCCACTGGCTCCTGCTATGCCTTTTTTCCCCCTTTCTTTTCTTTCTGCTTCCCACCCAGATCTTTTTTTTCTCTCTCTTTTCTTTCTCCCCCCACCTAGCCTAGTATGCCACCCCCCCCCCGTCAGCCCCCACCGTGCCACCATGGACACAGCCTCCCTGGTGCTCAACCCTGCCACTGTACCAGGCCTGAATTGCCCTGCCCCTCACACCACTTGACCAGCTGCTGAACAGTGGGAAGCAAGTACCACTCCCTGTCTGACAACCCCACCTATCTGGTGAGGGACTGTGGATGCTTCCAGATTGCTGGACCAACATCAGAAGGCAGACACCACCCACTCAGTCCATCCTCAGCCACCTCACTAAATCAGTGTACAGAGAAGTGAGCTTGCCCTATATGTTGCTGCCCTGCCAACCAAGGCAAGAAGGTGAGAGCTATCATGCCCACAGACAAGGGAGCAGCAAAGTGCACCTGGCCCATCTGACCTGAAATATCAAAAAAGCAAAACAAAACAAACACAATCAATAAAGAAAGAAAATAATACCTTAATGTCTCAGAGATGGCAGACAATATCAAAACATAAAGAAGCAGGACAAAATGGCTCCAACAATTGACCAAAATAAAGAATCAGATGACCTTCCAGTAGAATAAAAGGCAGTGGAACTACCTGATATGGAATTCAAGGCCAATATTTAGGGCTCTACAAGAGATTAGGAAAGAGATCAAGGAAAACACAGATAAAACCAAGGAAAAAAGAGAGAAAATCATGGAAAACACAGATAAAACCAAACTAAACATAGCCAAAATCAAGGAAAACAAAGAAAAATCAATAGAATAAATCAAGGAAATAACACAGGAACAAAACTTCAAAATAAATAAACACTTAGAAATCATATGAAAACAGTAACTAGAAACCCAAAAGATAAGATATATATATATATATCAGAAATGAACAACTCAATGTTTTAGAAGCAAATTTGAAATAATGGAATACAGAATCAGTAAGATTGAAGACGAATCCACAGACACCACTTTGAAGAAACAGCACAATTCTTTGTTAAATGATATCAGTAGTAGCATTATAGGGAGTATGTACGTAAAGATGGTGTGCGAATGGTATAAATATGAACTATACAGAAACAGTTTAGAGTTCTTTTAGCCATCATAAAGAGTTCAACATCAAGCAATGGATGAATCCATAAGTGAGTGATTAATTTTGGTAAAAACTTTAATACAGTCCAGATTTCTAAATATCAGTATCAAAGATGAGATTGAATAAATTACTGCCAGAGGACAAACTGCTGACTTAGCATTTGATCAACAAATTGTAAGTCCAATCTACCATACAGTGGTGAAGACATGTCTAGATGTCTCTACTGTAAAAGTGTCCCTAAGACTTTATACACCAAAAGCAATGAACGATAATCACAACCATAGCTAATGTTTATTGAATTCTAATTGCTTTATATAGGGAGCAGTGGCGGTTCAGTGATAGAATTCTGGCCTTCTATGGAAGGGACCTGGGTTTTATTCCCAGCCAATGCACCTTATGAGCAGCCACCACCCTCTCAGGGGAGGCTTGAGTGTTGCTGTGATACTGAATAAGTTTCAACAGAGCATCAAGACTAAGACAGACTAGGAAGAAAGGCCTGGTAATCTACTTTTGAAAATCAGCCAATGAAAACCCTGTGGATCACAATAGTCCAATCTGCAACTTATCATGGGGATGGCGCAGGACAGGGCACGATTTCATTCTCCCGTGTATGCAGTCGCCATGAGTCAGAGGTTGACTAGATGGCCACTCACAGTAACAACAAAGTGTTTCATGTGTTGTTGTAAAAAAAAAAAAAAAGCTACAGTCAATTAGATTGCAACTTATGGGAACGCCATTTGTGCACAATAGAACTGTCCCACAGGGTTTTCAAGGCACTGAACTTTTGGCAGCAGATTGCCATGCCTGTCTTTCGAGGCATCTTTCAGTGGGTTTGAACTGCTGACATTTGGCTAGTACCTCAGTGCTTAACCATTTGCACCACCCAGGGACTCCTGTGTACTCAACCATTTAATCTTTTCAACAACCCTGCAAGATAGGTACTATTATTACCCCTATCGTACAGATGAGGAACCTGAGGTGCAGACAGGTAAAGCCACCTGACCAAGCTTACACACAAAACTAGTAAGTGGCCAAGCCAGGATTCAGAAAGAGTCCAGCTCAAAAGCTTATATGGATAAGCACTCTTATCCACATGCTATAGGGACTTCCCATAATAAAAATAAATAAATAAATAATAAAGCAGGAGACAAATCTAAACACAAGACCAACATAGCATAAAATTCAGAAATCTGAAATTCACCTGGCCTAACAGCATTTATTATTTTACTCAGAGCCAGTGGGCATGGCCTTAAGTCATCAGTCAGATATACAAGCAGTCAGATATAAAAGCAGTCACATACAAAAGGATTAGGAATCTGGATTTGAATGCCCTTACATTGTTAATCTGGTCCTTCACTTTATGCTCTCATCACACACACACAAAAAAACAATAAATTTGTAAATAATCATTAGGTACCACAGCCTGTTGTAGATATGTCACTTTCAAAAGAATTATAACAATTTTATGATAATTTAAAAATGATCAGAGGTGGAGCCAAGATGGTGGAATAGACAGATGCTTCCAGTAAGCCCTCTTTACAACAAAGACGCAAAAAAAAACAAGTGAAACGAGTATATTTGTGACAAGCTGGGAGCCCTGAGCATCAAAGGCAAGCTTAGACAACGAACTGAAGGGCAGGGGGAGGAAGAGACAGTTCAGAAGCAGAAAGCAGTTACCGGACCTGAATTGCGGAGAGCTCTCAGGCACCATTCCCGGAGCAGCAGCAGCGGGCTGGTACTAGCTTTGGGCCGCAGTTTACTCAGGGAGAAGTAGCCAGCCACACAGCCTACTCACATCTCCAAAACCTGAGGAGAACAGCGCTCTCGGCAAAAGCTAAGTACTTGTGTATATTTTACCATGCTCCCCCGCCCCCAAGCCTGCTTCAGCTGCTGAATTACCTGGGCCTGAGATAGGCACTGTTGACCATCCTCCTGGCCTTGTGGGAGGGAAAAAATTTGCAACTGAGGGAAAAGATAATTTGCTAGCTCCACTAACCAGGGGAGCTCAGGACAGAAGTGGCTCCTGTCCAGGCATAAACACTCCATGGACTTTGAGCACTTTTCCCTTCTGCATGGATCTGTGTGGGCCTATGTCTGAAGAATAGGCCCTTGTTGGCAGACTCCAATCATTTCAGCTGTGAGCTGGAGAGGTGGGTGTTTGATGTTTGACATTGCTTTGCCTATAAAACAAGGTCCTCACCTACCCACATCAGGGACCTAAGGATTGGTAGCTCCGATCAGGTCACCCAGCCACCCGTGACAAGGGACCAAAGATAACTGGTACCTCCCAGTCCTTACAACCAAAAACTTTGGGTGCCCATGGTCCATCTGCAGAACCCACCCACCTCCACGATCTAGGAAACAGGGAAGCACTTTCCTCAGAGACACTGGGGGTCAGTTCTCAGCCCCCTACCTTGTTCAGAGTGTGACCCCCTGCTGCAATCAGATACCAGTATACACGCCAATCACTCCTGCCCCTCTAAGACTGTAGGACAGATCCTATACCACACACTTGATGATCAGCTACCTGGAAACCTGAGCTGAATTCATACAAGAAAACCGAATGGACTCCTAGACTGATACACTGGATAACAGCTCTAGCCATCTGGGGACAGGATGTCAGAGCTCCAAAGGTGAAAATAATCAAGCTAGCTCACTCAAGCAACCCACAGGGGTATATCAAAACAAAACAAAGCAAGAAGCTATAACACAGTAAGCAAGCATAAACTAATACAATAACTTATAGATGGCTCAGAGACAACAGTCAATATTAAGTCACATAAAGAAACAGACCATGATCACCTCAACAAGCTCTCAAAACAAAGAATCCAGGGATCTTCTAGATGAAAGTGCATTCCTGGAATTTCCAGAGGCAGAATACAAAAGTTTAATATACAGAAACCTTCAAGACATCAGGGAGGAAATGAGGCAATATGCAGAACAAGCCAATGAACATACAGATAAAGCAATTGAAGAAATTATAAAGATTATTCAGGAACATAATGAAAAGTTTAATAAGCTGGAAAAATCCATAGACAGACAGCAATCAGAAATTCAGAAGATTAACAATAAAATTGCAGAAGTAGACAGCTCAGTAGAAAGCCAGAGGAGCAGAATTGAGCAGGTAGAAACTAGAATTTCTGAACTCAAAGATAATCACTTGGCACTAATATATTTGAAGAAAAATCAGATAAAACAATTTAAAAAAATGGAGAAACCTTAAGAATCATGTGGGACTTTATCAAGAGAAATAACCTACAAGTGATTGGAGTACCAGAACAGGGAGAGATAACAGAAAATACAGAGAAAATTGTTGAAGATTTGTTGGCAGAAAACTTCCCTGATATCATGAAAGATGAGAAGATATCTATCCAAGATGCTCATTGAACACCACAAAAGGTAGAACTTAAAAGAAAGTCACCAAGACATATTATAAGCAAACTTGCCAAAACCAAAGATAAAGAGAATTATAAGAGTAGCGAGGGATAAACAAAAAGTCACCTCCAAAGAGGCCCAATAAGAATAAGCTCGGACTACTCAGCAGAAACCATGCAGGCAAGAAGGCAATGGGATGACATATTTAAAAAAATGAAGAAAAAAATCGCCTGCCAAGAATCATATATCCATCAAAACTGTCTCTTAAATATGAAGGTGAAAGTAAGACATTTCCAGATAAACACAAGTTGAGGGAATTTGTAAAAACTACAAAAAATACTGAAGGGAGTTCTTTGGTTAGAAAATCATATAATATCAGGTATCAACCCAAGACTAGAACACTGAGCAGAGCAAACAGAAGTCAACCCAGACAGGAAAATTCAAAGAAACAAAGCAAGATTATTAAAAAAAAAAAAAAAAAAAGGAAGCTCAAAATAGGATAACAGTGATGTTATTATATAAAGAGAACATTAAAATGATAAAGAGGGACTAAGAAATATAATCATACACCTTCCGTATGGAGAGGAAAATATAGCAATACAAAGAAATAAAAGTTAGGTTTAAATTTAGAAAAATAGGGGTAAATAATAAGGTAACCACAAAGGAGACAAACTATCCTACTCATGAAAGTAAAATACAAGAAAAAAATAGAGACTCAACAGAAAAAAAATCAATAACAACAAATATGAGGAAAGGACAATATATAAAGATAATCTACTCAGCTCATAAAATTAAGTGGGAAAAAGAGACTGTCAACAACACACAAAAAAGGACAACAAAATGATAGCACTAAATTCATACTTATCCATAATTACCCTGAATGAAAATGGACTACATGCACCAATAAAGAGACAGAGAGTGGCAGAATGGATTTAAAAAAAAGATCCATCTATATGTTGCCTACAAGAGACACACAGTAGACTTAGAAACAAAACCAAACTAAAACTCAAAGGATGGAAAAAATATACCAGACATACAATAATCAAAAAAGAGCAGGAGTGGCAATATTAATTTCTGACAAAATAGACTTTAAAGTTAAATCCATCAGAAAGGATAAGGAAGGATACTATATAATGATTAAAGGGACAATACACCAAGAAGATATAACCGTATTAAATATTTATGCACCCAATGACAGGGCTGCAAGATACATAAAACAAACTCTACCAGCATTGAAAGGTGAGATAGACAGCTCCACAACAATAGTAGGAGACTTCAACAGAACACTTTCAGTGAAGGACAGGACATCCAGAAAGAAGCTCAATAAAGACACGGAAGATCTAAAGGCCACAATCAACCAACTTGACCTCATAGACATATACAGAACACTCCACCGAACAGCAACTAACTACACTTTCTTTTCTACTGCACATGGAACATTCTCTAAAATAGACCACATATTAGCAAGCCTTAGCAGAATCCAAAACATTGAAATATTACAAAGAATCTTCTCTGACTATAAGGCCATAAAGGTGGAAATCAATAACAGGAAAAGCAGAGAAAAGAAATCAAACACTTGGAAACTGAACAATACCCTGCTCAAAAAAGACTGGATTATAGAAGGCATTAAGGATGGAATAAAGAAACTCAGAGAATCCAATGAGAATGAAAACACTTCCTATCAGAACCTTTGGGACACAGCAAAAGTGGTGCTCAGAGGCCAATTTATATCAGTAAATGCACATATACAAAAAGAAGAAAGGGCCAATAACAAAGAATTATCTCTACGACTTGAACAAATAGAAAGAGAGCAACAAAAGAAACCCACAGGCACCAGAAGAAAACAAATAATAAAAATTAGACCTTAACTAAAAAAAATAGAAAACAGAAAAACAATTGAAAGAATTAACAAGATCAAAAGCTGGGTTTTTGAAAAAATCAACAAAATTGATAAACCACTGGCCAAATTGACAAAAGAGAAACAGGTGAGGAAGCAAATAACCTGAATAAGAAATGAGATGGGCAATATTATAACAGATCCAACTGAAATTAAAAGAATCATATCAGATTACTATGAAGAATTGTACTCTAACAAATTTGAAAACCTAGAAGAAATGGATGAATTCCCAGAAACACACTACCTACCTAAACTAACATAAACAGAGGTAAAAGGTAGAACAACTAAATAGACCCATAACAAAAGAAGAGATTGAAAACGTAATCAAAAAACTCCCAACCAAAAAAAGCCCTGGTCCAGAAGGCTTCACTGCAGAGTTCTACCACACTTTCAGAGAAGAGTTAACACCACTACTACCAAAGGTATTTCAGAGCATAGAAAAGGACAGAATACTACCCAACTCATTCTATGAAGCCACCATATCCCTGATACCAAAACCAGGTAAAGACACCACAAGAAAAGAAAATTATAGACCTATATCCCTCATGAATGCAGATGCAAAAATCCTCAACAAAATTCTAGCCAAAAGAATTCAACAACATATCAAAAAATAATTCACCATGACCAAGTGGGATTCATACCAGGTATCCAGGGATGGTTCAACATTAGAAAAACAATTAATGTAATCCACCACATAACTAAAACAAAAGACAAGAATCGCATGATTTTATCGAATGATGCAGAAAAGGCATTTGACAAAGTTCAACACCCATTCATGATCCAAATCTCTCAGCAAAATAGGAATAGGAGGAAAATTCCTCAACATAATAAAGCGCATTTATACAAAGCCAACAGCCAACATCACCCTATGTGGAGAGAGCCTGAAAGCATTCCCACTGAGATCAGGAACCAGATGAGGATGCCTTTTATCACTGCTCTTGCTCAACGTTGTGTTGGAAGTCCTAGCCAGAGCACTCAGGCTAGATAAAGAAATAAAGGGCATCCAGATTGGCAAGGAAGATGTAAAAGTATCTCTATTTGCAGATGACATGATCTTATGCACAGGAAACCCTAAGGAATCCTCTAGAAAACTACTGAAACTAATAGAAGAGTTCAGCAGAGGATCGAGATACAAGATAAACATACAAAAATCAGTTGGATTCCTCTACACCAACAAAAAGAACATCAAAGAGGAAATCAGCAAATCAATGCCGTTTACAGTAGCCCCCAAGAAGATAAAATACTGAGGAATAAATCTTACCAGAGATGTAAAAGACTTACACAAGGAAAACTACAGTACTCTTCTGCAAGAAACCAAAAGAGACTTACATAAGTAGAAAAACATATCTTGCTCATGGATAGGAAGACTTAATGTTATAAAAATGTCTGTTCTACCAAAAGCAATCTATACATTTAATGCAATTCTGACCCAAATCGCAACGACATTCTTTAATGAGTAGGAGAAACAAATCACCAACTTCATATGGAAGGGAAAGAGGCCGTGGATAAATAAGGCATTACTGAAAAAGAAGAACAAAGTGGGAGGCGTTACTTTACCTGATTTTAGAACCTATTATACCACCACAGTAGTCCAAAGAGCCTGGTACAGGTACAACAACAGATACATAGACCAATGGAACAGAATTGAGAATCCAGACATAAATCCATCCACATATGAGCAGTTGATATTTGACAAAGGCCCCAAAACAGTTAAATGGGGAAAAGACAGTCTTCTTAACCAATGGTGCTGGCATAACTGGATATCCATCTGCCAAAAAATGAAGCAAGACCCACACCTCACACCATGCACAAAAAAGAGCTCAAAATGGATCAAAGACCTAAATATAAAATCTAAAATGATAAAGGTCATGGAAGAAAAAATAGGGACAATGTTAGGAGCCCTAACGCATGGCATAAACAGTATGCAAAACATTATTAAGAACGAAGAAGAAAAACTAGATAACTGGGAGCTCCTAAAAATCAAACACTTATGCTCATCCAAAGACTTCACCAAAAGAGTAAAAAGACTACCTACAGACTGGGGAAAAGTTTTCAGCTATGATATTTCTGATCAGCGCCTGTTCTCTAAAATCTACATGATACTGCAAAAACTCAACTGCAAAAAGACAAATAACCCAATTTAAAAAATGGGCAAAAAATACAGACACTTCACTAAAGAAGACATTCAGGTAGCTAAAGGTACATGAGGAAATGCTCATGATCATTAGCCATTAGAGAAATGCAGATCAAAACTACAATGAGATTTCATCTCACTCCAACAAGGCTCGCATTAATCCAGTTGGAGAGGCTGTGGAGAGATTGGAACACTTATTCACTGGTGATGGGAATGTCAGATGGTACAACCACTTTGGAAATTGATTTGGTGCTTCCTTAAAAAGCTAGAAATAAAACTAACGTACGATCCAGCAATCCCACTCCTTGGAATATATCCTAGAGAAATAAGAGCCTTTACACAAACAGATATATGCACACCCATGTTTATTGCAGCGCTGTTTACAATAGCAAAAAGACGGAAGCAGCCAAGGTGCCCATCAATGGATGAATGGTTAAATAAATTATGGTAAATTCACACAATGGAATACTACACATCGATAAAGAACAGTGAGGAATCTGTGCAACATTTCATAACATGGAGGAACCTGGAAGGCATTATGCTGAGTGAAATTAGTCAGTTGCAAAAGGACAAATATTGTATAAGACCACTATTATAAGAACTTGAGAAATAGTTTAAACTGAGAAGAAAACATTTCTTTTGTGGTTACGAGAGGAGGGAGGGTGGGAGGGTGGGAGAGGGGTATTCACTAATTAGATAGTAGATAAGAACTACTTTAGGTGAAGGGAAAGGCAACACACAATACAGGGGAGGTCAGCACAACTGGACTAAACAAGAAGCAAAGAAGTTTCCTGAATAAACTGAATGCTTGGAAGGCCAGTGTAGCAGGGGCAGGGTTTCAGGGAACATTTAAGTCAACTGGCATAATAAAATCTATTCAGAAAACATTCTGCATCCTACTTTGAAGAGTGTCATCTGAGGTCTTAATCGCTTGCAAGCAGCCATCTAAGATGCATCAATTGGTCTTGACCCACCTGGATCAAAGGAGAATGAGCAACACCAAGGACACAAGGTAATTAGGAGCCCAAGAGACAGAAAGGGCCACATGAACCACAGACTACATCATCCTGAGACCAGAAGAGCTAGATGGTGCCGGGCTACAATGGATGACTGCCCTGACAGGGAACACAACAGAAAACCCCCGAGGGAGCTGGAGAGCAGTGGGATGCAGACCCCAAATTCTCATAAAAAGACCAGACTTAATGGTCTGAGACTAGAAGGACCCTGGTGGTCATGGTCCCCAGAGCTTCTGTTGGCCCAGGAGAGGAACCATTCCCGAAGCCAACTCTTCAGACATGGATTGGACTGGACAATGGGTTGGAGAGGGATGCTGGTGAGGAGTGAGCTTCTTGGGTCAGGTGGACACTTAAGACTATGTTGGCATCTCCTGCCTGGAGTGGAGATGAGAGGGAGGAGGCGGTTAGAAGCTGGCAAAATGGACAGGAAAAGAGAAAGTGGAGGGAGAAAACGGGCTGTCTCATTAGGGGGAGAGCAATTGGGGGTATGTAGGTTTTTTGTTTGTTTTTTTTAGCAAGGTGTATATAAGCTTTTATGTGAGAGACTGACTTGATTTGTAAACTTTCACTTAAAGCACAATAAAAATTATTAAAAAAAAAAAAAAAAACACTATCAACAAAAATAAGCCATCCCAAGGAAGTTGTAGTGAACTGCTTTCTCAAGCAATTACCAATGGCTGGTTCCTACAAGCAACTCACGGTCTTACACATTTTTTAACCAGATGCTAAAACATGCAGGGAAACCCTTCCCTGGCTCTCATTTTCCAAGTTAGAGGTGAATCAAATCACCTGAGAATTGGGGTCAGCTGCCTTGCTGGGGATTTGAATCACAGCAAAGATCTATCCAGTGTAAAGCAATTAAGTCTGACCAGTCATGATGACCATTTAATGAGCCTCCTTGTGGCAGAAGGCAGTTCGCTCTACCTGTCTCAAATAGGTTGTGATATCCCATAAAGCTAATGTAATAAATAATTGAAATGTTGAAATCTTCCAGCAGAAACCCTTTCTTGCTGACTGTGTAGTACCTGACTGTACTGTCATAAATGGAGACAGTAGTTAGGAACCTGCCCACTGATTGCTTAACAGGGGAAAATACAGCACCAAAGAGATGGGAAAAGCGTTAAAACACTGCTTAAGCAGGGAAGACACAATGGACAGGTCCTGTCTCCCATGTCAGGCACCGAGAAGGCACGGCCTTGGCATTGAATTTATGGTGAGGAGGAGGACGGCCTCTAATTACGCAAGAAATCACACACTATGCTATTTAGCCAGCAAAGCCCAGTGGGTTCTGTAGATGATAAATTAACCCAGTGGGGATTGGGGGAATAGTTCTGTGCAAAAGATTTCTTTATTCAAGAGAATAATTGGATATTGAAAAACCATCATGTATTGTATCTTGATTTGAAACTGTCAACTGATATGGAGAGCTCCCTCCCTCCCCTTTACTAGGCCCTGTGCGTCTTTGCTCAGCCAATTATGGGCTTGCCTCGCTGCGGTGATGCGCGAAGCCTGGGACCCACGACCGTCCCCAAAGCACAAAGGTTGGGGCACACACCCTGTGGCTGGAGCGCCTGCCCTGATCTGCATTGTCCATTCAGGTCATTAAAATGACCCAGGAAAAAGAGGAATAACACTAATATTTTTCAAAACCCAGAGATGAAAGAACAGTCCACCTTGAAGATGGAAACGTGAGCGTTGGCTTCCAGGCAGCAGCCGCTAGGAATTAAGGAGGGCCCCTCTTTTTACAGCGACGGCCTTTTTCCACCATTCCCTTCCCACATCCACATTCCAAATATATCGTTTAGAGAGAGAACAGCAGACAAACGCCTGGAAGTTCACAAGTTATGAGGTAATTGCATTAGCACAGAGAGAAAAGGGAAAGCATGCACGAAAGCCTGATTGGCATTTCTCTGTTTAAAAGGCATTATTTTCCAATACCTGAGCTTGCCCAGAGGAGCTGTCTCTGAGCAGCTGTGAAACGGAACCTTTTTACTTCGGGGTTAGTGCAGGGAGCTCATTAGCACGGGCTCTACCCTCAGCTAAACAGCCTTGTTTGCATATTGAAGCAATAGAATGTGAAGGTGTTAAAAAGGAAGAATTGCTGCCGCTACTCCTGACTGACATGTCTATCTGGGCTCTTGTGTTTACAAGAGAATAACGAAGCTGCCCCAAAGCCCCTACTGGGCCTGATTATTATGCAGAGGCTTCTTAGATTATGTATAATTGATATCCTTTTTCCCTCCAGCTAACCAATGGCAGCTCTCAAGAGTAATGCTAATTCTCCTGCATCTTACCATCCAAGCAAACACTGGAAATTGCTATCTTTCTCTCTGCTTAATAATTTTTAAAGACCAAAAAAGTGACATTTTTTAGAAGCACAAATGACTGCACAGTTGGTGCAGGTTTAGTGCTTAATAACAATCATTGAATCAAACAGTTGAGATATGGTATTCAGGACTTGCTGAGCCTCTTCAGGAGAGAAAGAGAGATTGTATGTTTGCGTGTGTGTGTGTGTGTGTGTGTGTGCGTGTGTGCGTCTTAGGGTCTTGATAGAAATACACTGAATAGCAACCACTCTTTAAGGCAAAGTATTGCTGTTAATAATTTGCCTTCAATAATCATCCTTCATTTGGGGCAGGGAAGGGGGGAAGTAGGTTGCTCAAGTTAGTGAACCCTGTGCATTCAACGTCCCAGCTTGCACTGGGAACACTTCCGACAAAGCCACTATTACTTGCAATTACTAAACACACCCCTGTTTTAGCATCGCCTCATGTTGAGGTGGTTCTTTGGTGCTTTAAGTCTCGGAGGTTAAGTGTTATGGAAAAAGTAACAAAAGTGACAAAATTAGGCAAAGGGGACACAGCTCAGCTGGGTTCCATAGAATAGGTACATCCCTAACCCTGGCTCATTGGCTGCTGAGAAGAAAGAAATGAAGGAAATGCAGACTGGTGGTACAAGGTCCCCACACTCCGGCCTCAGAGAGACCACTCAGTCTCTAATTCAGCCAAACTCCTTAGCCTCTTGAAAACACAGAGATGGTGTGTTACTTGGACATTGGAGCGTATCAGCTTAACATGCCCACCAAAAGATAATATGACAACCAGGTCAGCTCAGGGCAGCGCCAGCACGAGAGGGATGCCTATGGGAGTAGCCTGACGGTGGAACACCCTCAGTCCAGACACAGTTTCAGAAGCGGCCTCCAAGGCAACAAGGAAAGGCAGACTCAAATTGAGGAGACTCGTTCGTTTTACAAATCTTATTCAATACCTCTTAGGTGTCAGAAATTGTCCAAAAGCTGAAGATACAATTATAAGCTAGATTGATAGGGCTTTTGCTTCACTAAACTCACTGTCTAGTGAAGGAAAGCGACAATGAAGCAGATAGTTGGAATAAACTGTGGTGTGAGCCAAAATGGGGAGGTGGGGGGAGGGCTCTCCCACTTCAAGGTAGAAATCCAGAAGACCCACTGTGTCGAAAATAACTTGATCTCCACGTTCAGCCTATAGAGAATGATGTAAGACCATGGGAGGAACGATGGTGCTCTAAATCCATTGTGGGTTCAGCCTAACAGTCCATCTCTACTGAGCAGTGCAAAAAGGTGGTGTCAAAGCATGTTTACCTTTCATGGTAAATTATATACCCTCAAAGGGTTTCCCTGCTCCCTCAATTGCACTTTATGAACCAACCGTCCATACATTTTACTTAAGCGTTTCAAACTTATTTGTATTTCAGATGCTACCATTTTGAGAAATTGTGTTTCAAAAAATTACTAGGTTGTATGAAGTGGAATTATCCAGATGAAGAGAATGAAGGTGGGGTGCAGGGTGAGAGGATACATGGTAAAGAGTAATTCCACTTTTGTTTTGTCCCTACCACTAATTCTTGCTGTAGTCTATTCTCAAAGGAGCTCAATTCAGCTGGATGATGTGGTGGAGAAAGAGCTAAAGTATCAGAAAGAAAATAGTATTTTCATTCAAAATAACTTGGACCACAATTTTTGTACTAGGTCCCAAAGTACTCTCAAATTCCTGATGCTTAATCAACCTCTGAGAGCTCAGCTGCTAATCAAAAGGTGGACAGTTCAAGTCTACCAGCTGCTCCTTGGAAACTCTACGGGACAGTTCTATTCCATCCTACAGGGCAGCTATGAGTCTGAATCTACTCGACGGCAACAGGTTTGGTTTTGGTTCTGGTAATCAACCTCTGAAATTTAAGAGTTGCTTGAATCATTAATCCTAATCATTACACTAGCCTATGTACCTGGACCTGGAAGAAAGAGTTAGCAGTCTGTGCTTTAAGTTGGAATATGAAGAAAATTGCCATTCCCTAGTGCTGTGACAGCCCCACTCCTAATGCAGAAACTTCTAACAACTAGGTCTGAGGCTGGCCTTAGTGTGAAGCCAGGGTGGGAGTAGGGCTCTTTAAGATTGCAAGGAGAAGCCGGTCAAACCTGGCCTACGTTTCCCGAGTTGATATACATTCCTTTTCCAGGACTCCCTTTAGGGAAGGAAGAAAACAGGAGAAGTCTCCAGCCCACAAGCTGTTTAGTTGCCAGTTTTATCCAACTCTTCCATGTCTCCAAAGTTTCCTCCTCCCTGTGACCCAGCAGCCAAAACTACAGAGTACATAAAATATCAGCAAAGCCTTTGAGAAAACAACCCAAGTGTATGCTTCAGTATTTATCACCTGTCTCCTTTAGGCTGCCGTTTGGTGACTGTAACTCCATATTCCATGAACATGTTGTTCCTGCTGTGAGCTGCCTTTGCATCAGCCCGTGACTCATAGTGGCCCCATGCACAACGGTATGAGATGCTACCCGGTCCATGAACATAGAAACCTACATTGTCCCTTCAAATAAATATCTTCAGGACTAAGGTCAATAGACATGCCATTGCATGCTTTCTTATTTTTAAATTGGCTTTTTTTTTTTTTTGCTTAGATTTTCCTCCAGATCTGTTCTCTCCAGCTATCTTCAAAAAGAAGATAGATTGTTCCTGCTAAATTACAAAAATAATTCAATAATCAGATCAGTGCCAGCTTCTGTCTGGTCCCTGTCTCCAATGTGTTGCACCAATAAGAATATCAAAGCCCTTCTCTTTCTATTACTATGTCTAACAAAACATGATGGTCTGGTTCAGATTAATTAGTATCAATGGTGCTTCCAGTCACTCTGGAATTTCTCCATAGCAGCTCTTCTCAAGAAAGATGGTTTGTAGAAAGCAAAGGAAGGAAAAGATTATCTCTATTTTAATCAAACAGAGGAATTATGGACCACTACCTATTTTTTTTTACTTATTTTAATCATTGTGCAAATTGCCCAGCCTGGAGAGTTTCCTTCAAGAGCAAAGAAATGAATTGGTAGGCCGACCCTGCTCTGCCCAGTAAGGCAAAGACAAGGAGAACCAGCAAAGGGTTTGAAGATAAACAGTTGTATGTGTGTTTCACCAGAACAGTCCCAGACAGGGAGCATCTACAGAATTCCAGAGCTACCGACATCGAAACAGACAAAGCCCTGGCCCCCTGGAGTGCCCAGCCTACTGGGGAAGAGAGTTTTGCAAGGAAGAAAAATAACGTTGGATAATACATGGGTGGTGCAAATGCTTAATACACTCAGCTGCTAGCCAAAAGGCTGGAAGTTCAAATCTACCCAGAGGTACCTCGGAAGAAAGGCCTAGCAATCTACTTCCAAAAAATCAGCCACTAAAAACCCGAGCACACATAGTGTCACCATGAGATGGAGTCATGCTGGCACCTGGTTTAAATGGTACATGGAGAGGAGCCCAAATGCTGTAAGAAGTCAGAGGAAGAAGAAATTGACATTCATTGGAGAGATCCAGGATGGCTTCATAAAGCTGAGAAATGAGTCAGACTTTGAACTAGCCTTTGAGTAGGAGGTTGCTACAGAAGAGAGGGAGAAGGCAGCCAAGCAGAGAGACTGGGTGGTGAAATGGTTAAGAAACATTAAAGAAGATAAATTTTAAGAGAAACAGAGTGATTGTGCTAGAGCTGGATAGGGAGGAGCAAGAAATGGGTCCTCCCATGGCAAGGCAGCCATTACAGAAACTGCTTCATGAAAATTAACAGATGTTCCAACAATAGAGGAGTATTGGAGATGTGTCTTAAAGAGAACTTTCTAGAACTCAGAGCTCCGGCCAGGGAAACTTCACTTACCCAAAGGTCGACTACCTGGTATATTAGTTTCCTAGGACTGGTGTGCCACAAACCAGATGGCTTAAAACAACAGATATTTATTCTCTCGCAGCTCTGGAGACTAGAAGTCCCAATGTGTTGGCAAGGTTGATTCCTTCTGTAGGCTCTGAGGTAGAATCTGTTCCATGCCTCTCTGGCAGTTGCTGGCAATCCTTGGCGTTTCTTGACTTGTCGATGCGTTCACTCCAACCTCTACCCTGTTGTCACATGGCATGTTCCCTGTGTGTCTCTGTCTCCATATGGCCTTCATAAAGTCACCCGTCATTGAGTTTAAGTATGACCTCATCTTAAATAATTATATCCGCACAAGCCCTATTTCTAAATAAAGTTGAATATGAGGTTCCAGGTAAACGTGAATTTTGGGGGAACACTCTTCATGGTGCAAATGGTTAACACACTTGACTGCTAACTGAAAGGTTGGTGGTTCAAGTCACCACAGAAGAAAGTCCTGACAATCTCCTCCTGAAAAATTAGCCATTGAAAACCCTACAGAGCACACTTCTACTCTTACATATATGAAGTTCCCATGAGTCAGAATCAGCTTGTCGGCAACTGATTTTTGCTCAGCCTGGTACACCTGCTAACCTTAACTCTTTAAAATATAGTCAAGAACTAGAAAGACTTCTGAGTAATTATATGAGTTTTTCCAGAGCTTCATGCCTAAAGCTCTTGCATGTCTTTCATAAGAGAATGCCCCAAACTCTTCCTTAGAGTCTATTTGTGCTACCTTGAAAAAAAAATTCTAATAAGCTAGACTATCAGGACTGATTTGAAGTAATAAATTGAAGGAATGGAAAAAGCTGTTAAATTTAAATTGACAATGTTAATAAATAATGTGTAAAATTGAAGAAACAAAAAAGATTCAAGAACTAAAAAAGCTCAGTAATCTGAGCACCAAAAAAAAAAAAAAAAAAAAAAAAAAACCAAACCCATTGCTATCAAGTCGATTCTGACTCATAGCAACCCTGTAAGACAGAGTAGAACGGCCCCACAGGGTTTCCAAGGCTGTAAATCTTTACGGAAGCAGACTGCCACATCTTTCTCTCACAGAGCAGCTGGTGTGTTTGAACTGCCAGCCCTTTGGTTAGCAGCCAAGCTCTTAACCACTGTGTCACCAAGGCTCCGATCTGAGCACCAAACCAAACCAAACCCATTGCCATCGGGCTGATTCCGACTCATAGTGACCCTATAGGACAGAGTAGAACTGCCCTATAGAGTTTCCAAGGAGCACCAGGTGGATTTGAACTGCTGACCTTTTGGTTAGCAGCTATAGCACTGTACCACCAGGGTTTCCTGATCTGAGCGCGGTAAACCTTAATTTTCATGACTGATGATTACCTATGTTTACAGTTTTGGAGCAGAAAGGTGATAAGTTTTGGTTAGAAAATCTGGATAAATCATTTTAAAATATTTTCTTACTTTCACAGTGGTGCTCATGAAAAAGAAATTATACATGCCATTAAAATACTTATCAAAGCACAACCAAATCTCTGCTGCCATAATTTGAAAATTGTAATTCTAAGGCGCTGCAAGTTGTCAAATGGTACTATATAAAAACAACTGTTTATATCAGTGGCCCTCAACCAGGAGTGATGTTGTCTCACAGGGGACATTTGGCAATACCTGGATTCATTTTTGGCTGTCACGACTAGAGGAAGAGGAGAGTACTACTGCTCTTGAGTGAGTAGAGGTCAGGGATGTTGTTAAATATCCCTCAGTACACAGGGTAGTGTCTCACAGCAAAGAATTTTTCCAGCCAAAAATTTCAAGAGCTCCAAGGTTGAAAAACTCTGGTTTAAATGGAGGGAAATGTGCTAGGGTCCTAACACTTTCATATTCACAGTATCAAATTTATTTTTTTCCTGGAAGAATTTCAGCAACTGAGAGAATTAATAGTTATATGAATTGTGTGTCTATCACCCGTCTATCAGTTCCTTGTACTGTGGTGGCCTGTACGCTGGTGTGATGCTGGAAGCTATGCCACTGGTATTTCAAATACCAGCAGGATCATCCACCCATGATGGACATGTTTCACTGGAATGTCCACAATAAGATAGGCTAGGAAGAAAGGCTTGGCGATCTACTTCTAAAAATTAGCCAATAAAAACCTTACAGATCACAACAGAACAGTGTCCAACTTTGGACACGCTGCTTTGGACACGTCATGAAGAGGTTTCAATTGCTAGAAGACGACATCATATTTGGGGAAGCAGAGGGTCAGCAAAGGTGTCAGAGACCCTTGGTGAAGATGGCCTGGCAGAACAGCCACAGTGATGGACTCAAATATACTGGTAGTCATGAGGATGGCACAGGACCAGGTGGCATTTCGTCCTGTTGTACTTAAGGTCGCCATGAGTCAGAGTCAGCTCAGTGGTGGCTCTCTACCTATCTACAGTTGTGTGTACATTGTAATTACTAGCTAAGATAATAAGTTGTTTTTTCTCAAAACAAACAAAAAAACTAAACATCATTTAGAAAAAGGTTTGCAAAGCAGCACATAACCAAACCCAGCTCAATAAGGACATCAAAATAAGTCACAGCATAGTTGCCAATCACAAAATAGGCACCATCGGAGAAGGCAGCCACTCAGACAAAGCAGCCATATGCCCTTAGCTACAGCACACAACCTCTTTGTTCCCTACATGAAAGGTGCTGGTCCCTAATCAATGAAAATCTCACTGTAACCAATAGCTGTCTCTCAAGTGAGTAAATCATTTCACTAATTAATCGAACAACTTATGTGCCAATTGGCTATGAAAATGTGTGGAAACAGAGTTGCCCGCACCACAGACTGTCCTCAGGGAGGAAGTTCTCGAGATATTGTAGTACTTAATGGAAAACAGAGGTTACCTACTTCCACAAATTTATATCAGATTTGTATAAACTCATCTCTACAGGCGTTAGATACCAGCTTAAGAAAAAAAAAAAATCTGCGATTTCAAAGTCTCCTCAAGAATCAAAAGGTCTGTTATGAGAATTGCCCCAAAGTATTTCAAGATTTCTTCTTGACTTTTAAGATTTTTTTATACAATTTAAAAAGTCTTTGAAAGTAGGGAAACATGCCTTTAAAATATTTTTTTCATGGGAACCATGCATCAGTCCAGAATAATCATTACTGGCCAAATGTCCTGTTTAATTAATCTCTCTGCTTGTCAGTGTATGATTTGTGGGAAATCTAAAGGTACAATAATACAAATATACCAAATACATTAACGCACCAACCACCATATTTAATGTGACTGAAAGAAGAATCAGACATAGAACAGTCTGGGTTCTTCTTCTGGG
Organism: Elephas maximus indicus; assembly: GCF_024166365.1. Lineage (NCBI taxonomy): Eukaryota > Metazoa > Chordata > Mammalia > Proboscidea > Elephantidae > Elephas > Elephas maximus. The sequence goes on along the minus strand of NC_064822.1, from coordinate 10,271,794 downwards.
ATGTGCCTAGCACTGTATCAGATAAAAAGTGACAATAAACAAAGTAAGAGGTGTTTTAGAAGATCCTTTAAGTCATAATGTGTCTCTAAAGCAGGAGCTAAGGACCCAGAAAGAAACCTGTGCTACCTCCGCGTTCTGTCAGGGCCCAGGCGAAGTTACTGCAGCCTTGTGACCAGGCCAACTGATTTCCCACATGGCATTGTATTCATCCTCTTGGGTGGCAGTAGCTAGTTGTCATTTGGGTCCCAGTCACTCTTGAACACTAGTAAAATAAGGGACAAAAGGGTGCTTTAGATGACCATGAGTTTTAGAGATTTGTTCATTTTTATGGACATAAAAAAAAAAAAAAAACCCAAACCTGTTATTATTGAGTCAATTCCGACTCATAGCAACCCTAAACGACAGAGTAGAACTGTCCTATAGGGTTTCCAAGGAGCACCCAGTGGATCTGAACTGTCAACCTTTTGGTTAGCAGGTGTAGCTCTTAACTGCTACACCACCAGGGTTTCTTTCTGAACACGGCACCCTGATATTTATCAGGTCAGGAAGCTTTTAAACCACCAACTACTAGAACTTCGACCTCTGTGAAAACTGAGGCTAAAACTGTATTCCTTTGATGATTAATACTGAGAACTACCTTCATCCTCTTTCCTCAGATGTGGTATAAAATACAACACTAAATAAAATCTAAATTGATCATAAGAAGTAGCTCCCTACCCCTAGTCGAAATCCCCAATAACATGCTGTCTAATTGATTTGTGTAACTTACTTGGACTCTTCCCTGTCTTTTTGGTTGGTCGAGAATCCCTGAAAATGTTGGGTTTTTATACTTCTGTAATACGTCCTCTTCAGAGATAAGACAATCATTAGAAATAATGCTTAGAAATTAGAAATACAATTTCACTTTATCCTTTTTCAAACTAATCAAGGAATGCTTCTCCATTTGTTAATATTCAACTAATTCTTAGTAAAAGAGTCATAGTTTTTTTCTGAACATGCGTGCAACTCCCGTTGGTATTTATCACTTGTTTGCGTACGGACATTTGCCCGGCGTTCACATGCAAAAGGATGCGCGCTCCTGTTAAGAGCTGTTAATTTGGATTTCCCTGAATTCATTCTCATTCCACACCAAAAGCCCTCGATAGACTGCAGCCATGTTGATGATCGCTTTGGAAGTAAATCTGAGGTAGAGCCTCATATTTACTCCGTCACTGACATCTCTTTTCTTGTATTATCCTACTTCCTGTTATTTCTGTTATTTTAATGTAGCAACTTGGGATGAGCTCTCCTTTTTATAAAAGACAGAGGTGTATAGAGCCTAGTAGGTTTCTTAGAGATTATTCTTATTCCATTTTTAAATTTTTTTCTTTATAAAAAAAAAAAAAGAGCTGAAGTTTGGGGAGGTTTAGTGACTTTGCAGAAGGAGGTCTTGCCAACCAGCTGCACTATCCCAACTGGAAGCCTTGGCTGCAGTCTAGGACTGTTCCAACGCTGTCCACTGGCCCCCACTCCGTGGTTATTTTCTTTGTTGTTATTATTAGTTGCCATACGGTAAACCCCCAACTCACGTCAACTCCATGCACAACCGAACCAAGAGTCCTGGGTCATCCTCATGATCATCTGGGGGTCAGATTGTTGTGATCCATATGGCTTTCATTGGCTAATTTTTTTAACGTAGATTGCCAGGTCTTTCTTCCTAGTCTGTCCTAGTCTGGAAACTCTGCTGAAACCCATTTAGCATCATAGCAACACACAAGCCTCCACTGACAGACGGGTGGTGGCTGTTTACAAGGTCCATTAGCCAGGAATCGAACTCAAGTCTCCCCGCATGGAAGGCGAGAATTCTACTACTGAACCACCACTCTCTTAAAGAAAGAAAACCCTCAAAACACCTCAATACCAAAGAAATGGCAGAGAATCAAGAAGTAAGAGTGCAAAGCGAGGCTCTTTCTCTCGGCTGGTATAGCTGCTGATTGGGGAAGGTGGAAAAGCATCTTTCCAACTCTGCAAAGCAGCAGGCAGGAGAAGCAGGCTTCTCTGCAGAGCTGGATCCTGACAGATCCATGCTCACCTTTCAGAGAAAGCCGTCTGATCCGTCTGTAATGAGTGACAGCTGTGACAGGTGTAAATCCGCCCCCGTGTTGTAAATTTCATGAAAGGAATACACCTGGGCCATCTGGCACAACACTGCAGCCTGCTGTGCTTGCCTCCCCCGCAGACGCCCCAACTGCCGGGAAAAGCACAATGCAAAGCCCACGCTGTGACAGGGAAGAAAAAACCGAGAGAGAGCAGGCGTGGCCTGCGACCAGCAAAATAATTATGGCAGCTATTTTTGGACGATTGGCTGTGCCCCAGTGACTACCTAAGCGTGTATGTGTGTTTTAGTTCATATTAATTCATTTAATCTTCTGAATGACTCTATAAGTTAATAACATCCAGAAATTACAGGTTAAGGTACAAATTCAGAAAGGTTAAATAACTTGCTCAGTGTCCTCAGCTAATCAGCGCCAACTCGCGATGTCAGTCCGCTTCTGTTGACTCCAGTGCTCAGGGTTTTATTACTGCACTAAAGCGTGTGTGTCCTTTATCTCCTCCCTACATTCCCCTGCTCCATTGCTCCAAGAAGTGGTGATACAGGCTTATTAATGTAAGAAAAATCGGGGCTCTGTAAACTTTCAGCCTTAAGAAGCCTAAGCAGAACATTTTCTTAGCCTTTCAGAGGCTGCAGTGGGGCCAGACATAATAGTCAAGCAGCTGGAGGGGTCATACTGGTGACTCACCACAGCTGTACTTTTTTTTTTTTGGCATTGGCTATTTGGATTAAAACATGGAAAATGTAATGAAATCTTTTAAAGAGAGGACTAAAAAAAAATTACAACAGAAGCTAAGTTCTGAAATGTGTTGAGATACGCTGACAGACAAAAGCCATCATAGGGGTAAGACACAGTGGGGTGTTAAGTTGCATCTGTTGAAGAGCGGGGTACTGAAAAATCCTAAGTTACTTCATGCCAAATGCCCCCAAACTTTTACAGATCTTGCAAATGTGTTAAATTGTCAGTCGCCACTTCATCCGTGTCTGGTATTTCAGAAGGACTTTGTCTTACAGAGATGAGGCTAGGAGATAAATCATTTCCACACATAACTCAGGGTCTGGATGGCATTGGGAAGCTGTTTCAAACAATAATACCTAAACACTAAGCATAAAAGACACCTTGGGATTATAAATATACAGGCATATCTCATTTTTTTTATGTTTCCTTGATTGTACTTCACAGATACTGCGTTTTTGGCAAATTGAAGATTTGTGGCAACCCTGCATTGAGCCAGTCTATCAGTGCTATTTTTCCAACAGCATATGCTCACTTCATGTCTCGTCACATTTCAGTAATTTTCATATTCCAAACTTTTTCATATTGTTATATCTGTTATGGTGATCAGTGTTCTTTGATACTACTGTTGTAATTGTTTGGGGGTGCCACAAACCATGCCTGTACAAGATGATGAATTTAATCTATAAATGTTCTCTATGTGTTGTGACTGCTCCACCAACCAGCCATTCCCCTGTCTCTCTCCCTCTCCATGGGCCTCCCTGTTCCCTGAGACACGACAATATTGAGATTAGGCTAATTAATAACTCTACAATGGCCTCTAAGTGTTCAAGTGAAAGCAAGAGTCGTACGTCTGTCACTTTAAATATAAGGTAGAAATAATTAAGCTTAATGACAAAGGCATGTCAAAAGCCAAGACAGGCCAAAAGCTAGGCCTCTTGGACCAAATAGCCAAGTTGTGAATGCAAAGGAAAAGAAGTTCTCGAGGAAATTAAAAGTGCTACTGAAGAATAAGAAAGTGAAACAACCTTACTGCTAATATGGAGAAAGTTTTAGTGATCTGGATAGAAAACCAAACCAACCACTACACTCCACTCTCTTAAGCCAAAACCAAATCCTGAGCAAGACCCTAACTCTCTTCAATTCTGTGAAGGCTGAGAGAAGTGAGGAAGCTGCAGAAGAAAAGTGTGAAGCTAGCAGAGGTTGGTTCACGAGGTTTAAGGAAAATAGCCGTCTCCACAGCATACAATCGCAAGGTGCAGCACCAAGTGCTGACGTAGGAACTGCGGCAGGTTATCCAGAAGATCAGGCTGAGGTGCCTGCTGAAGGGGCTGCACTGAACCACAGATTTCAATGCAGTGAAACAGCCTTGTACTGGAAGATGCCATCTAGGACTTTGATAGCTAGAGAGAAGTCAATGCCTGGTTTCAAAACTTCAGAGGACAGAATGACTCTCTTGTTAGGGGCTAATGCAGCTGGTGACTTTAAGTTGAAGCCAATGCTCATTTACCATTCTAAAAATCCTGGGGCCCGTAAGAATTATGCTAAGTCTACTCTGCCTGTGCTCTATTAATGGAACAGCAAAAACTGGATGACAGCCCATCTGTATATTGCAAGGTTTACTGAATATTTTAAGTCCACTCTTGAAATCTACTGCTCAGAAAAAAGGAGTACTTTCAAAATATTACTGCTCATTGACAATGTACCTGGTCACCCAAGAGCTCTGATGGAGATGTACAAGAAGATTAATGTTGTTTTCATGCCTGCTAACACAACATCCATTCTGCAATGGGTCAAGGAGTCATTTCGATTTTCCAGTCTTATTAGTTAAGAAATACATTTCATAAGGCAATACCAACCAAACCAAACCCAGTGCCGTCTAGTCGATTCCGACTCATAGCGACCCTATAGGGCAGAGAAGAACTGCCCCATGGAGTTTCCAAGGAGCGTCTGGTGGATTCGAACTGCTGACCTTTTGGTTAGCTACCATAGTACTTAACCACTACGCGACCAGGGTTTCCTCATAAGGCAATAGCTGCCACAAATAGTGATTCTTCTGATGGTCTAGGCAAAGTAAATTGAAAACCTTCTGAAAAGGATTCTCAATTCTAGATGCCATTACGAACATGCATGATTCATGGTAGAAGGTCAAAATATCAACTATAATAGGAGTTTGGAAGAGGCTGATTCCAACCCTCGTAAATGACTCGTACATGATTTCAGTGGAGGAAGTAACTGCGGATGTGGTAGAAATAGCAAGAGCCCTAGAATTAAAAGTGGAGCCTGAAGACGTGACTGAATTGCTGCAATCTCATAATAAAACTTTAACAGACGAGGAGTTGCTTCTTATGGATGAGTAAAGAAAGTGGATTCTTGAAATGGAATCTACTCCTGGTAAAGATGCTGTGAACATTGTTGAAATGACAACAAAGGATTTAAAATATTACATTAACTTAGCTGATATAATGCTCAGGAAAGTAGATGGTCAGTGCAAAAGATGAAGACCCTCAATGAGATGGATTGACACAGTGGCTGCAACAATGGGCTCAAACATAATGATTGTGAGGATGGCGCAGGACCAGGCAGTATTTCATTCTGTTGTACATAGGATAGCTATGAGTTGGAACCAATTCTATGGCACCTAATAACGACAACAAATATATATATATATTTTTAAATGTTCTCAGGAAAGATCATATTTTAAAATATTCTGTTCTAAAAGGATAGCAGTATTAGCTGTAAGATATGGAAAATGTAATCAATGTCGCTAAAATATAAACATAAAATTATTGAACTGGTAAATGTTCTGTTGTGTGTATTTTCACCATATTTTTTTAAAAAAAAAGGATCCAGTATATTCCATCTATGTTTTTACATATTTGACAGTAACAACATCCATTTCTACATAATATATTTTCAGGCACAAGATTATCACACAATACATGGTTGTGTGATTTTTCTGCGTTTATTGGTTACTCTTTTTCTGCTGGGTCAAGAGTCCTGTTCTGAGCCACAGCCTGTGGGTCCCTGGCCATCCTCTATCCCTCAGAAGCTATCTGTATTCCTAGACCCTAACTGGGATCCTGTTCCAAACAGAAGGGTGCTCCAGACGTGGCAAGGAGCTCTATGGCTTCTATATCCTTGTTTGTAAGATAAGAACGCTTGGATCTTAAATTCCAGCCCAGGAAATTAACTCGATTAATGTTTTCTGGGCTCCTGCTACATGTCACTTGAGTTTCTGGTTTATTAGAGAGAGATACATGTACAGGTAAGTTACATTGTAGTAAAATAATGGTGTTACAGAAACATGAACGATGAGCTGAAGAGCACCAAGGGCTAGAGGAAGTTTGATCAAAGTGGGGCATTGAAATTGGATTCTAAAGGATGAGTAGAAATTTGCCAGTTGATGATGGTAGAGAGAGAAATTTCAGGTGAAAGAAGCAGCAAAGCTAAGGTGAGAAGCTATCATGTTTAGAAAAGACCGAACCCTGGTTTATACGGACATGAAGGGAAGCAAGCAGAGAGAGATGGGGCTAGAGAGGTAGGTTAAGTCAAACTGGGAAACATCCAAGCTGAGGAGTTTGTTTGTTATCCTCTAGGCTAGGATCCAGCTGCTAGATGTACTCAGACAAGGCTAATCCTCAGCATAACTGGAACCTCCCCTCAGACCTATGAATCAAAAGAGTGTTTGAGTCTGGGAGTCTGAGTTTATAAAAGATACCCAGGTTACTCTTGATGACCAGCCATATTGGAACAGACTGCAATAACTAAGCAGGGCTCATGCAGGATAGGGGCTTTAAAATAAGGCAAGTTACGTGATTACATTTGGACTTGGGAAACGTGGCTGCTGACTGCAGCAGCAATATGCAGTTAGGAGACAGTGCAGAAAGAAGGACAACAGAAGCCAGCTGGAAGACTGTTGCAATGACCTGAGGAAGAGAGTAATGATAATGGTCTGAACCAGGAAAGTGGCTCTACGGGGAAAAGAAAGGTCAGACTGAAGAGACATTTCTGCAGAAGAATTTTATGGGTGAGGTAAATGAAGAGGAGCAACAAAGGATAATGTTAAAGTTTCCAGCTCTGAAGTGTAAGTAGATAGGAATGCTATTAAATGAGGTGCAGTGTTTAGGAGCAGAACTGGTTTTGGGGATATCAGTAGACATGTAAAATTTGGAATATCAATAGGACATCAAGGTGGACCTGTTCACAGGATAGTTGGAAATGTGGAATAGAAGCTCAGAAAATAGGAGCCACTGACTGAAAGACATCAACAAAAAGATGATAGCTAAAGCCATGGCAGTAAATTAGCTAACCAGGGACCGTGCAGAGTAATAGTTCTCAAATTTTAAAGTGAATAGTATCACTTGCTAAAAGATAGATTCCTTGCACTTTCGCCCAAAGATTCCGATTGAAGAGGTCTATAATGTAGCTAACCAAAAACAAAACAGAAACCCATTGTCATTGAGTCAACTGCCCCATAGGGTTTCCAAGGAATGACTGGTTGGTTTGGACAGCCAACCTTTTGGTTAGCAGCCAAGCTTTTTAACCACTGTGCCACGAGGTCTCATTTTTAACAAGAATTCTAGGTGATTAAAAAAAAAAAAGTTGCCCTCCAGTTGACTCTGAGCCGTAGAAACCCCATAAGTGTTGGAGTAGAACTGTGCTCAATAGGGTTTTCAATGGTTGGGACCATATTTTGAGAAATACTCATATGAATAGAGCGTAAGACTGAGATCACAATTCCCAAGAGCACCAGCAATTAAATGAGGCAAAGAAGGAAAGCCAGTGATAAAAGCTAAGATGGGATAACAGAAAGTTCAGAAATAAAAGCAAGAGAGAGTACATGAAAAAAATGAGTGGAAGAAATGATCAACAATGTCTGATTCTAGAGACAGAACAAAGAGGATGGCTCCGAAAACAGGGCTATCGCTAAAGTGATCTTACCAAGAGCAGCATCAGTAGAGTAACAATGTATAAAACAGATTGCCACAGGCTAAAGGTTGACTTAAAGCTGAGGAAACATAAGTGTAGACTACTCTTTCAGGAAACACGGCAGTTAAGTGGGATTTAGGGTAATGTCTTAAAGGGGAGGCACATTTGAGAGGAGGTATTTTACAATACATAGTGTCGCTTTGAGTCAGAATCGACTCGACGACAGTGGGTTTGGTTTGGTTTATTTTACAAGGGAGAAAAGTTGAGCATGCTTGAGGCTAAGAAAAATAACCCACAGAGAGAGCTAGATTAAAGGTATAAAGAGGCAAGGGATCACCAGAAAAGTAGAAGGAGTGAGGGCAAGAGTTTGATGGAGAAGAAGAAGGAGAAGGAGGAAAGGAAGAAGAAAAAAAAAAAAGGAAAGGAGGAAGAAGAAGATGAGGAGTGGGAGGAGGAGGATACACTTTTTCTGAGACTGCAGAGGAGAGAAAGGGAAAAGAATGGATAATGAAAACAAGTTTGAGACGGAAGTTTGTCAGGGAGAGAGTGCCGCCCTAGTAAAGCAAAAGGTATGGTAATCAGATGAGAGAATTGATGTTGGGGGTTGAATGGATTTTTTACGTTAACTGAACAGGTGGAATATGTAGAATTGGAACCTATGTGTAATCTAATTCTATTCAATTCACAGAATAAACAGGGGGCCTAGAATCAACTCTTTCAGTGATTCTCTCTTCACTTGACTGAATGGATCTGAAATTATTCAATTTAGGTTTCATGAGTAACTGCTCAGTCAACACAGTATTATCCTAAAAATTGGGTGTTATAAGAGGTGGAAGGGAAAGTCAGACCAACTGTGACCCATGCTGCCATTTTAGAGTTGAGGATTGGCATTCATGTATTCCATTTACAAATATTCATTGAGCCCTTTATATATGCCAGGTGATCACAGGTAGTGACAGAATGAAAAAGATATATTCATATCTTATGCTTGTATACAGGTCATAATCTAATACAAAAAATAAAAATTTCATTCAACATAATAAGTGCTGAAATAGAGGTGAACATAAGGTAGCGAGAAAGTGGAAATGAAAGATATTAGTGACTTACTCTGCCAAATAAGTTCCAAGGAAGGGGATCCTTAACAAACCTGATGGCCTGGTAGGAGTTCCTTTGGGAGATAAGTTTGGGAGGAGGTTTTTCCAAGCAGTAGAAACACAGTGACAAAGGCATAGAGGCAGTAAGCAGCCTGGCTTGCGCAAAGAACAGCAGTTGAATTACAGTGGAACCACTATAGTTTGAGACGTGAAGAGTCAGATTGTAAGAATAAGATGGAAAGTGGCAGAGAGCCATGATGTGTAGGGCTTTATTTGCTTTATAAATGATCTCCAGCCTTATATAGAAGGTAGGGGAAGCCACAGGCACATATGGTATTTCTTAGAACATTGGAGTCAAGAGAAAAAAGAAGGGGGCCAAAAGTGATAAAATCCTGGGATATGCCAATATTCAAAGAGTAAAAGAAAGCAAGCTTGCAAAAAATTTGAAAAGCAGCCACTGGAGTAGTTGAAGGAGAATTAGGAGGCGTGTCTTAGTTATCTAGTACTGCTATAAAAGAAATACCACAAGAAGATGGTTTTAACAAACAAATTTATTCTCTTACAGCTTAGGAGGCTAGAAGTCCAAATTCAGGGCTCCAGCTCTAGGGAAGGCTTTTTCTCTCTGCCAGCTCTGAGGAAAAGTCTTTGTCATCAATCTTCCCTTGGTCTAGGAGATTCTCAGGGCAGGTACCTCAGGTCCAAAGTATGCGCTCTGCTCCTAGCACTTCTTTCCTGATGGTATGAGGTCCCCATCTCTCTGCTCACCTCTCTCTCCTTTTATCTCTTGTAAGATAAAAGGTGATACAGGCCACACCCCAGGGAAACTCCCTTTACATGGCCTCAGGGCTGTAACCTGAGTAAGGGCAGTTGCATCCCACTGTAATCCTCTTTAACATAATCTAATCTTGCCTAATTAACCACAGCAGAGATTAGGATTTACAACACACAGGAAAATAAATTACATCAGATCACCAAACAGTGGACAATCACACAATACTGGGAATCAGGGCCTAGCCAAGTTGACACGCATTTTTGGGGGGACATTATTCAACCCATAATAGGTGGCATCCAAGAAGGAAAAACCAAACCAAGAGGCCAAACCTGTTGCCATTGAGTCAATTCCAATTTATAGTGACCCAGAGTAGAATTGCCCCATAGGGTTTCCAAGGAGCGGTTGGTCGATTCAAACTGCCAACCTTTTGGTTAGCAGCTGTAATTCTTAACCACTATGCTACCAGGGTTTCCATAAGAAGGAAAAGGGGGAATGAATTTAAGAGCGCTTTGTCAACAGTGTCAAGTGTCACAGAGAAATCAAGGAAGAAAAGGATTGAAGTTTCTGTATTTGCTTTGGCAAATAGAAAGCAACAGACAACCTTAACAAGAGCAATATCGGTGGCATGGTGAAAACTGAGTAGTTAGTACCTATGAGCCCTTTTTCATTTTCTTCAAGGTCCTCAAACTACAGTCAGAATAAAGTATCACCAAGTATACAATTATTTTCTCACGGTCTAAGCAGTTCACATCCCATGGAAACAGTTCTGTGAATCAGAGAATATAGGACACAATCCTATGAGAAATATGATTCTATGAAGAAAATGGAATATACAATTAAGAACCAATTTAGAATAAGATTTTTTAAAACACGTAGATACAATGACACAGCTTCCTGATGAATCTAAAAAAAAAGTTGACATTCCATATAAATATTGTATGATTTCACTCATATGAAATATCCAGACTTAACCAAATGTGTAGAGATCAAAGCTGATCAGTGGTTCCCAGGCCACAGAAGGAAGGAAGGGGAGAAGGGGAGCCATTGTTTTAGAAGCAGTGATTTCTGTTTATAGTAATAGAAAATGTGGACATGATTGTTGGTTTTGGGTGCACGACATGATTTATACAATTAATATCACTAAATTGTACACGTAAGAAAAACATTGAATGGGCACATGTTGTGTTATACATATTTTATAACAATTAAAAAAAAAAGTCTTAAAAAAAAATTCCCATTTGGTCTATATTTACCCTGGTTTTCCCTGGTCTCAATTCAACTAAGGCCTGATGAACTTTGCTGGGTCCTTTAGGAGAACACCCATCTTTTCTTTCAGAGAGCTTCCATTTAGCCTTTGATCATGTTATCTCTACCAAGAGAGACCTAACATGCTTCCAGCTGAGCGAGAGAAAGCTCATTAGTTTTCTGAGCACTCACTCTGACTGGAGCTCAGTTTCCTTTTGCCTTGTGGCAAACCAGAAGAAGCAGAAATGAGTTAATAGCAGAAATCAGGTTTTGTAAAGCATTTGATTATATTCTTCCAATCAGTCATTTCTCTACCCTCTAGTTCCTAAGTCTCTTCCAGTTCTCCTCAGCATCAGGGACCTAGAGATTTTCTTACAATCACTATCTTGATGACAAGGAGCCCTAGAGATTAACCTCTTCTGTTATCTAATGTTAAAGGTATCACCTACAGTTTACAGTGTTTTTAAAGCAAAGAAAATATTTTGCATTATCACACTAACAAAACTTTTACAATCCATTCATTTTAGTGATGTAAGCAAATAAATTGAAATGGCCCATTACTAGGTATAGCCATGGACTTATCCTTTCAAAGAGATCAAGCTTCTCTTCCATTGCCCTTTAGACAAAGCGTTCAGTGATTTTCTTCTGCTCACCCTGTGATAACAGGTTTACTCTAAGTTCCTACCTAGGAATTAGCTATTTTAATAGGGACCTCTAAAGTTTATGAGTTTCAAGACCCAAGTGTTCAAATCCTAATAATGGAATTTCGGATCCTCTGACAAGAGAATGCAATTTGGAGGAAAGAAGTATTGCTCAATGCCTGTTGACAAAGCTCTACATCTATCACACTGATGTAACATTTTTGACTGGTCTTTCACATAGTCTAACAGCATCATTGTTGTTAGGTGCATTGGAGTTGATCCTGACTCACAGCAACCCTATGTACAATGAAACAAAACACTGCACCATCCTCACAATCACTGCTGTGTTTGAGCTCATTTCTGCAGCCACAGTGTCAATCCATCTCATTGAGAGTCTTCGTCTTTTTCACTAACGCTCTAATTTACCAAGCATCATGTCCTTCTCCAGGGACTGGTCCCCCTGATAACATCTCCAAAGTACATGAGACAAAGTCTTGCCATCCTCACTCCTCACTTCTAAGGAGCTTTCTGGCTGTACTTCTTCCAAGACAGATTTGTGTGTTCTTCCTGCAGTCCATGGTATGCTCAATTTTCTTCGCCAACACCATAATTCAAAGGTATCAATTCTTCTTCAGTCTTCCTTTTAATTTTCCAGTTTCTCATGCATATAAGGCAAATGAAAATACAAGCAAGGTTGTGTCATCTGTATATCCTCCAATCCTGATGCCATGTTCTTCTTCATATAGCCCAGCTTCTCGGATTGTTTGCTCAGCATACTGACTAAATAAGCACGGTGAAAGGATACAACTCTGATGCACACCTTTCCTGATTTTAAACCATGCAGTATCCCCTCGTTCTGTTTAAATAACTGCCTCTTTGTTTATGTACAAGTTCTACCTGAGCACAATTAAGTGTTCTGGAATTCCCATTCTTCACAATGTTATCCATAATTTGTTATGATCCACACAGTTGAATGCCTTCGCATAGTCAATAAAACACAGGTAAACATCCTTCTGGTATTCTCTGCTTTCAGCCAAGGTCCATCTGACATCAGCAATGATATCCTTCTTTACACATCCTCTTCTGAATCTGGCTTCAATTTCTGGCAGTTCCTTGTCGATACAACCACTTTTTAATAGTCTTCACCAAAATTTTACTTGCGTGTGATATTAATGAATTTGTTCAATAATTTCTGCATTCCACTGGATCACTTTTCTCTGGAATAGCCACATATATGGATCTCTTCCAGTCCGTTGGCCAGGTAGCTGTCTTCCAAATTTCTTTGCATAGATAAGTGAGCACTTCCAGTGCTGCACTGGTTTGTTGAAACATCTCAGTTGATATTCCACCAATTCCTGGAGCTTTGTTTTTCACCAACGCCTTCAGTGCAGCTTGGACTTCTTCCTTCAGTACCATCAGTTCCTGATCATATGCTACATCCTGAAATGGTTGAACGCTGACCAATTCTTTTTGGTACAGTGTATATTCCATCTTCTTTTGATGCTTCCTGCATCGCTCAATTTTTTGCCTTGAGGGTTGAATTTTCTCTTCGGTTCTTGCAAAGACTGAAATTAGGACCACCCAAGCACCTCCAGACATTTTGGTGTCCTTCTCCATCTGGGTGGCTATACTTTCCTCACCAGGCAAAAAGTGCCCAGCTCCCAGGCTGACCCCTTTTTAGCCAGCCAATCTATTTCTTGGCAATCAGAAAGCAAGCTGTTGAGTCTGCCAGCCTTATCCACCTGTCGTGTGTCTCGCTCCCCAAACAGCTGGTGAAAACCAATATCACACTGAGTGCCAGCTCCTGCTGTGGAGGTGGGCTTGGCTGGGGAAAATTAAACACAAACATGTTCATTCAAGCTTCTCCTAAATTTGCAAACACATTGTGACAAGTTGTGCACCATTCTAAGGGAAATCCAAAAAACCTTTGGTTTTGATTACCCAAAATGCCTCTAGGAAGAAGGAGCCATTTTTTGGCTACATGCAGTATCTGACACCAGATTTTGAGGGGAGCCTCAGAGACCTGCCTATAGGTTCTGTGTACTACACTTCCACATACTCTGTGCTGAATTTCATGCCTGTGTCAGGATAACCCTACTAGCAGCAGGAAACCCTAAATGGGAATCTTTTCCCAGGCATAGCCCAGCAGGGCTAAGATTTTCCCAGGCAGAAGGGGGAAAAAAAGATGGTTTTTCCCTCATTGCTGACTCCATTTATCTGTAAGCCAACTATTTGACATGTTGCATTCCTCTGTTGTAAATAAATCAGTGATGTGAGTCTTCCATATTATAGCTTTACTGTCAAATATCCAGTGTCACAATCTGCATTTTGATACAATAAATTTAAGACTCTCCATCTAGTTGGGACCATCTGTCAAAAGAGCTGGGCTGTTCTAGATGAACAGCCTGGCAGGACTAGTGTTGTAGCTTTAAAGAAAAAAAAAATACAAAACTCAAAAACAGATATTTTGCTTATTTTCCATAATTTTTAGGGTACTGTTGTAAAGAAATAAGAAAAGTGGCAAAGGGCAGACATACGGAAGTTATTTGTTACTTACTATGCGTAAGTGTACCACCATGCACTGGTGAAGAAGATAAGTATGTTTTCAGTGTCCCCAACATACCCTTTCTGCACCCACCAATACTCCCCCTACTCCTTGGATTTACTGTGTGGTGTCTTTTTCCTGGAATCCCTGGGTAGCGCAAATGCTTAAGCATTTGGTTACTAACTGAAGGGTTGGACGTTTGAAACCACCTAGAGGCAGCTCCAGTGATCTACTTCTGAAAGATCACAGCCATTAAAAGCCCTACAGAGTATAACCCTCCTCTGACACTCATGGGGTCACCGTAAGTCAAAATGGACTCCCTGGCAACTGGTAGAATTGGTCTTTATCCTACTCCTAGCACATGAAAGTGAAGTCAAGTCAATGTGAACCCTATTTCTGTTGCATTTTAAGCCTTGTCTCTAATTGCCGGGGTGGAGCCGGGAAGCCCTTGACCTTGCCTCATTCGTCTTTCACTAGTTACTCTCTCCTGTCTGTGGAATAAAGTCCAAATTTCTTACCATTCACTCAACAAATATTTGACTGCCTAATATTTTATAGTATATCCCTAATACTACAGAAGAAACAGTAAGCATCTGTGAGCAGAGGACATGGTAGAGTATTCATAAGTATTTCCTGAAAGAATAAATAAGTGAATGAGCCAATGAACGGAAAAACTACGTATTATCATCCCTGTTTGTGTTTGTGATCTCAATGGGGAGGTAAAATATTTACTTTGAGGTGACCATAACCATTTTCTAGACCAGCTAAGAAACCGACAGGGTTAGGAATAGGGAGATCAAAATAATACCTTCATTACTGATAAAGGTGGAGTTAGAAAATGTGACCAGGTGTGTGATAATAATAGACTCCTTGATGTGCAGCCCCGGAATTAGACAAGCCTACTGTCTTGGTTACCTAGTGTTGCCGTAACAAAAAAATAAAATAACACAAGTAGGTAGCTTTATATTTCTTGTCTCACAGTTCTGGAGGTCCAAACTGAGAGTGTCAGCAGGGCTACGCTCACTTTCTCTCACTGGACTCTGGGGGAAGATCTTGGTCTGTCTCTGCTTCTCCAGTCCTGGGTATTTCTTAGCATTCCTTGGCTGTTCGTGGATACACTTTTACATGGTGCCTGTCTTCCCCTGTGTGTACGTATGCCTATTCTCCTGTCTTTATAAGACATCACTCCGAAGGAGATAGGTTTAGGGCCCACCATATTCTGGTATGGCCTCATCAACACAAAAGAAAATAGCTGTTTCAAAACTGGGTCATATTTACAGGTACAAAGATTTGGACTTCAACCTAAATTTGGGGGGGCGGGGCACAATACAATCCAGAACACCCACCCGGGCACAAGTACAGTGGCCACCCACAGAATTTAATTTTCAATCTATCCCCATAAAACTTTCAAGCAGAGAAGCAATAAAAAATGTATAGAGCAGCCTAGCCCCCAGAGAGACAGGAAGGGGAAGGATCCAAGCTATGACCACACAGTTCCTTATGCCAGACTCACCAATCAGGATAAGAAGCCAGAGTGTTTAGGGGAAAATTCCTCCTCATGGAAATAAGAAGAGTTGGGAAAAAGTGATCCACCCCTTCACAACTCACCATAAAATTTATCCTATATTATGTGTTTAATGACAAAGAACTTGTGTAGAAAAGAATTTTAGAGGAGGTAGACATCATCAGGAGGCCCTGGGCGATGCAAACGGTTAATGTGCTGGGCTTGCTAACTGAAAGGTTTGTGGTTCAAATCCACTCAGAGGTGCCTCAGAAGACAGGCCTGGTGATCTACTTCTGAAAAATCAACCACGGAAAACTCTACGCAGCACACTTCTACTCTGACACACGTGGAGTCACCGTGAGTCGAAATCAACTCGATAGCAACCGGCTAGACATTGTCGTGTCCGTGCTTTTATCTGACACACTGGAGTGGGGGGGTGGGGGGGCGGGATCTGAACATGAGTGGCAGTGGCAGAATTTAAGCAGAGAAATAAACATGTGGAGCAAGAGGGAGGATGTTGGGATGGTGCCTGGGGAAGAATGTCATAGCAAGAGCAAAGGTAGTAATGGGCACAGATTGCCCAGCCTTGCTTCTCCTGCTCGTTTTCCTGTCTCCATACCTTTGCTGGCACTGGTCTTGCTGCTGGTCACCCTCCCAAGCTATCTCTTCCTGTAGGTATCGGAAGATCCTCTGACATCCACGTCAAATGCCACTCCTTCAGAAAGCCTTTCCAGACCTACTGCCCACCCTCATTCCAAATGGAGGTCTATTCTCTGCTCCCCGATCTCTCATAGCTGTTTCTCCTAACACTTATTATATTTTGCATTTTTTCTTAGTCATCGTTAAGACATACCTGCCTCCCCAGCGAGACTACAAACTCCGTTACCAAACCAAACCCAGGGCCGTCTACTGCATTCCAACTCATAGTCACCCTATAGGGCAAAGAATCTGTCTTTTTATCCCTCAGGAGCCTAGAACGTCCAGCGCCCAACGATCGCCTTTTGAATTATAGGAATCTCCAGCATTAGCAAGTAGCATTTCTGTGGATAAAATTAATCTTCTTGGTTTTCTGAAAAATCCTTTCTAACCATGCATCTTAAAAGAGGACCGGTAACTTTATCACTCCAGTTCGTGGGTTTTGTAATTAACAAAGAACAAGTTAGATTTTTTTTTTTAAATAAAACTGCTGGTTGGCTTTTCAGACTCTTAACTGCTACCTTTGCCTAACAGTTCTTCTATCTTAAATGTCAAAATTAATTTAGGAATCCTTGAGGGTGGGCTGTAGCCTTTGAGAAGGCTATTTGAGGTTATTTTGGACTTTAAAATAAACATGTGTTAAAGGTACTAATTTAAAAAACTATACTTTAACCTAAGTTTTAAGTGTAATTTATAATCTCATAAAGGTTTTAAAAGAATCAGGGTCTTATAAATCTTCATTATTTATAACATTATATTACTTATAACCCGATAAATTTAACAATCACAAGAAATCTTCTTCAACTTAGTTAATTTCCATAATCACTTTAAACTGCATGCATAAATTTAATACACTTCATTTTCTTTTATATACTTCAATTTCCTCTAGGTAAAACCTTTATAAAACATAACTTCTTATTTATTCAATGAAAGAAATATGTAAATTTAACCAATCTTAAACTTTCTTAACATTTTAATACTATTTACAAATTTTATAAACATCTTAGAGCTTTTGAGTAAAAAGTAGAATAATATCAACTATATTTTAAATTTGAATCATGAGACCTATTTACTAGATATTCCAGTCACTCCTAAACTTAGTATTGTAAATTAGGATTACTTCTTCATTTCCATAGCTTTTCTAATCATCACCAGGATTAAAAGACATTTACCCATTAAAGGAACATTTAAGTTCTCTCAAGCAAGGAGAGGTTTCTAACTTAACGGGCCAAGGCTAAATATTAACAAGAGAAATTTTCAAACAAAGTATACAACTGGATTCCAAGAAACGGATGTTAAATCTTTTTCAGTCATTGTAACAATGAATCCATTACTTAGAGATTGACCTCCCAGCCTACAACTCTAGATTGAAACGGTTGTTTTTAGTTGCAGTCGAGTCTGTTCCCACTCACTGTGACACTATGTACAACAGAAAGAAACGTTGCCAGGCCCTGAGCCATCTTCACGATTGTTGGTCTGCTCGAGTCCACTGCTGTGACCACTGTGTATTTTGAGTGCCTTCCAACCTCGGAGGCTCCACTGCCAGCACTGTGTCAGGCAGTGTTCTGCTGTGATCCGTCAGGCCTCTCTTCTTAGTCTCTTAGTCTGGAAGTTCCACTGAAACCTGTCTGCCATGAGTGACCCTGCTGGTGTTTGAAGTACCTGTGGCATAGCTTCCAACATCATAAGCACCACAGTATGACAAACTGACAAGTGTTGGGGACTGAAATTATGTATTACATAATTCTTCCTTATGATTTGAGCCTATCCCCCCCCACCCCCACCCCTTTTCAGGCACAGCTAACTTCCTTCCCTAATCATTTAAATTTGGGAGTTTTGTTTTTGCCT
This sequence comes from Elephas maximus indicus, assembly GCF_024166365.1. Classification (NCBI taxonomy): domain Eukaryota; kingdom Metazoa; phylum Chordata; class Mammalia; order Proboscidea; family Elephantidae; genus Elephas; species Elephas maximus. Next base: position 10,253,689 of record NC_064822.1, on the reverse strand, counting down.
TCTCACACCTTAATGTCTTTCTGTCTGAGTCTAAAGGCCCTATTAACAGCATTTTATTTGATCCTTCACACTCTAGTGCATTTCTTTCAGAAGCTTTTTCACCTGATTTGGGTAGATCTGGTTCAATAATCTTTTTTCTTTCCTGTTCTGCAAAGGCCACAACTCTTAATGACATTAAAATAATACCCAGCTGAGTTCTGTGTGTATCTCTCGTGACTTTGTGAGGCTCTATTGTTGAAACACTAAAATCATGCTATTGACTTCAGACATCTGGAGAGGCTGTCTTATGCCCCAGCTCCTGAACACCTGATTTTAAAATGAATTCCTCTTCAAATAGCCCTGATCTATCTTAACTTGCTCTATTTTTTCCATACCACCTAACCCTTCTACTCTTTTATTTCGGAAGTTGTTTTTTAAGTTTATTTTATTATCTGCTCCCTAAAAGTAGAATATAAGCTCTATGAGGTCACAGTTGTTTGCTGTCTTCTTCACTGATACGTCCCTGCACCTGGGACAGTGCTTAGCAGCCCGAAGTCACTCAAAAATTATTGTTGACTCTAAGAGTATGAGCAGGACCAGCTCCATAATGTGCATGGCCTGGTGAAAAATGGAAATGCAAAGCTCCTTGTTCAAGAATCATTAAGAATTTCAAAATCGCAACAGCAGAACATTAAACCAAGTGCAAGGCCCATCAAGCAGAGAACCCTGTGTGACTGCGCAGGCCACACACCCATAAAACCAAAACCAAACCTGTTGCCATTGAGTCATAGCAACCCTAGAGGACAGAGTAGAACTGCCCCATAGGGTTTCCAAAGAATGGCTGGTGGATTCGAACTGCTAGAACTTTTGGTTAGCAGCTAAGCTCTTAACCACTGCACTACCAGGGCCCCACTCACCCATAAAGTCAGCCCTAAATATAAATACGTAAGTATATATGAATGAGTAATACAACTTAAATTCACAGAGTGCTTAAGAGTTTGGGCTCTGGAGTTCCAATCTTGGTTTAGCTACATACAAGCTAATCCCCTAAAGAATTCCCTTCATTTCTCTAGCTCTCAGCTTCCTCATCTATGTGAAATGGGAGTAATAATATCTACCCTACAGGACTGTGTGAAGGTCACTGGTGTCTATAAAGTGCTTTGTATGGAGATCCTAATACATAATGGGCATTCAATAAAAGGGTTTAAATTACCCTAAAAATCCATACCCATCAGTACACTTATACATGCTGTTGCCTTTGCACAAATTGCCCTTCCCTAGGTTTTATTTTTATCCTTGGTGAAGAAGATAGAAGGTGGGTTCTCTTGGGCAAAAAGCTAATTGTGCACTTGGAGAATGTGGCCTTCCTGAACTCCTCTGAGGCCTTAGCCACTGCCTTCTCTATGTGCCCAAAGTACCTGGGGTCAGGGATGTTACCACTCCTGCTTCTGCATCTGTCTGAGCCCTTTGGTTGTAAACTCTTCTGGGTAGGCCTTGCATATTGTTCACCTCTTTTATCTCTAGTACTTATCACAGTGGAATCCCTAAGTGGTTTAAATGGTTAAGACACCCAGCTGCTAACCAAAATCCTGGAGTTTTGAGTCTACCCAGATGCATCTCACAAGAAAAGCCTGGCAATCTACTTCTGAAAAGTCAGTCATTGAAAACCCTTTGGAGCACAGTTCTGCTTGACACACATGGGCTCACTATGAGTCAGAATTGACTGGACGGTGACTGGTGGTGCTTATCACAGTGCCTGGCAACTAACAGATAGATAGATATTTGGTGAGTGTACAGAGAAAGGTTCACTAAGGAACATCCTAATCTCTGAAGAAGATCAGAGCATTTCAAATTCAGGATTCCCTTTTATCTTCTGTGATCCCCTGGAGGGGCTAAGAGGCATCAGTAAAGGTGCTAGGCACTTCTTATTTGAGAATTGTTGGGTCTAGAATTGTTACGGAAAGTCAATGTTAAAAGAGTTATTAGCTAATACTTAGAGCATCTCCATTTTCACAGCAGGAACTTCTACCTAGCAAGGGAGGGGAAGGACACCAGTATGGAAAATTCATCCCCGCATCATGTCGTGGGAACTTGGCACACATACAATCCCAGTAGAAGTTACATAGACAGGTTAACTGCAAGAGGCTACATAGGGGTTCGCATGCTACATTAACTCTCAGTGCATAAATACATGTAAAATTTCACTGAATAGGTAAATATTCTCTTATACCAGTTTCATAACTTGGTTGGATGATACTTCATAAACAAGCCAAGGAGAGAAAAACAATTGTTACTGATATTTTGTTTTGTTTTTAAACACAGAGCTTAGTAAGATTTCTTTCTGTTAAAATTATATCCCCTAAATCCTTGAAGGAAACCCTGGTGGCGTAGTGGTTAAGAGTTACGGCTGCTAACCAAAAGGTCAGCAGTTCGAATACACCAGGTGGTCCTTGGAAATCCCATGGAGCAGTTCTACTCTGCCCTGTAGGGTCGCTATAAGTCGGAATCAACACGACGACAATGAGTTTGGTTTTGGGTTTTTTAAATCCTTGAAGCCACCTAAATCATTTCATTATAGAATTAATCAAATGAGTTTTTTTTTTAATTTATTATGTTTTAGGTGAAAGTTCACAGAACAAATTAGTTTCTCATTAAAAAATTAATACACAAATTGTTTTCTGACATTGGTTGCAATCCTCACAATGTGTCTGCACTCTTCCCCCCTCGCCTTTCCACCTTGAGTTCTCCATGTCCATTCATCCAGTTTTCCCGCCCCTTTCTGCCTTCTCATCTTTGCTTTGGTCAGGTGTGCCCATTTGGTCTAGTATTCTTGACTGAAATAAGAAGCACATTCCTCGCGTATGTTATTGTTTTATAGGCCTGTCTAATCTTTGGCTGAAAGGAAGACTTTGGGGGTGGCTTCAGTTCTAACTTAGCAGGGTGTCCAGGACCATAGTCTTGGGGGTTCCTCCAGTCTCTGTCAGACAAGTAAGTCTGGTCTTTCTATGTGAATTTGAATTTTGTTCTACATTTTTATCCCACTCTGTCCGGAACCCTCTATTGTGATCACTGTCAGAGCTGTCGGTGGTGGTAGCTGGGCACCTTTTAGTTCTTCTGGGCTCAGGCTGGTGGAAGCTGTGGTTCACGTGGTCTATTAGTCCTTTGGGCTAATATTTTCAATGTCTTTGGTTTTCTTCATTCTCCTTCATTTGGAATGTGATGGGACCAATAGGTATATTTTAGGTGGCCACTCACAACCTTTTAGAACCCCAGACACTACTCACCAAAGTAGGATGTAGAATATTTTCTTTATAAACTATGACAATTGACCTAGGTGTCCCCACCACCACCCCAGGCCATGGTGCCCAGCCCTCAGCCCCAGTAACTCGGTCCCTCAAGGTGTTTGGATATGTCTAGGGAGCTTCTATAGCTTTGCCTTCTTCAAGATGTGCTAATTGTCCCTATATTGTATTTTGCCTTTCCCTTCACCAAAGTTAACTCTTGTCTACGAACTAGCTAGTGATTTCCCCTCACCATCACCCCTCCCTCGTAACCATCATGGATTTTTTTTTTTTTCCTGTATATAAACCTCCTGAGTTTTTATAATAGTGGTCTCAAGCAATATTTGTCCTTTTGTGATTGACTTACTTCACTCAGCATAATGCCCTCCAGATTCATCCATGTTGTGAGATGTTTTTCGGATTCATCGTTGTTCTTTATCATCACGTAGTATTCCATTTTGGGTATGTACCATAATTTGTTTATCCATTCATCTGTTGGTGGGCATCTAGGCTGTTTCCATCTTTTTGCTATTTGAATAATGCTGCAGTGAACATGGGTGTGCATATGTCTGTTTGTGTGACAGCTCTTATTTCTCTAAGATTATTCCTAGGAGTAGGATTACTGGATTGTATGGTACTTCTATTTCTAGCTTTTTAAGGAGGAACCATATTGTTTTCCACAGTGGTTGCACCATTTTACATTTCTACCAGCAGTGAATAAGAGATCAAACCTCCCCGCAACCTCTCCAACATTTTTTATTTTTTGTTTTTTTAGTTAGAACCAGTAATATTGGGATGAGATGGTACCTTATTGTAGTTTTAATTTGCATTTCTCTAATGGCCAATGATCATGAGCATTTCCTCATGAGTCTGTTAGCTGCCTGAATGTCTTCTTTGGTGAAATGTCTGTACAAATCCTTTGCCCATTTTTTAATTGCATTATTTGTCTTTCTGTTAAATTTTTAGGAGCTCTGAGTTATCTAGTTTATCTTCTGGTGCTTGTGCATTGTTAGTTATGGTTTGTATTCAAGTTATGTCATGTATTAGGGCCCCTAGTGTAGTCCCTATTTTTTTCTTCCATGATCTTTATCGTTTTAGGTTTTATATTTAGGTCTGTGATCCGTTTTGAGTTTGTTTTTGTGTACGGTGGGAGGTATGGGTCCTGTTTCATATTTTTACAGATGGACATCCAGCTTTGCCAGCACCGTTTGTAAAAAGGCTGTCTTTTCCCTCATTTAATGGACTTTGGGACTTTGTCAAATATCAGCTGACCATAGGTATATGGATTTATGTCTGGTCCTCAATTCTGTTCCATTAGTCTATGTGTCTGTCCCTGTACCAGTACCAGGCTGCTTTGACAATCATGGCTGTATAAGCCAAAAAAAAACCAAGCCCAGTGCCTTCGAGTCGATTCTGACTTATAGTGACCCTACAGGACAGAGTAGAACTGCCCCATAGAGTTTCCAAGGAGCACCTGGCATATAGTAGCTACTAAGATCAGTAGTATGAGGCCTCCTACTTTGTTCTTTTCTTCTATAATGCTCTGCTTACCCAGGGCCTCTTTCTTTCCATAAAAAGTTAATTATTAGTTTTTTCCATCTCTTAAAGAATGCTGTTGGCATTTGGATCGGGATTGCATTATATCTGTAGATCACTTTGGGTAGAATTGACATTTTCATAACGTCCAGTCTTCCTATCCATGAGCATGGTATGTTTGCCCATTCATGTAGGTCTCTTTTGGTTTCTTGCAGTAGTGTTTTGTAGTTTTCTTTGTAGAATAGTTCCCCCTTACACTTGGGGGATACGTTCTAAGACCACTGTGGATGCCTGAAACCAGAAGAGAGTACCGAACCGTAGATATGCTATGTTTTGATCTATACGTGTATAACCGAAAAAACCGACTGCCGTCGAGTTGATTCCGACTCATAGCAAAACCTGGTGGAAACCCTGGTGATGTAGTGTTAAGTGCTATGGCTGCTAGCCAAAAGGTCGGCAGTTCGAATCTGCCAGGCACTCCTTGGAAACTCTATGGGGCAATTCTATTCTGTCCTATAGGGTCGCTATGAGTCGGAATATGTGTATACCTACGATAAAGTTTAACTCATGAATTAGGCACAGCAAGAGATTAACAATAATAACTAATAATAAAATGGAACAATTATAACACTATACTGTAATAAAAGTTACGTGAATGTGGTCCTCAGGTGGGACAGAGCAAGAAGGCATGGATTGGAGCAGAAAAGCTTGTGATTGCATCACGCTATTCATTTAATATTTTCACACCTCAGTTGACTGCGGGTAACTGAAACCTTGGAAAGTGAAACTGCGGATAAGGTGGGGTGGTACTGTATAGGCCTTTTATGTCCTTAGTTAGATTTATTCCTAAGAATTTTATCATTTTAGGGGTTATTATAAATGGTATTTTTTTTCTTGATTTCATTTTCAAAGTTCTCTTTGTTGGTGTATAGGAGTCCAACTAATTTTTTTTATGTTGACCTTGTATCTTGCTACTCTGCTGAATCTGTTAGTTCCAGCAGTTTTCTTGTGGAATTTTTGGAGTAATCAATAAGGACTTTTAAACCAAGCCATGAGATGTGCGACACTATGGATGAAATTTCCCATGCTTTCCCCCATGGTAGGAAAAAGAGAAAAGTTTTACATCATCAAGGGTGAGTCTGGGTGACTGAGAGGTCACCACTTGATGAGTGGAGAGAGTCAAGATGAAAAACAAAGTCAGGAAGGTCACTGCTGCTGGAGAAACAAACACACAAAGCTAACTCAGTTTTGGAAAACCCCCAGCATTTCCAATCTCAGTCAGGATGTTAATCAGATTCGCAGTTAACCATTTGATCATGTACCTGTAGCCAATAAGTTTTGAGAAAAAGCAAGTCCACACGTTTATCAGCCTAATGTCTGAGCAAAGAATTATAGAACAGGGAGGAAGTATGGCCAGGTTCCAAGAAGGAATGTTTGTGTTTTATTGTGCGTGTCACTCAGACTGCACCAAAGAGAGTAGTGTTGAAGCATCACTATGGGTAGTGGGAGCAGTTTGTAATTGGCTGTTAACCTAAATGTTGCCAATTTGAACCCAAACAGCAGCTTCACTGGAAGAAAGGCCTGGCAAACTGCTTCTGTAAAGATCATAGCCAAAAAAATCCTATGGAGCACCTCTATTCTGTAACACATGGGGTATCCATGAGTCAGGGGCAGCCTGCTGGCAATTAATAACAACAACAATATGGGATAAGAGAAGCCAGAGGAAGCTTTTTAGCACCCAGAACATATCACACATTCTTCAAGTGCTGCTCCTACCTCTGCCATAACCAGGCAGGGTCAACAGAATATTGCTGGAACAGAAAAGTAGAAAGGAAACTGCTGAAGTTATATGAAAGACAAGACAGTAGCTTCAGAAAGGGGTACAGAGACATACTAGGAGAGAGGAAAATTAGTCCAGATCAGCTCACCCAGTTCCATGCTTAGATGCAAGTCACAAGATACCGTTATGCATCAGTCTCTTCAGCCATAAGGTGGACTAGGAGCTTCTTATCTTCACTTACATAACAAACATAATGATTTGACTACAACTTGCTGTTAAATACAAAGGGGTGTTGAATTAGGCTTTTCCTTTGAAAATAAAGTATTTTCACAAAGCACACAGAAAATGATCCACTCTAGTTGATTGAAGAACACTGCCTTAAATAATTTACAAATCCTAAATAAATGAAGAACACTCTTTGAAATATCTTCCTAAACAAAATGGAAATAAACATGCAGAAAGAATTCAGTTCACAAATATAGTTAAGCGAGATTTGAGAAAAAAAAATCAAAGACTCAAAGTCATATAATGTAGGGAAATTTTTGGCAAGCAGAAGAAAACGTGGAAGTACTTTGTCTCTCTTACAACCCAGCCCTAGGCTAGATGTGAAAATCCCGTAATGATAAATTAGGCTAACCCAATAAGTGGGTGTATGTACACCTGACATTTGTATCAATAGGATATATGCTAGACACAAATTATCCAGGCTGCATTTCTGCAAAGACTGGTTAAAAAAAAAAAAAAGATCAAAGTCCATTTGAAGTGAAAGAATTGTAATTTTTAAATTAAGGGGAAGGACAACAGATTAAATTGAGTAGTTCCTGTTGCCCACTATGATAAACCCTTCAAAGTCTTCATTCCTCTTTCTTCTAAAATCAACAACCAGGGCAACAAAAGAGCCTTCTCTTTTGTTGTGGTGTGTTTTCTCCCCCTTAGTGAAGGAAGGGAAGTCTAGTGGGAGTTTAGAAGACAGTAACTTCTGAATTTTCTAGCCATAGAAGAATCCAAATCACTCGACGTTTTATACCCATGATTAATTTAGTCAACTTTCCTGAGTAAGGGATTTCCATGCCTGGCACAGCTAGCCAACTGATCTACAAAATAATGCCTCTACATTTCACTCAAGAAACAATTGTGATCCAGAAAAATAGGTAAATTTACCTCAGTTGTCCCACAGTTCCTAGCACTCTTCGAAGTTCTTTCTTCAATGATGGCAATATCCTTAATATATTCCAGAGAATGCATCTCCAAAGTTGGGGTAGACTAAGTATCAGATCCATCTCCCGTTTATCAGTTTGTTGTAGTGTGGCGACTTGCATGTTGCTCTGATACTGGAAATATGCCACCAGTATTTCAAATACCAGCAGGGTCACCCATGGCGGACAGGTGTCAGTGGAACTTTCCAACTAAGACAGACTAGGAAGAAAAGCCTTGTGATCTAATTCTGAAAATTAGCTAATAAAAACCCTATGGATTACAACAAAAGATTGTCAGATATAGTGCTGTAAGATGAGCCCCCTAGGTTAGAAACCCATTGCCACTGAGCTGATTCAGACTCATAGTGACCCTATAGAATAAAGTAGAACTGCCCCATAGGGTTTCCAGGGAGTGACTGGTGGATTCGAACTGTCAACCTTTTGGTTAGCAGCCCACTTCTTAACCACTGCTCCACCAGGGCTCTGTCCCCTACATTAGAAAAAAAAAAAAAAAAACATTAGAAGTCACCCAAAATACACAGTGGCCACTACAATGGACACAAACATGCCAACGATCATGAAGACGGTGCAGAGTGGAGCAACATTTCATTGGAACTGGCTCATGGCAACTAATAACAACAACTATATCATAAGTGAACACAAAATGAGCCAAAGAACAAATGAATATATGAGCCAAGAGAAATTTTATTGATGTTATTTCAGGAACGGTTAAATCCATGCTCTGGCTTCTCCTCTTTTCTCCAGGTTCTCATTCCTCTTTACCAATCCAATCTTCCTCATCTCTCCACTCCTCTCTCATCCCTCCCCCTACCAAAATTCCTGTTTTTTTTGTCTCCTTGTCAAGGAGAGGTGGCAAAAAAAATAATGTTTAAACCCACTGATTTTATTATGCTGGCAAAAGTGGATGAAAACTTTTTTTAATCTGAAGTTAAACTGGAAAATTAGGTCTTCTCTATTGCTTTAATTCTTTCCCAGTTTCATGTTACAAAGATAACAAAGAAATGGTGCTGACGCTGTTAACAATCTTTGGTCCTTCCGCTCTGCCTGCAGTCCTCAAATTGTCTGTTACATTGTGGTAAAACACACGAAGTCATGTGTTGCTACCGTTTGATCTTACCCTACTTACTCTATTACTGAGCTTATATTAATTCATACAGAGCCTCAACTTCAGTGGGTCTTGCTCCCTGCCATTCTCCTAAAATGTTTTTCTCACTTCCCCAATCTCCTTTGTTGCTGGAATGCCTCACTTAGATTTCACCCATGTGTTGACTCAAACACTCCCTTCTTGGAACATGTACAGCTTTTCAAGCAATGTTGCACTCTGATTAGTAAGTTCAGCTTCTTTTGTATAGCCTACCAATCTGGCATATACAACTATAGCAATATTTGCTGGTCTGTTTTGATCTGCCTGTTCTGTAAAAGGAAGATTTTCAGTGTTATCGTTTGTCCCATATCATGTTGGATCTCTCTAGCAAAAACAGATTCAAAGGTCATAGCTTTCCAAGTTTCTACACCTCGTAACGCTCTGGTATGCAGCACTTCTGCTTTGAAAGGATCAATTATATCTCTGAGGATCCCCCCTCTCTAAAAAAATTGTACATTCTTGTATCCAAGCACTTGGTCAAGAATATCTATAATATTTGCTTTATCATTTAGTTTTCATTCATTTACTTATTTGTACATTCAGCAAACACTTAATAAACACCTATGTGAAAAGCACTTTAAGTCCCTGCTCTCTTTTTTTCCTCTGGAGAATGTGAATAAACTGAAAACCGTCTTGTCTGACATAAGTAGAGCTGCGAAGACACATAGGTGCAAATTACAGAGGAGTGATGCAAATGAGTGACAATGGATTTGCAGTGCGGTTTGTGGAATCATCTCGGCACTTTAAACTTCACATATTTTGAGTTATAGCTGTACTGGCTAAGTCTGTGTTGCTGCCTGACATGGCTGGTGTCTATAGCAGAAGGTCTCACAACGGTGTGTTGACAAAATATGTTCAGTTAGGTTGGTTTGGTGTGTTTGGCTTTCTATTTTTCCATTGGTGTCTGCCTTTTGATGTCTAGAAAAGTGCCACTCTTTAACTAAGCTACCCTATTTGAAAGAAACTCCCTCTGATTTAGAGCAATACGTGGCCAGACTTGCCTCCCTCCTTTAGCTCCATTTAGATGCTCTGGTCTCTAAATGGCCACAGACTTCAAGGGAGTTGATAGCAGAAGGGAAGAAAGAGAAAAAAGCCTATGATCATCCCCTCTTGTCTCTTAAATGCTACTTGAATGGTTTTTTGGTCCATTAGTATGTTTCTTTTCTGTTTTATTATTCCTCTTATCTCTCTCTCACCAGGCAGTTCATGGATTATTTGCGAGAGGAGTTGCAGTTTTTAAAAAAGTAATCTCACTTGATACTTGTATGATCATTTTGAGTCTAACTGTCAGGGGAGGGGAGCAGGTAGCCTGAGCCCTGCCTCTCAACACCATAGATGAGCAACAAAGCTATAGGTAAGACACATGCTGTCATTCTATATCATGCATCTTATCAATTTAATTCTCTCTCTTTTAAAACCAAAATTAAAAAACCAAGAAAGAAAAACAAGCAACTAAGGTGATTTAGAGAGAAACATACAACAGGTTAAAAAATAACATGGAGAAGAAATAAGGATGAGGGGAAAATAAACACAAGATGAACAAAATGAATAACACACAAGTGGGTACCATGTAGAGTTTTAAATTAGGTCTAAGCTATCTAATGGCCAAAGTAAGCAACATCACTTAGATTTCATTTCTTTATCTCTCTTATTTGTAAAATTGGGACAGAAAATAACATCGAAATTATTCGATGATCATGGGGGTAAAAGTTTCTTACCAAGTGCCTAGCCCTAAGAGCTCAAAAATTAATTGACTCTGAACTTACATATTTCTTTACCACCTGCTGTAGCAAGTCTGTCAGTTTGTTGTACTGTGGGGGCATGTGTGTTGCTGTGATGCTGGAAGCTATACCACCAGTAATGAAATACCAGCAGGGTCACCCATGGTGGACAGGTTTCATCTGAGCTTACAGACTAAGACTAGGAAGAAGGACTCGGCGGTCCACTTGTGAAAAGAATTAGTCAGTGAAAACCTTATGAGTAGCAGTGAAACAATGTCTGATATAGTGCTGAAAGATGAGCCCCTTAGGTTAGAAAGCAATCAAAATATGACTGGGGAAGAGCCGCCTCCTCAAAGTAGAGTCAATCTTAATGAATGGATGGAGTCAAGCTTTCGGGACCTTCATTTGCTGATATGGCATGGCTCAAGATGAGAAGAAACAGCTGCAAATATCGATTAATAATGGCAAACTGGAATATACTAAGTATGAATCTAGGAAAATTAGGAATTGTCAGAAATGAAATAGAACACATAAACATCCATATCCTAGGCATTAGTGAGCTGAAATGGGCTGGTGCTGGTCATTTTGAATCAGACAATCATATGGTCTACTATACCAGGAATGACAACTTGAAAAGGAATGGCGTTGCATTCATTGTCAAAAAGAACATTTCAAGATCTATCCTGAGGCACAATGCTGTCAAAGATAGGATAATATCCATATGCCTACAAGGAAGACCAGTTAATATGACTATTATTCAAATTTACCCACCAACCACTAAGGCCAAAAATGAAGAAATTGAAGATATCTACCAACTTCTGCAACCTGAAACTGATCAAGCATGCAATCAGGAAGTAATAATTACTGGTGACTGGAATACGAAAGTTGGAAACAAAGAACAAGGATCAGTAGTTGGAAAATATGACCTTGGTGATAGAAATGATGCTGAAGATCACATGATAGAACTTTGCAAAACCAGCAACTTCATTGCAAATACCTTTTTCACCAACATAAACAGTGTCTATGCACATGGACCTCGCTGGATAGAATACACAGGAATCAAATCAACTACATCTGTGGAAAGAGATGATGGAAGAGCTCAATATCATCAGACAGAACAAGGCCAAGGGCCGACTGCAGATCAGACCATCAATTACTCACACCTAAGTTCAAGTTGAAACTGAAGAAAATTAGAACAAGTTGACAAGAGTCAAAGTACGACCTTGAGTATATCCCACCTGAATTTAGATACCATCTCAAGAACAGATTTGATGTGTCGAATACTAATGACCAAAGACCAGACAAGGTATGTAATGACATCAAGAACATCATACATGAAGAAAGCAAGAGGTCATTAAAAAGACAAGAGAAAGAAGAGACTGAAATGGATGTCAGAAGAGACTCTGAAACTTGCTCCTCAACATCGAGTAGCTAAAGCAAAAGGAAAAAAAATGATGAAGTAAAAGAGTTGAACAGAAGATTTCAAAGGGTGGCTTGAGAAGACTGAGTAAAGTATTATGATGACATGTGCAAAAAGCTGGAGATAGAAAACCAAAAGGGAAGAACATGCTCAGCATTTCTCAAGCTGAAAGAGCTGAAGTAAAATCTCAAGCTTCAAGTTAGAATACTGAAGGATTCTATAGGGAAAATATTAAATGACACAGAAAGCATCAAAAGAAGATGGAAGGAATACAAAGAGTAACTATACTAAAAAGAATTGATTGACATTCAACCATTTTAGGAGGTAATATATGATCAGGAACCGATGGTACTGAAGGAAGAAGTCCAAGCTGCACTGAAGGCACTGGCAAAAAACAAGCCTCTGGGAATTGACAGAATACCACTTGAGATGCTTCAACAAACAGCTGCAGCACTGGAAGTGCTCACTGGTCTATGTCAAGAAATCTGGACAATAGCTACCTGGCTAGCCAACTGAAAGAGATCTGTATTATGCCTATTCCCAAGAAAGGTCATCCAACCTAACGTGGAAATTATAGAACAACATCATTAATGTCACATGCAAGTAAAATGTTGCTCAAGACCATTCAAAAGTGGCTGCAGCAGTATGTCAACAGGGACCTGCCAGAAATTTAAGCCTGTTTTAGAACAGGATATGGAACCAGAGATATCATTGCTGATGTCAGATGGATCCTGGCTGAAAGCAGAGAATACCAAAAGGATGTTTACCTGTGTTTTATTGACTATGCTAAGGCATTCGACTATGTGGATCGTAACAAATTATGGATAACATTGTGGAGAATGGGAATTCCAGAACACTTAATTGTGCCCATGAAGAATCTGTACATGGATCAAGAAGCAGTCATTCATACAGAAAAAGGGGATACTGCATAGTTTAAAGTCAGGAAAGGTTTGTATCAGGGTCGTACCTTTTCACCATACCTATTCAATTGTACACTAAGCAAATAATTGGAGACCCTGGGCTATATGAAGAAGAGCGGGACATCAATTTGCGTTGTGCAGATGACACAACCTTGCTTACTGACGGTGAAGAGGACTTGAAGCACTTACTGATGAAAATCAAAGACCACAGCCTTCGGCATGGGTTACACCTCAACATAAAGAAAACAAAAATCCACACAACTGGACTAGTAAGCAATGTCATGATAAACGGAGAAAAGACTGACCTTGTCAAATATTTCATTTTACTTGGATCCACAATCAACACCCATGGAAACAACAGTCAAGAAATCAAACGATGAATTGCATTGGGCAAATCGGCTGCAAAAGACCTCTTTAAAGTGTCAAAAAGCAAAGATGTCACCTCAGGTGTACCTGAGCCAAGCCATGGTGTTTTTAATCACCTCATATGCATGAGAAAGCTGGACAATGAATAAGAAAGACTGAAGAAGAATTGATGCCTTTGAATTGTGGTGTTGGCAAAGAATGTTGAATAACCACAGACTGCCAAAAGAAGGAACAAATCCGTCTTGGAAAAAGTACAACCAGAATGCTCCTTAGGGCCATGGTCTCAGGAACATCTAGTTCAACTGGTATAACATAGTTTACAAAGGAAATGTTCTACATTCTACTGTGGTAAGTAGCGCCTGGGGTCTTAAAAGCCTATGAGCAGCCATCTAAGATACTCCACTGGTCTCACGCCTTCAGGAGCAAGGAAGAATGAAGAAAACTGAACATACAAGGAAAGATTAGTCCAAAGGACTAATGGACCACATCTACCACGGCCTCCACCAGACCACCAGATGGAGTCCAGTTCAACTAGATGGTGCCAAGCTGCCACCACTGACCACTTTGACAGGAATCACAATAGAGAGCCCTGGACAGAGCTGGAGGAAAATGTAGAACAAAATTCTAACTCACAAAAAAAAAAACAGACTTACTGGCCTCACAGAGACTGGAGAAGCCCCAAGAATATGGCTCCAGGACACCCTTTCAGTTCAGTAATGAAATCACCCCTGAGGTTTACCCTTCAGCCAAAGATTAGACAGGCCCATAAAACAAAACAAGACTAAAGGGGCACACCAGCCCAGAGGCAAGGGCTAGAAGGCAGGAGGGGACAGGAAAGCTAGTAATAGGGGACCCAAGGTCAAGAAGGGAGAGTGATGACATGTTCTGGGGTTGTTAACCAATGTCATAAAACAATATGTGTACTAACTGTTTAATGAGAAGCTAGTTTGTTTTGTAAACTTTCATCTAAAGTACAATAAAAAAAAAAAAAAGCAAAATTAAAAAGGCCAAAAAAAAAAAAAAGAGAATGCTCCTTAGAAGTGAGGATGTTGAAACTGTCTCACATAATTTGGACATGTTATCAGGAGGGATCGGTCCCTACAGAAGGATGTCATGCTTAGCAAAGTACAGGGTCAGCAAAAAAGAGGAAGACCCTCAACAAGATGGTTTGATACAGTGGCTGCAAAAATGGGCTCAAGCATAACAAGAATTGTGAGGAGGATGCAGGGCTGGGCAGTGTTTTGTTCTGTTGTGCATAAGGTCACTACAAGTCCAAACCAACTCAATAGCACCTAACAACAACAACAACATAGCAAGGACACTTGGAAAATTAAATATTCTATGTAATATTAAGATGTTGTGTTAACATGTCATGTAATATTTGAGCTATGATCTGCTAAGAAGGATTCATTGGCTCTAATCATCTCAGTCGTAGCTAGAAAGCAAATCTCAAAAGAATTCTTACTTTCCTGTGAAGATTTTGAAATAAAATATATATACCTTCACTATTTGCAAACATCTAAGAAAATCCAGTTCCAATGGCCATTGTATGTCAAAAATGTTTTCACTATGGAGTATTCAGTGAACCAAAATATTTCTAGCTGATATTTTATGAGTTGGAAAAATGTTATATTTTACTGGTAGTTCTTATTTAATAAATAATTTATAATTTATTTTTCAATGCTTTTAAATATCCTTTAATTTAAATTCACAGAACGTAACATACTTATTTTGCAAATAATGTCGTCGGTTATTTTTGTAAATTTGTCAGGTTAGTAAAATTAGAGTTTAACTCTGAGCTGTTTAAAGTCTGTCAGGATCACCAGGTATAAATCCAGTGACCACCCGAAAAGCTAATATGACCACCCCTGTGATTATCTTATGGCTTCTTTTCCCTCCCACCCACCATACAGCCATAGTCCTTGAAATACCTACAGAAGGAGTGACCTTTGGTCTCTATTCAACCCTTTTGTATGGTGGCTGGAGAACAGGAGAACTTTGTCCAGGTGACACAATAAGGTTGTACTCAAATCTTCTGACTCCCCATCCAGTGTTCCAACCACCTCACACAATGCCTGCATGTGGAATTTTTAATATTTATGGGAAAACAGCAGGTCTTTAGTTTCCTATGCAAATGGTCTCCCCAGTGGAAGAAGAAGCAAGATTGCCCTCAGAGAACTGATCTAGGAAAATGTTTGGTAGATGTCTTAGTTACCTAGTGCTGCTGTAACACAAATACCACATGTGGGTGGCTTTAAAGAAGAGAATTTTGTCTTCTCACAGTTCTTGAAACTGAAAGTCCAAATTGGGGTCTCCGCCAAGTGGATTCCTTCCTTGTTGCAGCCCCAGGAGCGCCTGGTTCCTTGGTGTCCTTTACCTGATAGATGATCCTCACATAGCACCTGCCTTTCACCAGGTGTCTCTCTGTTGTTTATAGATCTGAAGTGCTTAGGCTTCAGATCCACCCTAAACTAGTATGACCTGGTTAACATAAGAAAACCCCCGATTTCCAAACAGGATCGCACTCACAGGTACAAGGACCAAGAATTCAACATATATTTTGGAAGAATATGATTCAATTCAAAACAATAGATCATTTGAATTCAAAGAGAGGGACTGAGTAAAACTATTGGGCTAAGCACACACACACACACATATACACAATACTGGCTAGCTAGAACAGGTAGATGGTCAAGGATGAAGAACAGAAAGCTGGGATTACTGAATTTATTACACCTCATCTGATCCCGCAAATTCAGAGGAGACTTTGCTTCCCATATCTCATATTAGCCTTATTATATCTTTCTATTCTTTGTAGTCTAATCTACACGTTATAAAAATTCTGTTTTTCTTACTTTCCTGAAAATTCACGTGTGCTGAAATTAGACAGCTGGGAATTCCCCTCTCAGACACTAAAGAAAGTAAAATATTTCTCACTACATTATATAATTTTTCATATCTGAGAACAGAGCACAACTTCAGAAAAGTCTGGAAGGGATGACTGTAAACCTGTAAGTGCACCTTTCCTGACGTGAAGTAAAAGACTGCTGCGTCATCTTCCTTTCGACATGCTTCTGAGGAGGTCTTTAATGCTCTTTGCTAATGACCTGGGCTCACATTGTTCTTCTCTTGGCTGGACTGGAAACTGTGTAAGTGCGTTTAATAGGCGTGAGATAGTAACAATCACACCAGATTGTTCATCTGTAAACTGAGATTCCTGGAAGAGAATGAATACCCGGGAGCTTATGTGTGACTTAAATAATTGAGCTTCTTCCAGAGTGTCGGCGGTAGAGGAGATACTTTTCATGCCTGTCTGGATGGTATGTCTAAAGGCTTTAGACTCTGGAGTCAAGCAAGTGTAGACTCAAACTCCAGGACTGTCGCTTATTAGTGGTGTGAATTCAGGCAAACGCTTTAACCTCACTGAGCCTAAAGGTTCTTATTTTTAAAAAGAAGGATATTATATACCCACAGGGTACATTCAAAGTCTCTGGCTCATAATAGACTCTAAAAATACTAGGTTTTTTCCTTCAATTATTCATGGCATCAAAGCAACCATTTAATTTGAGGAAAATGATAAATTTCATTTGATTGTCTTTTATTTTTCAATTATTCTGCTTTAGCAAATTATAAAGGGTCTTATAAAATATGAAGAAAATATTTTAGATTAAAATCATGTTTTTATTGATAACAAGCCTGTTGTTGATAAACTATAGCATCTTGATCAATTCTCCATTTTTGCTCAGTAGAAAAGTCATCAGTTATTTACTGAACAAGAAAACAAAAAGAGGACACAAGCTTTATCAATTTTTGAACATTTTCTGGTTCTTAGTTTAGCATGAACTTCACAAAATTTTAACCCTACCCCCTAAATATATAACAAAAACACAGATAATTTTAGCAATCCACAAAGGCAATATTTGTGAACTGTGTTCATTATTGTTTTGACATGGTTTTCATTTTTCATTGTATATAATACCTGCTTCTATGTAAAATATATCTATAGTTCACCTGAGCTTCCATGACAGTCCTTCCAAAATCTGGCAGAGGCAATAGAGCTGGCAGCTGTGGCTATCTTCAACTTGTCAGCCACGGGGCTTCTACCACCACCTACCAGTGGCAGCCATCTTATTTACTTGGGATTGAGTGGTTTCAAGTGGTTGGCTTTTTCCACAGAACTTGAGCTAATAATCTCATGGGTAAACTTAAATAATTGCAGTGCCACACACTTGTGAAATTTTTGATAAAGATCCTCTTTCTTTAAAACTGTATTCATATAAGTGGCTGTTGTACATGAAACTTCGTTTAAGCTAAAAATCTATTGTACTATTGTAATCTATATTTTATATGGACGTTGACATCCACACAATGTCAAACACTCAGATAAAGTTGCAAACATTGGGCAAACAACAAACGTTAGTTCTACATACTATTTATGCTCAAATACTTAGGAAATAGATTATTTTTCAAATTATCATTTTAAGAGGAACTTTCATGTAGACATGTAAAGCCAAAACCCGTGGCTGTTGAGGCAATTTTGACACACAGTGACTCCATAGGACAGAGTAGAACTGCCCCATAGGGTTTTCAAGGAGTGGCTAGTGGATTCGAACTGCTGACCTTTTGGTTAGCAGCTGAGCTTTGAACTACCGTGCCACCAGGGCTCCATGTAGGCATGTAGTCCTAGTAAACTATGGATGCAATATAAAGATATATATTTACTTAGTATCAGAAAATGAAAGGGACTTAAAAATCTGTGTTTTATTATTTTTAGGAAGTAAAGAATTTATTTTGTTTACCCCAAATGTTACAGAAAAAGGCAAAGCAGTGACAAGAAAAACCTGACTCTATCCAAGATAATCATAATTAACTAATGTGCCTGGGAATGTGCACCATAACATGCATAAATTAAAGCCATTCTAGCGATTTCTGTAATTATATATTGCATGTTTCCTTTACTGGAAATTTTAGGTTCTTCTTTTGTTATTTGCTTGCTTTCTATTTCTGTTATTTAGATATTTTTCCCTTCCAGGAAAAGAGGATATATGGATATAAATATTTCATATGCTGCATTTGTATCTTAATTCCTGTAAAATATTTAGAACTGAATACATTGTACATCCTAAAAATTATTTCAGTTTTCATTGACATACTCTCAATTCAAGCAAAGGCACATTTTTCTACAACTACTGGGTCTATTTAGCCTATGGAGCCCTGAAGGCACAGTGGTTAAGAGCTCCGTTGCTAACCAAAAGATCAGCAGTTCGAATCCAATAGCCGCTCCTTGGAAACGCTTGGCAGTTTTATTCTGTCCTATATGGTCACTACGAGTCAGAATTGACTCGATGACAATGGGTTTGTTTTGTTTTGTTTTTCTCTTTGGTTTTGGTATTTAGCCTATTAATCTGAATGAGTACAACTTTCTTACCTCTATGAAACTAAGTTCAATAAGATCTCCCCCATCCATAGGTCATACACCTCAGGAATTATTAGCAGGTCTTCACTATTAACCACATCAGACTCACTGGGAGGGGTCAAGTTGTGAAGTTGAAGCAACTTGGAAGGATGAGCCAAAGAACTTGGGTCTGTAAAACTAATATATTACATATGGCTCAGTCTTAATGAAAAACATTTCAACTGCTCCAGGTTGTTCAAACAAGAACTGCATAGACTTTCCTGGAGTTCATTATTAATTAGATAAATTTAAATGAGAATAAAAGACCAAAATAGTGCTGGAAAAAATATCAGAGGTCATGTATTCTAGCCCCTAATTTTGAACAAAGAGAAAGTAAGATCTACAGACACAAAGAGACTTGACCAGGAGAAGAGAGCTGGTACTAGAAGTCCCATCTCCTGACTCGTTGTTCTGTTCCACCAATTGCTTTGTTAAAACAAAATAGAAACTCTTGGCAGTGAGTGATGTTATCACCTAAAAAGCTTGACCATAGTATGGACTTCTCCAGATTTTCAGGACTATAAGTATGGGGTAGACAGCTACTGATTGCCTAATAGTCTTTCTTCCACCAGTCCTCAGTTTAGTTATGGATGTCACTTTGAGGACTAAGGACCTGACCCAAGGCGTGGTATTTTCAATTGCTTCATATACATGTGAAAGGTGGACAATGAATAAGGGAGACCAAAGAAGAACTGACGCTTTTGAATTACGGTGTTGGCACAGAATATTGAATATGCCAGGGACTACCAGAAGAATGAACAAATCTGTCTTGGAAGATGTACAGCCAGAGTACTTAGAAGCAGGGTGGTGAGACTTTGTCTCACATACTTTGGATATGTTAGCAGGAAGGGACAGTTCCTGGAGAAGAGCACCATGTTTGGTAGCAGGTCAGTGAAAAAAAGGAAGACCTTCAATGTTATACACTGATACAGTGGCTACAACAATATGCTCAAGCATAGCAACAATTGTAAGGATGGTACAGGGCTGGGCAGGGCTTCGTTCTGTTGTATACAGGGTCGCTATGAGTCAGAACCAACTCAACAGCACCTAACAACAACATTGTGTGGTTATGTGCTTCAGGGAAGACTGGGCCTTCAATGAGCTAATTATTCCATTCTCCTTGCTAGTGTCCAGGTCAGGAATGGCCTTAAGTTGCAATTCAATCCCAGGAGATATGAGATTTTTTCTAGTTTTTCTGGGAACATATTCCTCCCTCCCAAAGTAGAACATGAAAAAGAGATGAGCTGAGGGGGACCAAGACAGCTGACTAGGCAGAAGCTTCCACTGATCCCTCTTGCAACAAAGACTCGAAAAAACAAGTGAATTGATTACATACATGACATCTACGAACCCTGACCATCAAACACAAAACTAAGGAATTGACCTAAGTGACAGGGGAGTGAAAAACCGCGCGCTGAAGCTGCAACCAGTTCTGGAGCCTGGCATGCCGCGCCCTAACCCTGAGCCCTCAGAGGGGAGAGAAACCACGCACTGAAGCAGCAACCGGTTCAGAGCCTGGCACGCCGCAAGCCAGACCTGAGCCCTCGCGGAACACGGCTTCCTGAGACAAGGTAAGCACAGGATGCAGCCCTAACCCCCTGGGCAATCTCTGCAGGGACCCAGCCAGCGCAGGCACGCTACACACCGACACAGCTGACAGGGGAACAAGAGACCACGCGGAAGTAGCAGCTGGTTCAGGAGCCAGGTGCACAGCATCCCAGCCCTGAGACCTTGGTGCTGGGCTTTGGACTAAGTGTGGTGGAGCTGACAGTGGCTTCCCAAGACAAGGCAATCACAGGACACAGCCGTAAACCCCAGAGGCAATCACCACAGGGACCCAGCCAGCACACAGAGGCTACAAACCAATCTGAGTGACAGGGGACTAAGAGACCACACACAAGGAGTCACCCAGCCCTGATCTCCTGGTGCTGGGCTTTGGAGAGAGTGCTGCAGAGCTGATGGTGGCTTTCTGAGACAAGGCAAGCACAGGACTCAGCCCTAATCCACTGGGGCAATCTCAGCGTGGACCCAGCCAGTGCACACAGGCTACACACCCCTCTAGAATCTCAGATAAAACAGTCCTCACCAAACAAGACAAGTGATTTTGCCTATTTTACCGCACTACTATCTCCTATCTATCTGATCCCTCCCCTCCCTGCCCCAGCTGACTTCATTAACGTTGGAATTCCCTGGGCCAGAGAGTGAAGCACTCCGTGGTTTTTTTATTTCTGTTTTTTCTTTTCTAACCCATTCTCCTGGCCCGAGAGAAACAGCAATTAAAAATCAGAGGAAAAATCCTTCCCTGACTTCTCTAAACTAGAATAACAGTACAAAACCAGCTCTATCCAGGCATAAGAGATCCACCCCTACATGGAACCAGGTGGCCATTATAATGCAAAGGCAATTCTGTTAGAAATCTGACTGTAATTATTGTAGCTGAGCAGTGGAAAGAAAAGTTTTGGAGACCTGATACTGCTCTACCTATTAAACAGAGCTCTTACTGATCCACAGCAGGGAATTGAGGGCTGAGGCTCCATTCACACCACCTAGCCACCTGCTAAAGGGGTCTGAGGATAGTGATGCCTACCAATCTTTAGAGGTACAAGCATTGGGTGTCTAAGGTATAGCTGTAGAGCCCACCCAACAGAGCACTCTGGAGAGCATAGATGCTCCTTCCTCACTGGCACTTGGGGGAAGGCTGTCAGCACCCTGCCCTCCTCGGAGTATGACACCCTGCCACTACTAGAAACAGGTGCATACAACCATCACCACTACTCCTTTATTATAGTAGGTGAGAGTCTACGCCACACACTAGATGACCCACTGTCAGGACACCTGAGCTGATTCTGTTCAAGAATAGTGAATGGACTCATAGGCTCATATACCTGGTAACAGCTCAAACCAGCTGGTAACAGGACATAAGTGAATCAAAGGCTCTAACAATCAAGTTAGTGCACTTTAGTAGCCCATCAGGGTGTATTGAAACAAAACAAAACTAGAAGATAAGACTCAGTGAGCAAATATAAAATAAATCATTACAATATCTTATAGATGGCTCAGAGACAGCAGTCGATATAAAATCACATGAAGAAGCAGATCATGATTGCTTCTACAAATCCCCAAATCAGATAATCAAAACCTTTCCCAGATGAAGATACATTCCTGGAATTGCCAGATGTAGAATATAAAAAACTAATATACAGAATGCTTCAAAACATCAGGGATGACCTCAGAAATGAAATAAGGCAATCTACAGAAAAGGCCAAGGAACACAGATAAAGCAGTTGAAGAAATCAAACAGATTATTCAAGAACATAGTGAAAAATTTAATAAGCCACAAGAATCCATAGAGAGACAGCATTCAGAAATTCAAAATATTAACAATAAAATTACAGAATTACACAACTCAATAGGGAGTCAGAGGAGCAGAATTGAGAAGTTGGAGTGCAGAATTGGGGAGATGGAGGATAAAGCAGTTGGCACCAATATGTTTGAAGAAAAATCAGACAAAAGAATTCTTTAAAAAATGAAGAAACACTAAGAATCCTGTGAGACTCTATTAAGAAGAATAACTTGCATGTGGTTGCAGTTCCAGGACAGGGAGGGATAACAGAAAATTCAGAGAGAATAGTTGAAGATCTGTTGGCAGAAAACTTTCCTGGCATCATGAAAGATGAAAGGATATCTATCCAAGATGCTCATCAAACACCATAAAAAATAGATCCCAAAAGAAAATCACCAAGACATATTATCATCAAACTTGCCAAAACCAAAGATAAAGAGAAAATTTTAAAAGTAACCAGGGATAAACAAAAAGTCACCTATGAAGGAGAATCAATAAGAATAAGTTTGGACTACTTGGAAGAAACCATGCAGGCGAGAAGGCAATGGGAAGACATTTATAGAGCACTGAAGGAGAAAAACTGCCAGCCAAGAATCATATATCCAGCAAAACTCTCTCAAATATGAAGGTGAGACTAAGTCATTTACAGATAAACACAAGCTTAGAGAATTTGCAAAAACCAAACGAAAGCTATAAGAATTACTAAAGGAAATACTTTGGTCAGAAAATCAATATCAACACAATACAAGGTCACAGAACAGAACATCCTGATATCAACTCAGAGAGGGAAATCACAAAAACAAAATAAGATTAATTTTTTAAAAAATGCTCAAAACAGGGAATCATTGATGTCATTATGTAAAAGATTACAATAATCAATAAAGAGGGACTAAAAACAGGAGGCATAGATCTTCCATATGGAGAGGAAACCAAGGCGATATAGCGATACAAGTTAGGTTTTCACTTAGAAAAACAGGGGTAAATATTAAGGTAACCACAAAGAGGTTTAATAATTCCATACTTCAAAATAAAAACCAAGATAAACATAACAACTCAGCAAAAATAAATTCAACTACAATGAAAATTAGGAACACACAATTTACAAAGAAAAACTTAGCACTAAAAAGGAAGTGGAAAAATGAAATTGTCAACAACACACAGAAAAAGTCACCAAAATAACAGCACTAAACTCATACTTATCTTAATTACACTGAATGTAAATGGATTAAATGCACCAATAAAGAGATAGAGAGTTGCAGATTGGATAAAAAAAATAATCCAGCTATTTGCTGCCTACAAGAGACACACCTTAGAATTAGAGACACAAACAAACTAAAACTCAAAAGATGGGAAAAAATATATCAAGAAAACAACAACCAAAAAGAGCAGGAGTGGCAATATTAATTTCTGACAAAATAGACTTTAAAGTTAAATCCACCATGAAGGATAAAGAAGGACGCTACATAGTGATTAAGGAAACAATTTACCAGGAAGATATAACTATATTAAATATTTATGCACCCAATGATAAGGCTGCAAGATAAATAAACTCTAAAACCACTGAAAAGTGAGATACACACCGCCACAATTATAGTAGGAGACTTCAACACACTACTTCCGGTGAAGGACAGTACATCCAGGAAGAAGCTCAATAAAGACACAGGAGATCTAACTGTCACAATCAACCAACTTGACACCATAGACTTACACAGAACACTCCACCCAACAGCAACCAAGTATACTTTCTTTTCTAGTGCACACTGAACATTCTCTAGAATAGACCACATATTAGGTCATAAAGCAAGCCTTTGCAGAAGCCAAATCATTTAAATATTACAAAGCATCTTCTCTGACCATAAGGCCATAAAAGTAGAAATCAATAACAGAAAAACCAGGGAAAAGAAATCAAATACTTGGAAACTGAACAATACCCTGCTCAAAAAAGACTGCGTTATAGAAGACATTAAGGAGGGAATAAAGAAATTCCTAGAATCCAATGAGAATGAAAACACTTCCTATCAGAACCTTTGGGACACAGTGAAAGCACTGCTCAGAAGTCAATTTATATCAATAAATGCACACATACAAAAAGAAGAAAGGGCCCAAATCAAAGAATTATCCCTACAACTTGAACAAATAGAAAGAGAGCAACAAAAGAAACCATCAAGCACCAGAAAACAAATAATAAAAATTAGAGCAGAATTAAATGATTTAGAGAACAGAAAAACAATTGAAAGAGTTAACAAGACCAAAAGATGGTTCTTTGAAAAATTAACAAAATGGATAAACCATTGGCCAGACTGACTAAAGAAATACAGGAAAGAAACAAATAACCCAAATAAGAAATGAGATGGGCCGTATCACAACAGACCCAACTGAAATTAAAAGAATCATATCAGATTGCTATGAAAAATTATACTCTAACAAATTTGAAAATCTAGAAGAAATGGATGAATTCCTAGAATCACACTACCTCCCCAAACTAACACAGAGAATTAGAACAACTAAATAGATCCATAATAAAAAAGAGAGATTGAAAAGGTAATCAAAAAACTCCCAACAACAACAACAAAAAAGCCCTGGCCCTGACGGCTTCACTGCAGAGTTCTAGAAAACTTTCAGAGAAGAGTTAACACCAGTACTACTAAAGGTATTTCAAAGCATAGAAAAGGATGGAATATTCCCTAAATCATTCTATGAAGCCAGCATATCCCTGATACCAAAACCAGATAAAGACACCACAAAAAAAGAAAATTACAGACTTATATCCCTCATGAACATAGATACAAAAATGCTCAACAAAATTCTAGCCAATAGAATTCAACAACATATCAAAAAAATAATTCACCGTGACCAAGTGGGATTTATACTAGGTATGCAAGCATGGTTCAATATTAGAAAAACAATTAATGTAATCCACCATATAAATAAAACAAAATACAAGAGCCACATATTTTTATCAATTGATGCAGAAAAGGCATTTGAAAAAGTTCGACACTCATTCATGGTAAAAACTGCCAGCAAAATAGGAATAGAAGGAAATTTCCTCAATATAATAAAGGGCATTTATACAAAGCCAACAGCCAACATCATCCTTAATGGAGAGGTTCTGAAGCATTCCCCTTGAGAACGGGAACCAGACAAGGATGCCCCTTATCACCACTCTTATTCAACATTGTGCTGGAGGTCCTAGCCAGAGCAATTAGGTTAGATAAAGAAATAAAGGACATCCAGATTGGTAAGGAAGAAGTAAAAGTATCTCTATTTGCAGACGACATGATCTTATATACAGAAAACTCTAAAGAATCCTCAAAAAAAAAACTACTGAAACTAATAGAAGAGTTCAGAAGAGCATCAGATTAAAAGATAAACATACAAAAATCAGTTGGATTCCTCTACAGCAACAAAAAGAACATCAAATAGGAAATCACCAAATCAATACCATTCACAGTAGCCCCCAAGAAGATAAAATACTTAGGAATAAATCTAACCAGAGACGTAAAAGACATATACAAAGAAAACTACAAGGTACTACTGCAAGAAACCAAAAGAGACCTACGTAAGTGGAAAAACACACCTTGCTCATGGATAGGAAGACTTAACATTGTATAAATGTCTATTCTACCAAAAGCCATCTATACATACAATGCAATTCTGATCCAAATTCCAACGACATTTTTTAGTGAAATGGAGAAACAAATCACCAACTTCATATGGAAGGGAAAGAATCCCCGGAGAAGTAAAACATTTCTGAAAAAAGAAGAACAAAATGGGAGGCCTCACTCTACCTGATTTTAGAACCTATTATACCTCCAAGTAGTCAAAACAGCCTGGTATTGGTACAACAACAGACACATAGACTAATGGAACCAAATTGAGAATCCAGACATAAATCCATCCACATATGAGCAACTGATATTTGACAAAGGCCCAGTGTCAGTTAATTGGGGAAAAGATAGTCTTTTTAATAAATTGTGTTGGCATAACCAGATATTCAGCTGCAAAAAAATGAAACAAGACCCATACCTCATGCCATGCACAAAAATGAA
Organism: Elephas maximus indicus; assembly: GCF_024166365.1. Taxonomy (NCBI): domain Eukaryota; kingdom Metazoa; phylum Chordata; class Mammalia; order Proboscidea; family Elephantidae; genus Elephas; species Elephas maximus. The sequence goes on along the minus strand of NC_064822.1, from coordinate 10,227,478 downwards.
CTCAGAATGGATCAAAGACCTAAACATAAAGTCTAAAACGATAAAGATCATGGAAGAAAAAATAGGGACAACATTAGGAGCCCTTATACATGGCATAAACAGAATACAAAACAGAATACAAAAAGTTGGAAGCAACCAAGGTGCCCATCGATGGACGAATGGATAAACTATGGTATATTCACACGATGGAATACTATGCATCAATAAAGAACAATGTTGAATCCATGAAACATTTCATAACATGGAGAAATCTGGAAGACATTACGTTGAGTGAAATCAGTCAATTGCAAAAGGACAAATATTGTATAAGACCACTATTATAAGAACTGGAGAAACTGTTTAAGCAGAGAAGAAAATACTCTTTGATGGTTACCAGATGGGGGGGGCAAGAGGGAGGGAGAGGAGTACTCACTAATTAGATAGTAGATAAGTTTCATTTTAGGTGAAGGGAAAGATGATACACAATACAGGAGAGGTGAATAAAAATGGACTAAACCAAAAACAAAGAAGTTTTCCTAATAAAGTGAATACTTCAAAGGTCAGCATAGCAGGGGCGGGGGTTTGAGGACCATGGTTTCAGGGGACAGCTAAGTCAATTGATATAATAAAATCTATTAAGAAAACGTTCTGCATTCCACTTTGGAGAGCGGCATCTGTGGTATTAAACGCTAGCAAGTGGCCTTCTAAGATACATCAATTGGTCTCAACCTACCTGGAACAAGGAAGAAAGAAGAACATCAAAGGCACAAAATAATTATGAGCCTAAGAGACAAAAAGGACCACATAAACCAGAGGCTACATTAGCCTGAGACCAGAAGAGCTAGATGGTACCTGGCCACAACCGATGACTGTCCTGACAGGGAACTCAACAGAGAAGCCCTGAGGGAGCAGGAGAGCAGTGGGGTGCAGACCCCAAATTCTCATAAAAAGACCAGGCTTAAGGGTCAGACTGGGACTGGAGGGACCCCAGAGGCCATGGACCCCAGACCTTCTGTTACCCCAGGGCAAGAACCATTCCCAAAGCCAACTCTTCAGACAGGGATTGGACTGGAATAGGGGATAGAAAATGAGACTGGTGAAGAACAATCTTCTTGGATCAAGTCGACACATGAGACTATGTTGGCATTTCTTGTCTGGAGGAGAGATGAGAGGGCAGAGGTGGCCAGAAGCTACCCGAATGTACATGAGGAGAGAGAGTGGAGGGAAGTACTGTGCTATCTCATCAGAGGGAGAGCAATTAGGAGTGTGTATATAGCAAGGTTTTTTTTTTTTTTTTTATATAGCAAGGTGTATGTAAATTTTTGGATGAGAGACTGACCCGGTTTGTAAACTTTCACTTAAAGCACAATAAAAATTAATTAAAAAAAAAAAAAAAAGAGAGAGATGAGCTGTCTTTCGTCCTTCCAGCCTTTGGACAATGTTGTATGAAGACAGGACACTTTGATCTACCACCAGCCATCTTGTAACCATGAAGAAGCAAGTCTGAGAAGAAAAGGCAACATGCTGAGGGTGGCAGAGGGAAAAGACGGGGAAAAACCACGGCCCTTGGTGATGGTGTAAGTTTCTTATAAGCAATGATAAACCAAAAAAAAAAAAGATACCAATTGCCATAGAACCGATTCCTACTCATAGCAACCCTATAGGACAGAGTAGAGCTACCCCATAACATAACCACTTCTAAGGGGCAGCTGGTGGTTTTGAACTGCTGACCCTCTGGTTAGCAGCCAAGCTCTTAACCACTGTACCACCAGCGCACCCTAAGAGATGATAGCTTTTCCTTATTGTTATTTGAGTTGAGTTTTCTGTCGCTTACATCTGAATTCATTCTATTATGAGGTTTTTCAAATACTCTTGTTCTCTTATGAGACCAAGTGAGTGTCAAGCAATGTGCCCAATTATGACACTAAAAAACATATGATCACTATAACTGACGTAAAATGAGGTAGTATGGAGTTGCTGAAATAAGAAAAAATATGAATGGTGACATGACTAAGAAGTTCAAAGTTCTGGTCTTAACCTTGTTGTTGTTGTTAGTTGCCATCAAGTCAGTTTCAACTCATGGCAATCCCTTGTTTGCAGAGTAGAACTGCTCCAGAGGGTTTTCAACACTGGGAACTTTCAGAAGTAGATCACCAAGCCTGTGTTCCGAGGAGCCTCTCAGTGGCTTTGAACCTCCAACATTGCTGCTAGTAGTAAGCACTTAACTGTTTGCTCCATCCAGGGACTCCCGCTGAGGGCCCTTATTGCAGCCATATTAATTTCTGGACCTCAGTTTCCTCAGGTCTAGAATGAACAGGATGCTGTGTTGCTTCTTCCCAGATCTATCACATTGTAATTGTACTCAACAGCCCTAATGTAAATATAAAGAATTTGCGTGTAACTCTGTCAAATGCTTCAAAACATCTTAAGATCAAATCCAAATTTTTTTTTCACTCATTCATTCAACAAATGTTTATTGAGCACCTCCTAACTGCTAAGCACAGACAAAACAGAAAATAATTCTTCTTTAGTAGTGCTTACATTTCAGTGGAGCCCAAAAGCTCAGTTTATAGCCCTTTTTTTCCACATTTTTTTATTGTTTCTCTTAAACAGTACACACATTGTTGCATGACATTGGTTTACAACCCCACGACAGGTCAACACTCTCCCTTCTCAATCTTGGGTTCCCTATTATCAGCTTTCCTGTCCCCTCCTGCCTTCTAGTTCCTGCCCCATGGCTGCTGTGCCCCTTTAGTCTCTTCATTTTGTTTTATGGGCCTGTCCAATCTTTGGCTGACAGGTGAACCTTAGGAATGACTTCATTACTGATCTGAAAGGGTGTCCAGGGGCCATACTCTCAGGGTTTCTCCAGTCTTTGTCAGGCCAGCAAGACTGGTCTTTCTTTTTGAGGTAGAATTTTGTTCCACATTTTTCTCCGGCTCTGTCCAGGACCCTCTATTGTGATCTCTGTCAAAGCACTCAGTGGTGGTAGCCAGGCACCATCTAGTTGTACTGGACTAAGTCTGGTGGAGGCCGTGGTAGACGTGGTCCATTAGTCCTTTGGACTAATCTTTCCCTTGTATCTTTAGATTTCTTCATTCTTCCTTGCTCCCGAAGGGATGAGACCAGTAGAGTATCTTAGATGGCCGCTCACAGGTTTTTAAGACCGAAGACACTACTCACCAAAGTAGAACGTAGAACATTTTCTTTATTTTAAACTCTGTTATGCCACTTGAGCTAGATGTTCCCCGGAGACCATGGTCCCCACCGCTCTCAGCCTAGCAATTTGGTCCCTCAGGGAGTTTGGATGTGTTGATGAAATCTGAAATTTTTGAGGGCCAAGCAACGGTTAGCCAAACTAAAATAATAATGTAACTTTTTACTAAAAATAGGGCTGGTTATCAATGGATAGCACAAATTTTCTTGCTTTTTAACCCAAAGGTCTTAGAACTTCATGAAGCTTCCTTGAATTTTACATCATTGTTGGAGATTCATAGTTGAGGTGCAGGAAAGTGTAGAAAAAGAATACGTTTTATTTACATGGAAGTAAAACTTGGAAATAAATAATGGAATGAACCTTGAATGTGACTCTCCCCAGCTATCTCCACTTTCTGAACATTTTTGAGGGTATGTCATTCCCAAACAAATATTACAATTCACACTTGAAAAAACTGAAGGGTAATTAAGAGCAAATTTTGTCCTTCAAAATGTCATAGTGTAAACAGATTAATCTCAGGTAATAAAAATATTCAATTAACAAGAACAGCACATTACCTGACCTGGCTGATTATGTTAGTGTTTTTACACAATGTAATTTCAATTTCTTTAAAAATAAACTATAAGCACCCAGATCTTTGTTTCTAATACCATTCTCCAATAAAACAAAACATAGATCCTTGAAGAAATTACTGAATCTGGGGCTGGGGCAAGTAATATACAAGATGAGCTTTGAGTATCTTATAGTGCCAGAAAGTAAGAAAATGCTAAAAAAAAAAAAAAAAAAAAGCAACCAACCAACCAAACAGAAAAACAAAAACCATATTGGTGGGGGTATGTCAAAGGGGCACAACAGGAGTCAACTGAAAAGAGTTCCCAGTGGCCAAAGATGGAGCAATTTGAGAAGCAAAATAAAGAAGTATTAGCTTGTAACCCAAAGTATAAAATAAATGCCCAAGAGTCCATATTTACACAAATTAGTGAGTTAATAAATGGGAGAGAAGAGACAAATCTCCCATACAGAAGAATTCCAAAAAAAACTATGTAGATACTCCATGCTAAAGGGCAAGCTGTTAGCCCCACTCCTTAAGTGGGTTGTGCATAGTGCCTTCCTTCCCATGAGTATGGTATGGAAATGGGGGAAAAGGGTAACTTTTCTAGGGAAAACCTGAAGAATGCTACATTAGTCAGGTAATCAAGGTCAACATCAACAGTCATAATTCAGGTTGATAGTAGGCATCTTTGATATGGCGTGACAAAAAATGACACTTCACCTCTGTGATAATCATGACAGAAACTTCAGAAATATTCCAATAGAGGGACATTCTACATTATACCTGAAGAGTACTTCTCAAAACTGTCAAGGTCATCAAAATATAAAAAAGGAAAATCTGAGAAACAGTCATAGCCAAGAGGAGCAAAGGAGACATGACAACTAAATATAATGTAATATCCTGAATGAGATCCTGGAATAGAAAAAGAATAGTAGGTAAAAACTAAGAAAATCTGAATAAAGTATAACAAGTAACCAGTTTTCTTGAGTATATTCCAACTCACAACCACTTCACATGTTGCAGACATTCCATGGGGTTTTCAAGGCTGTGACTTTTCAGAAACAGATCTCCAGGCCTTTGTTCCAAAACACCTCTGGGTAAGTTAACAAAATATGGACTTTAGTTAATAATATATCAATACTGGTTCATTAGTTTAACAAATGTAACTCACTAATGTAAAGATGTTAATAATAAGCAAAATGTGCGTGCCTGTGTGTATATTGTTGCTAGTTGCGGTCTTAGCTATGTAGTGCTGCTGTAACAAAAATACCACCAAAGGATGGGTTTATTTTCTAACAGTTTAGGAGGCTACGAGTCTGAATTCAGAGCACTGGCTCTAGAGGAAGGTTATCTCTCTCTGAAGGCTCTGCAGAAAAGTCCTTATCTCTTCAGTTGCTGCTTCCTGGTTCCTTGTAGATCTCCATGTGTCTGTCTTACCCCATCTCTTTTCTCTGCTTGCTTGCTTGCTTAATCGCTAAACATACCTACTCACACTTAACTCAAGATATACCCTACACTATCCTGCCACATTAACCTAACAAACCCATTCCCAGACAGGACTATAACCACAGGCATAGAGGTTAGGATTTACAACACGTACTTTTGGCGGACATAATTCAATCCATAACGGTTGCCATCAAATCAGCTGTAACTAATGGCAACCTTATGTACAACAGAAACAGATGTTGTAGTCCTGGACCATCATCACAATTGTTGGTAAGTTTGAGCCCGTTGTTGTAGCTGTTGTGTCAGTTGATCTCATTAAATGTTTCCCTAATTTTTGCTGGTCCTCTACTTTATGAAACATTGTAGTCTTTTCTAGATTGGTCTTCCCTAATGATATGTCCAAAGTAAATGAGTCAAAGTCTTGCCATCTTTTCTAAGGAACATTCTCATTGTATTTCTTCTAAGACTGATTTGTTCATGCTTTTGGCAGTCCATAGTGGGTATGTATGTTCAACATTCTTTGCCAACACCACAGTTTGAATGCATCAATTCTTCTGTGTGTGTGTATGTGTGTTGTGGTAGAATATAAAAATTCTCTATATTTTCTTTAAATCTAAAACTGTTCTAAAAGTGGATTATATCAATAAAAAAAAAAGTTGTAAGATTCATAATAAATTTTTTAGTTAACAAAAATGCCCTGCATTGTCTACTTCTCACACCTGGTTTATAAAAACAGGCAGCTTCAGATTAGTGATCGTGTAAAGGTTAGCGGCTCTCAAACCTGGTAGTATATTGAAATCACCTAAGATATTCTAATAACAAATCAGAATCTCTGTGGATCAGATCAGTATTTTTTAAACTTTATCCTATTATCAAAAGTCTGGTTTTGCCACCAGAAAAAAATCTCATATAACCAAATCACAAAATTGTACTTTTTGCCACCAGCATCCAATGTCACTTTTTTATAATAGAAGGCAAATTTTCTTTCTCTCGCTCTCCCTCCTGTGAGATTCCTAGGGGATTCAACTATGATTCTGGCAATATAAAAATAAGCAGTGTCTATAACCAACTTTAAAACTTTGGGAAAGTTAAAGCAGCAAATTACAAAATGTCTTTGGCTTTCTCTTTTATTTTCTTGGGAAATCATTTCTTAGCGTACTGAAAATTAAAGTGTTTTAAAAAGAGAGATTGGCTTGAATTAAGAAAAAAATGAAATCTTTTGATCTTAAAATAATAAAATACAAATTCAAGGCATCTAAAATTCTGAAGAGTAGAGAAAAAGAGCCCTGCTTGGTCTAGGGCAGTGATATATGCTAATAACCACCAAAACCAACCTTCTGGAAAAAACAGAAACACACACAACTTTCCAAATGTCTCCTGGACATTAAATCAAGAGGCAAGCACTAAGCCCCAGTATAAAGGCTACAACGTGTGCACCCACTCCCTGTAAGGCCTACCTAACAAAACAGGGGTTTTCCAAACACTTAGATAGACTGGCCAGGCTCAAAGTCTGCCACCACCTTTTTTTTTTTTTTTTTAATGATATTTTCAGAATAGGGGTGCATCTTGGTCATTTAACTCAAAAGTGTATCAATGAGATGCTGACTAATTGAACTCTCATACGCTATGAAATTAGAAAGCTGAACAGCATGGCAACAAAAACATGAAGAAAGAAATCTAGGGCTTTTATGTCCCCCTGCTACACTTTCACACGGAATATCTGATCTGGACAGGCCATATAAGAGTCTGAAAAGCCCTGGGGATGACAGGACCTACCTCAAAAACTACACTAAGCTGAGATTTTTAAAAGGGGAGTAGGGCGTATTCATCCTTAATCAAAGGGTCTCCATCAGAGTACTAGTTGCTTAAGATAGCCAAAGACACCCAGAAGGTCAAAGGTAGTTCACTCTCAGTCCCTGTATATAGAAATGGCCAGAGGCCCTTTCTGGCTGCTTCTCTTATCACATTAAAACTCTGGCTCAAGCACACTATAAGGTGGAAATTACACAGCCTTTCGGAGTCAGAAGACATATCGTTCTGAGCCTTTATTTTCATATCGCCGGAACTTCTGTGCCTCCATTTCCTGTTTGCAAAATAAAGCTGATAATATTTAATATGCATAAAAATGGGATTATAAGGATCACATGGATAACATATGACCCTTTTTATATTATATAAGTAAAAAATGCTACTTATTATTACTTTATTATATTAATGTACTTATAATATATCATATATTAATAATTAATTATTATTGATATGTAATATATTAAAACAGTTAATAATTTATTAAAGTACTATTGCATCATAATATCATTAATAATAAGTAGCACATTAGGTCCCTGGGTGGCACAAATCGTTTGCTCTCAGCTACTAACCTAAAGGTTGGCAGTTCGAACCTACCCAGCAGTGCTACAAAAGAAAGGCCTGGTGATCTGCTTCCAGAAATCTTACACCCAAGAAAACATTAAGGGGAAATTCTACTCTGTGACACATGTGATTGCTCTGAGTTGGAATCAATTCAATAGCAATGGGTTTATTTTTTAGTTTTTTTAAGAAGAAATTTATACTTATTTCTTACGCATTTGCTGTTAAAGAGTTTGAAGAACCTAACAACTAAATTTACCAGTCAAAAATACTGTAAAACTGCTTTTAATTTGACAATGCCATTACCTTTTCTGGAGGCCTCTCTTCTTTTTTTTTTTTTAATTTTTTTCCCTATGCATGACTTTGAGTATCTATTGTCCTTTCCTTTCCATCTGAAGAACTCCCTTTAGTAATTATTGCAAGGCAGGCCTGGTGGTGATGAATTCCCACAACCCTTGTTTATCTGGTATTAGGGATTAAGTTGTGTCCTTCCAAAATATGTGTTGTAAATCTTAGCCTCTATGCCTGTGCTTATGATCCCATTTGGTAAGGAGTTGCCTCTGCTAGGTTAATGAGGCAGGATTAGTGTAGAGTGTATCTTGAGTCAATCTCCTTGAGATACAAAAGAGATTAAACAAGCTAGCAGAGACAGGGAAGAGGCATGTCAAGTCACATGAAGACTGCCCAGGAGCAGAAGCTCAGAAGAGACAAGGACTTTTCTCCATTGCTGACAGAGAAAACCTTTCCCTAGAGCCAGCACTTTAAATTTGGACTTCTAGCCTCCTAGACTGTGAGAAAATAAATTTAATTTTGTTAAAGCCACCTACTTGTGGTATTTCTGTTATAGCAGCACTAGATAACTAAGTCAGAATTTGGTACTAAGAAGTGGGGTGCTGCTCTAACAGATATCTACAATGCAGAAGTGGTTTTAGAACTGGGTAATATGTACAGGCTGGAAGAATTGTAAGATACCTAATAGCAAAAGCCTAGATTGCCTTGAAGAGGCTGTTAGTAGAATTATGGATGTCAAAGTAATTCTGGTGAGAACTCAGAAAGAAGTGAGAAAAGCTATAGAAAAAGTCTCTCTATAATTTTAGAGAATACATATGGCACCAGGAACATAATGTTGCTAGAAATATGGGTGTTAAATGTGCTTCTGGTGAGGCTTTAAAAGAAAATGATGAACACGTGATTGGACAGTGGATAAAAAGTGATGCTTTTTGTGCAGTGCCAAAGAACTTGTCTGAATTATGTTCAAATGTTTAGTGGAAGTTAGAACTTGTAAGTTTGTAAGTGATGAACTTGGATATCTGGCTGATGAGGTTTCTAAGCAAAATCTTAAGGGGCCATGTGGCTTCTCTTTGTTGCTTATAGTAAAATGTGAAAAGAAAGAGATGGACTTAAAAATGAACTGTGCAAAATGAAAAAAAGATTTGGAAAAGTTTGTTGCACAAACTAAGGACACGTATCCTAGAATGTTCACCAAGGATGTGGCTACACAATCTTTTGTTAGAGAGATTAAGGCTGTGATTGATGGATCTAACTAACTACCACAGCAGAAAACCCATCAGCTTACACTGAAGGGGACAGAGAAAGAACAAAAGAAAAGAATGCTTTCTGCCTCTTGGAATTCTACAGGCAGGAAACAGGCCAAAGGAGCTACCTCTGCTGCCCTCCCTGGAGTATCTCAGAGATCAGCAGGACTGTTGTAAGGAGCAGGGAAGCAGGGCCTTCTCAGTTTCAAGGGGTGGGGCCAAGGTCTCGTGGATCTCAAAAGGTAGGGCCACAGCCTCCTAAGTTTCAAAGAGTTGATCTTCGCCAACTCAGTTTCAGAGTGTGAGGCTGCTGTTAAGGCATGCCAGGTGGATGGGACCACCACCCAGTGCTGAGGAGGTGGGGCTGCAACGTCCAAAAGGCAGAAAAATGGGGCCTGCTGGGGTGAAGCGGAAGGTCACCACTCAGATGGGCTAGGAGAATGGGGACACCCAAAGCCGAGGGAGCAGAGCTGCCATCACAGTGGGCCTGGAAGGAAGAGCTGGTGCTCAGGGCAGAGGGGCCTCCACCCAGAATCCAGAAAACATGGCCAACACCCAGAGTCTGGAGAGCAGAGCCATAGCCTAGATAGTCTCAGAGAACAGGGAAATTTTTCAAGCTTTGAGAGCTGATGCAAATTGTTCTGCTGGGTTTTGGACTTGCTTGGTGCTTGCTATCCCTTCTTTCCCTGCATTTCTCCAATTCGTAATGGAAATGTCTACCTTGTGCCTGTTCCATCACTATACTTCAGAAGCAGGAAGCTTGTATTCTAGATTTCACAGGTTCACAGATGAAGACGAATTTTGCCACAGGATGTAATATGCCTAAAGTCTCACCCATATTTGATTCAGGTGATTCAGAAAAGAAGATTTTGGACTTGGAGTTGATTTAAGACTTTTGGGATGATGTGATGGGCTGAATGTATTTTGCATATGACAAGGACCTGAATTTTGGGGGCTAAAGGGTGGGATATTATGGATTGAATTATGTCCCCCCAAAATATGTGTTGTAAATCGTCACTTCTATGCCTGTGGTTATAATCCCATTTGGGAATGGATTGCCTTTGTTTATAATGAGACAGAATTAGTGTAGGGTATATTTTGAGTCAATCTCTTTTGAGATATTAAAAGAAATTTAAAAAGCAAGTGAGCATAGCAGAGATGGGGAAGAGACGTGCCAAACCACATGAAGATCACCCAGGAGCAGAAGTTCAGAGGAGACAAGGACCTTCCTCCAGAGCCGACAGAGAGAGAAAGGCTTCCCCTAGAGCTGGCACCCTGAATTCAGACTTCTAGCCTTCTAAACTGTGAGAAAATAAATTTCATTTTGTGATAGCCACCCATTTGTGGTATTTCTGCTATAGCAGCCCTAGATAACTAAGACATCTGGGAATGTCTTGATATCACCCTCATTTCTGAAGGACAGCTTTGCCAGATAAAGGATTCTTTTTTTATTATTATTAACTTTTATTGAGCTTCAAGTGAACGTTTACAAATCAAGTCAGATTGTCACATATAAGTTTACGTACTCCTTACTCCGTACTCCCACTTGCTCTCCCCTTAATGAGTCAGCCCTTCCAGTCTCTCCTTTCGTGACAATTTTGCCAGCTTCCAACTCTCTCTATCCTCCAGACAGGAGATGCCAACACAGTCTCAAGTGTCCACCTGATATAATTAGCTCACTCTTCATCAATATCTCTCTTCTACCCACTGTCCAGTCCCTTTCATGTCTGATGAGTTGTCTTCGGGAATGGTTCCTGTCCTGGGCCAACAGAAGGTTTGGGGACCATGACCACCGGGATTCCTCCAGTCTCAGTCAGACCATTAAGTCTGGTCTTTTTGTGAGAATTTGGGGTCTGCATCCCACTGATCTCCTGCTCCCTCAGGGGTTCTCTGTTGTGCTCCCTGTCAGGGCAGTCATCGATTGTGGCTGGGCACCAACTAGTTCTTCTGGTCTCAGGATGATGTAGGTCTCTGGTTCATGTGGCCCTTTCTGTCTCTTGGGCTCTTAGTTATCGTGTGACCTTGGTGTTCTTCATTCTCCTTTGCTCCAGGTGGGTTGAGACCAATTGATGCATCTTAGATGGCCGCTTGTTAGCATTTAAGACCCCAGACGCCACATTTCAAAGTGGGATGCAGAATGTTTTCATAATAGAATTATTTTGCCAATTGACTTAGAAGTCCCCTTAAACCCTGGTCCCCAAACCCCCACACTTGCTCCGCTGACCTTTGAAGCATTCAGTTTATCCCCAAAACTTCTTTGCTTTTGGTCCAGTCCAGTTGAGCTGACCTTCCATGTATTGAGTACTGTCCTTCCCTTCACTTAAAGCAGTTCTAGATAAAGGATTCTTGATTGACAGTGCTTTTCTTTCAACCATTTATTTATACGTCTACAGTATAAATTCAACTCACAGGTTATCAATTTGATCCTTAAAATCCTATCCTTATGCATTGTTATTGTTATTATTATTAATTACTTTAAGGTCTAACAACAACTGACACCTTCCCTTCTCACTGATCTTCAGCCTTAGTGCACATATATTTCAACCTGTAAAATTTACCTTCCATCCCCACAAAAATGGCTGCATTTCTTTGACATTATCCCTGCTCATACATTTTTCAATAATACACACTCCTCCATTCCTTCAGTGCTCTGCTCCACGTCTACCTTCCTCACGAAGTTATTCTGGTGGATGCTGGTCATGTCACGACCCCGATCCTCAGGTGCTCTTGGATGTCTAATCAAAGAACTACCAAATCCCACTTGTCAAACAATCACAGAATTCATTTGAGAGCTGGATGAGACCATAGAAGCCATCCAGTCCAACATCTTAATTTTACAAATGAGGAAACAGAGGCTCGGAACACTTAACTGACTTGCTGGTTGGTGACAAAATGAAGGCTAACATCTGAACTTCCAGTGAAGATTTTGCCAATATCTGGATACAAATCCAACAACATGAACTTTTGATAGTGTTAATATCATTCACTGAAAAACATGAGCAGAGTTCTTTAATAGAAAGTAGAGATTCCCTGAAAGTCTCACTTGTTCAAGCAATACTCAAGTCCAAGAACAACAAAAGAGTAATTTGCTTCATCTAAGAATACTTCAGTGAAATAGAAGCTAAGAAATGTTTACTGGCAACACTTCGTATAGTGCTTTATACACAGTCTCAAAAAAATAGGTGCCCAATTATTGTTTGGTGAGTGGGTGAGGGCATGCATGAGTGAATGAGAACTGGCGAGGGAAGAGTTTCTTAAAACTATCATCATGGGTACACCACCAAAGGATTTGAAAACTTGACTTAGTTCAGAAATTCATTCCTTCTCCAGAAATTCGAATCCTCCAAAATTAACTTTACAGAGTTCTTGTGCTGTTTGGAGACAATATTCTATACGTGTGAATCAAGGTAGTTCCAATAAAAATCCCAGCAGGGATCTGAAAAACAAGAGTTATGTAGGCAGAATAACCCTACCAGATATTAAGACACTGTATACACATTAACGGTTAAAATATTGTAGTTCTGACCCAGGTACAGACAAACTGACAAAAGGAACAACACAGGGAGTCTAAAAACAGACCCAGACTATTATGAGAACTGGGCTATGATAGAAGTGGTATCACACATAAGCAGAGGAAAGACTGATGGCTTAATCAATGGTATTGGGAAAATTAGCACCTCATAATGAAAAGATTTAATTATATCCCTACCTCACTCCATAAGCAACAATAAATTCAGAAGGATTTAAAACCGTAGTGAAAAACAAGTTATTCTGGGGGAAAAAAACAGAATAGCTTAACAACCTTGGGATTGGAAGGGATTTCTTAAACACATCAGAGAAAGCACTACCTACAAAGGGAGAAACTGGAGGATCTGATGACATCAAATCAAATGCTTCTACTAAACAAAATAACTCCAGGCAAAGTTAAAAGACAGGTGGTAGATGGACAGGAGATAGTTCCAATGCATGTAACCAAGAAAGGATGAAGACCCAGGATACTTAAGGAACTCCTACAATCGGGAAAAACAAGATAGGCAGCCCAATAGAAAAATGGACTTAGGGTATGAAATGTGCAGATGGCTGGGATAGGAACCTGGAAGGCTGATGTGAAGAGGCACTCAGGCTCACTAGCAGGCAATCACAGAAACTCCAAAACAGAGGTTCCAATTTAGAGCTAAAAGCCAAAATAAAACCTGTTGCCATTGAGTTGATTCCGACTCATGGCAACTCAATGTGTATCAGAATAGAACTGCTCCATAGGGTGTTCTTGGCTGTAATCTTCATGGATGCAGGTCACCAGGCCTTTCTTCTATGATGCCACTGGGTGGATTCAAACCACCAACCCTTAGATTAGTAGAGGAGCACAAACTGTACCACAGAGCTGGACTGACAAAAAATAAACATACAATAGCCAATGTCGGCAAGCAAGTGGGCAAGCAGGAGCTGTCATATTGCTGGTGACTTGCCAAATATTTCTTACAACCATTTTGGTAAACAATTTAGCAATACTTAGTCAATCTGTGTATGTACACACTCCATAACACAGCAAGTTCTGAATATGTACCCACAGAGAACTCAACAAGCTGAGACAGGTATAGAGATTGTTGTAATAGCAAAATAGGGGAATATGTTTTTAAAGTATGGCTTATGCCTAGGATGGTTTATTATTCACTGGTCAAAAGATAGTCATAAGTACAACCTGGTATACAGTACAATAATATCAAATTTTATATCTTTATATCGTTTTTTTGGGGGGTCCTAAATCAAGTTCAAGGCATACACGTTTTTCATAGATATACCTATCTAGAACATGGGTGCCTATCAAGCATGTAAGAATAAGAACCTCGTGAGGAGCCAGAAAATTGGTAATGAGGTTGGGAGACAAGGAAGAAAAAAATAAAACGATCTGCAACTAGAGTAATCTCATTAATGCAACACACGGATCCTATATAAAATGTCTGCACATGAAAGCCGAAACAGTTACAAACAATAAAGAGAATATTTTTAAGTGGAGGAGAAAAAGAAAGTAAATTGCTGTCTTTAATTTATGGACAGTTCATATAAAGACAGGGGTTAACCCAAAATTCAATGAAGTCAGAAATGAATTAGGATGATAGGCACCACTCTTGATAGCCCTTTCAAAGTCAGGGGGTAATTGCGTGTTAATTCTGCTGACCTTACTCGCAGTAGCTCCTCCATCCCCCCAGCGAGCATCAGGGGCTGTCGGGCTGCATACTTTACATAGCTGTCAACTTAATGTTTTTCTTTTGACTGAAATTTTTACCTGAGGCATTTCAGCCCTGTAACTTCAGCAGTCAATTTAGGCCCAAAGCAGCACGGGCCTCAGTCACCACGAAGCGGGTATTTGCATGCAAGCTAACAGCTTAAGCACCGGGGAGATGAGCTGGGCCCAAACAGGCATAAGAAGTAGGACTATATCATCCTAACTCAGTACACTGTCAGCTAATTTCCCTGCCATAGAATTGCTCTCCATGTGTGAGCGCGCGTGCGTGAGTGACTGTGTATGGGGGGGGGAGGGTCATCCCTTAAATTTATATCGTATTTTGATTGATTTAATGATCCTAAGCCAATGTTTTAAGAAGTAATCACAAAATTCTAATAGCTAAAAAAATAGCTAGATTAAAAAAAAAAAGCTAGATAGAAGGCATAAAAAGAGAAATGTTTTGAAACATAATTTGAATTGTTCTGAGAAAATCAGATTTTTGCTTTTTTATTTTTATTTTTTTAGACAGCTCAATTTCTCTAAAAAAAAGGTGGGCGATAGACATGCGTTATTAAAAAATGGCATGTAACTTGGGCCACGAATTTGTCATTGTACATCGTTTTTTAAATTCTTATCCTCTAAAATGACAAAGAAGCCATTTGCTGCTCATTGCAAGGGATTCTGGGTAGAGGGTAAAAAATGGTTGATCATGCAACAAAACCAGTAGCACCATTTATTGTATCCAGATCTTTTAGGCAGGGAGTTCAGTGCCATCTTCATCACCATTATTTGTGAAAGATGTAGCCAGGGTCCCAGTTAGAAGTGCCCTGTCTCCTCCTACACGCGTTACAGAAGAGATAATCACCAGTATCTGTGACTGGGTTACAAAGCATCTCAGTTCCAGATAGTGTCCTGAGGTATTTGGAAAGAGAACAGTTCATCTCTCCGCTCAAGACTATCAAATGCACTCTCAGCTAGCCCTTGGGGATGAAATTCAATATTCTTAACTCCACCTAACTACTATAGGAAGTGAGTCCCCATCTAACAGTCAAAAAATAATAATTTTACTTAGTCCATTGGCCTGCAGGTCAGTACTGTGAAAAGAATTCATTCCCAAGCAGCATATCCATTTATGTAAGTCAAGGAGAACCCAAAAGTGTATAAAAGGAAGAACGAATTGCATAAAGAATGAGAGTGTCTGCGAACTGACGCTGGCAGGTTTCAGTCCACACTGTTGATAGTAGTTATAGAAAATGCAAAGAAATAAAGGCAGGCATTGGGTAAATCACCAAATAGAAGGTAAATGATAGATATGCTTAGCAGTGGCTTTTGCCCCTACTATACAGGATTAATATGAAAAAAAAAAAAAATGATTTATGAGCAAATATGTTCCATGGTCAAAAGATTGCCTTTATAAACCAGCAGCGCGTCCTGCTCCATGGGGCTGGCTCTGCGGGTGGCCCTTATTACAAGAAATGGCCACTGACCACACTGCCAGGTGAGTCCTACTCACAGAGACTTCCTTACTTTGTGAGCCACCCAGGGCCATGGAAAGTGAACCAGCAGGAGGTCTCTCATTCCCCTTTTCATCGTGCGTCCACAACAGCAACTCAAAATACTTTACCAGGACTGAGAATCATCAACTGAAGATGAGAAGAAAATTTTACATCTGTGCTTACCATGGAGTTACAAAAATGTTGGAGTGAAAAAGGTGGAAGATAGATCAGCAACGTGTTCTAAGACAGTGCTTCTCAAACTTTAACATTGGTGCCTATGAATCGCCTGGAGACTTTGTTAAAATACAGATTCTGATTCAGCAGGTCTGAGGTGGGACCAGGAAGTCTGCACGTCTATCAGGCTCCCAGGTGTGGGCCATGCTGATGGTCTGACCACACTTTGAGTAACCAAGTTTGAAGGAGTAACAAAAAAAAGTGAAGGGGATTGTTATGGACTGAAGCATGTCCCCCAGAAAGTTAAGTTTAAGTCCTAACTCAT
The DNA here is from genome assembly GCF_024166365.1 of Elephas maximus indicus. Taxonomy (NCBI): domain Eukaryota; kingdom Metazoa; phylum Chordata; class Mammalia; order Proboscidea; family Elephantidae; genus Elephas; species Elephas maximus. The sequence goes on along the minus strand of NC_064822.1, from coordinate 10,211,162 downwards.
GTATCCGTGAATGTGATCCCGTTTGAAAATAAGGGTTTTCTTTTGTTATGTTAATGAGGTCATACTGGAATTCCTCTGTGTGGTGTCTTGTAAATAAGAGCAGAACACACAGAGACACAAAGAAAGACAGATGCCATGCAAAGATATAGCTACTAGCAGTCAAGGAACTCCAAGGAATGCCTGGGGCTACGGAAGCAGAAAGAGACAAGGATATTCCCCTAGAACCAGCGATGGATTATCCAATAAGCAAGATACACATGGGCCTACTTGTTCTTATTTACTACTCCGTAGTGCACAATTTCACTTGTGGTAAAACCCATGTGAAATTGTGCGCTACAGACTAGCAAGTAAATACAATTAAGCCCATGGGTACCTTGCTTACTGGCTAATCTGTCCCTTCCTAGAACCCACAGAGAAGAAAGATCCTAGCCCCACAGATGCCCTCAACATGGACTCCTGGTCTCCAAAAACTGTGAGGCAATAAGTTCCTGTTCTTTCAAGTCACCCGCTTGTGGTATTTTTTCTCACAGCAACACTAAGTAACTGAAACAAGGGTGAATGACAAAATTCCTCTAATGCAACTAAATCGTAAGGCAAGGCCCTATGAAGTACGTAGCTGTATACCCGCCCGCCTCAGGAAGTATCTCCGCTGGGGTTTCCTAAAGGTGCTTAACCATCAGGAGCAACCCTGAACCCACTATTTCCGCCCACAATCCTGCTCCCTCCCCTGTATGCCTCCTTCTGCTACTGCAGCATCAGCTACCAAAGACCTCAAGACAGAAAACTCAGATTTATTCAACTCCTCCTTCTCCCTCAACCTCCACAGCCAGACACCAAGTCCTATTGCAACCAACCTTCAAAATCTCTCCTTCTGTTTCCTGTCTCTGTTCTCGATTCAACAGCTGTGGTCTGGGCCTTTGTTGTCTCTTTTCTGAATACAACCCTCTGAGTGGTCTCCCTCACTCTATTTTCTTTCCCTTTCAAATATCCTGGAGTCCTTGGACAGTACAACTAACATTCTCAGCTGCTAAAGGAAAGTTTGAAGGTTCTAGTCTACCCAGAGGTACCTCAGAAAAAAGGCCTGGTGATCTCCTTCTGAAAAAGCATCCACTGGAAATCCCGTGGAACACAGGCCTACTCTGACACGCGTGGGGTTGCCAGGAGTTGGGACTGATTTTGCTGCAACTGGGGTGTTTTTTGTTGTTTTTTCAAATATCCTTCCACTCCTTTGCTGCTGACATTGTAATTCTAAATCTCAGGTGGCATATGTATCATTTCCTTGTTAAAATACCTCCCAGTTGATAGGGTTTCCACTTTTTAAAGGATAAAGAACACACACCTTAGAAGAACATCCAAGAACTTTCACGTTCCGATCCCAACTTCTGGCCTAACTTACTGTCATTGCCCCTTCATACCCTTTGCTCCATCTCAGACACCTGCCCTCACATGAAATTATGCCCTATTCACATTTCTATGAATTCACCCAGACTGTTCTCTCCACCTGGAGCAATCTCACTACAGCCATCCACCATGTTTTTACCTCAACACTACCTCGTCCCATAAAACACAGCTCTAAGTGTTTTCGCCTCTGTGGAGCCTTCCAAGTGCACATAGTAGAGAAGCAGGAAATATTATTGAGTCAATGAATAGTGCTACAAAGTTATTGTCTGATCAAAATGGCTTTCTTTAAGTTGTTCCAACCACGCGGTTAGGATGTTAGCTCAGGTGTGAGGACAGGGGAAGAAAGAATCAGGTAGAAATTCTCATGTTCTACCAACTCCTATGCTAGCCATCGAAATAGAAAAGTCATAATTTTGAGGTCTTATAAATCAGGGCTCAGGAAGCCTTTCTCTTGGTCATTAAAACCAGTGTCTTAGCTTCTTTAGGCACGCCCATATAAGGACCTGGACATAGAGGATCTAAGGCAATAGGAGGTGGGAGAGTAATTTTTACATCTTCTCAGTATCTAAATTGCCCTTTCTTTTATCTACTGCTTTTTTTTTTTTTAACTCATAGGTGACTCAGAGCAATTTATAACCTTGGATGATGTTTCCAAAACTTGGTTTAACCTGCCCTAGCAAGGCAGTACGTTAGCATGGGGTGAACAAGAAATAATAGATATCAATGATGGTGAACTATCACATTTACTTTTCAGGCATCAACAAGGGTTACCCACTGAAAAACCAAACCCACTGCTGTCGAGTCGATTCTGACTCATAGCAACCCTATAAGCCACCCCATAGGACAGAGTAAAACTGCCCCATAGAGTTTCCAAGGAGCACCTGGTGGATTTGAACTACCAAACTCTTGGTTAGCAGCTGTAGCACTTAACCACTACACCACCAGGGTTTCCAACAACAACAAGGGTTAATCAAGGCTAATGCTATTAGGTATTTCTGGGACAGCCACAGAAGGAGATTAACATCTAAAAAAATGAAGTCCACAGCCCATTAATTCAAGTCAATAACATAATCTTATTTTATGAGAAGGACAAAAGAAATCCACATTTGTCCATTAGTTGTAAACAGGTTAAAAAATAACCAAATGTTTTTGGTATATTGAAGGAAATAGTAAGAAGTTTGGAGTCCATTCTCATACTACCTTTCATACTGGAAATAGTAAACATCGCCATTTGTTCATTTATTCAATCAATCAGTCAACAAGTATTTCCTGAGTACTGTGGTGGTTTTCCACTATCTGTCTGTCAGTTTGTTGTACTATGGTGGGTTGCGTGTTGCTATGATGGTAGAAGCTACGCTACCAATATTTCAAATTCCAGTAGTGTCACTAATGGTTGACAGGTTTCAGTGGAGCTTTCTGTCTTAGGCTGGGTTCCCTAGAGAGACAAAACCAGTAAAGAATATAAATATAGAGAGAGATTTATATCAAGGAAACAGCTCATGTGATTATAGAGGTTGGAGTCCACACATCAGGATAGGGGCCTCTCCCAATTCACTGAGCTACAGAAGCTAGTGAACCCAAGGTCAGCGGGTCAAAGTACAGGGCTTCCACTCATAGGCTGTGAAGGTTAAGGAATCCCAAGGTCAGCAGGCAAGACCACAAGGTTTCTCCTGATTCACGTAGCTGCAGGGGCTGGCGAACCTAAGATCAGCAGGTCAGGGAGCAGGACTCTTCTTTGCAGGCTGTGAAGATCGGCGAATCCCAAGATGGACAGCTAAGCTGCTAGCTCAAGTCCCAAGAACCAGAGATCAGACAAGAGGCAGCTGCTGGATCCAGAACAAACCAAAAACCTTGGCAAGGCAAGCAGGAAGGAAATAGGTGGCAGAGGGCTGAGAGATGAAGGCTGAGGGGGTGGTGAGATGCCACAGGCCCCACCCCTGCCGGTACCACTCAGCAGATTCCATCATGGGGGTGATCACATATTAAATTTCAACAGGAAAGTGATCACAATATTATACAACTGCCAAAACACTGAGAATCGTGGCCCAGCCAAGTTGACACACAATCTTAACCATTATACTTACAGACTAGGAAGAAAGGCCTGGCAATCTTCTGAAAATTAGCCAATGAAAACCTTATGGATCATAACAGAACACTGCCCAACTGACTTGCTTTGGACACATCATCAGAGGGTTCAATTGCTGAAGAAAGACATCATGCTTGGTGAAGTAGAAAGCCAGTGAGGGTGACAGAGCTCCTCAGTGAAATGAATCAGCACAGCAGTCACAATGATGGACACAAATATACCAGTGATTATGAGGGTGATACAGGACCGGGCCACCTTTCATTCTGTTGTAGAGAAGGTCACTGTGATGGTTCAGGTTTTATGTCAACTTGGCTGGGCATGATTCTCAGTGGTTTGGCAATTGTATGATGTTGTGATCACTTCCGTGATGAGATTTGATATAATGTGATCACCTCCATGATGGGATCTGCTGTGAGTAGCTAACCATTTGAAAGGGAGTTTCCGTGGGTGTGTGTCCTGCATTGAATATAAGTGGCATTCTGGCAAGGCTCAAGGACTTTTGCTTGCCCTGGCTCCTGCAGCTGGCTTCTGTTCATCTGACCTCCAGTTCTTGGGACTTGAACTAGCAGCTTACCTGTAGTCTTGTCTGCCGATCTTGGGATTTGCTGATCTTCGTAGACTGAGCAAGAGCCCTGTTATCTGATCTTGGGTTCGCCAGTCCCTGTGGCTACATGAATCAGGAGAAGCCTCTATTCTGACTCACGGACTTGGAACGTTCCAGCCTCTATGACCACGTGAGCCATTTCCTTGGTATAAATCTCTCTATATATATATTTATTTGCTTTACTGGTTTTACTTCTCTAGAGAACCCAGTCTAAGACAGTCACCATGAAGAGCAGTTGACTTGATGGAAGTTATCCATCTCCATCTACAACCCAAAACCAAACCCGATGCTGTGATTCAATTCTGACTCATAGCCACCTTACAGGACAGAGTAGAACTGCCCTATAGGGTTTCCAAGGAGCAGCTGGTCGATTCAAACTGCCAATCTTTCGGTTAGCAGCCAAGCTCTTAACCACTGCACCACTAAGTTTCCATCTCTATCTATAGTGGTTTAAAACATGTCCACAGATTTTTTTGACACTTCTCCCATTAAGGAGTTTAATTCTCCTCCCCTTGAGTATGAACAGGCATTATAACGTTGTTAATGAACACAATGCAGCAGAAATGGTGTTTTTTGACTTCCAAGAATACACGAGAAAAGATCATGCAGTTTCTGCAAGGTTCTCTTGGGACACGTGCCTTTGAAGCCTTGAGTCACCATCTAAGAAATCCAGCTACCCTAAAGCTGACATTCTGGAGAGACCATGTGGAGAGATCAAATAGAGATAGAAAGACCCAAGGAGCCCTAGTTATTCCAGTCCCCAGCTGTTTGAGTCTTTCCAGCCCAGGCAATGGACATGTAAATGAAGAAGTCTTTGAGATGAATACAGCCTAGACCTTATCTTGACTGCAATCACAGAGAGACCCCAAGCAAGAACCACATAGCTGAGCCATGTCAATCCCCCGAACTATAAGAAATAGTAATAATGAATACTTGTTATTACTTTGCACCGCTAAGTTTGGGGTGATTTGTTATACAGAAACAGATAACTGGAACAAGCACCTAATGTATGTCAGGCACTGTGCTAGGTAATGCAGATATTTCTCCCCTTATAGAGTCCCTATAAGCTGCTCAGAAACCCTGGTGGCATAGTGGTTAAGTGCTACGGCTGCTAGCCAAGAGATCAGCAGTTCGAATCCACCAGGTGCTCATTGGAAATTCTATGGGGCAGTTCTACTCTGTCCTATAAAGTCGCTATGAGTCGGAATCGACTTGACTGCATTGGGTTTGGTTTTGGTTTTATAAGCTGCTAGCCACTAGCCACGTGTGGCTGTTTAGCACTCGAAATGTGTCTACTTCAAATTGAGATGCGCTGTAAGTGGAAAACACACAGGAGATTTCAAAGACTTGGTATGAAATAAAAATATGTAAAATATCTCAATCATTTTTATATTGATTATAGGTTGAAGTGATAATATTTTGGATATAAAGCTAAATAAGATATATGATTAAAATTAAAAAAAAGAAAACTTGATGACCCAGTGTTCTACGTGGATGTAAGAAACAACCCTTCATCTCCCTTACTTTACAGTCTAAATAATGATATGAGAAATATCCACATAAATAGATACATATCAATGTAAGAAAATATATGATAAGTGCTAAATAAATGAACAACAAATAGAATTTACTAGAACGATGGAGCTCTTGGGACCTCCACACTCAAGGAAAGATCAGTCAAGGAAATAGGAACTGGGCTAAATGCAAAGGCTTCCACGTGGGTAAAGGTACTAGTGGGGCCTGAGGAGGAAGGCATTGCAGCATTCCCATTGAATGGGAAGGAGTGCTATGAGCTAGTTTGGAAGAAGGTTCCACACAAGTAAGTGTGTGGAGGAGAAGACTAGGAAAATCAATAAGAAGCCGGTGACAGAGGGTCTTGAGGGCATAAGAAGGGTTTAAAAGAACTAGACTTCATTTTCAATCAACTCATATGCACGTGTAAGTTGAACAATGAAAAAGAAAGACAGAAGAAGAATTGATGCGTTTGAATCGTCGTGTTGACAAAGAATATTAAATACACCATAGACTGTCAGAAGAACAAAGGTATCCATCTTAGAAGAAATACCACCAGGATGCTCCTTAGAAGTAAGATTAGTGAGACTTCAGCTCACTTACTTTGGACATGTCATCAGGAAAGAACAATAGCTAGAAAAAGAGAGCATGTTTGGTAAAGTAGAGGGTCAGTGAAAATCAAGGAACCCCTCAATGAGATGGATTGACACAACAGCCTCAACAGTGGACTCGAACATACCAACGATCATGAAGATGGTGCAGGCCCAGGCAACATTTTGTTCTATTATACATAAGGTCACCATTTGCTATGAGCCAGAGCTGACTTGATGGCAACTAACAACAGGCTTCATTTTCAAGGCAAGAAGAAGGCACTGAAGGTTTACAAGCCACAGATGAGAATGATGAAAAATGCAATTGGCCCGACAGTGAAAGGGATATGGATTGATGTATTGGAATTAACAGCAGAGGCAGGAAGGGCAGGTAGGAGACCCTTGAAATAATTTTCAAACATGGTAGAAGGGTCTTTTCACTCTCTATCCCACCTCCCATGACATGCCCACTCCGGTTTTTCTAGAATGTCATTTCCTGCTGCTCCCCATGTTTCAGCACCTTCTGGTGTATGGAGCTATAACATTTTCTTAATGAGCGTGTGCTCAAGATGCAGATATAAGAAGTGCTGCCCTGAAGCTATCAACTGAATAGGTGGGCTCATTTCATCTCCAAACCCACTGACGGCTGCTTCCTCGTGATCTAAGGAGTTCTTAGTGTTTGTTGTTTGTTTTGACCGTTTGATCTTCTTTGCTCTACATGGTATCATTAATTCGCTGATGCCTGACAAGTTTTATCCTAAAGGGAATGGATACAGGTGAAGACATGTTCAAGTGCTCCCTGAAGTAAAAGCATTCCTGGTTTCTGGAAGAGGTGATATGTAATAACAATTATACGGTGCTTTCATCTTCAAAGCCCTATGCAAACATTATCTAATTAACCCTCACGACGTACCTGGAAGGCAAGGAAGTATCATTAAACCCGGGTTTCAGGAGTGGATATTGTAACCTAGAAGTTAAATGACAAGCCCTCTACCAGAAAAGGCTCAGTGCAGATGGCAAAGCTAACAAATAAGGACTTCTGACCCTTACTCCTACACTGAGAGGCCAAGGAGAAAAACCAACGTTGAAATTTTTCATTGGTTACAAGGACCATATGCATCATATTCTTGTAAAGTTGACTAGGGAATCGGAAAACAGGTTGTATTCATACAAGGAGGAAGGATTCTGGGTTCTTCATGAATAAAAATCAACTACCCGGCAGCTAACAACAACAACAGCGATGGACTTTTACTGTCTAGTTGTGTGACTTCAGACAAGTCCTTCAGCCTACCTCCACTTAGAACGCTTGGTCTGTCAAAGGATCTCAAGCCACATCTAAGCCCTGTAATATGTGATTCCCGACACATAACGGCACTAAAACAATTCACGAAAACAGTGCTCAGAAAATGAACTCTAGTCAGTGTCTGTGACACAGATCATTAGACGAGCTCTTACGCGCCCTGCTTACATAATTTCAACCTCATTGCTGCCACAGCCTACCAACAGCAGTGTCCCTCTCTACCCCTCCACATGGCATCTTCAGGACCTCTCTCCCACCCCCATCAAATCTGCCTCAGAAAAAGCTTCCAGACTCACTGACACCAAGGTATAGAAGCATCCTGAGTTTTAAAGTAAACCACCCCAGGAGGGACTTTGCATTTTAACAGGGAACAAAACTCCCATTCATCCAAACTGAAGTTCTGATGGTGGTATTCAGGCCACAGTGAACTAACTTGTAAAGGTGGGGTGGCAGGACCCTGATATCACATCACACTACACATAAAAAAAAAAAAAAAAAATTTGAGTACTTACCAGAAGCCAAGCTCTCTTTTAAGAGGAAGTCTAGTATCATGGTTAAGAGCATGGTCTCTGGCATTAAAATAGTCTTTCTACCACCAAGAAATCACTTCATCTCTCTGTGCCTCAGTTTCTTCATCTCCAAGATGGGGGTAATAATTCTTCCTACCCCCTGGAGTTGCTGTGATAATTAATGCATAGGAAATGCACAACACAGTTCCTAACATAACAAACGCCAAAATGCATTTGCTATTATTTTAGGCACTTTACTTGTATTAATAAGTGTATATTAATAAAACCCTAGGAGGTAATACTATATACTAAAAAAAATATATATATATATATACTAGCTCCCTTTTTTTTTTATTGGGCTTTAAGTGAAAGTTTACAAATCAAGTCAGTCTCTCACACAAAAACTTACACACACCTTGCTATGTAGACAGCACATTCCTCCTCTCTACCCTGTATTCCCTGTGACCATTTAACCAGTTCCTGTCCCCCTCTGCCTTCTCATTTTGCCTCCGGACAGGAGCTGCCCACAGAGTCTCATGTGTCTAGTTGAGCCGAGAAGCTCACTCCTCACCAATATCATTTACTGTCTTATAACCCAAAAACCCACTGCCGTCGAGTCGCTTCCGACTCATAGCAACCCTATAGGTCAGAGTAGAACTGCCCCATAGAGTTTCCAAGGAGCGCCTGGCGGATTTGAACTCCCGACCTTTGGTTAGCAGCCATAGCACTTGACCACCATGCCCCCAGCCCAATCCCTGTCTGAAGAGTTGACTTAGGGAACTGTTCCTGTCTTGGGCTGACAGAAGGTCTGGGGATCATGACCTCCAAGGTCCTCTAATCTCAGTCAGACCATTAGGTCTGGCCTTTTTATGAGAATTTGAGTTCTGGCAATGGGTTTAGTTTATTTGGTACTATAGAACAATGAAGGTAGAATTCTATGTAGGAGACCCTTCTACGTAGGAGACCCAAGTTTGATTCCTGACCAATGCACCTTGTGCACAGCCACGCCCATCTGTTACTGGAAGCTTCTGTGTTGCCATGACACTGAACAGGTTTCGGTGGGGCTCCCAAACTAAGACGAACTAGGAAGAAAGGCCTGGTGATCTCCTTCTGAAAATCAGCCGGTGAAAATCCTTTGGATCATGATGGTTTGATCCCCAACTGATCAGGCTCGGAACCAGGCAGCGTTCCCTTACATTGTTTCATTGTTCAATCGTTCCAGCGATCCCTTCCTTTCGTGGGGTCGCTATGAGTTGGGGCAGCTTAACGGCAACTAACAGCAACAACAACTGCAGGATGAGTTAATGTGACGACAAGCAAGGCTGTAAAAGGCCTCAGGAAACCATCTGTGCTTCAGTGGACCCTCAGTTCATAGAGGCTTTGGGCAGACAGGGACATCTGGCCTCAACAGTCAGAGACAGGGACTGTGCGCCCAGGCACCAGGCAGTGCAGGTGCAGGAGGCAGGACATGCACAGCACCCCCCAGTGCAAGCAGAGCCTCACAGTCCTCCTACAGCATGTCCTCCAATGGGGACCATGCACCCACTCCATAAACCAAACCAAACCCGTTGCTGTCGAGGAGAACTCTGAGTCATAGTGACCCTGTAGGACAGAGTACAACTGCCCCATAGACTGTAAATCATTAAGGAATCAGACTGCCACATCCTCCTCTCTTGGAGCAGCTGGTGGGTTCCAACCATTGAGGTTTTGGTTGGCAGCTGAACGCTTAACCACTGCGCCACAGTGCTCCTCTCCATAAACCAGGAAGCCTGAAATGCTCCAGGCCCTGAGCTAACGCTGCCGTCCATTGCTTCCCAAGTGCACCTCCAAGGACTGGGCACCCACAGAAAGAGAGACTCCTCAGGACCCTGAGGCCTGGAGGTTTCTGTGCAAGGCAGGATGGTCTGTGGGAGTGCCTGGTGCCCTCGGCTCCCCCCAAGGCTGCTGCTTTCCGCACCACCTGCTCTTTCCATTTTAGGGCAAAGCCACTCTCCCAAGGCTCTGAGGGCCATTTCTGGGCAGTGCCCTGCTGAGGAGTTCTGGGAGAAAGCACATCCAGGGCCTTTGAAGAAATCCACCCCAACTTGCGAGAGACCTGCTGCTTTCTAAAGCTGCCTTTTAATTCCCCAAGGGCAAGTGGCCGGCAACACCAAGCCCGGATGCTAGAAGATAGGAACACCCATTTCCTAATTATAGAGTTTTGTTTAATAGCAGCGAGTCTCCTTTCTCAGCTAATGGAAATGATCTCTGTTAAAAATCATTACTTTCTTATCTTAGGCTTGGGTTAAGGAGAGCACCCCGCCCCCTCATGCCCGGCTGAGGACAAAGGAAAAAGAGCTGCCCCAAAAGCCAGTCTTCAGCCTCCAGCCCCCACTCCGTCCTCCTCCGCTGGCAGTCCTGGCCCAGGTGCCAAGCTGGCTAAGGTGACAAGGTCCATGGATAATTAGGCTGGCAGCCTCCAAGAAGCCTCTGGGACCTGTCACACTGTTCGGCTGCTCATTGGCTGCGGGCGCTGGCTGGCTCCTTTGAATGCAGTTTCCCGTCCTCTCAGCTTGATTCTGCTACAGTTTGCAGATATTTTACCGCTCGTGAATAATACCCCCGCTCAAATCCATCCCAGGATACAGTATATTTTGGAAGCCACTTACATGGCAAAGGTGAGAGATTTGCCCAAGCCTGTATATATTTTCAGGCTCCCGCTTCCCAGCGGTTTCTGAACGCCAGCCCGGATCACAGTCCTTGCCTTATTGTCACGGTATCATCATTTAACGTGTATCAAGTACACACCGCGTGCCTGGAGCTCTAGCAATTGAATAGAAACATAATGTTCCTGCCAAGCTGATTTATCATTTAAACAGAGCAAGCGGGAGAAGAAACAAACAGTGGGCGAAGATACACGGCTCCCACTGAGGGTAGACCACGGCGAAAGTGGGCCAGATGTCTTTGTCTTCAGCCTTCAGTCGCCTCCCACAGACAGCTGCTGCTCCCAGGGAGACCATTGTGGTGTGAGCTTTAAGGAATTTTTTTTTTTTTTTTTTTTCTGAAATAAGGTTACCATTTTATTTTGGACAATCCACCAAAACAGCATTATGGTCCTGCTCCTGAGAGCTCCACTTAGCTACCATGATCCTAAGCCCCAATCTCTGGTCCCCTTTCAGTTTGCCACTTATCAGCCTATCCTTTAACCAAGTTTGAGAGCCCTTCATACACCCCAAGGGTAATATTTGTCACCTCTTCTGTGATAGCAGGCTTTTTGTAGGTGTGGGTCCCTACATCCAAAAGTTGGCTAATGGCTTCTGGAATTTCTCTCTTAAACTGGCAATTGCATGATGTTAGTACTCTCAATGGCACTCTTATTTTAAAGTTAGTAAGGAGTCTCTAGTGGCACAAATGCTTAAGTGCTTGGCTGCTAATTGAAAGGTTGGCAGTTCGAATCCACCCAGAGGTGTCTTGTTAGAAAGGCCTGGCAATCTTCTTCCGAAAGATCACAGCCATTGAGAACCCTATGGAGCACAGTTCTACTCTGACACACATGGAGTCACTATGAGTTGGAGTTGGTTCGGTGGCAACTGGTTTGTTTGCTTTTTTTATTGATCACAATTATGAAATAAGTCTAAGAATCAACACGGGAGAGGGGAGTAAGAAGAGCTTATATTAGGCAATATCTCACAAGAACAAGGTCTTAAATGAGCACAGTTTTAAGATCAGCATAGGGAGATGGGGATTTGAAGCATGCCAAGGATGCGGATGAGCTGGCAGGCATCCTAGCCCCTCAAAGCCACAAGCAGGAGCACTGTCAAAAGCACTTCCCTGTGAGGGCAGAGGCGGTCATCAATGTCACATTAGGAGTCTCAGGAGAAACCTTCTGGAGCTTAGTTGGAATTCTGGCCTAAGCCCCAGAGTTTATTCCTCCCTGCCCATTAATACAGGGTTCTCAAATTGCTTCATATCAGGGCTCCGTGATGTTTCCTACTCTCATGGCCAAATGTGTCAGTAGAACATAAAGAATAATTCATGAGGTAAGAGACGAAGTGGGTCCAGGGTGTCTGCCAGGAAACACGCACTTTGTCTTTGGTGTCTCACCCTTGGTTAGCTCAACAGACCAATTCCTGCCCACTTCCCGTACTGTAGGGGCTCCACACCCTGATAGAACACTCTTTCCCTTCTCACCCACTGGCCACTCCTTTAAGTCTGGGAATGGTCTAAAAAGAGCCCCTGCAAAGAGAAGTAGTTGCTTCCTGAGAGCGATGCATTAGCACAGCCAACCATGTGGCTCTTCCTTTTGCACCTGGAGCTGGTGCCAGCAGCTGGGCATTTGAGCTTGATTCTCCTTGGAAGCTCTGATGACCTCATGCCCAGAACTGGCACTCCTCAAATAGCATTGGAGAAAGGGAAAGTATGTGCATTGGGCCATCCAGTGTACCTGAGTAACAACAGCTAACTTTCTCTAACCAGTTGCTGTCAAGCCCATTTCCGATTCATGGCAACCCTGTGTGTGTCAGAGTAGAACTGTGCTCCATAGGGTTTTCAATGGCTAGCTTGTCAGAAGTAGATTGTCAGACCTTTCTTCTGAGGTGCTTTTGGGTGGACTAAAACCTCCAACCTTTTGGTTAGCAACGGACTGTGTTAACCCTTTGCACCAGGCAGAAACTCCTAACATTCTCTAAAAAAAAAAAAATTCTCTAGTGCTTACCAAATGCCAGGCATGTGCTTAGAGCTTTACATGGATTCCATTTGTTAATGCCTACAACAACCTATGAAACAGACTTATTATTTTTTAGCTCCATCTTAGAGATCAAGGGTGACCCTGAAATTACCCAATCCTCTTGGAAAAGCCCTAAAATATTCTGACTCAGGCCCGTCTCCATGCTCTTCCCTGGGGCTTCCCTCAAACCACATTGGCCTGCAGGAGTAGAAGCAGCCCTGGTACCACTGTCAGAGCCTTGTGCTCCCCATCCATTGGGTCAGTATGGGTATGTGTGCTGTGCTGTTACCAAGGCTCCATTACTGATGTGTGTTCCTACATTTCCACTGACGTTCAGGGCTAGCATCATTTTAAACAACATGCATACTGCTAACCCATGCCTGGCCATCAACCGGGTCAGATTTTACCAACTTTATTCTGGAATTTCCAACATAAACATGTAACTCAAGGATTTCAGCCAAGACAGAGAGTACCCTCTAACCCTCTAAAAATTCAAAATATGGATTCTGAAGACAGACTCTGACGTTCAGATCAGACATGCCATTTTAATGTTAGGATATGGCATAATGTTTTCAAAATACCATCAATAAATTAAAAGAAATTTCACACTTCCATGGAGTATTGATCAAAAGCTTCATCCCCTCAATTCACCAAAGTCATTTCACAAAGATCATTTTGGCCTTGACTTACTTCTCAATCACTCAGAAATGGAAATCCTTGCAAGACACTCTTTCAATTGGAGAGGAAGGGATATTAACCCCAAAGTCCAAGTCAAATTAAAAAAAGAAAAGTATAAATGCATGTGGGACTAAAAGGTTATTATTCCAGTTTGAAATGGACCTTCTGTATATGTCCTCATTGTCAAGGACCCAGAAATATCAGTCCTGTCAATCAAAAGGAAGGCCCTTTTAATGAGGCCCAGCAAATCGCAACATGAGAATAGTGAGTAAAGTCCAGTATGGAGACAAGCTTCTGGGTGCTGTCTCTAGGGAAAAATTCCAAAAATACAGAAGAGCAGCAAGACCAGCAGCGAAAAGCAAATAAACCAGCTGTGATTAACTTTCATAGAAATGGGAAGCTAGGAGAACAGCACGTCTACACACCATTAAATGGACACGTGGTTAAACATCTTTCTCAAGTGTCACCAGAGTCACAATTTTTTTTCTTTACCTGAATGTAAATTCCCAACACAATTTATATTTACTTAGAAAACATAAAAATTAACAAAGACATAAATTTTAAAAGTAAATTCTTCCTATCAAAGCCAAAGTCTATTTTTGCGTAACTCAAAAGTCCTGTGAATTATGTAGAAAACTAGATGAAAACCTGAGTGGGATCACACGTAGAGTTTTTTTCAAAATAGGTATCCCTTGGTTCATCTCTCTGTCTTGTCAAGCATGTGGTGTCCTGCAGCAACCAAATCCTTCAGAAGGGAGGCAGAGTTTCCAAACGTCTGGTGACACAGTCTTTCACTCTGCCTTACTCATGGTGTAACGAAAGTGAAAGGAAACAGATATGATCTGAATGTGTCCTTGTACTTGTTGCACATGATCTTTCAATGCTTAAGCTTGGCATTGGGGACTTGGGCTGGAGGGAGGTGTGGAGGAAGAGGCAAACTGTTTCCAAGCATGCAGTATACTTGTAGGATCTCCTTCTACCTCTCCTGCTTCTAGCAGATTCCTGATTAATGACTCACTCTGGGATTTGAATATAATTTTTTGTGTAAGATTCTAAAATATCTAAGTTCAGACAGTAGTTTTTCATTTTTAGGAACAGGCAAGAGGAAGACAGTATTTTTTTCTTTTTTTATTGTGCTTTAAGTGAAAGTTTACAATTCAAGTCAGTTTCTCAAACAAAAACCCATACACACGTTGTTATGTGACCCTAGTTGCTCTCCCTACAATGTGACAGCACACTCCTCCTCTTCGCCCTGTATTTCCTGTGTCCATTCAACCAGCTCCTGTTCCCCTCTGCCTTCTCATCTCACCTCTGGACAGGAGCTGGACACACAGTCTCATGTGTCTACTTGAGCCAAGAAGCCCCACTCTCAATACTGGAACATCATGGATTGAATTATGTCCCCCCCAAAAATGTGTGTATCAACTTGGTTAGGCCATGGTTCCCAGTATTGTGTGATTGTCCTCCATTCTGTGATTGTAGTCTTATGTTGAAAGGATTAGGGTGCGATCGTAACACCACCCTTACTCAGGCCATCTCCCTGATCCAAGGTAAAGGGAGTTTCCCTGGGGTGTGGCCTGCACCATCTTTTATCTCTCAAGAGATAAAGGGAAAGGGAAGCAAGCAGAGAGTTGGGGACCTTAGATCACCAAGAAAGCAGTACCAGGAGAAGAGCCTGTCCTTTGGACACGGGGGGACCCTGCACCTGAGAAGCTCCTTGACCAGGGGAAGGTTGAGGACAAGGACCTTCCTCCAGAGCGCACAGAGAAAGAAGCCTTCCCCTAGAGCCCAAGCCCTGAATTTGGACTTGTAACCTACTATACTGTGAGAGAATAAATTTCTCTTCATTAAAGACATCCACTTGTGGTATTTCTGTTATGGCAGCACTAGATAACTAAGACACTGCTCATCACCTTTATCATCAGAAAGTATTTATTAACTCCTTACTGGGCCAGCCGCTTCCATTAGAGGTGACACCCACCATTAAATTGAGAGTTATAGAAAGCTTCTCATTGTGCTCACAACAGAAAGATGCATGTGTCTGAGAAGGGTTTAACTTCACATATTTAAAAGTGTGTTCAGTCCCAAGGGATCTGTTTTGTGTGAGTCTGTAGACAGTGAGATGTAAGATAAGAGGGGAATAGCTGGGGGATGGTATATTCGCTTACTTGCAAACAGATGCTGGTATGTATGTATCTGTATTCCCCTGAAATAAGTCCCCATAATGAAGGCATCTGCCCCTGGAGAGTAGCATATTTAATTAGAATGGGTTTATGTGTGACTTGGCTCACCAGGATACCCTCAAGAGATGAACATGTTGTTATGGGAAGCCCAAGAGGTAGAGCCGCCAATCTTCCTCCGGTGGACTCTGTACAATAAGAGCTATAAAGCACAGGACGTTCTGCCTCTATTAATAAAGATACAGAGCCAGAGTCCCTGGTTTCTGCTCCATTTTCATAACGGACTCTTAGAACCCAGGCATCCCTCTTTCACTGCAATAGGGTAAGTCTGCTTCTGTGTTTACAGTTGCAACCCTGAAGCTTAATGCTTCAGCCCATTGGTTACTAATATTAAACAAGAAGGAAGGGCCTCATTTCTACCCAAATTCATGGTATAATGGATCACTAAATGTAAAACATGTAAATCGTTCAGATACAAATATTTTACTCTTCTCTATGCAACCAAAAAAGCACTTTTGATAATTCGTCGATTAATTCTATTTTTTTCATTAAGCCCTGGTGGCCCAGTGGTTAAGAGTTACAGCTGCTAACCAAAAGGTCAACAGTTCAAATCTACCAGCTGCTCCTTGGAAACCTTATGAGGCAGATAGGGTCTCTATGAGTCGGATTCAACTCGATGGCAAGGGGTTTGGTTTGGGATTTTGGTCCTCTAGAAAACAGTAGATTTTTTTTTTAATTAAGTTTTTACATTGTACTTTATTGCATAAAAAGAAAACTTTGATGCTATCAAAGAGATAGCATTTTATATAATTTTAATTTTTAAAACACTAATAATTGGTAAAAGAAGATCGAGGAAGCATATTACATGTTATTGAAATACCAGTTAACAGAACATTGAAATTTCACACATGTGCATAACCAAACAAAACCCAAACCCACTGCCATCACGTCGCTTAGCATAGCCCTTTTCAGTGTTCAAAAGTCTTCAAAATCTTCACAACAGCTCTTTGAGTAAGGAGGGAAGGTATTATTTTCACTCCTAGCCCATTAGCAAATCTTATCCTTTTTATCCTTCGCCAATTTTCAAAAAATATGAAACAGCTAGGAATTGACTTGTAAATGGTGGTAAACTAAGATGTCATTGAAACGGTCATTTATATATTCACCTACCATCCTGACTGACTAGCAAATTCTGATTCAAAGTTTAACTGTGGTTGTTGTTAGTTGCTATCAACTCTGACTCACAGCACCACAAACAACAGAACGAAAGGTTGCTCAACCCCGCACCATCTTCGTGATCGTTGGTGTGTTCCAATCCATTGTTGCATCCGCTGTGGATTTTGAGTGTCTTCCAACCTAGGGGGCTCATCTTCTAGTGCTATATCAAATAATGTTTTATTATGATCCATAGGGTTTCATTGGCTAGTTTTTGGAAGTAAATCTCCAGGCCCCTCTTCCTAGTCTGTCTTAGTCTGGAAGGTCTGCTGAAAGCTGTTCACTGTGGGTGGCCCTGCTGACAGCTGAAATACTGGTGGCATAGCCTCCAGCATCATAGCAACATACAAGCCACCACAGTATGACAGAAATGAGTGGCGGGAACATTAGGTAATCATAACTAAATAGTGCTCATTTAAAGATGACCAAATGGCTTGGTTCGCCCCTCTTGTCCAGCATGTGTAACTCATAGTAACCCTTTGGTAACCAACCAGTTTAACTGGAACATTGCATATCTAAGAAAGTCCACTGGAATGATTCCTGTCTCTTACTGCGCATACATGCTAGGCTACCCTGGTGACTATTACCTAATCCGGAGAGGTTTGGGAAAGCTGCTTTACGAGGAAGCTTACCAAATAAACCACAGGTTAAACAGCAAAACTGAGTCCAGAACATTCCAGGATTTAGCAAAAAGACACAGGCAAAGAGCGCTGGCTGAAATAACACAGAGGCAGCTCAGGAAAAAAAAAAAAAAGAGAAAGGGTAGCAAACGTCCTCTCAGGGTTCATCACTCCTCTTGAGCTGCTGGTGGTGCAGAACAGCTCATTTGTAAGTGCTCTGCGGTGATTGGGAAGCTGAGCATCACTCTAAATGTAAATAAGTCCCGTTTCATTTCCTTGCAGCAGACTCTGATTGGGGCAGTCACTGATAAATTTAAGATCCATAGTCTAGTTCATAATTAACCCTGTCTTCTTAGGAAGTCAAAGCTTAGCAACCTCATTTGTAAATACAAGCACATCAGGGACCTCCTTCTCCACAGGTGCACTGGGGAAAAGTTGGTCCTCGTGGAAAGCCATATTGCTGCTAGCATTGATGATGGATCGCTGACTAAATATCTGGCAGAAGGTGGTGTCATTTCCTTCAACCAACAAACCTAAAAAGTAATTTGAAAGAACATCCTAGCAATTGAATTTGGTCCTTTTCCTGATAACAAGATTTCTGGCCCTTCAACCTACATACAGCTTCTGGAAGGAGCCCAATGAATTATTTATTTCCCACTCACTTGCTTTTTCTCTCTCTCTCCCTGCTTAGGGTTTATTCATTCCTATATCTTATAGTAATAAGCCAGGTCACCACTGGACTACATTTGAATCATGACCGCTTGGTGTTCCCTGCTTTATGGGCCTGGATGGCCTACTTTATATTGTTTGTACTTCCCAGAAGTCAGTGTGCTGGTGTAAGATTGTATAATTGCTTTACCCTGGGGACCCTCATAAAAATGAGAGGGTTGGCTCATAAAACTATCCCACTGTGCAAAACCGTAAAGAGCTTCCTTCGAGACAAGACAAATCCAATGCTGCAAAAATGTGCATGTCCTCAGTGCCAGAGAACAGAACCAGCCCCTGTGGAAATGGGCTTTATGGAGTCTGTGCCTTCACAACCTGCTGAGGTCCTGCTTGTCCTCAGAATTGCAGTGCCAGTTGTTTTATCCATGCTTTGCAACGCAACACCATTTCCTCACTCACATTTCCCTTCTGTTTCCTCTTTGCCACTGTTTGCAGACACAGGAAAAGGCCAGCAGGCTCAGATGAGAACAAGGGCTGCTGACAGAGCACAGTCGTGTTCACAGGGCCAGGCGGTGATCCATCATCATCTGCAGTGTTTACATGAGGGATTAAATAAATAAACAGTCTCTGGGCAGCTGCTGTTTTTGTTATCTGTTTTGAAGATTCAGAATGGTGTTCTAGAATAACTAGACTCTGACACAAGTATGCTGAGCAGAAGTGAATTTGGGGTTATGGAGATGCTCATATTGTCTGTAATACTTCTATTACCACCACCCATTGGGACACGCTAAACACCTTCCTCAGCTGGTGGTGTGGATTGAATAGTGTCCCCTAGCACATATGTTGAATTCCTTGCCCCTCTGCCTGTGGAGGAAACCCTGGTAGCATAGTGGTTAAGAGTTACGTCTGCTAACCAAAAGGTCGGCAGTTCAAATCCACCAGGTGCTCCTTGGAGACCCTATGGGGCAGTTCTACTCTGTCCTATAGGGTTGCTATGGGTCAGCATTGACTCAACAGCAATGGGTTTGGTTTGGTTTTTTTTCCTACCTGTGGATGTGATCCTATTTGGAAATAGGGTTTTTCTTTTGTTACATAATGAGGTCATACCAGTATAGGGTGGATCTTAATCACTTCTGAGTTATGAAAAGACCAGAATAGACACACAGACACACACAGTGGGGAAAACTGGGATGATTGCCTGCAGGCCAAGGAGCACCAAGAAATGCCCAGGGCTACCACAAGGACAGGATCGATGCAGCCGAGACCCTGGTTTGGACTTCTAGCCTCTAGAACTGTGAGAATTTCTGTTACGGCAGCACTAGGAAACAAAGACAGCCTGTGACTGAGTGTAGCCAGCAGCCCAGCTCAAAACAGTTGTCTCCCTGGAGTATTTGCTTAGGAAGCACTGAGGACTAATAGAACCCAGGGCGACTTTACAGATAGAGCTAAGACGCCAGAGAGAAGCAGCACGGTGGTGTCCTGGCTTAGAACTCTGGCCCTTCCATTTACAAGGAACCTGAATTTGAACTGCAAATTAATTTCACACGGTATCCATCTTATCTTTCATAAAGCAACCCAACCACAGAGGGATGCTGTGGAAAGGTAGGCTGGCTCTCAAAGTGTGGCCCCAGACAGGAGCAAGAACATCACATGGGAACTTATTAGACATGCAAATTCTCAGACTTATGAGTCAGAGACTTTGGGAGTAGGCCCAGCAATGTGTGTTTTCACAAGAATTCCAGGCAATTTGATGCAGCTAAAGTATGAGAACCACTGAAGCCAAGAAAGGGTATACATATACATATGTATGTATGTATATCTATATATAGCATACAGTATAGCTCCAAGCCCAAAACCAAACCCACTGCCGTCTAGTCCATTCCAACTCATAGCGACTCTATAGGGTTTCCAAGGCTGTAAATCTCTACGGAAACAAACTGCCACATCTTTCTCCCATGGAGCAGCTTGTGGTTTGAAACCACTGATCTTTCAGTGAGGAGTCGATCACTTTAACCATCGCACCACCAGGGCTCCTTATAGTGTAGCTAAAATGGGGTCACTTTGAATAGTATAGCTAGACCCTACCATAAAACGTCCATGGTGCAAACCCTAACACTGTTGGCCTTGGACAAGTTAGTTACATTTTTCAAGCCTCAAATTCCATCTCAATTTCAATCAAGCTGTTGGGAGAAGTTAATGGATATACTTTGCCTATTAAATGCTTTGTATCATTAAACGCTTAAAAACCCAAAAAACCAAACCCATTGTCGTCGAGTCAGTGCTGACTAATAGTGACTGTATAGGAGGACAGAGTAGAGCTGCCCCATAGGGTTTCCAAGGAATGGCTGGTGGATTTGAACTGCCAACCTTGTGGTTAGCAGCCGAGCTCTTATCTACCGTGCCACCAAGGCTTCATTCAAAGCTTATTATACAAAAAAAAAAAAAAATCTGTTGCTTTCAAGTCCATTCCAAGTCATGGTGAACCATATGTCACAGAGTAGAACTGCTTCATTGGGTTTTCTTAGCCGTAATCTTTACAGAAGCAGATCACCAGGCCTTTTTTTCCACAGTGCTCAGGGTACATTTGAGCTGCCAACCTTTAGTAGCCAAGGGCAAATCATTTGCACCACCCTGGTGCCTAAACATTTAGTGTAAAACCAAAAATCCCAATGCCATTCAGTCCATTATGACCCCAAGTGACCCTATAGCACAGAGTAGGACTGCCCCATAGGGTTTCCAAGGCTGTCAATCTTGACAGAAGCAGACTGCCACATCTTTCTCCCACAGAGTGGCGGTGGGTTTGAACAATCTACCTTTTGGTTAACACCTGAGTGCTTTAACCACTGTGCTACCAGGGCTCCTCAACACACCTTCATTATAAACCAAAAAACCAAACCCACTGCCATCGAGTCGATTCCAACACATAGCAACTCTATATAGAATTTGCTAATTGAAAATACTCAATAAACGTTAGTTATCATTTGTTTTATTGCTTTGAAAACACTAGGGCTAAAACACAGTGTATGCTCAAAAATGAAATAAACTAATGAACCTGTGAATGAGTGACATGACTAGAGACAGTCAGTGCTGAGAAGGAAAATGCTGTTGGCAATAGATAACTGCCAGTTGCCGTGGCGTTGACTCTGACTCATGACGAATAGAACTCCGAGGGTGCTATGGATTGAATTGTGTCTCCCCAAAATATGTGTTGAATTCCTGGCCCTTGTACGTGTAGATGTGATGCTGTTTAGAAACAGGGTTTGCTTTTCTTGTTCATGAAGGCTTACCCAATCATTTCTGAGTTAGGGGAAGACCAGAAACATACACACACACACAGGGGAAGACAAGTGCCACTTGAGGATTGTCTGCAAGCCAAGGAATGCCAAGGAATTAAGGAAAGTCTGAGGCTGCCAACAAGGAAGGACTCGACGTGACCAAGACCCCGAATTGGACGTTTAGACTCCAGGAACTGTGAGAACATACATTTCTGTTCTTTAAAGCCACCCACTTGTGGTATTTGTATTACAGCAGCGTTAGGAATCTAAGACAGAGAACATCTGATCATGGGATAACAGGAGGTATCTGATCATGGCTTCTGAAAACAGGGTCACCACACTTCCCAGCCAGGATTGAAGCTTGAGGAGAGACAAGCTACTATTTGGAGATCTCTGTATAATCTAGCCAAATCTGACATCTCTGCTCCATTCACTTACCTGTAAACAAAAGCTGCAGTGGCTTCACAAGGTAAGAAACAATTTTTCCCTGGACACGAAGTCAAGAATCAACTACCGAATATGAAATGAGACTAAAGGAGGCTACCTGCTGGCCTTAAGCCAATGAATGGTGTATTTCCTCTGCAGGAAACTACTACCAAGTTCTTGAATAGTATAAGAAAGCAAAGAGACAGCTACAGAGTGTGAAAAGGTAGATCCTAAATGAGTTGAACTCGTTATCTTCTCATTTTTCTACCTAAATCAGTCTTATCTTAGAGAATAAGAAACAACAAAAAGGGCTCATATTAATCATTAACTAAAGACATTTAAATCAGAAAAATGGCACTCTGAAGAAGGCGAACAGGCTTGACCCAAGGCTTGAGGCAACAGAGTTCCCTGCTGTCAACAGTATATTTACAGCAATGTCTTGTGGCTCTGACTTCTAACCACCATCCCACTTTCCCCAACCCCACCCAGAGCCCAGTTTATGCAAGTAAACCATCTTAACATCCATGTCTATTCTGACCAGACTTCCTACTGAAAGGATGTGTCCATGAGTCAGGGTATAAACTACCTCCTAGTTAGGTTTCCAGTCACCTCATTCATATGCGTGCGAAAGCTGGATGATGACTAAGGAAGACTGAAGAAGAATCTATGCCTTTGAACTGTGATGTTGGCGAAGAACATACCATACCATGGACTGCCAAAAGAACAAACAAATCTGTCTTAGAAACAAGGTTGGTGAAGACTCTGTCTCACATACTTTGGACATGTTATCAGGAGGGGCCGATCCCCGCAGAACGACATCATGCTTGGTAAAGTAGAGGGTCAGCAAAAAAGAGGAAGACCCTCAAAAACATAGATTGACACAGTGGCTGCAACAATGGGCTCAAGCATAACAACGACTGTCAGCATGGTGCAGAACCCAGCAGTGTTTAGTTCTGTTGTACATAGGGCCACTATGAGTTGGAACCAACTCAACGGCACTTAACACCAACAACAAAATTAGGTTAATTGTATGTTCACATGATAAACACAGTATGCTATTGATCTTGAGTAGGAGGATGTCCTACAGCATTTTTCCAAACTGGTCACCATCATTTTCCAGCCTCTGAAATTGTTTGGCTGAACAACTCTTCTCAGTGAGAGGGACCTCTGCTGTACCCCTCCCAAAGTCCTTTCTCCCACTTTGCCCCAGTGGCCAATTTGTATCCCTTCATCTTCTACCACCTGATTTAGGAAGCAATATTGGAGTCATTATTCCCTGTACTTGAGCATAGAGAATGCGACCCAGCTGAAGCTGGACACCCAAGGACTCAAAAGGACACATCAACTGGGCCCTGAGGTATAAAGACAAAAGCTAAGATAATCTTGGAAAATATCTTCTAGGGAACCTTTCATATAAGCTAATCAAACAGAACACAGAAGACTTCCCATTCATCTTTTTTCTATTAACATTTAGTGAATAGAAAATTTGTTGGACCAATGAAGACCCTCCTGACTGTCGTTACTGAAACCTGTACCAATGATTGTTAAGAAAGGCAATTCAAAATGTAGGATCATAGTTTCTAGCCAATCTGTGAAACGGTGACACTTTCAATGGTTTTGCTTATTTGTAATGTTAATACATACTGATGATTCTGTAATGTTCCTCGGACTCAGGCAGACATGGCCCTGGCAGCATGCTTGTCTCTTTTCCTACTTTTGTCTGTTCTGTAATATCTCTTTGGACTCAGGCAGACATGGCTCTAGCAGCGTCTTGTCCATTTTCCCATTCTTGCCTATTCTTTGGACTCAGACCGACTTGCCTCTGGCAGCATGCTTGTCCGTTTTCCCATTCTTGTCTATTCTGTAATATTGCCTTAGACTCAGGCAAAAACAGCTCTAGCAGCATGCTTTTCCCCTTCCCACTTTTGCTTATTCTGTAATATTCCTTGGACTCAGGCAGACATGGCTGTAGCAGCATGCTTGTCTATTTTCCCAGTTTCGTCTATTCTGTAGTATTTCCTTGGATTTGGGCAGACATTAGCTCTGACAGTATGCTTGCCTGCTTCCCACTTTTGCCTTTTTATAATATATGCCGAATAAAACTTTTTGCTTTACTGAACTTCTTTAAAGTGTTGAAAAGCAAAGATGTCACCTTGAGGACTAGGGTGTGCCTGACCCAAGCCATGGTGTTTTCAATCGCCTCACATGCAGGCGAAAGCTGGATAATGAATAAGGATGACTGAAGAAGAATTGATGCCTTTGAATTGTGATGTTGGCAAAGAATATTGAATATACTATGGACTGCCAAAAGAATGAAAAATCTGTCTTGGAAGAAGTACAACCAGAATACTCCTTAAAAGCAAGGATGGCGAGACTACATCTCACATACTTTGGACATTTTATCAGGAAGGACCAGTCCCTGGAGAAGGACATCATGCTTGGTAAAATAGAGCATCAGCAAAAAAGAGGAAGACCCTCATCGAGACGGATTACCACAGTAGCTGCAGCAATGGGCTCGAGCATAGCAATAATTATGAGGATGGCGCAGGACTGGGCAGTGTTTCGTTCTGTTGTGCATAGAGTTCCTATGAGTTGAAACCAAATCTACAACAACAAACTTGATGATGTTTTTTTCCCTACAACATATCCCACAATCCAAGACCATTTTCCCACTAGAAAAGGAGCTCCAACCAAAATCTTTTGATATCTCTAATGCCTTAGAGAGCTGATAGTGCTCAAAGAATGGTTGGTGGGTTGTTTTGTTCCCCAGCCCACAAGCCACTGCTACTGAATGAGGACACTCTTCTCCTCCAAATAATTTTCATTCTTACCTCCAACCTTGCTATCTCTGGTCTTCATTATTCTTGATCCAGAGTCATCAGGTCTATTTGACATAGAAACCATCCATTGTTTACCCACAAAAGCAATCAGATATAAAAGTGCCACGAGAAGCAGAAGGAGAAATGACAATTTTCCCTGTTGACAGTTATCAAACAATAAGAAAGTGAATACTCTAAAGCCTCGATGAATAAATAAATAGTAAATACCTGTGTCAAACTTAGAAACCAAGCCCTCTATGACCAAAATCTTTTACCAGAGCTCCTAACACATTTGCAGTGGTGGTGGTTGAATGGGGTTATGAGCTAGGTATGACAATGTCACCTCCATTTAACGTTTTTGTTTGTTTATTTTAATTGTGGATCAGACTGATGAACTGACTTGCATTTGATCACACACAATTTGGCAGAGCCAGCACTTAAATCCATGCTTCCTGACTCCAAAATGCATGCTGTTTTTACTGCCCTGTTTACACTTTTATATTAATACAAAATTCTTGTATAGCGTGTCGTTTTAACAGCAGTCACATAAAACGGGGCGGGGGGCAGACATTATATTTTGCAATTTAACAAAGAGAAAAACATGTCTGAGGGTAAAGAGCTCACTAAGGGAAACTCAGCCAATGAGCGGCAGCATAGCAGCAAGAGCCAGGCTTCCAGACTTTTCCTCGTTCTCTATACAAATCGATACCTTTGAAAAAAGAAGTAAATTCTTCCTGGGCTAAAAATGGAATTTCCTACTTCGATTACTTATCCCTGCTCTAAAATCCTTTAAAAATTAACTGTTTTCAATCTACAGAAGGTGCTTTTGGCAAATCATTTCAAGAGCAGTTAATCTTTCAGAGGTTTTTAAAGGACAATTTATAATCAAAGGTAGAGAAAGATAAGCCACCTAAAAAAAAACACGTCACCCAAGATTCTGCCTAGTCTCTGCTTCTCACTTTGCAGAGTTTCGGGCTAAAGGGTAGAGGTGTAGGGGAGGCAGTCTGAGAAGGGAGAGGGTAGGGGAGGAAGGAAGGAGTCCACATCTCTCTTGGCTCCTTGAGGGCCAGCTTGGGGGCAGAGGCCCAAGCGGACTGAGCCGGGGATAGTCCACTGGGACCAGGCTGTCTGGGAGGCTGTCTCCCCCCAGCCCTGCAAACACGGGCTCTGGAGGCTCCAATCCCCCCAGGAAAGGCTGCCTGATCAGCTGCCTCCTGTTAGCCATTTCCAGATGGGCATGGGGGCAATTGTTCTCTGGATGGGGCCCAGGGCGTGGAGACACTGGGGCACTGCGGGAGCGCTGATAATTTTGTAACCAGCAAATGAAAGGGCAAAGAAAAATCACCAGGAAACCTTTCATTCCAAGGTATCTCTAATTTGTGCAATTATGTAAATAGGTTCTGCAGCTCTCCCTAGATTCAGCATTGCCACCGGACAATGGATATTAAAATCGCCTAACAATGATCGCAGACTATTTCCTATAGGAAAATTCCCTGCATTGGGCTGGAAGGGGTGGGGTTGGGGAGGGCTTTATTCAATTCAAATAGGTTCTGGTTTGGATCTTTTCTTTCTGCTTCATTCTCTACATTTTATACTGAGGCGGAATGGGACTTTAAATCTGTACTGACATTCAGTTTGACAATGAATTTTATACCGACTGACAATGCCTAAACAGAGTTACTTCTACACAACAGCCTAGACGGAGGAAAGCAGGAGGATAATTTGACAATAATGGAGGAAGGGGGCAGAGAATGCTAGACATGTGCTGGAGGGAGAATAAGAAAGGGCTGGCGAAGGATAGCAAGTGGGAATCACACCAGCTAGCTCTTTGCCTTTATGAAGTTAAGTAACATGTATTTACTCTTTCAGCTCTCAAGCATTTGTGGTAACACGCCAACATGAAATTAAGAAGCAGAATAATAATAGCTTTATAAAGACAATTCCTGATTCTTTAAATTCTAAGACCTGAGAACTCATTTTTCTTTGTTTTACAGAAGTATCAGAACTTGGTTATGTGTTCAACAAGTAAAATAACCACCTCACCTCTGGTAAAAAGAGATCCCTCTTCTGTTTTGTATATGATTAACAGACCTTCTGACTTAATTCCCTAAAGTGTGAATCTGACTAAGTGCTGTTGGAGTTCAGAGAAAACAAAAACAAAAAAAACAAACCAGTTGCCATCAAGCCAATTCCAACTCATGGTGACCCCTGTGTGTCAGAGAGGAACAGTGCTCCATTGCGTTTTCTGTGGTTGATTTTTCCAAAGTATATTTCCAGGCCTTTCTTTTAAGGCATCTCTTGGTAGAATCAAACCTCCAACCTTTTGGTTAACAGCCAGGCAAGCTAACCATTTGCACCACACAAGGGAGACATAATTTGGCCTGGAAGCTGAGGTTCAAAGGAGGGCTCTTCAGAGGCAGCAGAGGATGGGAGATACAAGGCTGGCTGGGAGACAGGGAAGGATAGATAAGGCATCTGTCTGCGTAATGAAGTCGGTCTATAGTAAAAGGCTTGGCATGTACGTACTGGATCATGTAGAAGCTGAATGATGGAGCGAATTAAGAGCCAGGCTGTGGTATGAGAAGGTTTACAATTATTACATTATGTCTCAAAACAACTTTGAAAAGTATGTTTTTAATCTCCATTTTATAAATGAGGGAATAATCTCAGAAAGGTCAGGGATTTGCTCAAGGCCACAGAGCAACTAAAGGGTAGAACCAAGCAAGACTTGATCTCAGACAAGAGTAGAAGGAAATCAATAAGGTCAGTCTTTATTTAACAAATTCTCACCCATATAGGGAAGACAAAGAGAATCCCTCCCCTTAATGGATTTCAGTCTTGTAAAACAGAGGAGTCAACAGTTACCCTGTGGTGTGGTCAGCTGTGACTGATGTAAGCCCAGGGCTTTGGAGGAATGAAAGGAAGGCCTCCCAGTCTGGGGAAGGGGGGGCGGGGAAGGCTTCCAGAGGACGGGATATTTAACCAGTCCTAAGGAGCCCTGGTGGCACAGTGGTTAAGTGCTATGGCTGCTAACCAAAAGGTTGGCAGTTTGAATCCACCAGGTGCTCCTTGGAAACCCTATCTGTCCTATAGGGTCACTATGAGTTGGACATGACTGAACAGCTACGGGTTTGGTTATTTTTGTTTGACTTTAAGGTGCCTTGGTGGTGCAGTGGTTAAGAGCTCAGAGTTTGGCTGCTAACTAAAAGACCGGTAGTTCAAATCCACCAGCCACTCCTTGGAAACCCTGTGAGGCAGTTCTACTCTGTCCTATTGGGTTGCTATGAGTTGGAATAGACTTGAAGGCAACAGGTTTTTTTTTGTTTTTTGTTTTTTTCTGTAAGGGAACAGTGGCTAGCCGGGCTCCCAAGTGGAGGAAGGCAGAAGGAACAATTTGTGCAGAGATCAGAGGTTAACAGGCATGTTAGACTTGAAGTAGATCATTGAAGGAGTTTATTAAGTCTGGAGCTCATGTGCCTGTGGGAGAGGCATGAGAAATGAGGCTGGAAAATGGGAGCCACATCATGAGGGTCCTTAATGCTAAGCTAAGCATTTTATCCTAAAATCACAGAAAATTCTTTGGAAGATTTCAAGCAGAGAAATGACACGATTACATCGGCATTTTAGGATGACTCCTCCGCCCCAAGGATGGAAAATGGATTCCAGGGTATATTGAACACAGGTGGCCACCCACCACCGATTCCCCCCTTCTTCGTTCCTAATAAGTTTTGTTCCCTGTTGTGCTGGTTATTCTTCATTCGTCCCTCCATATCTAGTCTCCAGCCTCTCTGCCTCGTTCTATGTGCTATGGCTGACCCCAGTGCTGCATCACCTGGACTTCCTTGCCCTCTGACTTGTGTTGGGTTAAGCCAATGAGAAGCAGTGGCATCTGGGAGAAAAGAGAGGTTGGCTATGATTTTGTGTTCATCCAAGGTCACAGCTCCTATCTGCTGGTCTCTCCCATCCCTATGACTCTCACCATGTTTCAGTAAGACTGGTCCCTTCCTGTGCGTCCTCAGGCTCAAGGATGGCAATAGCCTAGATAAGCCATGCTGAAATTTGTTGTAAAGATCTGATGTGAGCCAGAGATGAATAATATAAGCAATCATCTTTAAATTGGTTTTATGATTTTGTGTCATTTTAAAAGGCTTCTTCAGTTTCATCAAATATAGGTAGAATTTGGTGGCAGGTGCTCTTCTCTGAGGTCTGATTATTACAAAGTATTCTAATGGCACATGGTAGTTTATGCCACAGAGGTATTACTTATATGTCACCTGTAATATCATTTCCTATAAACAAAGCCCACATGTTTCACATTTAAAGTCCTCCAAGGGTACATTTGTTTAAATAAATGTGGTAAAACTTTTTTTTTTTTTTATTAAAGTGAAGAATTCTTTTGTAAAGCAAATAATCACCTATTTGATAGGTGGGTTCAGATTTACAAATTCATGTTTTTTTGCCTACAAAAATTTCTAAATACAGGGCAAATATGCATAAATCCAATCTCTTAAAATTACTTTAGACAACAAATATCTTATTATTTGATATTTTAAGATAATTTTGCAAACACTCTGAGGTTGAAAAATCTTCAAATATTTTACATGCTAGTTGAGAGATTCCAACATGTAACATTTTCTAGAAACTAAAGAAACATGATAAATGAAAAAAAATCACTAAAACAGTTGCAGACCACAAAGTCTCTAAGAGTTCATAGTAGGCAGAGATCACGGGGGATTGAAATAATCACATATGGCAGATACTGTGGATTGACTAGCCCAACTCTCTTTCCAAGCACCTTCTAGAATGCCAGTGCAAAGCTAAAATCTGGATTCCCAGGCTCATTTATAGCTATTAATTCTAGATGTGGTTTAGGTGCTGCCAAATAGCTGCAGCCACATGAGAAGTCCACCCCATGAAGAAGCAGCCAGTACGCAGTTGGGTTATTCTTGCCAGCATGGTGGTATAAGTGTCAGCTTTCTGAGGTAGCTAGCACTGGTTGAAGTTCTAGTGTCCATTGCCAAGGTGCTAAGTGGCATGAGGCTGTAGCAATAGGGTTTCCACTACTTTGCTACATCTCCTGACTGCTATTGTTCCTAGCTATATAGTATCCAAACCTGGATTTCTGACCCTCCAGGGAATTCTGTTAGCTATTTAATACTCTTTAACTATCATTTTCTCCTTAAACTACCTAGAGGGATTCTAAGAACACTGACATGTGAAGTCAAGAATACTTTATGGAAGACATAGAATTTGGACTGATCGTTTGAAAACAGGTAGGATTTGAATAATTGAGAAAGAGAGAAGAGGAAATTCCAGGTGACAAGACACAAGAAGCAGGGAAAAACAAAGATATGTGGAAAATATAGTAATCAATGAGGCCGGAGTGGAGGGTTCATATTGAAGAGTAGTGTATCCAACATGAAAGATATGAAAGAAGAGGCAGATATAATGTACAACCATCAAACTATTTTAAAAATTTTGTCTGCAACTGTAAAATATGAAAGGAGAAAAAAAGACATGGTAAGTAAAAAACATGAATAAGAGAAAATCAAGTCCTAATCACTAGTAATACCTGAGAGACCCCACAAAAATGAAAGAATGTGAACTCCAGAACCAGACTGTCCGAGCTTACATCCTGCCTCTTGGATCTACCATCTAACTTTTTGTGTGACCTTGAGCAACTTCCATAGCCTCTCTGACCCTCAGTTGCTCATTTGTAAAATAAGGATAATACTATTATCTATCTCATAAGGTTAAGGTCCCCCACATGTCCATCAGTTTCTCGTTTTGTGGGGCTTACGTGTTGCTATGATGCTGGAAGCTATGTCACTGGTATTCAGATACCAGCAGGGTCACGCATGTTGGATCGGTTTCAGCTGAGTTTCCAGACTAAGACAGACTAGGAAGAAGGATCCAGCGGTCTATTTCTGAAAAGAATTAGCCAGTGAAAACCTTATGAATAGCTGCAGAACATTGTCTGACATTGTGCCGGGAGATGAGCCCCCCAGGTTTGAAGGCACTCAGAGGATGACTGGGGAAGAGCTGCCTCCTCAAAGTAGAGTTGACCTTAATAATGTGGATGGAGTCAAGCTTTTGGGACCTTCATTTGCTGATGTGGCAAAACTGAAAATAGGAAGAAACAGCTGCAAACATCCATTAATAATCAGAATGTGGAATGTATGAAGTATGAATCTAGGAAAACTGGAAATCGTCAAAAATGAAATGGAACACATAAACATCGATATGATAGGAATTAATGAGCTGAAATGGACTGGTATTGGCCATTTTGAATGAGATAATCACATGGTCTACTATGCTGGGAATGAAAACTTGAAGAGGAATGGCATTGCATTCGTCATCATATAGAATATTTCAAGATATATCCTGAAGTACAATTCTGTCAGTGATGGGAAAATATCTGTATGACTACAAGAAAGACCAGCTGATATGACTATTATTCAAATTTATCCACCAATCACTAAGGTCAAAGATCAAAAAATCGAAGATTTTTAACAGCTTCTGCAGTCTGAAATCAATTGAACATGCAATCAGGATGCACTGGTGATTAGAATGTAAAAGTTGGAGAAAAAAAACAAGGATCTGTAGCTGGGAAATACGGCCTTGGTGATAGAAATGATGTTGAGGATTGCATGATAGAATTTTGCAAGACCAACAGCTTCTTCACTGCAAATACCTTTTTTCAACAACATACACGGCAACTATACATCTAGACCTCGCCAGATGGAATGCCCAGGAAACAAATCAACTATATCTGTGGAAAGAAACAATGAAAGAGTTCAATATCATCAGCCAGTACAAGGCCAGAGGCAGACTGTGAAAGAGACCATCAATTGCTCATATGCAAGTTCAAGTTGAAACTGAAGAAATTAGAAAGAATCCACAAGAACCAAAGTACGACCTTGAGTATACCCCACCTGAATTCAGAGACCATCTCAAGAATAGTTTTGAAACGTTGAACGCTAAATGACTGAAGACCAGATGAGTTGTGGAATGACATCAAGGAAATCATACACGAAGAAAGCAAGAGGTCATTAAAAAGACAGAAAAGACCAAAATGGATGTCAAAAGAGTCTCTGAAACTTGCTCTTGAATGTTAGGCAGCTAAAGCAAAAGGAAGAAATGATGACATAAAAGAGCTGAACAGAAGATTTCAAAGGGCAGCTCGAGAAGTCAAAGTAAAGTATTATAATGACATGTGCAAAGAGCCAGAGATAGAAAACCAAAAGGGAAGAACAGGCTCCACATTTCTCAAGCTGAAAGAACTGAAGAAAAAAATTCAAGCCTCAAGTTGCAAAAGTGAAGAATTCTATGGGGGAAATATTAAATGACACAGGAAGCATTAAAAGAAGATGGATTAAATACATAGAGTCATTATACCAAAAAGAATTGGTCAACATTCAAACATTTCAAGCGGTAGCATATGATCAGGAACCAACAATACTGAAGGAAGATGTCCAAGCTGCACTGAAAGCATTGGCCAAAAAACAAGTCTTCAGGAATTGACGGAATATCAATTGAGATGTTTCAACAGGCTGATGCAGCACTGGAAGTGCTCACTTGTCTATGCCAAGAAATTTGGAAGACAGCTACCTAGCCAATTGACTGGAAGAGATCCATATTTATGCCTATTCCCAAGAACAGTGATCTAACCCAATGTGGAAATTGTTGAACAATATCATTAATATCACCCGCAAACAAAATTTTGCTGAAGATATTCAAAAGCAGCTACAGCAGTATATTGACGAGGAACTGCCAGAAATTCAGGCCGGATTCAGAAGAGGACATGGAACCAGGGATATCATTGCTGATGTCATATGGATCCTGGCTGAAAGCAGAGAATACCAGAGGGATATTCAACTGTGTTTTATTGACTATGCAAAGGCTTTCGACTGTGTGGATCATAAATTATGGATAATGTTACAAAGAATGAGAATTCCAGAACACTTAACTGGGCTCATGAGGAACCTGTATGTAGACCAAGATGCAGTTGTTCAGACAGAACAAGGGGATACTGTGTGGTTAAAAGTCAGGAAAGGTGTGTGTCAGGGTTTCGTCCTTTTACCATACCTATTCAATCTGTAGGCTGAGCAAATAATACTAGAAGCTGGGCTATATGAAGAACAACAGGGCATCAGGGTTGGAGGAAGACTCATTAAGAACCTGCATTATACAGATGACACAACCTTGCTTGCTGAAAGTGAAGAGGACTTGAAGCACTTACTGATGAAGATCAAAGACCACAGCCTTCAGTATAGATTACACCTCAACATAAAGAAAAAATCCTCACAATTGGGCCAATGAGCAACATCATGATAAACGGAGAAAAGATTGAAGTTGTCAAGAATTTCGTTTTACTTGGATCCACAATCAACAGCCATGGAAGCAGCAGTCAAGAAATCAAAAGATGCATTCCATTGGGCAAATCTGCTGCAAAGGACCTCTTCAAAGTACTGAAAAACAAAGACGTCACCTTGAAGACTAAGGTGCACCTGACCCAAGCCATGGTATTTTCAATCCCATCATATGCATGTGAAAACTGGACAATAAGTAAGGAAGACCAAAGAAGAATTGACACCTTTGGATTGTGGTGTTGGTGAAGAATATTGAAGATACCATAGACTACCAAAAGAATGAACAAATCTGTCTTGGTAGAAGTACAAAGAGAATTCTCCTTAGAAGCAAGGATGGCGAGACTCCATCTTATATACTTTGGACATGTTGTCAGGAGGGATCAGTCCCTGGAGAAGGACATCCTACTTGGTAAAGTAGAGGATCAGTAGAAAAGAGGAAGACCCTCAACGAGGTGGATTGACACAGTGGCTGCAACAATGGACTCAAGCATAACAAAGATTGTGAAGATGTCTAAGGACCAGGCAGTGTTTCATTCTGTTGTGCATAGGGCCACTATGAGTCAGAACTGAAGCCATGGCACCTAACAACAACAAGGTTAAGGTCAAGTTTTAATGTGTTATTATATGGCAAGCTCTTGGAGCCATGCCTGTCATGCAACAAACACTATGCAATTGTTTATTATTGTAATTAATACATAAATAGGTTCAACTCACCAATGAAAAGAACATGTTGTTCAGAACAAATTACAAAGGCAATTGCATTCTCCATAAGACAGTCATTAAAACTTAAGAATATACAAAGATTGACAATGTAGAAATGAAAAAGTCAGATAAATATGTAATAAACAGTGGTACCAATTTTAATATTGGACAAAAGAGAATTGAAGATGAAAAACATCATGAAGGAAAAAAGAAAGACATATTCAAAATGATGTACACTGTTTTAAAAGGAAAAAAAAACAGATCAAAATGTTTTAACAATCATGAACATCTTTGCATCAACAATAAAAAAACAAACCTATTGCTGTCAAGTCAATTCCGACTTGTAGCGACCCTATAGCAGCTGGTGGATTCGAACTGCCCACCTTTATGGTTAACAGCCAAGCTCTTAACCACTGCGCCAGCAGGGCTCCCTCACCTAACAATATAGCCCATATATTCAAAGAGATTTAACACACCCCTCTCAGAAAGTGGTAGATCAAACTGTCAAAAATTAGCAGAAATGGAAGATTTAAGCAGCACAACTAATGGCTTAAAATATTAAATACGTTGAGAATCTTTTTTTTAATTGTGCTTTAAGCGAAAGTTTACAAACCAAGTCAATCTCTCATACAAAAATTCATATACACTTTGCTGTGCACTCCTAGTTGCTCTCCCCTTAATGAGACAGCACACTCCTTCTCTCCACCCTGTATTCCCCATGTCCATTCAGCCAACTTCTGTACCCCTCTGTCTTCTCATCTTCCCTCTAGACAGGAGCTGCCCACATAATCTCATGTGTTTACTTGAGCCAAGAAGCTCACTCCTCACCAGTATCATTTTCTATCTTATAGTCAAGTCTAATCCCTGCCTAAAGTGTTGGATTTGGGAATGGTTCCAGTCTTAAGCTAACAGAAGGTCTGGGGACCATGACCTCAGGAGTCTTCCTAGTCTCAGACAGACCATTAAGTCTGGTCTTTTTATGAGAATTTGAGGTCTGCATCCCACTGCTCTACTGCTCCCTAAAGGATTCTCTGTTGTGTTCCCTGTCAGGGCAGTCATCAGTGATAGCTGAGCATCATCTACTTCTTCTGGTCTCAGGCTGATGTAGTCTCTGACTTATGTGGCTCCTTCTCTCTTTGGCTCATATGTACCTTGTGTCTTTGGTGTTCTTCATTCTCCTTTGCTCCAGGTGGGTTGAGACCAATTGATGCATCTTAGATGGCTGCTTGCTAGAGTTTAAGACCCCAGATGTCACTTGCCAAAGTGGGATGCAGAATGTTTTCTTAATAGATTTTATTATGCCAATTGACCTAGATGTCCCTTGAAACTATGGTCTTCAAAGCATTCGGTTTATTCAGGAAACTTCTTTGCTTTTGGTTCAGTCCAGTTGTGCTGACCTCTCCCCTTCACCTAAAATAGTTCTTATCCACTATCTAATTAGTGAATACCCCTCTTCCTCCCTCCCTCTACACCCTTATAACAATCAAAGAATATTTTCTTCTGTGTTTAAACTATTCCTTGAGTTCTTATAATAGTAATCTCATACAATATTTGTCCTTTTGCAAGTAACTAATTTCACTCAGCACAATGCCTTCTAGATTCTTCCATGTTATGAAATGTTTCGTGGATTCATCATTGTTCTTTATTGATGCATAGTATTCCATTGTGTGAGTACACCATAATTTATTTATCCATTCATCCACTGATAGGCACCTTAGTTACTTCCATCTTTTTGCTATTATAAACAGTGCTGCAATAAACATGGGTGTGCATATACCTGTTCATGTAAAGGCTCTTATTTCTCTAGGATGTATTCCAAGGAGTGAGATTGCTGGATTGTATGGTAGTTCTATTTCTAGCTTTTTAAGGAAGCGCCAAATCGGTTTCCAAAGTGGTTGTACCATTTGACATTCCCACCAGCAGTGTATAAGTGTTCAAGTCTCTCCACAACCTCTCCAACATTTATTATTTTGTATTATTTGGATTAATGCCAGCCTTGTTGGAGTGAGATGGTATCTCCTTGTAGTTTTGATTTGCATTTTCTAATGGCTAATGATCGCGAGCATTTCCTCATGTATCTGTTAACTGCCTGAATGTGTACTTTGGTGAAGTGTCTGTTCATATCCTTTGGCCATTTTTTAATTGGGTTTTTTGTCTTTTTGTTGTTGAGTTTTTGCAATATCATGTAGATTTTAGAGATCAGATGCTGAACAGAAATGTCATAGCTAAAAACTTTTTCCCAGTCTGTAGGTAATCCTTTTACCCTTTTGGTGAAGTCTTTGGATGAGCATAGGTGTTTGATTTTTAGGAGCTCCCAGTTATCTCTGCTGGTGTTTGTGCATTGTTAATAATATTTTTTATACTGTTTATGCCATGTGTTAAGGCTCCTAGCATTGTTCCTTAAATATATGAGAATCTTATATCCACTAAAAAAGAAGATACAATTTTTTAAGTACATATGTAATGGTAGGTATGATATTATGACCAAGTGTAGACCCCCAGGTACAATATGACCAGGTATAAACCACACAGCATTTCTCAATAAATTAACCAAAAATTAGCATTATATGGTCTATATTCACTTCTTACAATGAAGTAGAAGTGGAAATCATTAACAAAAAATGTTAGCAAAAAAAAGTCTGTACATCTTGAAACAAAAATACATACTACTAAATCCATTTTATTTGAAGAAATTATAAGAAATTTAGAAATACTTAAAACTAAATAAATAAAAATATTTCATGTCAAAATGTATGTGATAGAACAAAAGTAGTACTCAAAGTGAAATTTATAATTTCAAATACATTTCTCAGAAAATAAGATTGAAAATAAATTACCTAAGTGTTAACTCAAGAAGCTGGAAAAAGAGAAACAAAAGAAATATCAAGAAAAATAGGAAATTACTAATACAAAAAGATTGATAAAGTAGAAAGGAGCTAACAGAAAAAAAATAGAAAAGGAAAGCTAACAGGTCAGCAGTTTAAACCCACCAATTGCTCCACAAGAGAAAAGAACTGGCAATCTGCTGCCTAAGAAATCCTATGGGACAGTTCTACTCTGTCCTGTAGGGTCACTATAAGTCAAAATCAATTCAATGGCACACAACAACAGCAACGATAAAATAGAAAAAATAAATAATCTGAGTCCTTTAAAAGTTTAATAAGACAAACAAACCTCTGACAAAACTGATCTCAGGAAATAGGAAACTTGAATAGACCAACAACTATTGAAGAATTCAAATGGCAATCAAAGCCTTCTTCGTTACACCACTCTTCAAAAAGCCATAAGCTCAGTTAACAACACAGGTGAGCGCTACCAAATTTTTAAAGAATAGATAAGCCTCTGTTTTTTTATGAACTGCTCCAGAAAACAGAATAAAAGAGAAAGCTACCAACTCATTTTACTAGTATCATATGAACTTGTTTCAAAAGTCAGATAAGGAAAATATAAAAAATGATAAAATTATAGATCCACATTACTGAAGAACATAGAAGTCAACATACACAATAAAATACGAGCTAATCAACATACACAATAAAATACGAGCTAACTGACTCCTACAACGTGTGAAAATAAAAACAACGCAATCAAGTAAAGTTTACTAGGAATGAGGGCTGATTTAACATCAGAAAATCTATGAAGGTGATTCAATAGATACAGAAAATTATTTTTATAAAATTCAAGACCTCTTTGTATTGAAAAACTAAGAATGGAATATAACTTTATAATACAAAAGAAAAAAAAAATCCCTGTCATCTCCAAGTCGTTTCTGACACATAGCAACCCTACAGAACAGAGTAGAGCTGCCCCACAGGGTTTCCAATGACTAATTGGTGGATTCAAACTGCCAACATTTTGGTTAGCAGCCTGAGCCATTAACCACAGTGCCACCAGTGTACAGCCTTGGAAATCCTATGGGGCAATTCTATTCTGTCCTGTAGGTTTGCCACAAGTTGGAATCAACTCCATGGCAACGGGTTTTTTGTTTTTTGTTTTTTAATCATTACCAAAGTCAACTACCACATCTTTCTCCCCGGATGTGGCTGGTGGGTTCAAGCCACCAAACTTTCAGTTAGTAGCTGAGGCTTAACCACTGCTCCACCAGGGCTCCTTAACTTGGTAATAAACAATTATAAAACAAAGATTTATTTGTCAACCACTAATTTAGTCAGCGGAGCCCTGGTGGCACAGTCGTTAAGAGCTCAGGAGCTAACCAAAATGGCGGCAGTTGGAATCTACCAGCCACTCCTTGGAAACGCTGCGGGGCAGCTCTACTCTGTCCTATATGGTCACTTTTAGCTGGAATCCACTCAACAGCAACTGGTTTTTGGGGTTTATTCTAGTCAGAATTGACTTGACAACAATGGCTTTTTTGTTTTGGGGTTTTTTGGGTTTCGTTTGGTTTTTGGTTTTTATTCTAGGCTCTGAGGATACAGCAATGAAACCAAATGACAAATGCCCCTGACTTCAGTGAGTTTACAATCTAGTTGGAGAAGAAAGTCAATAAAATAAGTAAGTGTATTACACAGGCACACCTCGGAGATACTGTGGATTCAGTTTCAGACCACCACAACAAAGCATATATCACCATAAAGCAAGTTACTGGTTTCCCGGTAAACATAAAAGTTATGTTTACACTATACCGTAGTCTATTAGGAGCCCTGGTGGGACAATGGTTAAGAGCTCCGCTGCAAACCAAAAGGGCAGTTGAATTCCACCACCCTCTCCTTGGAAACCCTACGAAGCAGTTCTACTCTGCCCCATAGGGTTGCTATGAGTCAGAATAGACTCAATGGCAATGGTTTTTTTTGTTGTTGCTGTTTGTTTGGTAGTCTATTAAGAAGCCCTGGTGGCGCAGTGATTAAAGCAGTCAACTACTGCCCGAAAGGTGGGTGGTTGGAAACAACCAGCTGCTCTGCAGGAGAAAGATGTGGCAGTCTACTTACCTAGAGATTTACAGCCTTGGAAACCCTATGAGGTTGGAATTGACTGGACCTCGGTGGGTTTGGTCTATTAAGTGTACAATAACATTATGTCTAAAAAAAGTACATACCTTAATTAAAAAATACTTTATTGCTAAAAAATGCTAACAATCATCTGAGCCTTCAGAGAGTTGTAATCTTTTTGCTGGTGGAAGGTCTTGTCTCGATGTTGATGGCTGCTGACTGATCGAGGTCGTGGTTGCTGAAGGTTGGGGTGGCTGTGGCAATTTCTTAAAGTAAGAGCAATGAAGTTTGCCACATCAATCGACTTCCTTTCATAAACGATTTCTCTGTAGAATGTGATGCTGTTTGATAGCATCTTACCCACTGTAGAACTTCTGTCAAATTGTATTCAATTCTCTCAAACTTTGCTGCTGCTTTATCAACAAAGTTTATGTCATATTCTAAATCCTTTGTTGCCTTTTCAACAATGTTCACAGCATCTTCACCAGGAGTAGATTCCACCTCAAGAAACCACTTTCTTTGCTCTTCCACAAGAAGCAACTGCTCATCCGTTAAAAGTTTTATCATCAGATTGCCGTACTTCAGTCACATCTTCAGGCTCCACTTCTAATTCTAGGTCTCTTGCTCTTCCCACCACATCTACAGTTACTTCCTTAGCTGAAATCTTAAACCCCTCAAAGTCTTCCACGAGGGTTGGAATCAACTTCTCCCAAACTGCTGTTAATATTGATATTTTGACCTTCTCCCATGAATCACACGTATTTATAATGGCATCTAGAATGGTGAATCCCTTCCAGAAGGTTTTCATCTTACTTTGCCCAGATCCATCAGAGGGATCCGTAGCAGCTATAGTCTTAGAAAACGTATTTCTTAAATAATAACACTTGAACATTGAAATTAGTCCTTGATCTATGGGCTGCAGAATGGATGTTGTGTTAGCAGGCATGAAAACAACATAAATCTCTTTGTACATTTCCATCAGAGCTCTTGGGTGACCAGGAATATTGTCAATGAGCAATAATATTTTGAAAGGAATCTTTTCCTGAGCAGTAGGTCTCAACAGTGGGCTTAAAATATTCAGTAAACCATGTTGTAAACAGATGCACTGTCATCAGGTTTGTTGTTCAATTAATAGAGCACAGGCAGAGTAGATTTACCACAATTCTTAAGAGCCCTAGAATTTTTAGAATGCTAAATGAGCTTTTGGAAACCCTGGTGGCATAGTGATTAAGTGCTATGGCTGCTAACCAAAAGGTCAGCCATTCAAATCCACCAGGCGCTCCTCGGAAACTCTATGGGACAGTTCTACTCTGTCCTATAGGGTTGCTGTGACTTGGAATCGACTTGACACCAGCACGTTATGGTTAAATGAGCTTCAGCCTCAACTTAAAGTCACCAGCTGCATTAATCCTAACGAAAGAGTCAGTCTGTTCTGTGAAGATTTGAAGCCAGGCATTGACTTCTCTCAAGCTGTGAAAGTCCTAGATGGCATCTTCCTCCAATGTAGGGCTGTTTTGTCTACATTGAAAATCTGTGGTTTAGTGTAGCCGCCTTCATCAATTATCTAAGTAGATCTTCTCAATAACTTTCTGCAGCTTCTACATCAGCTGCTTTATCTTGCACTTCGATGTTATGGAGACGGCTGCTTTCCTTATACCTCACGGACCAACCTCTGCTAGCTTCAAGCTTTTCTTCTGCAGCTTCCACGCCTCTCTCAGCCTTCACAGAATTGAAGAGAGTTAGGGCCTGGCTCTGGATTCGGCTTTGGCTTAAGGGAATGTAGTGGCTGCTTCGGTCTTCTATCCAGATCACTAAAACTTTCTCCATACCAGCAATAAGGCTGTTTCACTTATTATTCATGTGTTCAACACCCAAAAACCCAGTGCCGTCGAGTCGATTCCGACTCATAGCGACCCTACAGGACAAAATAGAGCACCACTTTTAATTTCCCTCAAGAACTTTTCCTCTGCATTCACAACTTGGCTGTTTGATGCAAGAGGCCTAGCTTTCAGCCTATCTCTACTTTCAACATGCCTTCCTCACTAAGCTTAATCATTTCTGGCTTTTGATTTAAAGTGGCAGATGTGTGACTCTTCCTTTCACTTGAACACTTAGAGGCCATTGTAGGGCTATTAATTGGCCTAATTTCAATATTGTCATGTCTCAGGGAATAGGGAGGTCTGAGGAGAGGGAGAGAGACAGGGGACAGCCAGTCAGTGGAGTAGTCAGAACACAAACAATAGTTATCAATTAAGTTCGCTGTCTTATATGGGCATGGTTGGTGGCACCCCAAAACAATTACAATAGTAACATCAAAGATCACTGATCACCACAACAAATATAATAATAATGAAAAAGTTTGAAATATTGCAAGAATTACCAAAATGTGACACAGAGACTCAAAGTGAGCACATGCTGGTGGGAAATTGGCACCGATAGAATGGCTTGATGCAGGGTTGCCACAGGCCTTCAGTTTGTAAAAAATGCAATATCTGTGAAGTGCAATTAAATGAGGTGTGCCTGTATAGTGTGATGGAAGATGATACAGGCCAAGGAGAAAAATAAAGCAAATGATGGGACAGGTAGTGTTGAGGTTAGGGAAGAGATAGGTTACAATTACAAAAAAGACAGTCAGGGACAGCCTCCCCCACAAGGACAATTTGAGCAGAGACCCAAAGGAGGTGAGGGTATGAGCTATTAAGCATCTTGGGGGAAGAGCATTCTGCAGAGGCCCTGAAGAAGGAGAGTGCCGAGCTTGTTTGAAGAAAACAAGGAGCTAGGCCAACTGTGGTCGATGAGGTCAGGGAGGCAGTGAGAGCCTTGGCCCCTCTTTATTTTCCTCAAAGCACTTCTCATGATTAGAAATTATTTCCTTCACCAACTTGTTGTTTGTTTTCTCCTCTCTAAAATGCCCTCCTTCGTGTTTCCTGTTGTATACCAGTGCCTAGTGCAGGACCTGGCTCCTGATATCCAAAACCCAAAACCAAACCTGTTGCAGTCCAGTTGATTACAACACATAGCCACCCTATAGGACAGAGTAGAACTACCCTACAGAGTTTTCAGGGAGTGGCTGGTGGATTCGAACTGCCAAGCTTTTGGTTAGCAGCCAACCTCTTAACCACTGCACACTACTCTACCCCAACACAGGGGGATTTAAGGAGATATACAACCTTTTTAATTTCTCCTTATCAGAGGTCAAAGTTTATTCTCTTCTAAGGACTGACAGAATCATGTACCTAGGAGTATTTACCTTCTATCGTTCTATCAAGGTTCAGTGATGCACTTAATTTTGCCTGCACCCCTGCCCACCCCATTTAGCTGGGTGCTCAGTGCCAGCCTGAGTTTCAGACTTGCCAGTTCCTTAGGATTCCCCCCTTAGGCATCTGTGTCAGAAACACTGATGAAATCACCTGACCCCCTTATTCCCAGGCAGCCCCAGACAAGCAAGACCTACATAAACTTTGTCAGATCTTTCTATTTTCCTGGTCCTAAATCTTTTTATTTTCTCTCCTCTTCTCCAAAGGTACTTGACAATTAGCACAATAAAATATCTTTGTGAAATTTCCTCCTTTCTTCATAAAATACATATAAAATTTGAAAAAGGATGAAATGCTCTGGCTATATGTATTATATATCCATTTTGTATTTTATGTGAATTTTGGTTCATTGCTGTATCCTGAGAACCTAGTAAGGAGCCCTGGTGGCGCAGTGGTTAAGCACTAGGCTGCTAACTGAAAGTCCAGAATTTGAACTCACCAGCTCCTTCCCAGTAGAAAGATATGGCAGTCTGCTTCCACACAGATTACAGCCTTGGAATCTTTACGGAGCAGCTCTGCTGTCCTACAGGGCTGCTATGACTTGAAATCGACGTGACAGCAATGAGTCTGGTTGGGGTTTTTTGTTTTGTTTTTTATTGTTGTTGTTTTAGCTGGTTTAAGAACCTAGAACAAAACAGGAAGAGAAGGAGAGAGCATTTAGCCCAGTTTTGTTCTAGGTTCTGAGGCTAAAGCAATTAACTAACAATGACAAATACTCCTACCCTTGGCCTTACAATCTAGTGGGAGGAAAAGGCAATAAATAAACTAAATTAGTATATCACATAGTATGATGTCATGTGATAGACCAAAACCAAAAACCAAACCCATTTGCCATCGAGTTGATTCCAACTCATAGTGCCCCTATAGGACAGAGTAGAACTGCCCCACAGGGCTTCCAAGGAGTGGCTGGTGGATTTGAACTGCTGATCTTTTGGTTAGCAGCCATAGTACCTAACCACTAAGCTGCTGGGGCTTCCATGTGATAGACACTAATAAGAAAATAAAGCAGATGACGGGAAGAGGGAGAACCAGAGACTGCAGAAGAGGTGGGCCGCACTTCTTAAAGGACAGATTTATAGCTTAAATCCGTCTCCACTAAGGAAAAAGAGACAGTATTGTCCTTCCCTAGGCAACTAATACCAGCACCTTCATCGCTATAGGTCCCTCCTTTCCCCACTCCCATCAAAGTAGCCACCAATTTCTTCAGCCTGTTCATTCTGAAGTCCTCCTAACTCATTTCTCCTTCTCATTCCCCCTATGTGAAAGTCCTTGTCTTCCCCCCATCTCCTGTCCTGGAGACCCAGCTCACACCTCTGCCATTCCACGAGGACTCCTGTGTTGGCTTCCTGGAGCTGCCATACCAAAGTACCACAAACTGTGTAGTTTAAAAGGACAGAATGCGCTGTCTCAGGCTTACCAACACTGGGAGCATCAGGGTAGTCAGGGAGTCTGCAGGCCATGCACTCCCCAAAGGCTTTAGAGGAAGATCCGGTCCTGTCTCCCAGCTGCTGGTGGCCCCAGGCGTTCTTGGCTTGCGGCTGCCATGCAACTTCATCTCTTATCCTGTCTTCACTTGACCCTCTCCCCGTGTCTGTCTCTGTGTCCCTTATTTATGAGACCACCACTCAGATCGAATCAGAACCCACACTACTCCAGTGTGATCTCACGCTAACCTAACTGATAACAACTTCAAAGATCATGTTGCCAAACCAGGTCATAAGCACAGCTACCAGGGCTTTGAATTTCAACCTTTCACTTAGGGAGACACAATTCAGTTCAAAACACCTCCTAAGAACTTTGGCCTGAGGTGACCTCTCTGGCTTCTTCATTCCTATGTTCTTCATTATCAGCAGCCCAACTCACTTGCCACACTTAGTACTTAAAGCCGTGAACCCTTGTCTGTCTGAGTACAAAGGAAAATCTCAATTACTGATGCTCTGGGGATGCAACTTCCTTTGTATCAAAGTAAGTGAATGGTGGTTGTTGTTTTCAGGCACTGTCAAGTCGGTGACC
Organism: Elephas maximus indicus; assembly: GCF_024166365.1. Classification (NCBI taxonomy): domain Eukaryota; kingdom Metazoa; phylum Chordata; class Mammalia; order Proboscidea; family Elephantidae; genus Elephas; species Elephas maximus. Next base: position 10,167,226 of record NC_064822.1, on the reverse strand, counting down.
CGATGTGGCCGAATAGAACTGCCCCATAGGGTATTCTAGGCCGTAATCTTTTCGGGAGCAGATCACCAGGTCTTTATCTTGTGGCGTCACTGGGTGGCTTTGAACCACCAACCTTTTGGTTAGTAGCTGAGTGCTTAACCATTGCACTACCAGGGCTCCTTCAATGAATGGTAGGGAAGAAAATTATAGACTGTTGAGACTGTGCTACGAATGTCTGCAGCTGGCCTGACAGCGAGCTGCATAGAGCATCCCGGAAACCTGAGCAATGTTACTGGGTGGCCCCTCCAGCCTCAGCTTCCTTGTCTATAAAATGGAAGGAATAATAGTGCTGTGGAGTCAATTCTGACTCATGGCGACCCCAGGTGTGCAGAGTAGAACCTCCATAGGGTTTTTTTGACTGTGACCTTTCAGAAGCAGATTACAAGGCCTGGCTTCCGAGGCCCCACTGGGTGGGTTTAAACCACCTCGTTCCAATCTGAGCGCCTGCTGAGAATTTGCATTTCCACCCCAGATTTACTGACACAGGATCTACAGTTAAACAAGATCCCTAGGTGATTCTTACGTATAATAAATTTTGGGAACACTGCTGTACTAGTGGTTCTCAGAACTGGTCCCCAGCCTGCAGCATTAGCATCACCTGGAAACTTGTTAGAAACGCTAATAGTCAGCTGCTTTATTGTTTGCACCACCCAGGATCTCCTGAAAAAATACCTGCCCAATAGTATCATTGGGAGGACTGAACGGAATTAAACACTTAGCAGGCCTGGCAGATAGTAAACACTGAAGAGCCGTTTCTACAGACACCGCCACTTCAGATGTGGGGTTTATCTTCTGCTTCCCCTCTTGGTGATCTGTCTCCTTGAGTTCAGATTCCCAGAGCCACCCTGCACTCCCTTCAGCCTTTCCTAGGTTAAAGTTTAAAAAGCAAACCTACTATTACTCATTTACACTTGACCAGTAGTGTGATCGTAATTCAGTAGAAATAAATTTCAGTGTGTCACCTCAACCAGTATTTCATTTTAAAACTTCAGTCTAATTTATAAAAACTTCAATCCTCAGCGAGTGTTAGCTATGATCGAGTCGCCCCCAGCTCACGGCAACCCACGCACAACGGGAGGAAAGGCTACCGGGTCCTGCGCCATCCCTGTGATGGTGTGGATCAGACCGTTGTAACTCATAGGGGGGTTTTAGGGAGGACTTTTGGAGGTAGATCACCAGGCCTTTCTTTCTAGTCCACCTTTGTCTGAAAGCTCCACCGAAACCTGTTCAGTATCCTAGCAACATGCAAGCCACCACTGACAGACGGGTGGTGGCTATGCACGAGGTGTATTTGCCGGGAATCGAACTCAGATCTCTTGCATGGAAGGGGAAAATTCTACTACTGTTTGGAAGAAATGTGGGAGTTTCAGCATGAACTTCCAGAACTTCTTCTTCCTGCTTTCCTGCAATGGATAAATCAAGATCTGACTCAACTGCAGCTGTCAGAAGCTGCTTTCCCAATGGAAGACATTTTCCAGAACCTCACATTCAGCCCCCACTTCTCTTTTCTTGTCATGATCCAAATGCTTTACCCCAGTTTGAATACAGTTTCCATTAGCAACACTCCCAGGAGAGTCCTTGGCCCCCTAAGGGGATAAGTTCCCAATTCAGAAATGCAACACAGTAACTTGAGCTTTTTTCCCAGGAAGAAACCACCTAAGAGAGTGTCTATATCTGTGACTTCAATATATGGTATTCCCATCTTCTTGGCAGTTAGCTTCCCCGGCATAAATGAATACTCTACATCAAGCTTATCAATTCCCTTTTGTGGTTTCAGTAGGACACTTTGGACCTGAGACCCTGAACTGGTAACTCCCGCTGGAGAAACTGCCAAAATGAGTTTCTTAATCTGCTAATAGTCAGAACCAGAGCCTGGATGGAGCTCCAGGGATGCCAGCCGTGTGCTGTCACCCTCACCAGGCCCAACGAGAGCTGCCAAATCACACCACAGCCCATATTCTCACTATCAAAACAAATGAAGTAGATTCACTGCAGAATACAGCCTTGTCTCTCGTTCAGAATACAAATTCCTTGTAGGAAGAAATTTTTCTTCTGATGTCATCAACTTAATTCCAACTCATGATGACTCCATGCATGTGAGAGTAGAACTGTGCTCCCTAGGGTTTTCAATGGCTGATTTTTGGAAGTAAATCACCAGGCCTTTCTTCCAACATACTGTTGGGCGGACTTGAACCTCCAACTATTCAGTTAGCAGCCAAGCTCATTAACCGTTTTCTGAAAACTGTGTGTCCCACTCAGTCCTTAGCCCCTTGGTCATGATTCTCCCTCCTTGACCGATTGATACCCAAACACAAAAGCAGTGTTTCTCCACGTCCCACCATATATTTTTTACGAATGGGCCCCTCACTGAGAGGGACAGCAATCTCGTGGTATCTTCAACTCTTTAGCTTTGGTGTCGTACACATGATGGAAAGAAATTGGACAATGTTGCTTTATGACTGACAGAGCGGAATTCAAATATTGACAATAATAAGAAAGTACAACAAAGTTCTGAGATTAATGCATGGTTGTCTTTTCCAAAAAGGAACAAGACGTTATGAAGTTTCCACTAATTATAGACCCTTTTCCTTATAAATCACTGATTGGAAACAAAGGATGTTAAATTACTTCAAGCTGGTGTGGTCAGTTTTTGGTGATGCCAATTAACATATATTGTGGGTTGAGAGTGCTGAAACTTGTGTGTGAACAATTCCACTTCCTGCGAATCTGCCCATAATGAAACTGACCCTGAGGCCGGGAGGCCACTAACAAATGGGTTATTAGCTACATGGGCAAGAAAAGAAAACCCTTAGTGAAGAAGAAAAAAAAAATTTTTTTTTCTTTTTAAATTCTTAGGGAAATCACGTGAGCACCAGAATTTCTTGCTTTATTTTTGCAGCTTTAGCGATGGCTATAATAAGCGCCAAGCAGCCGTGCCTTGTTATTCTCAGCTCCATCTAATCTCACACCTGTTTGTACTCATTAACCCATGACGTCTGATAGCATTTCCATAATTTCCCATGGAAGGGAGCATTTTCTCGCACCTCAGTAATTAACTGCGCCGTGCATGCAGCTGAAGAAGGAAACCGGCGAGAGCCCAGGAATGATAAACAGGGTCCTGCGGTCCAAGCTGTGCGGAGGCGGAGGCGGTGGACGAGGCGCTCGCTTGGGAAGCCCAAGGGTAGGAGGGCCCTTTCTGTCTGCGCCCCGGGGAGGCTGCGGTTCAGCAACGCTCTTCCTGAGCCAAGGGCAGGGAGCTCCTTCTTCGCCTAATAAAATGTATTCTCATTACAGGCTTGACGTTGCAGACAGATAAACAACATTGCCATTATTTAATTTTCTGCCTGGAAGGCTAACCCACATTGACAGTAATCATGTTTAGTATGGCGTCCAAATTAACGGGGACTTGAAGGTGTCAAATGACCTACACAGTCTAATAAGTACTAGTGCTCAAACTACCAGAATTATGCACAAAATCTCAAAGTTATTCACATCCACAGAGAGGTCATATGGCAGGGGCAGGGAAGTGGGGAGAGCTACTATGAAAGGCATACCTACGATGTCCTTCTTGCAATGACTCTGATTCAGTCACACAACTTTTTGTGTGTGGGTGCTTTAGGTGAAAGTTCACAGCTCAGGTTAATTTCTCATTCAAAATTTTATACACGTATAGTTTTGTGACATGAGTTGCAATCCCCACAATGTGACAGCACACTTCCCCTTTCCACCCAGGGGTTCCCTGTGTCCATTCAACCTGTTCCTGTCCCTTCCTGCCTCCTCATCCTGCCTCCGGACAGGAGCTGCTGATTTGGTCTCGTATATCTGATGGAACTAAGAATCATATTCCTCACGAGTATTATTTTTTTGTTTTATAATACTGTCTAATCTTTGAAGAGTAGACTTCAGAAATGGTTTCAGTTCTGGGTTAACAGTGTGTCTGGGGGCCATAGTTTCGGGGGTTCCTCCAGCCTCTGTCGGACCATTAAATCTGATCTTTTTACATGATTTTGAGTTCTGCTCTACATTTCTCTCCTGCTCTGTACGGGATTCTCTCTAGTGTTCCCTGTCAGGGCGGTCATTGGTGGTAGCCAGGCATCATCTAGTTCTTCTGGTCTCAGGCTGGTGGAATCTCTGGTCCATGTGGTCCTTTTAGTCCTTTGGGCTAGTATTTTCTTGTATCTTTGGTTTTCACACAACTTTTTTTAAGGACCATTTTCCTATAGGGGAGTCCCTGGGTATTGCAAATGGTTAACACACCAGCCTGCTGTCAGAAAGGCTGAAGGTGTGAGTTCGCCCAAAGGCACCTAGGAGGAACAGACCAGCAATGTACTTCAGAAATTCAGCCACTGAAAACCCTATGGAGCACAGTTCTACCCTGATACACATGGGGCCATCGTGTGTGAGAGATAACTCCAGGGCAAGTGGAAAAATTTTGCTATAATGCTGATCTCACTTATATATTTCTTTGTCAGTGTTCTTCCAGCCCCAGTTAGCTAGCATTAACTTCTGGAGAAGGCTTGTCATCTATGTGAATGTCACTTCAACAGCTTTTTCAGGACAGTTCTGGGCAGTGGTTGGGGGTCAGGAAATACCACTAAGTGGCTGATGTGAAAGACTTAACTCGGCAGGAGCTCAATGTGTTGACTGTCTCTGCCCTTCCTCCCCTTTTCTTTTCCTGCTTGTCACCAGAGCCCTAGGGATGCTTTGCCAAGGTTGAAGCATAATTCAGAGAAAGCGTTCTCGCCACTTTGGCTCACAGCCAAAACTTGCCTCCTTCCTGGATGTCCTGCTGAGCAGCAACTCCTTTTGGGGGGAGACAGCTGGGGAGCGGAATGTGGTTCCCAGCCAGCCGGGGCTGGAAACGGAACCTCAACAAGCCCCTGCAGCTCCCTCACCATCATGGGCAATGCCGCTCTTACCTCCTCGCCTTAGAAGTGTCCTCTTGTGTATCTGTCTCCCAGACTTGCAGACTTGACTCTCCCTTGACCGAGCATAGGGCTTTCTCTTTGTTCACGTGTACCCTTGGACTTTGCACAGGGTCTGGCACATAGTAGGCATTTAATGGATCTCTTTGGATGAATAAGCATATGCACCTGTCTATGGACTCTTCCCTACTTTCTGTTGTCCCTCAGGCTTCACTTTGGCCGTTCATGAGTCTCCTTTCCCTTCATCCCCACATAGCAATCTGACTTTACCTATGTGGAAATGCTGGGCAAGGAGCAGAAGGCACCGTGAGATCTATCACAAGACCTCTTCATGCTGACTCCAACAGACGTCAAGGGTTGTTCAGAGAGCAAATGTACTGAGTTGTCCCTCCACATACTCACATCCCATCAAACTGCCAAGGGGGGCTAGACCCTGCTGCAAACTGCCTCACAAACTACCTCACCTGGCCCAATTTCCTTTACATTTTTCCCTACTAAGCCAGTTACCCAGATTTCATGTGAAAAGGAATCTTGCCTTCTGTGACTCTACCAAATGCTCAGAAATAAACAGTGTAGTGACTGCTAACCAAAAGGTCGGCAGTTCAAATCCACCAGCTAGCTGCTCCTTGGAAACTCTATGGGGCAGTGCTACTTTGTCCTATAGGGTCACTATGAGTCAGAATCAACTCTACAACAATGGGTATAAATAACCTAATTTTATATATGTATAAAATCAAAACCAAACCCGTTCCATGGAGTTGATTCAGATAGGCTAGAACTGCCCCATAGGGTTTCCAAGGCTGTAATCGTTACAGAAGCAGACTGCCACATCTTTCTTCCATGGAGCAGCTGGTGGGTTCAGACCAACCACATTTTAGGTCAGTGGCTGAGTGCTTTAACCACTGTACCACCAGGGCCCCTCATATACATATATATATATATATATATATATATATATATATGTTGTTCTTGTTAGGTGCCATCGAGTTGGTTCTGACTCATAGCAACCCCATGCACAACAGAGCAAAACACTGCCTGGTCCTGTGCCATCCTTACAATCGTTGTTATGCCTGAGCTCATTGTTGCAGCCACTGTGTCAATCCATCTTGTTGAGGGTCTTCCTCTTTTCCACTGACTTTGTACTTTGCCAAGCATGATGTCCTTCTCCAGGGACTGATCCCTCCTGACAACATGTCCAAAGTATGTAAGACACAGTCTCGCCATCCTTGCTTCTAAGGAGCATTCTGGTTGTACTTCTTCCAAGACAGATGTGTTTGTTCTTTTGGCAGTCCATGGTATATTCAATATTCTTCGCCAACACCACAATTCAAAGGCATCAATTCTTCTTTGATCTTCCTTATTCATTGTCCAGCTTTCACATGCATATGATGGGATTGAAAATACCACGGCTTGGGTCAGGTGAACCTTAGTCTTCAAGGTGATATCTTTGCTTTTCAACACTTTAAAGAGGTCCTTTGCAGCTGATTTGCCCAATGCAATGTGTCATTTGGTTTCCTGACTGCTACTTCCACGGGTGTTGATTGTGGATCCAAGTAAAACGAAATCCTTGACAACTTCAATCTTTTCTCTGTTTATCATGATGTTGCTAATTGGTCCAGTGAGGATTTTTGTTTTCTTTATGTTGAGGTGCAATCCCTACTGAAGGCTGTGGGCTTTGATCTTCATTAGTAAGTGCTTCAAGTCCTTTTCACTTTCAGCAAGCAAGGTTGTGTCATCTGTATAATGCAGGTTGTTAATGAGTCTTCCTCCAATCCTGATACCCCATTCTTCTTCATATAGTCCAGCTTCTCGCATTATTTGTTCAGCATACAGATTGAATAGATATTGTGAAAGAATACAACCCTGACGCGCACCTTTCCTGACTTTAAAACAATCAGTATCCCCTTGTTCTGTCCGAACGACTGCCTCTTGATCTATGTAAAGGTTCCTCATGAGCACAATTAAGTGTTCTGGAATTCCCATTCTTCTCAATGTTATCCATAATTTGTTATGATCCACACAGTTGAATGCCTTTGCATAATCAATAAAACACAGGTAAACATCCTTCTGGTATTCTCTGCTTTCAGCTAGGATGCATATGACATCAGCAATGATATCCCTGGTTCCACGTCCTCTGTTAATCTGGCCTGTATTTCTGGAAGTTCCCTGTCGATATATTACTGCAGCCGTTTTTTAATGATCTTCAGCAAAATTTTGCTTGCGTGTGATATTAATGATATTGTTCTATTATTTCCACATTTGTTTGGATCACCTTTTTTGGGAATAGGCATAAATATGGATCTCTTCCAGCAGTTGGCCAGGAAGCTGTCTTCCATATTTCTTGGCATAGACAAGTGAGCACCTCCAGTGCTCCTTCTGTTCGTTGAAACATATGTATATAAAATTTGTTGTTGTTAGGTGTATATATATATATATATATATATATATATATATATATATATATATATATATATATAACTAAACCTGTGGCCTTTGAGTCGATCCTGACTTATAATGACCCAAAAGGACAGGGTAGAATTGCCCCCATAAGGTTTCCAAGGAGCACCTGGTGGATTTGAACTGTTGACTTTTTGGTTAGCAGCCATAGCTATTAACCACTATGCCACCAGGGCTTCAAACTTCTCAGGGTTCATCCTTCCTCAGGGTCTACAAGTGGGTACAAATGGTTAGGGGTTCTTAGTTGCCATGATTTCATCTTATGCCGGATTCACCTGCCTCTGTATTTTATTTAGGAGGACATTTGAATAGGAAATTGCGAAACAATTTGAGACAGTGAGAAATCTCCCATTAGAGACTTCCTAAATAGGTTCTCTCACCCTAGAAAGTAGTGAGAATGTGAGAACAGCCTCTGGGAAATTTCTCTTAATCTTCTCCAGGTCACCCCTTCCTTTCTTCAGAAGCTCTGATGCCCACTTGACCTTAGATAGTACAAGAAGCTTAGGAGTGGAGGGTGAGGGAGCTGAGAGCCTGAAAAGACTCAGCCCTCATAACTACCATAAAGCAGATTAACAGCCTCCCAGCTGCCCCCTCCCTGTGTGGCTCCTGCCTAGGCCATGTCTCTGAACTCCACATACTGGGTCATCTGGCACTGTGAATACGGGGAGGGAGAGAAAAACATTAGCAAGGAGGAAAGACATGGAAGATGTATTTAAACATAAAAAGGTAAGAATAAAAAGAGGAGCAAAGGCAGATGAACCTTGAAAACATCACACTGAGCAAAATAAATCAGGTGTAAAATGACAAATACAGTATGATCTCACTAATATGACATAAGCAAATACATAGAAACCAAAGATTATTAGTGGTGACCAGAGGTGGGAGGGAGTAGGGGAAGTGGTAGGTTTGCTTAGGAGGGCACTGAGTTTCTGTTAACTTTAGTGAAATGATTCGGAAAAGGATGGTGTAGTGATAACGGTTGTACTACATGAAGAACTCAGGCAATGTTACTGAATTATACATGTGAAAATTGTTGAATCGTGGGATTTTTTTGTGTGTGTATATTTTCACGACAATACAAATTTTAAAAGAGAGATAGAGGAGCAAAGGAATTCAAGGAAAAATGAAGAGAGCACCAGGGAATGCTCTAGAAAAAAAAATTTTTTTTTTTTTTTTTGCTCTAGAGGAAGTATTTAATGCCAGCAGAGGAACATCTGGAGCAAGGACAGGCTACCCAGTAAGCAAGGTAAGCATGGTCTTACTTGTGTTTACTTACTAATCTGTAGTGCACAATTTCATGTTTTTTACCACACATGTGGTGAAATCCATGTGAAATTGTGCACCACAGATTAGTAAGTAAACACCAGTAAGCCCGTACCTACCTTGCTTACTGAGTAATCTGATCTGGAGGCAGACACTCCTCCACCTCGTTGGATCAAAACCTCACAAGGTTTCTACCAACTAAATGCAAGTTTCATCAGCACATTCTCGTTTCCACTGCTATCCCCAAATCCAAGTCAAGGTCACCTCACCTAGGTTATGAAATAGGCGTATAACCTACATCCCTGCCACCAACCCTGCTCCTTCAAACGGTGTTTCACGCAAAGACCAGAGAGCTCTTTTTAACCATAATCTACTCATGCCATTCCCCAGTTGAGACCTGTTAATGGGATATGCCTCCTTGGACCCAAATGCAAGACAAAAATAGATAATATAGAAAAACAGAAAGCTAAAGGCATAACAAGGTAAATATCCCCCTGCACCAGAAACAGAAGAGTTAACAGTAAGCAGTGGGCACTCCTGGAGCCTCAGGACTACTGGGCCCCCAGCCTGGAGGGAGTCAATCACAGCCTGAAGTTTGGTTCTACTGGAGTGAAGAGAATAAATTATTCCACTCAAGACGGGATTAGAGCTAGTATCACCAACTCCCCTTCTTAACACCCACCCATAAGAGAAACTAAAAACTGTGGCTAATCATCCCCTGTGGGCTAGAATTTTTAATAAGCTACAAGCCTGGGAGAAGAGAAGATAGAGACACAGGCTATATGAAAAAGCCACATAGCCCAATATCACTGCAGGGCAGTAGCCCCAAAAAGCCATCAGTTTTGGGACAAGGAGTCCTGAGCAGCTGGGCAAAGGTAACCACAAAACCACTGGACCAGGAGTGGTGAGCACAAAGGGAACAGAAAGAATAAAAACAAAAACAAAATAAGCCTACAAAGCAAAATTTCAAAACAGATGAAGAAATCTAATATTGACAAAGACAGCCAACAAAATCAACATTCAAAACATGCATGTACCCCAACGGAAATTAAGTTTGTGGAACCATCTGGCAAAATTTTAAAATAGGTATTTTGGGTTGCCCAAAGAGATAAACAAGTAACTTCCATTTTAGAGGAGTGAAATTTTTAAAAATAAGAACAGGCATAAATGAAGAAGCAGAGTTTTAAGAACTCAATGGATGAAATATACCCAAAGCTGATACAAAGAGACAAGGGCAAATTGCAAGATGGTGCTGAGAACTCACCCTGAATGCAGCCTAGGGAGATTAATGCAATTAAGATACATGGAGAATGGATTATGAGGTTCTAAATGTCAACAGGAATTCCCAGGCAAGTAGAGGAAATGAGAGAGAAGCACTACTGAGAATTTAAAATTGTTCAAATTTGAAGAAAGACATGAGTCCTCAGGTAGAAAGTACATTCCAAGTACCAACCAGAATAAATGATGATAAAGTCACTCCTAGACTCATCATAGTAAAACCGCGGCACATGAAGAATAAAAAGAAAACGTTTAAAGCTACAAGACAGACAGGATAAAAAAAAAAAAATAGATTAAAAAGGAACCACAGTTAGAATGACAGTGGACCTTCTTATCAGGAAGAATAGATGATAGAAGATAATGGAATTATCTTCAACTTGATGAGGAAAAACAATAACTCTCAACCTCAAATTTCATACACAAATAAACTATAGTTTCAAGACTGAAGGGGGAAAAATACGTTCCAACATTAAAAAAAAAAAGCATTAAGTACACACAAATCCTCATTAAAAGAATAATTAAGGATAATTTCATGAAAAAAAGAATTCAGAGAGTTTATGTAAAATTTAAAAACTAAAAATGAGCAGAAAAAAGATACAATATTTTAGCAAATTTAGCTATTAACTGAAAAAAATTGTGTGCTAAAAAATGGAAAAAGAAAACTAGAAACAAAAATAAGATTGACTTATTAAATATTCTGTGGATGGTTCATGTACACTAAGGTCCATGTCACATCCAGAGGCAGGATAGAAATACTGTGTTAGAAAAGTTACAGCTCAGAATGTTGATTTAAAAGTTAAGAATAACTAACAAAAGTCAAAACATACAATGTGTAGCTTCCAGATGAGTAGAGACTAAACATGGGGAGTCTAGAAAATTTTATCAATCCACCAAACAGCAAGAAAGAAAAAAAAAAAAGCAGATAAAGAGGATAGTATACAGAATATTCAAACAATGGTGATAGAAACAGATCAATGATTACATTAAATGTAAAAGAATTCACTCATCTATTAAAAGACTGTTGAAAAAAACAATCCCTGCTATATGCTACTTGCAAAAGACTCTCTAAAACAAGGCACTGTATGGTTAAAAATAAAAAGATAAACAGGAAGCCATGCAAATATATTTTTGAAAGCAAATCTATTACAGCAATTTTACTACCAAGCCACACAAAATTTAATAAAAAATGGATAAGGAATAATAGAAGAAGGATGAAAGGGAATCGAATTCCATATAACCTGTGCCCAAAGACCTGGCAGTATCCATTCTTTTCACATCAATTATTTTTTTAATGATGATATTTTAGGTCACAAAGGAACTGTCTATGAAATTCAAGGATATATTATCATATGAACCACTTTTCTGACCAATAAACATACATTTTGTGTTTATATGTGTTTACCTATAAACATAAAAAGACAGCATCAAAAAAGAAAATTGTGATTAGAAACTATAAAGTGCACACATAAACAACTCATAAGTAAAACTTGAATTCAAAATATAAATGAATGCTGCTTAGAACTGAACAATAATGAATTAATTACAGTGTTAAATGTGTTAATTTTTTTATAAAGAAAAGACAAAAACAGAGGAGTTAAGCATTCAGTCTAGAAGCTTTCATGGAAAAAAACACCTAAAATGTACAAGAAGGTAAATAATAAAGATAAGACAAGAAAATAATAAAATAGAAAACAAAGTAATGAAAAAGCTGGTTCTTTGAAAAAAGACAATGAAACATACAAATCACTTACAAGAGTGGGAAAAAAAAAAAAAAGCCACAAATTAACAACATTAAGAGAAAAGATCCATGATAATAGGAAGTAGAGATTTTTTTAAATCAGGAGATAATATAATAAGCAATTTTTTGAAAACTTAGATAAAATCATAACTTTGTGTTGTTGCTATTGTTGTTAAGTGCCATCGAGTTGATTCCTACTCACAGTGACTTTACGTATAAAAGAATGAAACATTGCTTGATCCTGTGCCATCCCGACAATTGTTCCTATGTTTGAGCCCATCATTGTAGCCACTGTGTCAATCCATCTTGTTGAAGGTCTTCTTCTTTTTTACTGACCCTCTACCAACCATGATGTCCTTCTCTAGGGGTTTCTCCTTCCTGAAAACATGTCCAAAGTACATGAGAAAAAGTACATCCTCACTTCTAAGGAGCATTCTGGATGTACATCTTCCAAAACAGATTTGTTTGTTCTTTTGGCAGTCCATGGTATATTCACTATTCTTCGCAAACACCACAATTCAAATGTATCAACTCTTCTTCAGTCTTCCTTTTACTAACATTGACTCTAAAAGAAATAGATAGCTGAATGATAATAATAGGTTTAAAAAATAAATTAGGCAATCTCCATCTCTAAAAATTATCAGCCCCAAAATGTCTTAGAGGAGAGTGTTATCAAACACAGTTTCTCTTTTACTGTTTCAGAGAAGACAAGGAAAAAAAGTGCCCATTTTGAGGGGATTGGAAAAAACCTTAATGCCTGAAAAAAAGAGGGTCAATGCCATTAAAGGAAAACTATAGAAAAATTATATGAATGTGTACATGGATGCAAAAATCCTTAAAAAGTTAAAGAACTTTTTAAATGAAGATCATATTTAGTTGTTTGTGAAAACAATGACAATAAACTGAGAGCAAGTACAGTATATAAGGATTTTAAGGATATTTCAACATCAAAAAATTGATATACTATAATGCAGTTGAAGATTAAAGGGGAAGAAATCATTGTCAACTTCATAAATTAAAAAGAAGCATTTAATAAAACCCAACATGTGTCAGGTTTCAGCGGAGCTTCCAGGCTAAGCAGACCAGGAAGAAGGGCCTGGAGATGTACTTCTGAAAAGAATTAACCAGTAAAAACCTTATGAATAGCAGTAGAACATTATCTGATATAGTGCCAGAAGGCTGGAAGGATTATGAGGTTCTAAATGTCAACCCTCAGGTTGGAAGTCACTCAAAATACCTCTGGGGAAGAGCTGCCTCCTCAAAGTAGAGTCGACCTTAATGACGTGGATGGAATCGAGCTTTAGGGACCTCCATTTGCTAATGCGGCATGACTCAAAATGAGAAGAAACAGCTGCAGACATCCATTAATAATTGGAACTTGGAATGTAAGAACTATAAATCTAGGAAAATTGGAAGTCATCAAAAATGAAATGGAATTCATAAACATCAATGTCCTAGGCATTAGTAGGCTGAAATGGACTGGTACTGGCCATTTTGAATCAGATAACCGTAGAGTCTACTATGCCAGGAATGACAACTTGAAGAGGAATAGTGTTGAATTCATCATCAAAAAGAACATTTCACTATCTATTCTGAAGTACAATGCTGTCAGTGATAGGATAATACCCACATGCCTACAAGAAAGATCCGTTAATATGACTGTTCAAATTTCTGCACCAACCACTAAGGCCAAAGATAAAGAAATTAAAGATTTTCACCAACCTCTGCATTTTTTTGGTTTTCTGCAGTCTGAAATTGATCAAACATGCAATCAGGCCACATTGATAATTATGGTGATTGAAATGCAAAAGTTGGAAACAAAGAAGGATTGGTAGTTGGAAAATATGGAGTTGGTGATAGAAGTGATGACAGAAATCAAATGATAGAATTTTGCAAGACCAACAATTTCTTCATTGCAAATACCTTTTTTCAACAACATAAATGGCAACTATACATGCGGACCTCGCCAGATGAAATGCACAGGAACTAAATCGACTACATCTGTGGAAAAAAGCAACGGCAAAAGCTCAATATCATCAGTCAGAACAAGGTCAGGGGTGGACTGCAAAACAGACCATCAGTTGCTCATATGCAAGTTCAAGTTGAAGCTGAAGAAAATTAGAACAAGTCCAGGAGAACCAAAGCATGACCTTGAGTATATCCCACCAGAATTTAGAGACCATCTTAAGAATAGATTTGACATGTTGAACACTGATGATCGAAGACCAGATAAGATGTGGAATGACATCAAGGACATCATACATGAAGAAAGCAAGAAATAATTAAAAAGATAGGAAAGAAAGAAAAGACCAAAATGGATGCCAGAAGAGACTTAAAGTTGCTCTTGAACATCTAGTAGCTAAAGCAAATGGAAGAAATGATGAAGTAAAAGAGCTGAACAGAAGATTTCAAAGGGTGGCTCAAGAAGACAAAGTATTATAATGACATGTGCAAATACCTGGAGATAGAAAACCAAAGGGGAAGAACATGCTCAGCATTTCTCAAGCTGAAAGAACCATAGAAAAAATTCAAGCCTCAAGAGGCAATATTGAATGATTCCACAGGGAAAATATTAAACAATGCAGGAAGCATCGACAGAAGATGGAAGGAATACACGGTCACTATACCAAAAAGAACTGGTCGACATTCAACCATTTCCGGAGGTAACGTGAGCAGGAACTGATGGTACCGAAAGAAGTCCAAGCTGCACTAAAGGCATTGGCAAAAAAAACGAGGCTCCAGGAATTGACCGAATACCAACTGAGATGTTTCAACAATTGTATGCAGCACTGGAAGTGCTCACTTGTGTATGCCAAGAAATTTGGAAGACAGCTGTCTGGCCAATTGACTGGAAGAGATCCATATTTATGCCTACTCCAAAGAAAGGTGATCCATCCAAATGCAGAAATTACCAAAAAATATCAGTAATACCACATGCAAGTAAAATTTTGCTGAAGATCATTCAAAAGCAGCTTCAGCGGTACATAGACAGGGAACTGCTAGAAATTCAAGTGGAATTCAGAAGAGGACGTGGAACCAGGGATATCATTGTTGATGTCAGATGGATCCTTGCTGAAAGCAGAGAATACCGGAAAGATGCTTACCTGTGTTTTATTGACTACGCACAGGCGGTCGACCGTGTGGATCATAACAAACTATGGAGAACGTTGTGATGAATGGGAATTCCAGAACGCTTAATTGTGCTTTTGAGGAACCCATGCATAGAATGAGAGGCAGTTGTTGGAGCAGAACAAGGGATACTCTGTGGTTTAAAGTCAAAAAAGGTAGTGTCAGTGTTGTGTCCTTTCACCATACTTATCTAATCTGTATGCTGAGCAAATAATTCGAGAAGCTGGACTATATGAGGACGAACAGGGCATGATTATTAGAGGAAGACTCATTAACAACCTGGATTATGCAGATGACACAACTGTGCTCTCTAAGTGAAGAGGACTTGAAACACTGATGAAGATCAAATACTACAACTTTCAGTATGGATTACACCTCAACATAAACATCTTCACAACTGGACCAATAAGCAACATCAAGACAAATGGAGAAAAGATTGAAGTTGTCAAAGATTTCATTTTACTTGAATCCACAATCAACAGCCATGGAAGTAGCAGTCAAGAAATTAAAGAATGCATTGCATTGGGCAAATCTGCTGCAAAAGACCTCTTTAAAGTGTTAAAAAGCAAAGATGTTACCTTGAGGTCTAAGGTGCTCCTGACCCAAGACATGGTGTTTTCAACGCCTCTTTTTTGGTATGCTTGCGAAACCTGGGCAATGAATAAGGAAGACCGAAGAATTAATGCTTGAATTATGATGTTGACAAAGAATGTTGAATATACCATGGACTGCCAGAGAACTAACAAATCTGTCTTAGAGAAAGTACAGCCAGAATGCTCATTAGAAGCAAGGATGGCAAGACTTCATCTCACATAATTTGAACATGTTATCAGGAGGGATCAGTCCCTGGAGAAGGACATCATGCTTGGTAAAGAAGAGGGTCAGTGAGAAAGAGGAAGACCCTCAACAAAACGGATTGACACCATAGCTGCAACAATGGGCTCAAGCATAACAAAGATTGTGAGAATGGCATAGGGCTGGGCAGTGTTTCATTCAGTTATACATAGGGTCGCTATGAGTCAGAACTGACTTGATGACACCTAACAACGACAACAACAACATGTTTTTGTTATTAAAATATATTTGCAAACTAGAAACAAATAGAGAATTTTTTTAAACTAAAATAACTTACCAAAAGCTAGCATAAATATCACATTTCATGGTAACTATTCAGTAAATTTTTATTCTTAGGAATTAAAAAAATGATTACAGTTATTACCATTTGTATTCAACATTATACCAAATGCTCTACACAACTGAATAAGACAAGAAAAATAAAAAGTCGACTCGACAGCACTGCATTTGGTTTGTTTTTTTTTTTTGGTATGAAAATTAGAGATGAGAAGACAAAATTTGCTTTATTTGTTGTGCTTTAATTGTCCACAGAGGTAATCAAAAACACTAAAGTTTATGTAGAACCACTTTGTATAGAATACAGAAAATCTGGAATGATACACATTTACCATCCCTCTAGTTTTTATGCTGTAGTTGTCTTATGTATCTACATATGTTTATAAACACCGTAAGCCATTATTATATTTTTGCCTTAAATAATAATATATAATTTAAATAAATTAAGATGAAAATATAGTCTTTTATATTTATCTATTTATTCACCATTTCTAGTGTCTTTTTTTTTATTTCTGAATTTTGGGGTTTTCACCTGGCATCATTTCCTTTATGCATGACAAACTTCCTTTAGCATTCCTTGTAGTTATGGCTCTACTGGGAATAAAAACTCTTAATTTTCTTTTATTGGAAAATGTTTTTATTATTATTACTACTACTGTTATTTTTTCAGGACATTTTACCTGGAGGTAGAATTCGGAGCTGACAGGGTTTTTTGTTGTTGATCTTTCAGCACTTTAAATGCTATCCCACTGACTGGCATGCCATTGTTTCTGATGAGAAGTCATCAGCCATTGGAATCATTGCTCCTCATGTGTACTGTCTCACTTTGCTCTGCTGTTTTCAAGACTTTCCCTTTATCTTTGGTTTTCATCTGTTTGATTACGACATGCTTAAACATGTTTTTCTGTTTATCCTACGTGATATTTACTGAGCTTCTTTAATCTGTAAATTAAATTTGTCTTTCACCAAATTTAGGAAAAACACTGCCATATTTCTTTAAATATTTTTTCTGCCTGGTATCTGTCTCCTGTACTTCTGGACCTTCACATATACTCATGCTAGACCTTTAGTATGGTGGAGAATACCCCCACCGTCAGTAGGAGACTGGGGTTTGATTCCCCAACAGGTAGCCACCACCACCCATCTCTCAGTTTGTTGTCCTATGGTGGCTTACATGTTGCTGTGATACATACCGTAGCGTATGGAAGCTCTGCCACCAGTATTTCAAATACTAGCAGGGTCACTGATAGTGGATAGGTATCATCAGTGCTACCAGACTAAGACAGACTAGGGAGAAAGAAATGGCAATTTCTTCTGAAAATTAGCCATGGATTACAAGAGAATATTCTCCAATATAGTGCTGGAAGATGAGTCCCCTAGTTTGGAAGACACTCAAAATACCTAGTGGCTACAACAATGGACCCGAGCACACCAATAGTCAGAAAGATGGTACAGAACTGAGCAGTGTTTTGTTCTGTGATACACGGGGTCACCCGGAATTGGAACTGACTTGACAGCTACTAACAACAACAGAACTCTGGTATTATTCCAAAGTTCTCTGAGGCTCTGTTCCTTCTTCCTATCTTCCCCCCCCTCCCGTTCTTAAAACTGAATAATTTCTATTAATCTACCTTTAAGCTAGGTATAATTTTCTCTCTCATCTCCATCCAATTGTTTAATCTATTCAGTGAATATTTTACTTTATGTATTTTATTTTTCAGATCTAGAATTTCCATTTTTCATAGTTCTTATTCTCCTAGTGAGATTTCTTTTCTCTTTTTTTTTTATTATGAGCATATTTTCATTTACATCATTGAGCATTGTTATAATTGCTGCTCTATAACCCTTTCCTAATAATTCTAATATCTGGGTCTGTTTATTTTCTTTTCTTTGAGAATGAGTCACATTTTCCTGTATATTTCTAAGTCAATAATTTTAATTATATCCAGGACATTATAACTATAATGTTAGGGAGACTCTGGATCCTATTATGGTCCTCCAAAAAGAGTGAATTTTTTTGTTTGCTGATCAGGCAATTAACATGATTGAATCCAAACTGCAAACTGTTTGATGAATGGCAGCTCAAATCTGTCTATTTCTTTTTATCTTTAGTTGAGCTTCTCAGAACTTGCCTAAATGGTTCAGGGGTCAGCAAATATTTGGGCAGAGTTTACACAAAGAATTTAGAGATTCTTTCTCTGGCTCCCTCCTTTCTGGGATTCCCCTTGTGTTTCCAGAGACTGTGGTGGTCCAAATTTTGTCCTCCAGTTCTTCATGCCAAAAATATTATGGATTTTCTTTCATAATTTTATTACCCAACATGGTACAGAATCTCCTCAGGTTGCCTAAAAATGGGACACTCACGGAGGGCTACTGCCTTCTCCAAGTGTCAATACCATTCCAGAATCTTCCTGCTTTTTTTCACCTTCTAGTATTTTTTAGTATGAAGTGTTGATTTTTTTCTTCTCCTTCTCCTTCTTCTTTTCTTTTTCTTTGCTTGTCCAATGTGTACAGTTGTTAGATGTGTGAGTATCAGTCTGATAGGAGTTTACTTGACCGTTACCAGAGTTGGAACCGATCAAAAAGAACCTACCAACTGTTTGAGCTTATAAGAAAGCACAGCAACTCACAAGATACCAAGTAATATGGCCTACTGTACACCTGTGACAACCAATTAAGCAGCACCAGTGGCACAAATGGTTAAGCACTTGGCTTCTAACCAAAAGGTTGGCAGTTAGAGCCCACCCAGCAGTGTCATGGAAGAAAGACCTGGTGATCTGCCTCCGTGAAGACTACAGCCAAGGAAGCCTACGGGGCAGTTCTACCCTGTCACACGGGGTCACTAGGGGTTGATAATGACTCGACAGCACCCGGCAACAACAACAGCCAACTGAAATATAGCAGAAAATATAATAGAAAACAAAACTCCTACTAGAATTATAGGTACCTAGTATTAATCTCGACGGCAGTGGGTGGTAGTATTAATTTGGAAACCCTGCTGGCGTAGTGGTTAAGTGCTAAGGCTGCTAACAAAAGGGTCAGCAGTTCAAATCCACCAGGCGCTTCTTGGAAGCCCTATAGGGAAGTTCTATTCTGTCCTGTAGGGTTGCTATGAGTGGGAATCGACTCAACAGCACTGGCTTTGGTTTTTTTTTTTTTTTTGGTTAGTATCAATCTAACAAAAATATGCAAAAAACAATATAAGAAATAATAATTAACAGGCATATAAGAAATTTGTTTATAGATAGGAAAACTCAAGATGGCAAAAATACCAGTTCTTCAAAAATTAATCTGTAAATTTAAGCAATTGCAATGAAAAGCCAAACAGGTTTTTTTATTAACAAGTTTATCCTTAAATTCAGGTAGATGACAAATTTAAAGAACTAGAATAAAGACTTGCTATACAAAATACTAAGGATTTTTATACAGCTATATTGTATGTTGTATAGCAGTGAGATTCACAGGTAGATTAACGAAACAAAATAGAAAGGGCAGGAAGAGGACCACACATATTTGAAAACCAGATATACGGCAGCAGGAACATTATAAAGCAGTAGGGGAAAGGATGGAAAGCTCAAATGCTGCTAGAACAGCTTATTATCCATAAGAAAAAATTAATTCCAGGTTGTTTCAAGATCTGTATGTGAAGAGCCAGGCTTTTACACATTTAGAAAATAATAATGGGCAAATAATTTAAGGTGCCATTTTGGGGAAGGGATTCTTAAACTAGACATCTAAAAGTAAAAAACATAAATGAAAATGTGCAATATTTTAAATAATTTAAAAGTGAAAACTTAATGTATGACAAAAAGTCATGAACAAGAGTGAACAAGTTAGTGCACAAGATAAATCACTGACTTGGAAAAGGTATTCACTATGTATACAACCTACAAAGGATTAGAATCATTACTTACAAAAAACTCCCATGATTCGATAAGAAAAAGACACACGGCACAGCAAAAAACACAGGTAAAGGACAGGAAAAGGCAAATCACTGAAAACTGATCCTTCGATTCATATGAAAGACAAATTTAAAGAACTAGAAGGACTTGCCCTATAAGATGCCAAGACTTATAACAAAGCTATAGTGTGTGTTATATAACCTTGAGATTGACACACTGACCAATGAAAGGTCATTTGTTAAAGTTGTACATACCATTCAACCTGATTCCACTTCTAGAAATATTTCCTACAGAAACTCTTACATATTTATACAATGAGTCATGTACAAGACTGCTCTTCCAGTATTGTCTTTATCAGCAAAAATAATTTGGAAAATTCCTAAATATCTAGTATCAGTAAAGAGTATAAACAAATGGTGGTATATTAATAGGCTATTCAGACACTGAAGTATTACATAAGCAGTTAAAAAATAATTAACCTAAATTGCCAAAATATACATATCTCAAAAACACAAAGTTCAGTGAAAGAAAAACAAGGTGTGAAATCATACACAGATTATGCTATTAATTACTTGTATATAAAGTTTTAACCTTGCAAAACTATTAGATGTTGTTTATGGCTACATGTAGTTTTAATGAGAATAAAAAAAGCTTGAATGTGAATGGCAGACATAAATTATACATCGTGATTATCTCTGGGAAGAGAGAGAGAATGAAATCAGGAAGGTGAATAGGAAGGTTTCAAAGGCATCTACCATGCTACATTACTTCAAAAAAGAGAAAATTATGGGAAAATATTCCAATTTAATAAAGCTGCGTGGTCAGGACAGAGATCTTTATTACGTTCTATAACTTTGCATATGTTTGAAATACTGTATTTCAGTATAAACACTTTAAAGTCATTCAATTGCTCTTCAGTGCTCTTAGGACAAAGATAAAAAGCCTTAGCTTGACCTACATCAGAGCCCTGGTGGCTAAGAGCTAAGGCTGCTAACCAAAAGGTCAGCAGTTTGAATCTACCAGCTGCTCCTTGGAAACCCAATGGGGCAGTTCTACTCTGTCCTATAGGGTCACTATGAATCAGAATCAATTTGATAGCAATGGGTTTGGTTTGGTTTTGGCCTACAACAGCCACTCTCCTCCAGCTCATTTCATTCCAGACAGTAAGTCCTCTTTCAGTTCCCTACTGCTTCTTACTTCTCCTGCCCCAGGTCTTCACAAAGTCTGTGCTATTCCCTCTTCTAAGAACACTTGCCACCCACCCTCACCCCCAGCTAACTCTTCTTCCACCATCAAGCCTCAGCTCAAGTCACATCCAGGTGGAACCTTTATCCTGCCCATCCGCCGTAGACCAAGTTAGGAGCCCTGTTACAAAATCTCGCAGCTCTGTGAGCTTCTCTTGTGCTGCCCATACAAACATTGAAGTTAGTTAATGTGGGTGGAATCCCTGTGAGTCTGGGCTGACTCGATGGCAGCTAACAACAAAACCATTTTTTTTTTTTAACTTCTGCTCTGTACATTCCAAGAGAGTAAATAATACGTCTTTTCTATTCACCACTTAATTTAGCACAGGGCTTGACACGTTGTTGTCATTGTTAGGTGTGGTAGTGTCAATTTTCAACTCATAGAGACCCCATGTGACAGAATAAAACTGCCCAGAGTAGATCGGCCCATAGGGTTTCCAAGACTATAATCTTTATGGAAGCAGGCTGCTGCATCTTTCTGTCCCGGAGCAGCTGGTGGGTTCAAACCATCAATCTCTTGGCTGGTAGCCAAGTTTTTAACCACTGCACCACCAGGGCTCCAATCTTTATGGAAGCAGATCCCGAAGTCTTTCTCGCATGGAGCCACTGGGTGGGTTCTAACAGCCATCCTTTGGGTCAGCAGGCAATGACTTAACCATTCTGCTACCTGGGCTCCTTAGGACTTGACATATAGTATATGCTTAATTAATAAGTAGGGAGGAAGGAATGCAAGAAAGGGGAGAGAAGAGAAGAGAGAGGGAGAAAGGGACACAGGGAAGGAGGGAGGGAGGAAGGAAGGAAGGAAGGGAAGTTTCTATTTCTGACCGTGAGTGCTTACTATTCCATTATTTGACAAACCGCGCATTTCATTTCCTTTAATTATCACAGAAAATACATGGGCGTGAATCATATGACCATGACCTTATTTTTTTTTAAAAAAAGGCTGTATGTGCTTTTGTTGCAACCCGCCCTACGACAGAGGCCCTCCTGGAGCACCTGATGGTGGGTATTCCTTCCAGCCATGGGAATGAAGGTTGCTAATTTACCAAGCATTCTGGCGATTTCGAGTTGCTGTTTGGGAATGGTAAATGTTGAAGTAAGAGGCCAAGAGAAGTGAAGGAG
Source organism: Elephas maximus indicus (assembly GCF_024166365.1). NCBI lineage: Eukaryota > Metazoa > Chordata > Mammalia > Proboscidea > Elephantidae > Elephas > Elephas maximus. The sequence continues at coordinate 10,144,998 of NC_064822.1, read as the reverse complement.
GAGAGATAAAGATTAAACAAGATTATACCCAAGATAATGTCAGTTTCTTAAAACCTATATTGAAAGAGCTTGGGGACTGGTTTCTATTGGCCTGTGTTCAATTTTCCAGCGTTCTGTTATCTACAATTACTGATCTGTAATTATATATTTCCAACAGGGGCCCAGTTGCAGGAAGCCATGATTAAGGGTTCCTGCTAAATTGGCCCCGTGTGTATTCGTCATTATTTTAACATTCACTGTAACAACATATTCAATAGTGTATCAGTATATTCAAAAGGGGCAAAAGGAATTATTCTCTGTTAATACCCAGCATTAGTTCAGAGAATAAAGCAATTTAAGTGGAGTCTAATAATAAGCCCAAATAGAGTTTTCAAAAATTGGAACTACTAAAACACACACACGCTTACACGCATCAACACTCTCATACCGGAACACTCATGCTCATGTTCCCACACACGCTCCATTTAGTCTGTTACTAATGCAATAAATATCTATTAGAAGATAAATCTAAAGACTGGCTGAGACCAGATATTAGAAGAAAACTATTATTGAAGGGCATGAAAGTTATTTGGAATTTTGAAAAAAGATGAGGGGGATTATGATGATGATGATGATGATATGTGCTAGGCACTATACTAAATACTTTACAGGCATTAATTATCTTACTTTATCCTTACCAAAACTTATGAAATAGGTAGTTTTATCACCACATTTTGCAGTTGAGAAAATTGAGGCATTCCTACCCAGGTTATGTAACTGTCAAACCTGTAAGCCTAACTGCTGTTAGGCTAACTACCCCTGCACTTTGCTAACTGCTCTGCTCTGTTCCCCCCAAAACTGTCACACATACACACACACACACAACACACACACGCACTGAAGTTCATTTTCACAATTACACAGTGGAAACTGGATGTGAAAAACTCTCAAATATTTGAAAATAAAAACAAACACAGTAAAAGCGAATCTGCATACTGAATCCCCAGATTCCAGAACCATTAATCCAGTTTCCCCCTCCATGTTTTAATTCTGAGCAGATGGCCACAAAAATTTCTTAGCCCAGTTGGTGCCTATCCATTATCCAGACAGTTCAAAGTCCAAGCAGATGTTTGGGCCTAAACACCCCAAGTCCATAACATTGAGAGAGCATCCTACATGAATTTTTTTGTACATTACAAAGCACTATGCCCTACAAAGTTGATTTGTTCATTTTTAAATATGTTCTGTTGGGTGTTTCACGGGAATAACACATTAAATGGCACATTGTTAGTTACAGTGACCACATGACTGGTAAAAATGAGTGGAGATACAGCAACCCACATCTGAGAAGGAGAGCTAATTTCGCATAGTTTCTGTGAGCATTTAGAGGCCATCAGATAGCAATAGCCCGTTTCTTAGCATTGAGTAAACAAACGTTCGAATGCCCTAATCGAGTTCTGCAGGCCCAAGATTCTCAAGCAACCTTCAGAGCCACAAAATACCCAGACCTGAAAGGCATCCTGAGTTCAGATGGCCTTTAAAACAAGGAAGGTGCCTTTCCTTACATATCAGAACAGAATTTTACAACTGAAAAGTGAATTTTCTTCTTGTCTTGAGTAGAACTGGGGCAAAAAAAAAAAAAAATGGCATTAAACTTGTGAAGAAAAAAAGGATTATTAAATGGAAGAAAATCCAAATACTTAGAAATTTTTCAAATATGTTTTTCCTCCTTCACACTCCCACCAGAAAGGAAAAAAAAAAAAAAAAACCTTAAAATTGGGAAGTGTGGCGAACTTTAAATCACATCTCAGATATAATGATAAAAATACTTCCAGTCAGAAGGTAGTGACTTTACTGTCCACCAAAGGATGACATTTCCCACATCACTGAAGCCTCTCAATGCTCGTCACTACAATGTTGTTGTTAGTTGCTGTCTAGTCGACTCAACTCGTGGTGACCCCATGTACAATAGGACCCATACCATCTTCATGATCACTGGTGTGTTTCAGCCCATTGTTGTGGCCGCTGTGTATTTGGAGTGTCTTCCAACCTATGAGGCTCACCTCCGAGAATGAATCAGACAATGTTCTGTTGTGATCCATAGGGTTTTCATCAGCTAATTTTGGAAGGTTTTCACTGGTTAAATTTTTGCAGACCTTTCTTCCAAGCCTGTCTTAGTCTAGAAGCTCCTCTGAAACTCGCCCAACATGGGTGATTTTTCTTGTATTTGAAACACCAGTGGCATAGCTTCCATCATCATAGTAACATGTGAGCCACCACAGTACAACAAACTGGCAGATGGGTGTATCACTGTAATAGAGAGCTCTGCAATAAAATCAGAAGAGTTAAACAGGCAGACTTAAGTTCTCCTGATCTTCCCCTTGTTGACTCTGTAATCTTAAACAAGTTAATTTGTCTGAGTCTCAGCTTCCTCATCCAAAAAAATTAAAAGCAATACTACCTATCTTATAATACCTGATAGCACCTAGAACAACACGTGACAGACACATAGTATTCTTCCAAAGACAAAGAGTAGCTCATGTTACCTGAGTGCAATCCAAAGTAGTGAAGTTTTTAGAGTACCACAAAGAACATCATCATAGAGTCAAAGAATTTTAGAGTCAGAAGGAAACTTGTAGATCACTCAAGTCCAACCCCTTCATTTTAAAGAAAAGGAAATGGAGAATTTTACTACCCATTAGAATCTTTTAATATTTAATGGGAGCACAGATTCAAAGATAAATATCTTCTTTTTCAGAAAAAAAAAAAAAAAGACAGTTCCAACACACAGTAAAGACCCCAATGGACAGGACAGAGCAAAAGCTCAATATACTTGTAGTGGAAAAATGACTTAATAGAAAGACTTTGCCAATACAAACCTTATAATCCCTAGTTTCTCAAGAGAACTCAAGGTCAGCCCATTGTTTTTAACTTTGGCATCTAGCCATTTGGCTCCCACTTAACTGGCACTAAAATAGGGGTTCTTCATCCAGTGGCTTGCTTCCAATCCTCCCCATCAGAGCCCCAGTGATTACAACTATGTAAAAGAGAAAAATGCCATTTATTCCCAGTACTAAAGTTTAGTCTTTCTAAATTGGTTCTACCCATGAGAAGTTAAGGAGTAGAACATTAAGAGCAACAGTTGTCATCCAATATCCTTCGTAGAGAAGACCTGCCATTAATTATAGAATACTAGAATCTAAGAGTTGGACCTTCCAGTCATCGAAGGAATTCCATCATGCATGACCTGATTATCCTGTCTCGGAATACATCCGGTTCAGGCATTCCCTGTTTAACAAAGCCTTTTGTTCTACTTTTAGATAGTTCTATTTCATAGAAATACTATTTCCCCTAAAATCTGCCTCCCCAAAATGTCCATCCGTAGTTCCTAGTTCTTCTCCTGGAGCTACAGCTTGCGCCCTGACAAACCATTTTAAGCAGCTACCAAACCTTAACTTTATGCCCTTGACCCATATCTTTGATCACCTTCCTGGAGACTAGAGGAGTCGCTAACCCATCAGTCTCAGCATAGGATATCCAGAAAGGAACACAATCTTTCACATAGGATCTGACTATTTTAGAGTGTTAAAGGACTTTGAAACAGGAGCCCTAGTGGCATAGTAGTTAAGCGCTCAGCTAGCTGCTAACTGAAATGTTGGTGGTTTAAACCTACCAGCAGCTCCACTTCCATAAAGATTATGACCTTGGGAACCCTATGGGGCAGTTCTACTCTGTCCTATACGGTCGCTATGAGTTGGAATCGACTTGATGGAAATTTTGTTTTGTTTTTTGTTTTCTTTCATTAAGGGAATTTTAACTTTTTTGACTTGGGCAATGTGCTTTTATTAATTCAGCCATTATCTTTTTCAGAAGCTATTTCACACTCCTGGTTAAAATGAAGCTTCATTGTTAGCAAAAAACCACCAACTCCATTTCATATGAACATCTTTTTAACAAACGTTCCCAATCCTTACTTGTTCAATTGATTGTTTAACATAAATGTTAAAACACATCATCAAATTCATTAAATTTCCAGTTAATTACCAGGACCAGGAGGAGCCTTGGTGGCGCAGTGATTAATCAGCTGAACTAAAAGGTTGGTGGTTGGAACCCAGCAGCCACTCCGTGGGAAAAAGTTGTGGCAGTCTGCTTCCACAAAGATTACCGCTTTGGAAACCCTATGGAGCAGTTCTGCTCTGTCCTATAGGGTCACTCTGAGTCAAAATTGGCTCTGTGGCAATGGGGTTTTTTGTTTGTTTGATGATATTAATAATAATTATGGCTAAGATGTACTGGGTGCTACTCTACTAAGCATTTTGTATGCACTCACCCATTAAATCCTCACAAAAGCACTGTGGGATAGGTGCTATTATTATCCCATTTTATAGATAAGAAAAAAAAAAACTTTTGGAGATTAAGTATAACTTACTCCATATCACACAAATTAGCCTTAGAACAGGAATTCCAATTCAGGTGCTATATTACCCTTACCTATTAATTACATCTTATTTTAGCTGTTTATGCTTCCATCTCCAAGCTAAATTGTGAGGACCCAAATATGTTTATATGCCCACCCCTTAGTATTTGAATTGTGAATGTTCAGATATTTGTTCTCATTGAATTCTAGGTTAAATCTTGATCATTTCATCATTCTTATTGGCTATTGAATATTGACTATATCATCGACTGCCAAAAGAATGAATAAATCTGTCTTGGAAGAAGCATAGCTAGAATGCTCCTTAGAAGCAAGCATGGAGAGACTGCATATGTCTCACATACTTTGGACATGTTATCAGGAGAGCTCAGTCCCTGGAGAAGGACATCAACCTTGGTAAAGCAGAGGGTCAGCAAAAAAGAGGAAGACCCTCAACAAGATAGATTGGCACAGTGGCTGCAACAACGGGCTCAAGCATAGCAACGATTGTGAGGATGGAGCAGGACTGGGCAGTGTTTCGTTCTCTTGTACACAGGGTCGCTATGAATTGGAACCAACTCAATGGCACCTAACACAACAGCAATTGGCTATTGCACCTGGATTTGTACAGATGTCTTCTTTGTCTTCACACAAGCCATTGATAAATATATTGAAACATACGGGACTCTGTGGCATTCCCTGATACCCACTACTCTTTGGGTTAATGCTGGTGACTTTCTGTGTGTGGTTGTTGACAGCTGTGAATGTCTTTAACTAGATTAGTCCATTTGACATTTCTCCCTACACATTGTAAGTGCTTCCTGAGTGTCAGCTATCATTATTATCATTATTTCTACCTGAATGTCTAAATTCTATCAGAAGAGAATTTGATTGAGAAAATCAGATTTTTAAAATCATAATTACATCAAGTTTATAGCAATCCAATACTCTAACAGTTTAATCATCTCATCAAAAAAAAAAAAAGGAATGGAGTTTGCTTCCTATTTTTTAGGGAGCCAATGCAATCTCACAAGGATGCCCCCTTTCTATTTTGAGTGCTTTCTGCTGCATTTAATAATACAATGTAGCACCCTGCTGCAGACTGGGATTAATTTCACCAGGCTTGCCCTTCCATCACTCTGATGCCTTATGCTCCAATGTTGTTGTTGGGTGCTACCAAGTCGATTTCAACTTGTAGTGACTCCGAATGACAAAGTAGAACCGCACAATAGGTTTTCTTGGCTATAATCTTACCTAAGCAGATCCCCAGATCTTTCTTCCAAGGAGCCACTGGGTGGGTTTGAACCACCAACCTTTCAGTTAGCAGCCAGGCACTTAACCATTGTGCCACCAGGGCTCCTTATATTCCAGTAAAACCAAACCCATGGCCGTCGAGTCAATTCTGACTATAGCAACCCTGTAGGACGGGGTAGAACTGCCCCATGGTGTTTCCAAGAAGCAGCTGGTGGATTAGAACTGCTGAGCTTTTGGTTAGCAGCCGAGCTCTTACCTACTGCACCACCAGGGCTGCACGAAGTGTGAAGGCACAGTGAATTCCCTGCTGTAAGAAGTCAACTCTAGAAGGCTCGGTAAATGGAAGAGCTGAACTCAGATCACGTCTTCTGTGTCTACGTACACAGCCCCTTGCAAGCACCACAACACAGCATAAATAAGCCAACAAACAATTCGTCCTGCTCTCATCCTATGAGGTTCTTTTAGAGACCTATAGAGTGTGTAAAGCCATCCTCTGGAAGTGGGGACGTGAGCCCATTTTAAGTGTTGGGTGCGTTCCTCCGATCATCTCCTCGTCGCTCTTGTGTTTCCATCCCCTCCTGGTGACATTTGTTCTATGCTTCAAAATCAGCATCCTTGATTAAAAAGATGAAAACAATAAAATACACACCTACATGTACAATGTTTTATATTCCCTTCAATATTCTTATACCTACAACTTTTGACCTAGAAAAATCTATCCAAAGGAAGGCTTTAACTGCAGCATTCCACCTGGAAAAGATTGCAGAAAGCCTTCCAAAAGCTATAAAAGTAGAATTTGTAATATTTGGTTTGTGGTGAGGGGTGTGTGTTTACTAGCTTTAAGGTAAAGTCTTGCACAGCTTTTCTGTGAATTTTCTCAGGGGGCACAGTTTCAAAGCCCTCCTTTCCTCTGTGCCCCAAACCTGTTTACAGCAGCCTCTCTCCTCCACAGTACTTGCCACAGGTAGTTAAGTATGAATAATGACAACCGCAAAAAGAAAGAAAGCTAAATTCCCATCACTAAAGAAAAACTCAAGTTGGCCCTCTGGGGGAAATGCTCACAAGGATTAATTATATTGTAGGAGTTGATATCTTCCTTCATTTCCCTTTCCAGCAGTTTTGCAAATACGTTTTTTCCACATTTTTAAAGAAATGTAAGAACTCCCAAGTTCCACAGCCAGAAAATCCTGAGAGTCTCCGATAGCTGAATAATGGATGAAGCTCCACTGTTTACTTAACAGGGGGAGAGAAAAAGAGCGATAGAGAAGTCCAGATAGAGGGCAGGGATCTGACATCCCCTTCTGCCGAACAATGGTGAGAAGAATATACTGGCTGCTTTTCCGTTTTGTCTGTGTACAAAAAGCACATGGAAACAAGAGTTCACTCTGAGGTTTATTATCATTTCAGACCCATACCTAAGAGTTTATCCGGTCGTCCTCCTCTGTGTCAATGAGATTTCTTCCTTAAGGGAGGGGATAAGACCTGGAACACTGATTACTGAGCGTTTCCATCTCAACAGTCTCTGATCCCTCACTGCCTTGACACTTGAGAGCAACTTCCCTGAGATATTGCATAACGTTCCCAGCTATGAAATGCCTCTGGTCTTGCCACATATATATTTATTAGAAAACTGATTAAAATATTAAGTTATAATTAGCAAAATTTTAGGTTTTCATTTCAGTGTAGCTCAGCACTTGATTGCTGATGAGTCTGGATTCTCGTACTCCTTTGTAAGACCAGCCATGAGAAGTAAGTAGGCTGTCAGAGTGTTTGTCTTCCGGGAGAATGTCCCCATAAAATCTCCCACAATGCCTGTCAGTACAACCTAAAATCCCACCATTAGAGATTCACCCTTTTGGTTCTGGAGGCATTTTAGTCCCTGGGGGCCCTATTATAATGCAAAAACTCAGAGAAGAATAACATATTGAAAGCTATTATTAACTGACAGCAAGAAGGCCCTTGGGATTTGGACACAGGATAGAGCCTGAGGAATGACTACAGGAAATCAGGACACAAGGGGAAGGAAGGTGAGGTGGTAGCAAAAATAAACTTCACAGTTTTTCAGGAGCAAGCCAGTCCTCCTCTGGCATTCCCTACACAAAGGGAATTCTACTCAAGGTAGGATGACGGGCACAATACAAGCAATTTATTTTCAGTTGTGCTAAAGAAGAAAATCTGCAGGGAGACCTGATAGTATTTATATGCAGAACTCTGACTTGAGCTGAATATGTTCCATCAGGGTGTTGCCCCTGGACTTTCTTCTCCAATGCCTTGAAGTAGTCACCTGGGCTTGTCAATAAGGGTTGTATCTAAATCATATGGTTATATGGTTAGTGTTCAAGTTCTTCCACTCTCTAGCCCTCTTGGGAAAACACTAGAATCAATGCTAACATGGTGGGATTGGAGAGATATATAGAATATTTCTTTTCCCTTGGAGACAAAATTATAGGAGCTTTTTTTTTTCTTTCTTTTTTTACTTGCTTTTAAAACTGTATATTTCACATACACTCAGGAGGGTTTCTTTAGAAAGCATGGAACTGGTCAAGGAAATGCCTCCAGAAGAAAAGAACTTGAAACTACTGAAGGTGACTTCCTCGATTTCAAGAAAATTTGCCTCCATCTAACAATTGCTGATTTGAGTCAGTAGGAAACAGCCCTGTAGCTAATTTCTACACTCCCACAGGGATGCTCCCTACCTCTAAAGGATAATTTGGATGATAAAGGTTAAAAAAATGCTGGAGATGATTGAAACTGTGTTATCATGCAGTGGTTGTTGTGTGCGTGATTTGTTTGTAAAGAGTAGATGTACAGTAGAAAAAACTGCAGTGGGAGATTGAATTTCCCCCAGGAAGATAATTTAAAGCAATTACAGGGTGTTAGGCCTTCTAGGGGCTTCTCAGCACAGGGACCCTGGGTACAAAGGGTCCACTCCCAGCTCTTCTTTCTTGGTGGTATGAGGTCCCTCTCCTCTCTTCTCGCTTCTCTCTTTTATATCTCAAAAGAGATTGACCCAAGATACAGCCTAATCCTGTAAATTGAGTTCTGCCTCATTAACATAACAGCCTCTAATTCTGCCTCATTAACTTCACAGAGGTTAGGATTTACAACACATAGTATAATCACATCAGATCACAAAATGGAGGACAACCACACAGTATTGGGAACCATGGCCTAGCCAAGTTGACATATATTTTGGGGGGACACAATCCAATCCATGGCATGCCTGTATTAGGAAAGGAAAGGAGTCCCTGGGTGATGTAAATGGTTAACGCACTCAGCTGCTGAACTAAAGATTGGAGGTTCCAGTCCACCCAGAGCCATCTTTGAAGACAGGCCATTAAAAACCCTATAGAGCACAGTTTTACTCTAACACACATGGGGTTGCCATGAGTTGGAATCAACTCCACACCAACTGGAGGCCTTATAGGTTTAGGCAATAAGTTTGTCTATTTTTCTCATAAAACTGGAATAAAAAAGAAGGTTTGGGTTTTTGTGTGTGTGTGATTTGTTACTGCTATTTTTGCTTTGTTTTACTAACAAGTAGACAGAAGTATTTGACTCAAACCCAGACCCACTTCATAGTGCAGTCAAGGTGTCGTACATTCAGGGTCACCAGGCTGGAGCCAGGAAACCAGGGTAACCAAAGGACTTTTGACCGGAGTATGATAGCCTGGAACATAACTCCCATGGAAAATAAATTGATTAACCATCAAGAAAATTGTAGATTTGAGAAGAAAGATTATTTCTTTAAGTGTGGCTTTAAATGGTATCTTTACAAGTGAATTAGTTAACTGTGGTTACACTATTATTTTAACAAAGAGTTGTACGTTAGTACACAGAGTGTACAAGGTATGTTTCTCTGTCAACCATCTCAGTTAACCGACCCCGACATAAGACTCTCCACTGGCCCCCATGACACTGTTAACAGGCATTTCTCAAACATGGTATGTTCCATTTCTGACACCCCAAAAGAAAGATATGTAGAAGTCAGAAGCATCTTCAAAAAACCCAGGAGAATCCTAGTCAGTATAAAGGCTTGGAAGCTTGCACAGTACGAGAGAAACCACAAAATAAATGGCCTTTTGACCACGGGTCAAGAGCCTTCACCACATATCTATAAAACAGGATGGTGCTGGGACTAAAAAGGGACCACACTCTACTCTTTCCAGTATAAGAAAGAAGGAGCAAGGACCCCCAAAAATCTCCTGAATTGGACTTCAGTAGCCATTTTTGAGTGAGGGTACTGGTGGTTCAGTGGTAGAATTCTCACCTTCCTTGTAGACCTGGGTTTGATTCCTGGCCAATGAACTTCATGCACAGCCTCCACCTGTCTGTCAGTGGAGGCTTGCATGTTGCTATGATATTGAACAGATTTCAGCAGAGCTTCTAGACTAAGATGGACTAGGAGGAAAGACCTGGCAATCTACTTCTGAAATCAGCCAATGAAAACCCTATGGCTCACAACGAACCCATCTGCAACCCATCATGGGGATGGTGCAGGACCAGGTAACATTTCTTTCCGTCGTGCTTGGGCTCACCATGAGTCAGGACTAACTCAAGGGCAGCTCACAACAACAGCCACTTCTGAAAAGAAGTAATAATGAATCCAGTTTCAGGACTGGTTGTATATATGGAGCACTCACTCTCTGGCGAGAATATCTTTTACTCTGTATAGCAAGATAAGTACTACAGTAATGCTGAGGAACCTGGGGCTCAGGAGCTTATCTGATTTTTCAAAATCACGCATCTATGCCAGAGCTGATATCTAAACCCAGTTCAGCCTGAAAAGAGCCATGATCTTAACCACTAAAAAACCACTAGGCCGTATTATTTCCTAAATCCTAAAGCTTATTCTGTCCTCTGCCTTGGTCAACACTACTATTCATTGCTCCAGAGGCTTCTGGAACTCCTCTTTGAAAATTATACCCGCTGTCCTCAGCACATATTTTCTAACCTATTTGCGCTGGGTTCAATAGGTCCCCCAAAGAGATGTCCCTGGCACCTCAGGAATGAAACAATCTCAAGCAACCGAAATAAAAAGTCAGCAAACTTGAGCAAAAAGTATCCCAATGGAGAGCCATGTGCAGGGAAACAGCTTGAGGTTACATAGGAGAAGGTAATCTTTGCTTGGGGGCCAAAACATACTTCCCTAGCACGGCTGCAGGATACACATAAATAATCCTGCCTGGAGAAAGGTCACCTCTGAGGTTAGCACCAGGGTTTGCAGCATCAGCTGGCAAACCAATTGCTCTGAAAATCTTCAACAAGTCTAGCTAAGTACCACAGGGAAAATGGTGTTGAAAGCAGATAAGACTTAACTCCTCTGCAGGACGAGCCAACCTTGAACCTTATTGTTACTTGGTGGATTTTATGAGGCATCACACTGCATCCCCTACAGCAAGGGAAACCACGGAGTAGACAAGCGTGCTCCTTGAGGGACAGGAAACACAGGCTATGGGGCACTCAGTGAGGTCAAAAGACCACAGTGCAGCAGACAGGAATCAATAGCACTGAGCAGAGTCCAGAGGGATCAATGACCCTTAGACTTTGTGACAGTTCAGCAAACTTTACTAACAGGGCACGTGGGGTTAGCCCAGGGCTGTGCAGGCAGTTACAGACACCAAGTTTTACAGAATCAGAAGTATTAATACTGACCTATGCAGGAAAATGGAGCTGCAGAAGACATAGTTCATAAACTGGAATGCCTGGCACAAAGAGACCATTGGGTCACTTAGCGATGCTTTGAAAGAACCCAGGAAAGCGTTCTCTCAAACCTCAGGGCCTGAAATTACCAACGTCTAGTCTCCGAATTAAATTGCTTTCCTTCTTTCTGTTATACTACTAGTAACTGCTTTCCTACGAGAAATTTCAAACATAAACAAAAGCAGTATAACAAACCCCCATGTACCCATCACCCAACTGCAACATTTATTAACTCATGGCCAAACTCCTTCATCTCTGGTCCTGTCTACCCCTCCTCTCCTCCCACTCTACATCCACTCTACTAGATTGTTATTTGGCAAATTCTAGACATCATAATAAGGTTTCATCTCTGAAGATTTCTGCTTGAATTTCTAAAAGGACTCCTTTTTTAAACATGCCACACTATTATCACACCAAAAATCAATTAACCTTGGATTCCTCCATGTTGTCAGAGATCCAGCTGGCATTCAAATTTCCTCAATTGTCTCAAATACTTTTTTCTACACTTTGTTTTTTCTGAGTCTGGATTTCAGTCAAGGACCAACCATTACAAATGGCTGTTTCTTAATATGTGTTTCCCTTTCCCCTCTTTATTTTTCTTTGCAAAGTATTATTGAAAAAGCTGGGTCTTCCTTCGTATAAAGTTTCTCAAATTTTGGATTTTGCTGGTTACGTGGTATCATTTAATGTATTCCTCTCGTCTCCCGTATTTCTTATAAATTGGTAATTAGACCTGGAGATTTGATCAAATTCAGGTTCTATTTTTTGGCCAAATCACTTTATAGGTAATGTGTATTTCCATCAAGAGACACATAATATCTGGCTCACGTACCTTTTTAGATGTTAACAGCCATTGATAATTATTGCCTAGATTCCTGGCAGTGTAGTGGTTAAGAGCTATGGCTGCTAACCAAAAGGTTGGCAGTTCGAATCTACTAGGCACTCCTTGAAAGCTCTATGGGGCAGTTCTACCCTGTCCTATAGGGTTGCTATGAGCCAGAATCAACTTGACAGCAACAGGTTTGGTTTGGTTTTCTGGTATTGCTTCATTTGAGGTTGCAAAATCATATTGTTGTTGTTACGTGCTGTCCAGTTGGTTCTGACTCATAGCGACCCCATGTACAACAGAACGAACCACTGCCTGGTTCTGCACCATCCTCACAATCATCGCTATCCTTGAGCCCATTTTTGCAGCCACTGTGTCAATCCAACTCATTGAGGGTCTTCCTTTTCTTTACTGACCCTCTACTTTACCAGCATAATGTTCTTCTCCAGGGACTGAGCCTTCCTGATAATATGTCCAAAGTATGTGAGACTTACTCTCGCCATCTTTGCTTCTAAGGAGCATTCTGGTTGTACTTCTTCCAAGACAGATTTGTACATTCTTTTGGTAGTCCATGGTATATTCAATATTTTCGCCAACACAATAATTCAAGTATCAATTGTTTGGTCTTCCTTATTCATTGTTCAGCTTTCTCATGCTTATGGGGCAATTGAAAACACCGTGGCTTGGGCCAGGCACATTTTAGTCTTCAAGATGACTTCCAGGCTTTCCGACACTTTAAAGAGGTCCTTTGCAGCGGATTTGCCCAACGCAACGCATCTTTTGATTTCTTGACTGCTGCTTCCATGGGTGTTGATTGTGGATCCAAGTGAAATGAAATCCTTGACAACTTCAATCTTTTTCCATTGATCATGATGCTGTTTACTGGTTCAGTTGTGAGGATTTTTGTTTTCTTTATGTTGAAGTGTAATCCATACTGAAGGCTGTGGTCTTGGATCTTCATTGGTAAGCGCTTCAAGTCCTCTTCACTTTCAGCAAGCAAGGTTGTATCATCTGCATAATTCAAGTTGTTAATGAGTCTTCCCCCAATCCTGACACCCCATTCTTCATACAGTACAACTGCTCAGATTATTTGCTCAGCATACAGATTGAATAGGTATGGTGAATGAATGCAACCCTGATGCATACCTTTCCTGACTTTAAACCATGCAGCACCCCCTTGTTCTGTTCAAATGGCTGCCTCTTGATCTATGTACAGGTTTCTCATGAGCACACTTTAGTGTTCTGGAATCCCCATTCTTCACAATATTATTTATCATTTGCTATGATTCACACAGTTGAATGCCTTTGCATAGTCAATAAGACACAAGTAAACATCTTTCTTGTATCCTCTGTTTTCAGCCGGGATCCCATCTGACATCAGCTGTGATATACCTGGTTCAATGTCCTCTTCTGAATCTGGCTTGAATTTCTGGCAGTTCCCTGTCAATATACTGCTGCAGCCACTTTTGAATGATCTTCAGCAAAATTTTACTTGCACATGATAATAATAATATTGCTCAATAATTTCTGAATTCCATTGGATAACCTTTCTGGGGAATAGACATAAATATGGATCTCTTCCAGTCGGTTGGCCAGGTAGCTGTCTTCCAAATTTCTTGGCATAGCCAAGTGAGCACTTCTAGTGCTGCATCCGTTTGTTGAAACATCTCAATCGGTATTCCTTCAATTCCTGGAGCCTTGTTTTTCACCAACGCCTTCAGTGCAGCTTGGACTTCTCCCTTGAGTACCATTGGTTCCTGATCATATGTTATAATAATAATATATAACAATAAAATAACATAATTCTGTTTTTTCTATTATTTCGTATTATAATTCTATTGTTTCTCTTTCATCTATTGGATGGAATACTCAGAGGCACAGGATAAGGTACCTCTGGTTAATCAAATATCCTTGATTCTTTCCCGTTATTGACCACTTTTCATGATACTTGTTTTATCAGAACCCCTAAAAGGTACTTTTATTGGCATTATTGTGGTCTCGTAATTTATACATATTTGATATACTTCAATCTACTACCAGACCCATTGCAATTGAGTCGATTCTGATTCCTGGTGACCCTACAGGACAGAGTAGAACTGCCCCACAGAGTTTCCAAGGAGTGCCTGGTGGATTCCAACTGCCGACCTTTTGGTTAGCAGCTGTAGCGCTTAACCACTATGCCACCAGGGTTTCCCAAGCCACTGCAGTTAATATTTTTATCAATACTCACTTTGTTCTGTCTTATACCAATGGAAGCCTCTTCAAATTGCTTTGAAGGTCCTTTTGATATAATATTTGATATAACTTTTAAAGCTGACATATTTTTATATTTCCTGACCCAGACCTAGAATCAGCCATTTGTCTAAGAATTGCTTGTTCTCTTATGTGAGAAATTTTACTAGAGACCACAATCTGACCACTAGAGGTACTCATTGATAATGAGCTGATCACTAGTCCTAGGTATAGAACAGAACCAGGGCAGACATTTTTTCCAAAGAGAAAATGCTTCATGAGCTCCTACCAAAATTGACAACTAAAATTTAGAATTATAAGGTTTTTACTTAACCCTTGTGACTTTATATCGTGTAACTTTTATACTGAGATTAACTCCTGATGACATTAACAAAATTATACAATTGCTTTATCCTATACATGTCTTTAATAACTTTAGACTAAAAAAAAAAAAACATTGCCACTGAGTCGATCCCAACTCATAGCAACTCTATAGGACATAGTAGAACTGCCCCATAGGGTTTCCAAGGAATGGCTGGTGGACTCAAACTGCTGACCTTCTGATTAGTATCCTGAGCTCTTAACCACTGCACCACCAGGGCACCAACTTTAGACTAGTAACACCAGTATTATTACTAATAATATGACTACTAAAACTGTGTAAGATTTTTTAACAGTTATTTTTGCTCTTTGAGTATATTTCTCTAGAGATAAAAAGACAAATAACTGTTTTTAAAGTCACTTGAAACTATACCCCTCTGGGTGGTTATGCCACCAATTTGACACATGGTTAATTTCATTTGTTCATTTTGTTTTCCTTTTTTCTTTTCAGGAACTGCATGTTAAATTTCATTTTGTTTTATAATTTTATAAAATACATGGTATTGTGGATCAGATTGTGTTCCTCAAAAAGACCTGCTGAAGTCCTAACCCCTGGCGCCTGTGAACATGACCTTGTTTAGAAATCAGGTCTTTGAAGATGTTATCAGCTACATTAACAGGAGGTCACACTGGAGTAGGGTGGACCCTAGTCCAACCTGAATGGTGTCCTCTTAAAAGAAAAGAGATGGAGGAAGGACAGACCTGGGAAGATACATCTACGAGAGATACCTGGGGCTATCAGCTGGGAGAGACAAGAAAGGATCTTCCCTCAGAGACTTCAGAGGGATATGGCCTGGCCAACGTGTTGATTTGGGCTTCCAGCCTCCACAAATGTGAGTCAATAAATTCCTGTTCTTATAAATCACATCATTTGCCTATTTTACTATGGCAGCTCTAGGAAACTAATACACAGCATTTCAAAATTGCCACTACAAAATAAGCTATATTCAGAGACATCTAGCTTCTCTCTATCCTCTCCATCTTGTTCCTTCCCTGCTGAGTGAATCTTTTTCACAGGTTTTGTTTTATTTTATACACACTCACACACACACATAGAAATATACATTGTATTCTTATCATTCCTTTCTAGATGATAAAATAGTATACCATACAGTTTTTTTTTAACCTTTCTTTTTTCATGTAAAATACTCTAGAGACTATAAAAGTATATAAAAATATTCTTTACTTCATTTTATGGCTATATAATGGTCCATTGTGTGGATGTATCATGGTTTTTCAACCAGTCCCACCCATATTGGTTGACATTGGGGTTGTTTCTAATATTTTGATATTACAAACAATGTTCCATTGACTATCCTTATGGACTTATTTCTTTCTTTTCTTCTTTCCTTCCTTCTTTCTTTCTTTCCTCCTCTCTCCTCTTCTTTTTTGCTATACTACTTTTGGGTTTTAAATACTTCAGAGAGATACAGTTGCTACTGATTCTCAATTCTGGATGAATTGGCTTGTGAGATCACCTGGGTCAGGATACGCATTCAATTACTTGTTGAGAAAAGTCAGTGAACCACTTTTTTCTCTGCCAAGGAGGATTTAGGCAAGAGGAGAGCACTTGGCTACAGAAAGTGAGGCTCGCCGTTACATTTGGGAAGCAGCTCAGAAAGGAGAGGTGAGGGGTATATAACTAGACTACTTCATAATTTTGCCTTGCCAGGTGCTTGATTTGGACCAAAATGCTTACATGAAATGTTTACATATTTTTCCAACTCACTTAAGGTTACTTTCTTTAACTCACTTAAGGTCACTTTCTTTAAAAGCAGAAATCCTTTTGTTTTCTTTCCTCTTTGCTAATCATTTAGTGTAGCATAAGTTGCCTTATTATGATCATATAGATATTGCTCTCTATTAACCCATACTAGTAAGTATTGTAGCTAAAAATTATACATGCATTTCTCTCTCAACATTTGCTACGAAAACCTCAGCAGTTTTCATAAATCACATCTTTCCCTTTACTAAAGAATCGTGTGTCACCTGCATTTGCATATTAAGCATGGTAAAATAATTGGAATTGAGATATACCATTTCTCATTTCTTTATGAATCCCCCTGTTATGGATTGAATTATGTCCCCCAAGAACATGCGTCAACTTGGCTAGGATATGATTTCCAGTATTGTGTGATTGTCCTCCATTTTGTGATCTGATATAATTATCCTATGTGTTGTAAATTCTAACCTCTGTTATGTTCATGGAAACCCTGATGGCGTAGTGGTTAAGACCTATGGCTGCTAACCAAAAGGTTGGTGGTTGGAATCCATCAGACTCCCCTTGGAAACCCTATGGGGCAGTTCTTCTCTGGGCTATAGGGTCACTATGAGTCAGAATTGACTTGATGGCAGCGAGTTTGGTTTTTATTATGTTAATGAGGCAAGATTAGAGGCAGTTATGTTAATGAGGCAGGACTCAGTCTACAGGATTAGGTTGTATCTTGAGTTGATATTTTTTGCGATATAAAAGAGAGAAGTGAGTAGAAATGAGAGAGACATCATTACCACCAAGCAAGAAGAGCCAGGAGTGGAGCGTGGCTTTGGAGTTAGGGTCCCTGCACTGAGAAGCTCCTACACTAGGGGAAGACTAATGACAAAGATCTTTCCCCAGAGTCAACAGAAAGCAAAAGCCTTCCCCTAGAACTGGCACCCTGAATTTGGACTTCTAGCCTCTTAAACTGTGAGAGAATAAATTTCTGTTTGTTAAAGCTATCCACTTGTGGTATTTCTGTTATAGCAGTGCTAGATAACTAAGATACCCCCACCAAAAAAATCTTTAAAAGAGCCATTAAGACAAAAGATTTTGAAAGCAAATCTTTGGTTTTTGTGAATGAATGATAGAGAGGGAGAGAGAGATGAATTGCAAAGTGACTGTAGCTAGAATTATTTTTTCTTTCCAAATTTAGTTTTGAGGCTTATATACATCTAGATTAAAAGAAGACAAGCTAGGCAATTAGAGATAGAAAATCCAATTACCCCTCCTTATCTCTGCAGCAGGTCAGAGGGTTTTAGAAATTTAGCAGGACTGAGTTTCATTGCAGAAAATATAGGAGAGTCACAGATTGATGAAGAAAAAGAGGGGGAGATACGAATGCAAGGGGATACAGAAGTGGGAAAACATAGTAAAAGCTTTTAACTGAGGAATATGATGGCCACTTTTAATTTAGAGAAGGAATAAAATAGAAAAGCAAATTCCTAACCAATGCTCACTAGATGCTGAGTGCTAGCCTGGCTTCTGACCCTTTAGATACTGTGAGGTGGAAACTCCTGTTTACCTCTCAAGGTTGACCTCAGCATGAAGTTTGTCCCCAGTTTTCACTGATTCATGGACACTAAAACCCCAATCTTTTTTCTGGCAAGGCTGGGTTTAAACTCTATTGGCTAGTTCTGCTATGCGGTTGTCATGGCAACCTTCACATTCTAAACCTGAGCACTCAGGGGAGGGATTGATTATATCTGGAAGGTGGAGCATATTTAACCAGACAAGTGAGGCATAAGCCCAGCCTTCCAGACTGGGCAGTGAAGTGGGAAAGGCAAAGTGGATGGCAGGGAACAAAGGAGGCCTCTCAGAATACTCCTCCAGTAAGGCAGCCATTTTTAGATTTCCCCTCTCCAACAAACCCATTGCTAAGCACTGGCAAGGCTCTCTACTGCCTGCCCCATGAAATCCAAATACCTCAGCACACCCCCAATGCCCTCCACCAATACCATCTTTCCATTTCATGGTGTCCATTTCTCTTTAGTCCCTCAGAAAACCTCTCCTGCAGCCAAACATTTCTGCACATTGACCCCCAAGCATTGCTTGTCTGTGGCTACAGCCAGTTTGTGTCCATCTACTCATTCAACCCAAGGTAACTTCTCACTTTCTCTCTGCCCCTCACCTTCCAAACTCTGGGAATAATCCATCCCCTTTAGGAAACCTAACACAGCTACTCACATCACACATCTCCTCCACTTTCCTCCACTCATTAGGGATGACCAATTCACCAAGTGCACAAAATAGTGTATTTTCAGGTGACACATGGCCAGGAGCTGTGAACCAAATTGGAGCTTCAGAGATGTGAGTGTGGCTGTGTGTGAAAGCCCTTGACTTCCCATGTATATCTTTAACACTGTATTCAAGGGCAAAAATTAATCATTGTTTAACTAGCCACAGTCTTAAAACACTGATTTCATTTGGAATACTCATTTCTCTCCATTGACATTGATAACCAAGAAGCGCGACCGTCTTCTCCGTCTGCCATGCTTGTCCCCATTCCTTGTGAATAGGGCTCCTTATCATCCAGGAGGCTCAGATATCACCTCCTCACAGAAGCCTCCCCCCCACCACCTTCCAATCTAAAGGAGCCTACCAGTCAGCCTACCTGACATCACCCTGTTCGTTTTTATCGCAACACTAACAAATCCATGTGTAATACTTCTTTATTTCTTTATTCTCTCTGCTTTCTCACAAGTATGTAAGGCCCAGAAGAGAAAGAACCTTGTCTGTTCTGTTTGCAAGTTGCTCCTGAAATAGTGCCTCTCACAGATTGCATAATCAATCAACATTTCTTGGTAAATCAGTGAATTCACATCCTAAAAAAGTGGTCGTGATTTTTCTTTTAATCCTTCCCTTTCATTTATAGGTGAAGGGAATATTGGATAGCGTGGGAAATTTTCTAATTCATTTTGTTAAAGTTCTGACTCTGGTCATTCTATCATGATAAAAGCCCAGCCCAACAGCCTTTTAAGGGCTCTGACATCCAGGTTTTCTTCTCTCCACCCTTCTAGACCATCCCCTTGTATGGGGAGTATCTAATTCATAAACTAATTCAGATGCAAAATACAGCCAACTTCAACACTTTTAATAATCTTGTGGGGTTTGGGAGGATCTCTACAAGCTCATTACTATGCACTTTTTTATTTGATCCTTCCAGCAATCCTATAAGGTAGGGATATTCCCTACCTTATAAAATAGAAATACACTCCCATACGACAGAAAACTGAACAGCAGCTCAGAATGTTTGAATGCTCAGAGTTATAGGAGTAGTAAGTTGCCAAAGCTGCATTCAAACCCACATCTTTTGATTTCACATCAAGCATCTGTTCCTCCAGACCTTTTAACACTAGTTTCCAAAAAGCAGCTTCACGCAATGAGAGCAATCCTAGACCAACCAACCCTAGAACCAAACCCATTGCCACTGAGTCGATTCCAACTCATAGAGACCCTATAGGGGAAAGTAGAACTGCCCCACAGGGTTTCCAAGAAGCGGCCGGTAGATTCGAACAGCTGACCTTTTGGTTGGCAGTGGACCGCTTAACCACTGCACCACCAGGGCTCCAAGCCTAGACCAGGAGTCAGAAAATCTCTACTCGTTCAAATGATGGCTTGCCACTTGCTGGCCTTGTGCCCTGCAGCAGCTGCTCCATCTGTAAAATTGTGATAGCAAATAACCCACCAACCTCCTAGGGTGGCTAGGATGAACACACAGGACAATGTACGTGGAAATCCCTGTATTCTGTTTTACACAAAACGCACCAAGTAAAGAATGGAATTTCATTAGGTTCATGTCCAAAATGATTGATATATCATCCCCTTTGCTCCAAGAACTCTCCAGAATCTGCTAAAACAAGGGAAGAGTCAGAGGGGACAAACTCAGTGAAGTCACAGGTTTAGCAGGGCCAGACTGGGGTAGCAGTGACCTGGACAAACCTCTTTGGGAAGAATAAAAATAAGTGTACAATTGCAACTAGCTCTCAGGCAATGTTGTCATTTGAACTGCAATGAGATACAATCAGCCTGAGCTCTTTTGGCAAGTCCAAGGTGTACACTTCACAGTGAGAAGGGAGCTGAAGATGGAATTCTCCAGCTAGCACAGCTCGGAAAACTTACCACCACACACCCAAAGGAAACAAACCAGCCCCAAAGAACACCACGCTCATAGCTCTCCATCCCCATGGCTGACAGCTAATACTCAACGTGGCAAACTGCTGGCGGACAGTCCAGCCTCCGGCCTGTCTCCCGCGGAGGATTCAGAACTGACAAGTCCAATGAAATAAAATCATACTTTGCTCCTCCCTGATCAAATTTTCCAGAGAAACTGGTCAGAGAACAAAAACAAATCTCTGCAATAATCTTTCTCACAGATCTCTTTCAAAATAACGACTAAAATAAAAACCAATAATTTTTCTGAAAAGCTCTACATTTTCCTCATTTGAGTTAAATCAGAAGGATTCATGTATTGACCTACACAAAAGGCTCTTGTATATTTTCTTTTTCCTTAAGACACCATTAAAATGAAATTCTTAATATGCTCTCATGACGATTTGGACAAACCTATAATTCATGTTATGATTTTTGAGAGGTTTCACCCTCCAGAAGTAGTGAGCCTATCAGCACCGTTGCACTCTAGCCTGAAAATGCTTTTCATTTCTAAGAGACGGACCCTTTTTTTCTAATTATTTATACAAGGGCTTCACTATAGATCACCAGGCCTTTCTTTTGATTTTCTGCACGTGACACTTTAGAATGAAAAACTGGTGACTGCATTAATTAAAAACAAAGATGAGATGTCTTATTCTTTTTTTTTTTTTCATTTTTTTCTCGTAAAAGTCCCAGTAAGCAGACCTCGGTGTGTGCCTGCAGCCTGCCAAGCAAGGCCAAGTTTTCAGGTTTTTGTCATTTGATCTGACACAAGCTGAATTTGCTGATTAGAACCGTTAATTGGAGAGTGAGATGAAGCAGTTAAACACTAAGCGGCGGAGACAGCGGAGGTGGCAGTTGGATCATTCATCTCAAATCTAAAGAGAAAAGAAGACTCCATCTACCTCCTGCTTCCTTCCTCTCCCCACACCACCTCCCCTCAATCAAATCACACCATCAGACTTGAGAAAGAACAAAAAGACAGAGGGGAGGGAGGAGGATTCTCTCCCCAAACTGCCTTGGAAATAGCCTGTTCCCCACTTTTTGTTACCTGAAGGAATGGGTCCCAAGTGCCTGGTGGAGAGCATTAAAACCCAAACCAAACCGGTGGCTGTCGAGTGGATTCTGCCTCCTAGCAGCCCCATGTATGCCAGAGTACAAGTGTGCTCCACAGGGTTTTCGATGGCTGAGTTTTTGCAAGTACAGGAAAACCTGCGAAAGCTGTAACCTGTATACAGCAGAAAAGTGGCAGGGAAGGAAAACTCAAATATTTCCCACTAAAACTAGGTATAGAAAAGTTTCCTGCCTTTGCACCATGTCAAAGGCAGGAAACTTTTGAGACCCAGAAAGTCATGGCAGTCCCGTCGAGTTCCATCTTTCACAGGTTTCACTGTAGGTCACCAGGCCTTTCTTCTGAGGCACGTCTGGGTAGACTGGAACTGCCAACCTGTCAGTTAGCAGCTGAGCACTTAACAGTTTGTGCCACCCAGGACTGCGTGGTGGCTGGCAAGTCTTGGGATAAAGAGGTCCCATCTTCTCTTGCATCAGAAAACTACCAGTCAATAGGTGATAATAGTTACGCGTGAGAAGTGGACAATGTGCTTTCAGGTGTAGTATCTCATTGGAACCACATAACGTTCTTGGAGGTTCAGTAGGGATCAGTAGGGCACACTGTGTTCAAGGATGAAGAAATGGGGAGCTTACCTAAGATCCCATGTCTGAGAAGTAAAATATTTTGAATTTCTCTGACTCAGTGCTTTTTCTTACCTCTGTGCCTTGTGTAAGTGGGTTATCTATTGTAAAAAAAGGCAAGGGAAAATAAAGAAATATTCAACTTGGCCTCTTTCGTCAAAGGGCTTCCAGTTCAGCTGGGGAATCTAGAATGTCCGTGTGGTCGTGAGTCATAAGCTGTAATATCTCGGTATGATCAGCATGATATTATGTAAGTGCCCGTTAGTTTATGCTTGAATTGCTGGATGGTCAGCTCCTATAGGTTCTCAAGAATGCCCAGTCCAGAGCAGGTCAGCTGCATTTTATCAGAAAGAGCCACACTCCAAAGCAGCATCTATAGATTCTTCCGTTATCATGATGTCGTTGTTGTTAATTGTCATCAAATCGGTTCCAATTCATGGCAACCCCATGTGTGCAGGTTAGAACTTCTCCATAGGGTTTTCAAAGCTGTGACCTTTCCGAAGTATATCACCAGTCCTCTGAAGGGAAACCCTGGTGGCAGAGTGGTTAAGTGCTATAGCTGCTAACCAAAAGGCCGGCAGTTTGAATAACCCACCAGGCACTCCTTGAGAACTTTACGGGGCAGTTCTACTCTGCACTGTAGGGTCTGTATGAGTCGGAATTGACTCGATGGCAACAGGTTTGGTTTTTGGTTTTTGGTCTTCTGAGGTGCCTCTTGGTAGGTTCGAACTGCCAACCTCTCCACTAATATAATCTCCATCCAAAACTGATATTTTTCAAATTAGCATAATGGGGGTGAAAAATGGGCTTTCATTGGTGAAACTAATGCCTGCTTCAGTAGCATGATGAATATTAGAAATTGGCTTTCATTGTAGAAATTCAAGATATTCTAGATATGCGGGTTTACTAACACTGCTTAGAAACGCTCCCACCCTTTCCTGAACTGTGTATAGAATATGACTAGGCCTGTTCCCAGTACTCCTAAGGGATAAGACTCAAGCCTGACTCCTAATTACTCCAGTGTCCAGCCAGGATGCTTGGTGCCAACTAGAAGTCACAGGATCCGACTTCAAAAATGTTGCTGGTCTTGCCTTCACAAACCCTTTTTTCTAGACTGGTTGGAATATCTGAAAAGACAGGAGCTGGGGCTTTACTGGGAGTTCCTGAGCGATGCAAATGGTTAACACTTTCAATCCACCCTGAGGTGCCTTAGAAGAAAAACCTGGCTACCTATTTCTCAAAAATCAGCCATTAACAACCGTAGGGTGCACATTTCTACTCTGACACACATGGTGTTGCCATGAGTCAGAATCCACTCGGTGGCAGCTGGTCTGGCTTGGTTTTGGTTGGGGCTTCACTGAGTTGCAGAACAGGTTGTATAGACTGTTTTTCGCTGGTTGTGATAAATACCTGGCTAATAAAAAAATAAAAAATAATATCTATGTAATACATTCATTATAACCTGGTAGCAAGGGTATGAGGGAGTAGCTAACCCCTGCCACCTCAAATGTCTTTGATGGCTCTTTGTCTACCAAAATAAGCTAAAAACTGTGCCCAAAGGCAGATTTAATGTGACGCAAATGAAGTTTCAGCTTTAAGGTCCCTTACTTGTATGGGCCTCTTCTAAGGCTCAGTTCTAATTTTGTATTCATAGCTTTACAGTCTTTAACTTAAAGAGGGCCCCAAGACTGAATACATTTCAGGTTTCACAGTACTTAGATAGACCCCTGACTTGAGAATGACTACATTACCTTAGATCATTTCCAACGCAGAATTTTCTGCAAGTATTCATTGGGCTGTTCTCTATGTATTTCCCTCCCCTTCTTCTGTGTTTGAAAACCCTGGTGGCATAGTGGTTAAGAGCTACAGCTGCTAACCATAAAGGTTGGCAGTTTGAATCCACCAGGCATTCCTGGAAGCCCTAGGGGGCAGTTCTACTCTGTCCTATAGGGTCACTATGAGTTAGAATCTACACAATGGCCTTTTTGGTTTTTTCTCTGTATTTTCTTTGGACCCCTAGGGCCATTTTTCCTTCCCACACCCATGCAAAGTTGAAAAACTAAAATGCTGGCCTAAGTGCCAGCCATAAGGGTAATGGTGGTTTGCTGGTAGAATTCTTGCTTTTCATGCAGGAGACCGGGGTTCAATTCCTGGCCAGTGCACCTCCGCACAGCCACCACCCATCTGTCAGCGGAGCCTTGCATATTGCTATGATGCTGAACAGGTTTCGGAGGAGCTTCCAGACCAAGATGGACTAGGACAAAAGGCCTGGCTGTCTACTTTTGAATATCAGCCAACAAAAACCCCATGGATCACAAAGATTCGATCCACAACCGATCATGGGAATGGCGCAGGACTGGCCAGCATTCTGTTCCTTTGTGCATGGGGGCACCATGAGTTGGAGCTGACTCAAGGGCAGCTCACAACAACAACAAGGGCCAGCAAAGATTCTCTGTAACATTGGCAGGACTGGGTTTTCTCCTCTGGGAACTAGCTAAGACTTGGCTGGGGATGGGGAGATAAAGGAAAAAGTGGCACAGGTGAAAAGGACATGAGAGGGGACCCATGGAGCCCCTCAAGTGAGAGAGAAGATGAGAAACTTCCAGCACAAGGACAGGGAGCACGGTTGAGGGGCCCAAAGGATTAACCTACCTTTAGGCATGGAAAGGAGCCCTGGCGGCCCAGCTTGGTGGCCCAGCTTGGTGGCCCAGTGATTAAGTGTTTGCCTGCTAACCAAAAAAAGGTCGGTAGTTCAAATCCACCAGCTGCTCATTGGAAACCCTATGGAGGAGTTCTACTCTCTCCTATAGGATCACTATGAGTTAGAATCGTTGGCAACTTTTGTTTGTTTGTTTTTTGGTTTAGGCATGGAAACCCCAGCACCCTGTGGACAACTGAGAAGTGTCAGTCACCTGGACCAGGCAGGATACAGGGAACTGGGAGGCCTTGAGTCACAGTGCAGGAACTTAGGGAAAGCATCACCCCCACCACAGTGGAAACAATGGGGAATCTCTCTGTGAGTTGGAGAGTTGGACATGGTAGTGCCACTTTTATACAAACGTTAAAATGATAAAGAATGCTACAAAGTAGCATTGCTGGATGTTATAAAGAAACCAGACAACTAGCAGAAATGTAGGCTTTGAATCAGGTCTGAGGTCAAATCTCTACCCTACTGCTTACTAACTGTGTTATCGCTGGCAGGTCAGTCAACATTCCAGGCTTCAGTTCTACCTTCTGTAAGTGGGGGAAAGAGTAATTACTTTCTAGGATTGATTAATATCTTAAATGGAACTAATGCACACGAAGTGCCTGCGTGTCAAGGCTACTCGATAAGTAACAGTAGTGACTATTAAGACGGCCTAGAATGTACATTAAAAAGAAGCATCGCTTCTTGGAAGGTGAACCAGAAGCGATTGGTTAGGCAGAGTCATGACAGCAGAAATGACCATTTTGTTCTCCACAGTTGCATTACAGTCAAGCCTTTCATTAAGCATTGTTTTATTATATCACAAATGCAGAACTTTTTTTATGGAACTGCAAAAACGACATTTTTAGGTGAAAGCTAGAACGCCCTGCTTCTATTATTAAATTTCCATTCTTGGAATTTGGAACTAAATAAGTGCATTTCTTCTACCAGGCAAAATCTCTGTCCAGCTTTTCTATGCCAGAACCCTCCCCAAACCACCTGCCCAGACTCACTTGCACTCCTGTGTCTGTGGAGATATGGATTTTATGCTAGAACTTCCTAACAAACGGCCCTTTGCCCATCTGAGATGAACAGTTGCTTCAATCCATGTTATGATCACCTAAGACCAAGAGGAACAAGTAGAGGTAGAAGAAAAAGGCCTTTTTCTAGCCTCCTCAGCTGCCCAGGGAAGATGGAGAGAAGTCCTGAGGAGAGCATCCCAGCCCTCAGACCAGTCTGCCTTCTCTTACCCCATATCCTCCCAAGGGAGAAAAAGAAGGAGCACGGACTGGGTTATACAGGTCTCGGTTCAAAGCTCAGTCCCTCCACTTAAAAGCTGTGTGACTTTCATCAAGTCACTTAATATTCCTGAGCCCCATTTACTTTATTTGCAAAATGAAGAAAATGATGCATGTGCCATTGGGTTCTAATCAGGGCTAAATAACACGTAATGGGCCAAATCTATCCCCGTCTGTCAGTTTGTCTTACTGGGATGGCTTGTGTGTTGTTATGATGCTGATAGCTGTGCCACTGGTATTTCAAATATCAGCAGGGTCAAATACCATGATGGACAGAATTCAGCAGACCTTTCAAACTAATACTGACTAGGAAGAAAGGCCTGGAGATCTACTTCAGAAAATCAGCCAATGAAAACCCTATGGATCACAGCAAAATATCATCTGATATAGTGCTGGAACTATATTGTCTGATACCAAACCAAAAACCAAACCTGTTGCCACTGAGTTTATTCCGACTCATGGTGACCCTACGGGACAGAGCAGAACTGCCCCATAGGGTTTCCAAGGAGCACCTAGTGGATTCGGACTGCCGGCCTTTTGGTTTAGCAGCCAGAACTCTTAACCACTATGCCACCAGGGTTTCCACTTGTCTGATGCAGTACTGGAACATTGCCTGATATAGTGTCCCCTAGGTTGGAAGACACTTGAAATACACAGTGACCGCGACCGTGGACTCGAACATAGCAATGACCGTGAAGATGGTGAAGGACAAGGCAATGTTTCGATCTGTTGTGCATGAGGTCGCCATGAGGCAGAGCCAACTTGATGGCAACTAAGATCAGCAACAAAAAACATACCTGATGAATGCTGGGCGCCTAGAGCAGAGCATCTGTGGTAGCTATTATTACCAAGATTGCTACCTACTCATCCACGTGGTGCCTGACTTCTTGGTTCTTTCTAATGCTGCTCCCACACCAAGCAATCCATCACGGGGTAGTAACCCCAAAGGGTGAGAAAAGGCCTAATTAAGAAGCTAGACTTGGCGGCGATGACGGAACCGTGTGGCCATGAGCACGGCATGAGGGACGCTAGATCCAGCAAGGGGGGCAGAAGCACAGGGAGAATGAGAGAACTAGTTGTAGCTGCTTCCCGGTTTGGTCTAGGATTGGTCTAGTCAAAACCTGCTGGAAGAGCATGGACAAAAATATCAGCTATTTCCGTTTCAGCTTGACAAGCAATAGTTGCACAAGGGGCAAACGGACTTCATAACACAGCCCATGGAGAAAGCTCTTCGCGATTTTTCTCCTTCGTAAAAATGTGTTCTATGCTGTTTACCAACTCCAGGCAGTGCAGCTGAAGTCACGGATCTCTGACGGGCCCTGTCAGGGCTTCCTTCTTTTTGACAACGTAATGCTATTCCTCGTCCCCCTTTGCTGTCCACACCTCCATCCCAAACTCACGCAAAAAGCGGCGCTGCGGGAATTCAGCCAGAGGTAGCAATGATAAGGGGAATGCGCCTTCTCCGCCCTTCCTAGTCTCTCAATTTCAAGGTTATTTTCTTTCTTCTCTGGCTCCTTCTCTGAAACAATTTGACACTGGTGCCTTTTCTTTTTGCCTTTCACAGGCTAAGACCTCTCCTAGCGTCTATGGAGAGCATCCCCTTTGAGGAGGAAGGGAAACGCGCCTGGTTTCTCCTCTGTGGCCTTTGTGATTTCTTGCTGTCTGGGCCACAGAGGGCTTTGCAGGAAGAGCAGAGAGGGAGGCAGATTTTTTTTTTTTTTTTTTTTACTTCAACCATTGAATATTCATCAGGTGATGGATTCTACCTCAACAATCAGCCAAGGGAGTAAAATAGTTTGCAGCCAGCTCTCTCTGCCACAGATCGAGCTCTGAACCATTGTAAGGTGGAGTTTTTCCCACGGGGTGAGGTGGAGCCGAGTAGCTGTTAATTTCCCTATACATCGACCCTCGCTCAGAGAGGATGCCTGTCAAACCAGCCCTCGGTAAGCGGCAAGAGTGATCTAACTTCCTTTCCCTAAAGGTAACTGTCCTCATTACTCTCATTACTGAGCCGAATGAACCTTGGGTGCATAATAGAATTTGCTTTAAAATATTCATCACCTGACAGCTGATATTTCAGCCATATTTGGCTTGAAAACTACACTGGGAGAGAGAAGCTGAACAGCAGAGCTCAATTAAGTTAGCATTTTGCTCACCTTCAGAAACTACTTTTCAAGTCCGAGTCATTACAATTGCATTACTCTCCTGTGAGCTCTCTGAGCAGGACAGGGGTGGTCCCTGACGAGCAAGCTGCCCCCCTTACAGACACATCAGCAGCCAGGAAGAGTCACACCTGTCCTGCCAAAGATAAACGGAAACTTCCACCTCCAGCCTGTCCTCGCCAAGCGCACGGCTTTATGCAGGAGCAATCGCAGCACTTTTTAAGTCAATTTGTGGCTTCTGGGTCAACCAGCTTTGTCGTGG
Source organism: Elephas maximus indicus (assembly GCF_024166365.1). Classification (NCBI taxonomy): domain Eukaryota; kingdom Metazoa; phylum Chordata; class Mammalia; order Proboscidea; family Elephantidae; genus Elephas; species Elephas maximus. Next base: position 10,116,204 of record NC_064822.1, on the reverse strand, counting down.
TTTCCAATAAAGACGCAGCCATGAGGACAGGAGCACACGTCTGAAACAAGGCAAGTGGGGAGAATGGGAGACAGACACACTGGGATTCACATCACAGCTTCGCCATTTCCTAATTGGCTGGCAAGTCACTTCTCTGAGTCTCAGGTGGAGTCCCTGGATGGTACAAATGGTGAATGCGCTTGGCTGCTAACCAAAAGGTTGGAGGTTCGAGTCCACCCAGAGGCAACTCAGAAGAAAGTCCTGGCAATTTACTTCAAAAAACCAGCCATTGAAAACTCTATGGAGCACAGTTTTACTCTGACATCCGTGGGGGTATCTGTGAGTTGAAATCGACTCAGCGGCAACCAGTTTTACTGGTAAGCCTCAGTTTCCCCATCAGTGAAATACATATAGGGTTATAAGGCAAGGACTGGAAATAGCACAGAGAACATGCAGAGAAGAGCACCTGGAGCATCACTGATGCTAGATAAACAGCAGCCGCTGTGCCCTAATCATGGGGCGGAGGACTTAGTGACACCTGAGACTGCATGGGCCGCCTTGCGTCACCACCGACTGCCGACCTAGCTCCCCTACTAAAGCGTAAGCTCACAGGTCACTGTTAGGGATCGAGTTGTGTCCCCTCAAGATATATGCTGCAATCCTAACCCCTATCCAGGGAGTGTAATCCTTTTTGTAAATAGGGTCTCCTTTTCTATGTTAATCAGGGCCTACCAGTGTAGGCTGCGCCCTAAGCGTGATCACTTCTGAGTCATAGAAAGAGCAGAAGAGAAACAGATGCGGGAAGACAGACAACCTGAGAACGGAGGCAGACGCATCTACAAGCCCAGGACCTCCAAAGCTTGCTGGCTAACAGAAGCTGAAGTAGACCATAGGCTCTCCCCCCAGAACCATGCCCCCAATTTGGCCTACGGAAGTGTGAGAAAATTCATTTCTGTTCTTTAAAGCCACTCACTTGCGGTATTTCTGTTGTAGCAGTACCAGGGTGGTGCCAGCAGTTGGCACTCAGCTGCTAGCCTAAAGTTTGGCGGTTGGCGGTCTGACAGGGATCAAAATACAGGGTTCTGGACGGAGTGGGAGAAAAATGTAGACCAAAATTCAACTTTACAGAAAAAGACAAGACTTACTGGTCGGACAGAGACTGGAGGACCCCCAAAACTACGGCTCTGGACACTCTGCTAACTCAGAACTAAAGCCACTCCCGAAGTCCACCTTTCAGCCAGATTAGACAGGCCTATAAAATAAACAATAACGTACATGTGAGGAATATGCTTCTTAGTTCAGTCAAATATATGAGACCAAACGGGTCACACTTATCCAAAAGCAGGAAAAGAAGGCAGGAAGGGACAGGAACTGGACAAATGGACACAGGGAACTCGGGGTATCAAGGGAAAGGGGGAGAGTGCTGACACATTGCAGAGACTGCAATCGATGTCACAAGACAATTTGTGTATAAATTTTTTTAACGAGAAACTAATTTTAACTGTACACTTTCACCTAAAACACAATCAAAAAGGAAAATAAAGTTTGGTGGCTGGAACCTACCCAGTGGCTTCATGAAATAAAAGGCCTGGTGAATTACTTCTGTTGAGATTACAGTCAAGAAAACCCTATGGAGCAGTTCTACTCTGTAACGCGTGGGGTCCCCAGGAGTGGGGGCTGTCTCTGTGGCAGTTAACAACAACAGGGAACTGAGATAGTCGGGGACATCTTTCCTTGAACACCTCTGTCCTCAGTGTTCAACACTAGGGCTGGAACATAAACAGAATTCAACAAAACTCTCACGAGTTCGTAAATGAACCATTAACCCATTGATTGTCATAACTATTTGAATACTTAAGAATTATTATGAAGTGAACACAAATTAGTAAGTACCAATGTAATAATTCTAAGCAAAAATTTTAACAGGAAACTGACAAAAATGAGTCGTTCTTCTAATGACTACTGCTGCCAGGTCCTGGGCAAACAGGAATTTCACTTCAGAGGAGAACAACTGAAAACCAAAACAGGCCCTTTGGACGTGGGCTAAAAAAAAGTTTGATAATTGCATCCTCGTTGCTAATGGACATTTGCCCGTGGCCCCTAAACCATTCTATAATTTGAAAATATTCAGTTTGCTTGTTCTTTCTTAGTTTGCTGAGGTTCGGTTTTGTCTCAACATCCAAATGTTCAGAATCTTATTCAACCTGGTCCAAACCACTCTGGTCTAGAAATAGGCCTTGAAATCTAGCCAGACTTGGGTTTTATGCAATATTTCCAGTACTTCTGCTTTCAAAACAAGTTGGTGGAAAGAAAACACAAAACTAACTCTTATTGTGGTGTTCCAGAACTTTCCCAGTTCAGCCTGGAAATTTTGGTCTTCTTCAGAAAATTGTTGTGAGATACAATCAAGAAAAATAAAAATAATGCTATATTTCATTTGTTGAAGCCTTGGTGGGCTATTTGTAGATAACGTTTATTTAGTACAACGTCCTGTACATGAAGAAAGTACCATGGTACGTCTTTTCACAGAGGTTCATTTTTACAGGGAGTTCAGTACCAAGCCCAGGTTCCTGGTTTTCTTGGAGCAGCCACGCTGTTACCTGGTCCAGTCATCCCAGAACTGGGGACGGCAGGTAATGTGAGCTCTGCTATGCAGAAGCAGGGTCAGAAAGGCAACTTACCCCCACAACCAAAAAGTGGCACAACTGGGACTAGAACCGGGAGTTCTGACTCCTAGATCTGTGTTCCTTTTGCTGTATTGTGTGCGTTCTTCACATACAATGAATGCTAATGTCCCTGAGCAGGTAAATGGTTAGCACACTCAGCTCCTAACTGAAGGGTTGGAGGTTCAAGTCCACCCAGTGGTGCCTCGGAATAAAGGCCTGGTAATCTACTTCTGAAAAATCCCCCACAGAATACAGTTCTACTCTGACACACCTGGGGCCGCCATGAGCTGGAATCAACTCGACAGCAACTGACTTTTGCTTTTGTTTTTCTAAATAAACGTTATTATATTTCCAATACTATTACAAGATTATTTTTTAATTAACTATAGAAGTGTACGTGTATCATATATCACTAAAAGAAGGAGCCTAGGCTGAAGTGAACGTCTAGTGTGTTCTAAACAGTTCCAGTACGTGTTACTATGTGGTGAAACAAGAGTTCAGCAATGAGGACACTCCATCAACACCCTCAAACTGGATGATAAACAGCAATTTATGTTGACTGTGGCACAGTGGTTAAGAGCTCGGCTGCTAAGCCAAAGGTCGGCAGTTCAAATCCACCAGCCACTTCCTGGAAACCCGACAGGGCAGTTCTACTCTTACTCTGTCCTATCGGGTCGCTATTAGTTGGAATTGACTCAACGGCAATAGGTTTGTTTTTCGTTTTTTGTTTTTTTTTGGTGTACATTAAATCAGTTAATGAGGATTAAAAGAGTTGATATGTGTAAGACTTCACTAAGTGAAGACGCAGTATAGCATAGTGATTAGTCACAGCCTTGCAAGCAAGACTTTCTGGGTTTAATTCTTTCTTCTACTTGTTGGCCTTGTGACGTTAGGCAAGTTACTTAAACTCTGTGTCTCTGTTTCCTCATGTGTAAAATACGGATACTAATATAATATTACCTGGGTACTTGGCTAGAGGGACCTTGGAAGAAAGGCCTGGCAATTTACTTCTGAAGACTCAGCCACTGACAACTCTATGAAGCACAGTTCTACTCTGACATACGAGTCAAAGCCAACTCAATAGTAACTGCTTGTTTTTTGTTGTTGTTGTTTTGCTTTTTTTGATATTATCTACCTCATGTAGGTGTTTTGGGTATTAATGTAACTGATAGACTACCTTCTCATTTTATGCCACATAGACAGCCTCAACAAAATCTCTGTCACTCGTGTGTGCAAATTCTGTGCCCCAGTGAGATTATACTTTCCCTGCAGGCAGGGATGGTTTGTTATTATTTTGAGCACCCACAATGCCTAGCAGAGTAATAAACACATAGTAGGTGGTTAATAAACACCAATGAAAGTTGTAACAGTCATTTTAAATTCTTATGCTATCACACGCCAATTCAAAAGTCTCCAATGATTCCCCGTTGTGAACAGAATGAAGTTGGACCTTCTGAACCAGGCGGCAGAGTCTCCAGGTTATTCTGTTCCTGCTGACTCACTCGCCACACTCCAAGCATGCTTTTCAATTTCTACCTTGCTGCCTTTGTTTATTTTTCTTCCTCTGCCTAGGACGCCCTTCCTTCTCCGCTTGGCCTATCCATATCACACACCTCCGTCAAAGCCCAGCTCAACTCCACCTTCTCCCAGGAATGTCCTCTGACCGCCCCAAGCCAAGCAATTATCTTCATCTTCTCTTGACTCCTAACAAACCCAGAACTTATAATTCATTTGAAATGTCTCATATTCAGTCTTAAATAATTTTAGACAAAATGTATGTCCCCAACCATATTTATAGAAGTTCCTAGGTGGTGCAGTCAGCTAAGCACTTGACTACTAACCTAAACATTGGTGGTTCTAACTCACCCAGAGGCATCTTGGAAGAAAGACCTGGCAAACTGCTTCTGAAGAGTCACAGCCATGAAAACTCTATGGAGCACAGTTCTACTTTGCACACACGGGGTCACCATGAGTTGGAATTAACTCAATAGCAACTGGTTTGGTTTTGGTTTACCACATTTATTCCCTAATCAGTCACCTCCCCTGATAGTTTATCAGCTCTGGGAGGTCACAGACATTATCAATCTCGCTCACCATTTTGACCCCCAGGACAACACGTGACAGATAGTAGATGTTCAATATATTATTTATGGTTGTGTAACAAATCATCCCAAAACTTGATGCTTAAAACAAAAAGAGTCATAATTACCATTCACATTGTGGGCCAGGATTTCAGGGGTAGATCTTCTGGTGGCTCTGGATCGGGGTCTCTCATGAGGTTGCAGATGTTGACGGGGGCTACAGCCATCAAAAGACTCCAGTAGCGCTGGAGGACCCACTTCCACGACTCACTCACACAGCTGGAAAATTCATGCTGGCTATTGGCTGGGGGGCCTCAGTTCTTTCCCATGTGGGCATCTCCACAGACTGCTCAAGCGTTCTCTCAGCATGGTGGCTGGCTCCCCTCAGAGAAAGCAATCCAAGAGACCAAGGCAGAAGGTTCAATTCCTCCTGCGACCCAGCTTTGGAAGTCAGTGTCTCCAAGCCTGGCTATTACATTGCTTTTGGTTGAGTGTTTTCTCCTTCAACAGGTTTGTATGTTCCTTGAAAGAAGAAACTGTCGTAACTTCCTTGTAATATCTAGTACGAGGCTTTGCACCTAATAGGTACTCAGACCTTGAATGTATTCATAACGAATAGAAAAATATTCTGTGGTAAATATTTTCTAGTATTTTCATAATCATCCAACTCACGACTTAGTTTTCAGGTTTTAATCAGACTGTTGACTCTATTCAGATGAATAATGTTCAAGGAAATAGAATTCCCATCTTCAAAATTCTTGATGGACACCATCAGGGACAATTTAGCTACTGAGTGAAACACTTGTGATTTTCTTATTTAAGTGATATGTCTACATGTTTGTGGGTTTTATTTGCTTTTGTTGGCATAAGCTCACTGTTTCTAGACCACCAGTACTCCTAAAGACCAAAATTAATTGCTAGTTTTATAGTTTCATATGCCTAAATGAGAGGGATGCCAGATTGTTTCAAAACGAAAACACATCCAAATGTGATGAAGTTCAAAGGAAGAAATGTTTATTTATGGATTAAAGTATAAAAAGATCTGTTGCTTGTAGTTACTGCAACAGTGACAGCTCTTCCTAGCAGGGGGAGGGAGGGAGGGCAGGGAAGAGCAAGGGAGAAAGGTGATAGTCCTCCTGTGATGCTGAGAGTGAGTCAACAATCCAGCAGACAAATAAAAGGCTTCTGGGTCTTTTGACACCAGTTGAGAACACGGAGGATACACAAGAGAAGTCTGCAACAGGGAGGGGAGCCCCTGGTAAAGGGTGGAGGTTTTGTTCTGTCAGTTCCTCACACATCGCCAGAGGGATGTCTCGACATGTCTTGAGTAACATAGCATACTTTTTCCCTTTGGGGCACAGCTTTGCTGGTTGTTGAAGTTCAATGATATCATTAACCATTCCCAGAGTTGTTGGAATGGAGGGCACAGAGAATCTAAGTGATGAGAGCTCCAAAGAGGCTTATTTCCAACTCTTTAAGATTTCCAAGTCCCTGTCCATACAAAAAAAAAAAAAATTTAATTGCCATGGAGTCAATTTTGACTCACAGCAACCCCACGTATGTCAGAGTAAAACAGTGCTCCAATAGGGTTTTCAATGGCCGATCTTTTGAAAGTAGATTGCCAGGGCTTTCTTCCAAGGTGCCTCTGGGTAGACTCAAAGTTCTAACCTTTCTGTTACCAGCCAAGCATGTTGAACTGTTTGTACCACCCAGAGACTCCTCCCTGTCCAGACATTGCTGGAAATTACATCACTGAGTGTCATATTTGCTGAAGTAGAAAGAGCTGGCCAGCCTTTGGCATTGAGCAGAGTCTCGAACTGGTCTCTAAAACTCTTCATTGCTTCCAAGGACTTAAAAGCATCTTAACAAATACTTTTTCCCATCAGAATTAGATATCTAATTACACTATTTTTCTCCATGAGACACTTAAATTACAGTCCTCATTTTTGTTCAGTCTGCACTTGTACTAATTCTAGAATTTGTGAATATTGTATGATGCTTCATAATTTAATATTTAGCTAAGTCATATCTTCTCATTTTCTTTTAAATTTATACAAACTCTACATCAGCTTTGAAATGAATCACAGGTTTAGGCATAGCAGAAAGAGCACCAGATTTGGAGTCAGGAAACCAAAGTCCAAATCCCACTTTTGCTGTATATTTTCTGTGTGATCATAAATGGTCATCTAACCTCTGGGAGTTTCATCTCAGTTTTGTCATACGTAAAGTAAAGCGTTGAGGTATATAAGGCCCTAGTAACCAAAAGAGCTTAACAAGAGTGAGACGCGTTAATATTTTTATCTTGGACATGAAATACACATGCGTAACGCTTCTTTTAACAATTATCACGTACTGTTGCACCTTCTGTCACCACCATCCTGACCCACAAAGCTAGGTTGTTATGATAATTGATCGACTATAAGCTTCTGATTTCATACATGGAAACTGTGCATGGGTCCAGCTATATGATCCGGGTATAGACTGCCAGCTATCAATGTCCCTTCAAAGCCTGGGTGGTTACACCTTTCTAACAATTTGAGAGGGCTGCAATGATTTTCTCACAGATCAAATTTTCATCCCAAATAGTGTGAGACAGGGTTGTTTTCCAGGCCCCGTCTTTCTAATCCATGTCTAAATAATTTGATGCAGCATTTAGATGGATTAGAAATTATCCATGAACATGAAATGGTCTCAAGAGAAAAATCAGGCCTGACATCTAACTACTGTCAAAAAAAAAAAAAAAAAAAACTGTCAAGGACAACTTAAAAATATATATATGCTGGGATCAAAAGCCATTCTTTGGTGTACATCATTTTTATTGCTCAAATAAAAGACATTAAATAACCCCACACTAGGGGTTAATTTGGTGGCTGGGTGGTACATTGTGCATCGTCATTTCACAGGAATCATGGCGAGGTTCTTTGATGGTCCAGCTGGCCAGCTGGCATTACCTACCTGCCCTTGATATTTTCCAGGCCCCGATCATCTCTTCCATGATCTATGGCATGGAGCACTAGGGCTTTAACCAAGTAGTTATAAGGGCAGATCCAAAGCCCAGCCAAAGTTGCTACCTCAGAAAAATGTCACCCCAGCCCAGTTTCACACCAGGGTGAGAATGGCTTTCTGAGCAAGAAAGTATTCATCCAGGGCTCCTTAACTTTCACAAAGAAACGTCAAATTTGCCACCTGTGTGTCGGGGATCTGAGGAATTAGGATGTCCCTTCAATCAGAGAAGGCCCTGCTCTCCAGGCACTTGCCAAAGAATACCCAAAAAAACCCACTGGCATCAAGTGGATTTAGACTCAGCGACCCTACAGGACAGAGTAGAACTGCCACATAGGGTTTCCAAAGCTGTAAATCTTTATGGAAGCAGACTACAACATCTTTCTCCCAAAGAGCAACTGGTGGGTTCAAACCCCAAACCTTTTGCTTAGCAGCCGAGAGCCTTAACCACTGCACCACTGGGGATCCTTGCCAAAGAATACAGGCTTGAACACTCCACTGCCGTTCAGTGTTACAAAAAGCCCATTGAAACAAACAACATTTCAGAAAGGAATTGCTCAAAGCCCCTTAAATAGAAATCCACACAATGCATTCCTTTTGAAATTCAGTACTAAGAAAAAGCCTGTTTCCTCTGATAAATTTCCATCAGGAAACTTTTTTTCCATCAGAGAATTTTATTTTATTAGACAAATAGAAATATAAAAGACACCTCTGCCTTGGCTATTTAGAGGCAATTTTACTGTTGAAATATAAAAACTCTGATAGCCTGGAATTTTATTTCTGTTCTTCTTTCTTACTCTATGGTGCTAAGTTTTCATATAAATTTTCCTGGTGTATGTAAATGCATACACGATCATCACTGTCGTTGACATCGTCATATAAGTAAATTTTGGAAGTAGGTAAAATATAAATTATAAATAAATATATCTTGCCAACCTCAAACCTTCACCATACACAGTATAAACCCAAAACCCACTCTCAAGTCAGTTCCGACTCAATGACCTTATAGGACTGAGTAGAACTGCCCCATAGGGTTTCTAAGACTATAATCTTTATGGAAGCAGAATGCCACATCTTTCTCCCTCTGAGTGGCTGGTGGATTTGAATTGCCAACCCTTTGGTTACCAGCTGCGTGCTTAACCACTGCACCACCAGGACTCTTATACACAGTACGCAAAAAAAAAAAAAACCATCGCCAACAGGTGGATTCCGATTCACAGTGACCCTATAGGACAGAGTAGAACTGCTTCATAAGGTTGTCCAAGGAGCAGCTGGTGAATTAGAACTGTGAACCTTTCTGTTTGCAGCCGAGCTTTTAACCACTGCTCTACCAGGGCCCCCCAAACGCCATATACCAAAACCAAACCCATTGCCATCGAGTCGATTTCAACTCATGGCGACCCTGTGGCCTGAAAACATAAGAACAACATGTACATTATTTGGGTTAAAAATATCCTCAGAATTTTTTTTTTTTTTTAATTGGGCCCAGAGTGAAAGTTTACAATTCAAGTCAGTTTCTCATACAAAAACTTATACACACATTGTTATGTGACCCTAGTTGCTTGCCCTTCCTATGGTGTGATAGCACACTCCTCTCCACCCTGCATTTCCCATGTCCCTTCAACCAGCTCCTGTTTCCCTCTGCCTTCTCATCTCACCTCCAGACTGGAGCTGTCCACGTAGTCTCATGTGTCTATTTGAGCTAAGAAGGGCATTCCTCACCAGTATCATTTTAAGTTTTATAGTCCAGTATAATCTTTGTCTGAAGAGTTGGCTTCGGGAAAGGTTTTAGTTTTGGGCTAACAGAGAGCCTGGGGGCCATGACCTTTGGGGTCCCTCCAGTCTCAGTCAGACCATTAAATCTGGTCATTTTACTAGAATTTGAGGACTTCATCCCACTTTTCTCTTGCTCCATAAAGGATTCTCTGTTGTGTTCCCTGTCAGGGCAGTCATTGGTGGTAGCGGGGCACCATCTAGTTCTTCCAGTCTCAGGCCGAAGGAGTCTCTGGTTTATGTGTCCCTTTCTGTCTCTTGGGCTCACATTTTCATTTTATCTTTGATGTTCTTCATTCTCCTTTGCTCCAGGTGGGTTGAGGCCAATTGATGCATCAGAATTTCTTGAATGCAAACCCCTAACACTAACCTGGCTAATTCTTACTCATTATTCGTGAGACATCTCCAAAGTTATCATCCCTAAGAACTCTTCCCTAACTCCCCAGACTCCAGTCTCAGTTGGAGCCCCTCCCCTGGAGTCTATGGAATCTTCCACCATAACCTGACCATTCTCTGCTGAAGCAGTGAGCCTCCCAAGATCAGAAGCCATGTTTCTTCTCTGAAGTCCCAGCCTCTAGGTAGGGTTTGGCACATAATGACATAAAAATGTTTATGGAATAAATATGAAAACACTTGCACTACTTTTAACAAGAAATAAATTTGCTAAAAATATAGTAGATGAGAAACTAAGTCTGGTTTTAAATTAACGTGCACTGAAATAAAACATTTTGTATGTTGTTCAAATGTCAACTCAAGCTTGTTCATTTGGAAAAGGAGAATTGGCCCAAGTGTGAAGTGGCACACTCTTAATGTCTTTTTAAATTCATAAAATCTCTGTACCCACATGTATTAGTAAAGGATGGAAGAGTCCTCTAACTGGGGAAAAAAACACATTCTAGACATAATTTTCCTTTTAACTTAGAAGATATTATAAAAATTAAGCCTTCTACAGAAATTGAATGAAAATGTTCATGCTGGATTTTTTAAGACAGATGGACCCTTGCCACACTGAGAATCTTAAAATATCTTAAGTTGGCCAAATGTAATCTAAACTAAAATGTGGTATTATCCAAGTGACATTAATATTAACCAGAAGAATTTTTGATCACTGAGGAAAAAACAAAAGGATGAAATGGGCCATAGGAGGAGAGTGAGATAGTTAATAACGTAAGATGAGATGCTAAGATTCTGTTTATTTTTCCAAGCTTTTGATATTAGATATTACGAATGTCTACAGACCCACACACAAACACTTAAATCCACATACACAGATGCATGTCTCCTTTTCCCCCTGTTTATGAAAGCTCATGTTGCCTGTTTTTTGAAATCTAGTTTCTCCTCTCCCAGCTACAATGTTCCCGAAGTTCAAGTCCACATCATAAGAGAAATGGAAGAGATGAAGACTTTTCTGCCATCTTAGCTACTACATTGTTATCCATGTGCCCATTCAGTGCTGAAAAGACACTGGAATCTAATCTATCTGACATCTGCCAGAAGGGGAGTCCGAGCTCATGGAGAGATCTGTCACTTATAAGATGGGTGGTGGTGGCAGGAACTGGGAGAACATAAAGTCCATCAAAATGCTCCCCAGAGCAGTTCACTGTGGATTGGCACTGAGGTTCCACCGACATATACTTACTTAGACATTTTGGATAACTATTCACAGTATTTCATTCATGTAGATAAGTCTAGATATGTATGTGAGGAGAGAGAGAGCATTGATGTGAGAGCTTTAGCAGAATTGAGTTTATGTAAAAGACCTAGATGCTGAAGAGAAGATGAAGTGGGTAGAGTTGGCCATGTTAAAGGCACAGAAGTTTGTCCTTCAGATTTTGAACTCTTATCCCTGAAATAAAATAAGGGAAGCATCACACACGTCATACATCCCGGTTCTGAAAATGTTGCCTTTCCTCTTTTTCTCTCCTGTTATATCCATTTATCTTCCTTTCTCCCCTCCACAACAAGTCACCATGACCATCACCACCAACAAAACGTACACTAAAATTAATTGTCTTTTTTTTTTTTTTTTTTTTTTTGGTCAGTCCACTAAATGTCCTATCAAATTGTCAGGAGGTCTTCTTTCGCTCCACCCAAAAATAAACAGCAAGTAGCTACCTGAGAAAATCCATACAGCTTCGAAGAGTAGAACTAGAAGGAGTGGACTGTGGTGTGTGTGTGTGTGCCTGTACGAGTGTGTTGGGGGAAGGAAATAGCCAAAGAAGAGTGGGGGAAAGAGGGAGCCAGAGAAAAAGACTGCCTGCATACCTAAGGAATTGACTGACTAAAACGGAATCTGCTCCTTCCACCCACCCACCATCCTAAAACAAAGTAAAATATAATTATTAGGGATAGAAGTATGTCTTTTTATCTATAAAACAAGCAAGCTATAAAAAAAGTTTTGTGCACTACCTCAATTTTTTTTTTTACCAAATCCAAAATGTACTGCCTATATAACATTGGCAGTTTACAATGGCAATTAACATCAATCCTAGGGTCTAATTAACCTCAATCAACAAGTTTAAGTAGGTTAATTAAATGGGATTTGGCTAAGCATGAAGCACAAAAATACAGCTGTCTCATTTAAATATGATTTTCTAAGGAAAGACACCATTTACCAAAGTTTTTCAATTTCTTTTGGGCAGCAAAATATCTTGGAGGGTGGGGTAAGGTGGAGATGCCTTTCAGGATCCTGCCATGGTTCGCCTCTCTTCCGATTTCTTTGGCAATAACCAGTCCCACATCACTCAAATACTACCTCCTGGTTATCCACACTCATCTCAATCTAATCTTTTTTATGAAGCATCAACTCATCCCTTTGTTGTTTATTTCGCTCAAATCCCACCCACCCCCACCCCCTTATGTTATAAATTCCTTCAGGGCACAAAGCCTATTTGATTCATCCTTGTCTCCTTAAAATCATCAAGCATAGTGCTTTGTGAGTAGTAAGTGCCCAATTAATTGTTCTTTTAATTGGATTTTCATCAAAATGCACATTTTTTTCAGCACACTTTCGATCATAATTTAAATTCCTGAGCTTTAGGATAAGAGAATTCAGACCTCTATGGGAGGGTAGCATCCCAAGCTGTAGTTCTCTTTCTTGTCCTTTATTCAGTGCCTTGTTTATTCCCACAGAATTGTTCTACCTGAATATTCTGTCATTCACTATGAGGTCAACGAGGCCACTTTAGTCAATCCTGGCTTCAAAGATTCTGAATTGACTATCTCTAAAGGGATTTATAAGTATATGAACAAAACTCACTTCTATGGCTTCACAAGACCAAACCAACCAATTATTAACCTGCGTCGGTTCTGCCATTACTGAATGTCCACCAGATAATGTATCTAGATGAATATTTGATTTTTTTTTTCTTTTCATTAAAAGCATTTCAGGTTGCATTGTGCAGTTGCCTCCTAAATCTAAGGTCCGAATAGGGCCATCAAATAGCTGATTCTATTCTAAGTTAAGACAGGACCCTTTCTGGGCCTTAGCACTGAGATCACAGAATCTAAACTGGAAGGTCCTTGGAAATCATCCAGGTCAACATCATTTTACAGAGGAGGAAAAACCAAGCTGACCAGGCCACACCACCAGGAAGGGGTGGTTCAAGGACTCTTTCTGAGCCCTGCTGCTCCTCAGTTGAAGAGAGCTGCTTTCACTTCTATCAGGAAGGAGAGTGCAGTTGAACTCTGACTTACTACAGCTACATTGGAAACATACAACATCAGCATCAGCTAAATTATTAAGTATTCATCAGGGGCTTGGTTTTATCTTCACCCGTGCTGAAGAAGGAGAGACCCAACATGTATGGACTGCCTACTCAGTGCCAAGGACTATGCTGAACACTTGATATAAGTTATCACATTGTGGTGGTTAATGTTATTTATCAACTTGGCTAGGTCATGACTCCCAGGATTGTGTAATTGTCCTCCATGTTGTGATCTGATGTAATTGTCCTCCATTTTGTGGTATTGTATGATTATCCTCCATTTTATGTGTTGTAAATCCTAAACCTCTATATGTTAATGAGTCAGGATTAGTGTGGGGTGTATCTTGAGTCACAGCCTTACTAAAGGGCATGACTCAACTCACAGCCTTACTCAAGTCACACTCTTAATCAAGGCACCACCTTACTCAAATATCTGATGTAAGGGGAGTTTTCTCAAGAGTTGATGTACATCTGATATATATAGCCACTCTGGCAGTGCTTGCTTTTGCTCTGGATCATGTATCTGGCTCGTCATCATCTGACCTCTGGTTCTTAGGACTTGAACACAGCCTGTCGTCTGACTTGCCATTCATCAGCCTCTAGCCCAAAACCTGATCCATGCATTTAGAATTTGCCCGGCTCCACAACCACATGAACCATTTCCTTGAGATAAATCTTTACATATATATATATGCATTTGGGGCCCTGGTAGCACAATGGTTAAGAGCTATGGTGAGCTACAACTTCTAACCAAAAGGTCAGCAGTTTGAATCCACCAATCATTCCTTGGAACCTCTACAGGGCAGTTCTACTCTGTCCTATAGGGTCACTATGAGTCAGAATATACTCAGTGGCAATGGGTATATATATAGATATGCTTTGTTTGTTTTGTTTCTCTAGAGAACCCATCCTAAGGCACACATTTAACCTTAATAACAACTAAAAAATATATAATTTTAATCCTTACTTTCAGGTCCCTAAACCCTACATGTTTAATACCAGTCAAGCTGGAAAATCTCACAAGTTAGGCTAAAGATGACATGAACAATCCTTGTCTAACACTTTGGCTGACTGACTCATAATGGGTCAATTATCCCAGAAAAAATCATCATTCTTTCCTACATTCCTACCCTCTACATTTTGTAAAGAAATTTCACCTATGTATGTTTGGGAATCATTTATTTATTTTTTTTTTTAAATAAATGATTCCCAAACATATATTTATCTACAAACCTGGTCTCTCTCTCATTCCAATCTATGCCTTCCACTGTTTGCTAGTCATTTATACTTGCTTTTGTATTTTTTTTTTAAACATAACCCTGTCTAAAACTGTTCTTATCATATGACCCTATGGGTGGTTTGTCCTCTTCACTCCTCAGTGCCTGTTTGTGGTGACTTCATTCTCTGGTCATTCAGGCTAGAAGCTCAGGGCCGCAACCGACTGCTGCTATCATAGGTGATTGTGCTCACTCTACCTTTTGGAAGATCCTTCTTTATTCCTACAGCCATTGCCCTAGTTAAGATCCCTCCCTAGTTCTAACATCTCTTCCCTCAAACCCAGTCCATCAACGAAGATGAGGTTATTCATCTTAAAAACAACTTCCAACCTGAATATTACATTCTAGACCAGTGCTGTCCAATAGAACTTCCTGTGATGATGGAAACTTTTATATCTGCACTGTCTAATATGGCAGCCACTGGCTACATGTAGTTATTAAGTACTTCGAATACAGTTGTTATGACTGAGGGACTGAATTGTGTTTTCTTTTTTATTTTATTTTTCTTATGAATTCAAATTTAAATAACCACACATGGCTAGTTGCTACCATATTGGATAGCACAGTTCTGGTCAAAGTGGTCTAATTGCTGTCCTGGAATATGGCTTTTGTATTTCCTTTTCCTCACATATCCCTAAAAGCAGAAACACTGCTGGTTTTGTTTGCTGCTACACTCCCAGTGCCTAGATAAATGCTTGATATACAGCAGGCACCCAAGAAATGTTTTTTAATGAACAGATCCATTTTTCCACCTGTCCAATTCCTTCCCATTGTTCAAGACTTTGCTGAAGTTTACATTTTTCAAAAAAAATTAAAAGTACATGGTACTAACAACAGATACATGGACCAATGGAACAGAATTAAGAATCCAGACATAAATCCATCCACATATGAGCAGTTGATATTTGACAAAGGCCCCAAAACAGTTAAATAGGGGAAAAGACAGTCTCTTTATCAAATGGTGTTGGTATAACTGGATATCCACCGCAAAAAAAATGAAACAAGACCCATACCTCACTCCATGCACAAAAACTAACTCAAAATGGATCAAAGACCTGAATATAAAATCTAAAATGATAAAGATCATGGAAGAAAAAGTAGGGACAACGTTAGGAGCCCTAATACATGGCATAAACAGTATACAAAACATTATAAAGAATGTAGAAGAAAAATTAGACAACTGGGAGCTCCTAAAAATCAAACACCTATGCTCATCCAAAGACTTCACCAAAAGACTAAAAAGACTACCTACAGACTGGGAAAAAGCTTTTAGCTATGATATTTCTGATCAGCGCCTGATCTTTAAAATCTACATAATACTGCAAAAACTCAACTGCAAAAAGACAAATAACCCAATTAAAACATGGGCAAAAGGTATGAATAGACACTTCACTAAAGAAGACACTCAGGTAGCTAAGAGACACATGAGGAAATGTTCACGATCATTAGCCATTAGAGAAATGCATATCAAAACTACAATGAGATTTCATCTCACTCCAACAAAAAAAATTTTTTTTTTTTTAAACAAGGCTGGTGTTAATACAAGAAACACAAAATAATAAATGTTGGAGAGGCTGTGGAGAGATTGGAACACTTCTGCACTGCTGGTGGGAATCTCAAATGGTACAACCACTTTGGAAATCCATTTGGCACTTCCTTAAAAAGCTAGAAATAGAACTACCATACGATCCAGCAATCCCACTCCTTGGAATATATCCTAGAGAAATAAGAGCCTTTACACGAACAGATATATGCACACCCATGTTCATTGCAGCACTGTTTACAATAGCAAAAAGATGGAAGCAACCAAGGTGCCCACCAACGGATGAATGGATAAATAAATTATGGTATATTCACACAATGGAATACTACGCATCGATAAAGAACAGTGAAGAATCTGTGAAACATTTCATAACATGGAGGAACCTGGAAGGCATTATGCTGAGTGAAATTAGTCAGTTGCAAAAGGACAAATATTGTCTAAAACCACTATTATAAGAACTTGAGAAATAGTATAAACTGAGAAGAAAACATTCTTTTGTGGTTACGAGAGGGGGAGGGAGGGAAGGTGGGAGAGGGGCATTCACTAATTCGATAGTAGACAAGAACTACTTTAGGTGAAGGGAAAGACAGCGCACAATACAGGGGAGGTCAGCACAATTGGACTAAACCAAAAGCAAAGAAGTTTCCTGAATAAACTGAATGTTTTGAAGGCCAGCGTAGCAGGGGCAGGGGTCTGAGGACCATGGTTTCAGGGGACATCTAAGTCAATTGGCGTAATAAAATCTATTAAGAAAACATTCTGCATCCCACTTTGAAGAGTGGTATCTGGGGTCTTAAATGCTAGCAAGCAGCCATCTAAGATGCACCAATGGGTCTCAACCCACCTGAATCAAAGGAAAATGAAGAACACCAAGGACACAAGGTAATTACAAGCCCAAGAGACAGAAAGGGCCACATGAACCAGAGACTACATCATCCTGAGACCAGAAGAACTAGATGGTGCCTGGTGACAACCGATGACTGCCCTGACAGGGAACACAACAGAGAAGCCCTGAGGGAGTAGGAGAGCAGTGGGATTCAGACCCCAAATTTTCATAAGACCAGAATTAATGGTCTGAGACTAGAAGGACCCTGGTGGTCATGGCCCCCAGACCTTCTGTTGGCCCAGGACAGGAACCATTCCCGAAGCCAACTCTTCAGACAAGAATTGGACTGGACAATGGGTTGCAGAGGGATGCTGGTGAGGAGTGAGCTTCCTGGATCAGGTGGACACTTGAGACTACATTGGCATCTCCTGCCTGGAGGGGAGATGAGAGGGTACAGGGGGTTAGAAGCTGGCGAAACAGACACAAAAAGAGAGAGTGGAGGAAGGGAGAGGCTGTCTCATTAGGGGGAGAGCAATTGGGAGTGTGTAGCAAGGTGTATATGGGTTTTTGTGTGAGATACTGACTTGATTTATAATCTT
Organism: Elephas maximus indicus; assembly: GCF_024166365.1. NCBI lineage: Eukaryota > Metazoa > Chordata > Mammalia > Proboscidea > Elephantidae > Elephas > Elephas maximus. The sequence goes on along the minus strand of NC_064822.1, from coordinate 10,098,750 downwards.
TCACTTAAAGCAGAAGAAAAATTATAAAAAAAAAAGTACATGGTACTGTGTAAATCATCTGGCACATAAAATGTAATGCAACTTGTACTGTTAAATGTATTCTCATGTGCTTTGACTTATATTTTCCACATTCCTTGAAGGTAAAGACAAAGTCATATGCCCTTTGGGTCCCCACAGCGCTGAGTGGTGGATGCCACCCACATCTGGTGCTTGGTTACTATTTATTGAATGGACAAACTGCTTTCCTAACTCAGTTCTGTCACCAAAGTCTCTAAGCACCAGTCTCCTTTCTCCTCAGCTAGAGCTCTGGCTCATCTTAATCCTCTATTCCTGTGGAAGCTGGAGCTACTTCTATCAATAAATCTTATCTTTCAGATGACAAAATTCCATCTCAATCCAGCAGTGACTTCTCATTCATTGCAACCAGAGATCTTCCTGACCACACTTTGTCCTGACACCCAAGAAAAAAACCAAAATGTGTAAGGAGATGACCAGTGAAGTAGGCATCGCAGGAGACAACGTACCATCTCTTATTAATTATGTTACCCTAACTGAATTTCCAAAGTCGTGGGGTAATGAAATGGTTAACATATTTGTCTGCTAACTGAAAGGTTGGAGGTGTGAGTCTACACAGAGGCACATCTGAAGAAAGCCCTGGAGATCTACCTCCAAAAAATCATCCACTGAAAACCCTGTGGAGCATGGAGTTAGCCCTGAGTTGAACTGACTTGATGGAAACTGGTACACAGGTAAGAGGAGGCATTAACTAGGTGAAGACAGAAGAGGAAGAGCATTCCAGGAAAATGGGATGGGGAGGAGTGTGTACATGTGAAGCGACAATGACTAGAGGGGCTGGAATGCAAAAGTCAGGGATAATGGGAACACGAGATAAGGCAGGAGAGAGAGACAGGGGTCAGATTAGTGGTCTTTAGGATGGTGGCTTTATCCCAAAGCAAGGGAAAAGCACTGGAGAATTTTAAGAAAGTAGGTAATAGAAGCAAATTTTTATTTCTAAATGATCACTCTGGGAGCAGCATGCAGAATGGATTGGAAGACAGTGAGAGCAAATATGGAGAGAATGGTCATGTGACTCTCACAGTAAACTAGGCAAGAGGTAGTCTTAATTCAACCTATAGTGATAGTAAAGAAAATAGAATTAAATTCAAAACATATACAAAAGGTAAAATTGTTGACTTCTTGATTGATTGGCTATGAGTATAGAGAAATAATGATAATAATAAAAACAATAACAAAAATAATAGCACCCGATAAGTAACATCTACCATGTGCCAAGCACAGTTCTAAGTACTTTACATGTATCATTCGCTTATTAACAACAATAAAAAACAGTTGCCATCAAGGTCAACAACAACTCACGGCAACCCTCTGTGTGCCAGAGTAGAGCTATGCTCACAGTGCTTGCAGTAGTCGATTTCTTGGAGGTAGATTCGCAGGCCTTTCTTCCAAGGTGCCTCTGGGTAAACTTGAAGCGTCAACCTTTCAGTTAGCATCTAAGTGTGTTAACCATTTTACCACCCAGAGGCATTCATGGACCTCCATTTTACAGATGAGGGCACTGAGGCAGAAAAGATTAACTTGCCAAAGTTCCAGAGGTAGTAAACGTTGTTGTTGTTAGGTGCCGTCAAGTTGGTTCCAACCCATAGCTACCCCATGTACAACAATAGGAAACACCGCCTGGTCCTGCACCATCTCATAATTGTTATGTTTGAGCCCATTGTTGCAGCCACTGTATCAATCCATCTCATCGAGGGTCTTCCTCTTTTCACTGACCCTCTACTTTACTAAGCATGATGTCCTTCTCCAGGGACTGGTCTCTCCTGATAACATGTCCAAAGTACATGAGACCAAGTCTTACCATCCTTGCTTCCAAGCAGCACTCTGACTGTATTTCTTCCGAAACAGACTTGTTCGTTCTTCTGGTAGTCCATGGTATATTCCATACCCTTCGCCAACGCCATAATTCAAAGGCATCAACTCTTCTCACTTCCTTATTCATTGCCCGGATTTCACATGTGTATGAGATGATAGAAGATATCATGGCTTGGGTCAGGCAAACCTTAGTCCTCAAAGGGATATCTTTGCTTTTGAACACTTTAAAGAGGTCTTTTGCTGCAGATTTGCCCACTGCAATATGTTATTTGATTTCTTGACTGCTGCTTCCATGGGTGTTGATTTAGAATCCAAATAAAATTAAATCCTTAGCAATGTCAATCTTTTCTCCATTTATCATGATGTTGCTTACTGGCCCATTTGTGAGTATTTTTGTATTATGTTGAGGTAAAATCCATACCGAACACTATAGTCTTTGATCTTCATCAGTATGTGCTTCAAATCTTCTTCACTTTCAGCAAGCAAGGTTGTGTCATCTGCATAACAGAGGTTGTTAATGAGTCTTCTTCTAACCCTGATGCCACATTCTTCATATAGTCCAGCTTCTCAGATTATTTGCTCAGCATACAGATTGAATAAGTACAGCAAAATAATACAACCCTAACGCACACCTTTCCTGATTTTAAACCATGCAGTATCTCCTTGCTCTGTTCAAATGACTGACCTTTGGCCTACATACAGGTTCTGCAAGAGCACAATTAAGCATTCTGGAATTACAATTCTTCACAATGTTATTCATAATTTGTTGTGATCCACACAGTCAAACGCCTTTGCATAGTCAATAAAACACAGGTAAAGATCTTCCTGGTATTCTCTGTTTTCAGCCAAAATTCACTGGACATCAGCAATGATATCTCTTGTTCCACATCCTCTTCTGCATCTGGCTTGAATTTCTGGCAGTTCCTTATCAATGTACTGCTGCAACCATTTTTGAATGATTTTCAGCAAAATTTTACTTGTGTGTGTTTTTAATGATATTATTCTCTAATTTTCAAATTCTGTTGGGTCACCTTTCTTTGGAATGGGCACAAATATGGCTCTCTTCCAGTTGGTTGACTCGGTAGCTGTCTTCCAAATTTCTTGGCATAGACGAGTGAGCACTCCCAGTGCTGCACTTGTTTGTTGAAACATCTCAGTGGGTATCCTGTCAACCCCTGGAGCTTTGCTCTTAGCCAATGCCTTCAGTGCAGCTTGGACTTCTTCCTTCAGTACCATTGGTTCTTGATCATATGCTACGTCCTGAAATGGGTGAACATTGACCAATTCTTTTTGGTATAGTGGCTCTGTGTATCCCTTCCATTTTCTTTTGTTGTTTCCCACATCATTCAAAATTTTGTCCTTGCAACTCAAGGCTTGAATTTTTTCTTCAGTTGTTTCAGCTTGAGAAATGCGGAATATGTTCTTCCTTTTCGGTTTTCTAGCTCCAGGTCTTTGTACATTTCACTATAATATTTTACTTTGTTTTCTCAAGCTGCCCTTTGCAATCTTCTGTTTAGTTCTTTTACTTCATTTCTTCCATTCATTTTAACTACTCTACATTCAAGTTTCAGAGTCTCCTCTGACATCCATTTGAGTCTTTTCTTTCTTTCCTGTCTTTTTAATGACCTTTTGCTTTCTCCATGTATGATGTCCTTGATGTCATTCCACAACTCGTCTGGTCTTCATTCATTAGAGTTTAATGGGTGAAATCTTTTCTTGACTTGGTCTCCAAATTCAGGTGAGATCTACTCAGTCATATTTGTGGCTCTTGCAGACTTGTTTTAATTTTCTTGAGCTTCAATTTGAACTTGCATATGAGCAATTGATGGTCTGTTCCTAAGTCTGCCCTTGACCTTGTCCTGACAGATAATATTGAGCTTTTCCATAGTCTCTTTCCACATATGTAGTGGAAAGATCCCTGTGTTTTCCATTCAGTGAGATCCATGTGTGTAGTCACTATTTATTTGGTTGAAAAAAGGTACTTCCAATGAACAAGCCATTGGTCTTGCAAAATTCTATCTTGTGATACCCCTCGTTATTTCTATCACTAAGGCCATATTTTCCAATTACCAATCCTTCTTTGTTTCCAATTTTCATATTCCAGTCCCCAGTAATTATCAAGTCATCTCGACTGCATGTTTGATCAATTTCAGACTGCATAATTTGGTAAAAATCTTCAATTTTCTCATCTTTGGCCTTAGTGGTTGGTGTATAATTTGAGTAATACTTCTATTAACTGGTCTTCCATTAGGTATATGGATAGTATCCTATCACTGACAGCATTGTACTTCAGTACAGATCTTGAAATATCCTTTTTGATGATGAACGTGACACCATTCCCTTCAGTTTGTCAGTCCCAGTATAGTAGATCATATGATTGTCTGATTCCAAATGGCCAATACCAGTCCATTTCAGCTCACTAATGCCTAGGATACTGATCCTTATGCATTCCCTTTCATTTCTGATGATTTTCCTATATTCATACTTCGTACATTCCATGTTCCAATTATTAATGAATGTTTGCAGCTGTTTCTTCTCATTTTAAATCATGCCACATCAGGAAATGAAGTTCCCAAAAGCTTGATTCCATCCACGTCATTAAGGTCAACTGTACTTTGAGAAGGCAGCTCTTCCCCAGTCATATTTTGAGTGCCTTCCAACCTGAAGGGCTCATCTTCTGGCACTATATCAGACAATGTTCCACTGCTATTCATAAGGTTTTCACTGGCCAGTTTTTTCAAAAGTGGACTTCAGGGTCCTTCTTCCTAGTCTGTCTTAGTCTGGAAGCTCCACTGAAACCTGTCCACCAAAGATGACTCTGCTGGTATTTGAAATACAGATGGTAAAGCTTCTAGTATCACAGCAACACGCAGGCCACCATGGTATGACAAACTGAGTTATACATGGTGGAGTAAATGGTAGATCTGGGATTTGAACCCATGCATCCAGGCTTCAGAGTCTCTGAGGGCTGAACTATAACACTATATAGCCCTTCATAATAAGAATGACACTTGATTTTCTACTTCCCTTTGCTATTCACAGAAACCCTGGTGGTGTAGTGGTTAAGTGCTACGGTTGCTAACCAAGAGGTCGGCAGTTCAAATCTGCCAGGCCCTCCTTGGAAACTCCAGGGGGCAGTTCTACTCTGTCCTATAGGGTCACTATGAGTCAGAATCGACTCAACGGCAGTGGGTTTGGTTTGGGGTTGGGTTTGCTATTCATTAAGATAGGCACACCATACATGGACCAGACATGAAGGGTCCTGGAGTAAAGACAGCCGCAAAGACTGCATCCTTGGAGATCTTGAGAATCCAGCCCTGAGGGGTGTTCAATAAGCTTATTGAACAATACACACTTGGGTATGCCAGTCTGTAGCACAGAAGGAAGTTCTAGACTGGGGTGTAGAGAGTTGTCCACATATATGTGGGATAATTGAAGCCATTAGATTAGATCAGGGTCAGCAACCTATGACTTGAAGCCAAGCTTACCACTTTTCTTGTAAATCAAGTTTTATTGGAACACAGCCAAGCCCATTGGATTACAAACAGTCTGCAGCTGCTTTCTTAACACAATGGCAAAGTTGGGTAGCAGCAACACAGATCGTACGGCCTGCACATCCTAAAATTTTACTATCTGGACCTTGACAGGAAAAATTTACCAACCATTAGTTTAGATGAAGTCATTCAGAGAAAGAGAATTTAGTGTGAAAAGAGAATTTGACCACCATGGTTAAAGACAGGATAGAGAAGAGAGAATGGGCAAGACAGACTGAGAAGGGCAGCCAGAGAATTATAGGAAGGAAAGAAGGGGGCAGAAATGAAGTATCAAAGGAGACATGGGAAAAGAAGTTGTGGTCAAATGCATTAATGCTACTCACTGGTAAGGAAAATGACTGGAAGTGCCCAATGGATATAACAATACGGAGATTGTCAGTAAATTTGGTGACAGTTCAGTGCAGCATTGAGACTGCAAACTAGGTGGGACAGGGTTGATGAAAAAGAAGGAAGTGAGAAAGTAGAAGTGCCATATATAAGCAACTCCATCCATCCATTAAGTGGAGCTTTTTCTAAAAAATGAAAAGCACAAGACAGGAGATAAAGAGATAGATATTCAGTCAAATCAGAAGAGTTTTGTCCTTATGCCTAAAACCGATCTGATGAATTATCTTACAGTTAAAATGACTGTCCATTTTTATATAAAATCTACACCAGAATCAAAATATTTCTCACTTTGCAATCAATGTACGATACTCAGTTTCATTTGAGTACCAATATGGAATTTCAGTTAGTGGATTTGAAACCAAGATTATTAAATTTATGATTATTTCTAGTGACGATACAGTTCTAGGTTTTAGTGCTTAGTCTATGCCACACACTACTCTAAGGGTTTTAAATTTATTTCAGTCACACAGTAGCCCTATGAAGTACGTACTATGTCTCCCTCATTTTATAGAAAAGGGATCTGAGGCACAGAGAGGTCAAATGACTTATCGAAGTTTAAACAACACTTAGTAAAAGTGTGAAAAGTCAAGCTCATACCACCTATACTACACCTCCTTTCTGGTAAGTAAATGTGCTAAATTTTACATATTTAATTAAATTTAAATTATTCCTGCATGTGTATAACATTTTACAGTTCTAAGAGCACGTACATATTTGACTTTACACAATTTTATGAGGGTAGGCTAGATCAATATTGTTATTTTCTTAGTATAATCATTTCACAGATGAAACTGAGGCTCAGAGAAGTTACCTTGCCTAATTACACAATCAGTGACACAGCCCAGACCAGAAGCTAAGCCTTCTGACCATTTGCCTAGTTCTCTTTGCATTAACCCATCATCCCTCAAGGGAAGGTAATACAGTAAAAGAAAAATCAGAAAACAAGAAACAGTTCTTGAAAAGTAAAAATATAGAGGAAAAATTTTAAATCCAATAGATAGGTGGAAGATAAAGTTGAAGGAACCTACTAGATATAGAACAAAAAAAGAATATCCAATAAAGATTTTTGTGTATCTCCGATGTTCTAGGCACTGCTATATGTGGGGAAAACAAAAGTTAACAAAATTGACAGCTATCTCTGCCCTCATAGAACTTACAATCTACACAAGGAAATGAAATACTTAAGAAAAAAAGTAAAAGAGACAAAAAGAACCAATCCAGGTGATCCAACAACCAAGCAATGAGTTCCAAAAAGAATACATAGAGAAAAGAGATGAAGACAGGGGAAAAAAATCAAAGAAATAATACAAGAAAATTTCTAGAACCAAAGAATAAAATTCTCCAGATTAAATGGGCTAAGCAAATGTCCAGCACAACAACAATAACAAAAATAGGCACATCACAATAACAGGTCAGAAAGCCAAAGATGGAGATTCCTAAAAGCTCCTAAATCTAAAAATTAGGCTACATTCAAAGAAACAAGAATCAAAATTTTAAACAGGAATAATGAATGCTAGAAGGTGGATTAATGCCTAAAAAATTATGGAGAAAATTATTTTTAACCTAGATGTTTATAACCAAAGGAGTCCTGTGGAGCAGTGGTAAAGTGCTTGGCTGCTAACCAAAAGGTCAGTGGTTTGAACCCACCAGCAGCTCCGTGGGAGAAAGATGTGGCAGTCTGCTTCCATAAAGATTACAGCCTTGGCAACATTGTGGGGCAGTTCTACTCTGTCCTTTAAAGTCACTATTAGTTGGAATAAACTTGATGGCAATGCATTTGATTTCAGTTTGGTCTATAACCGGTCAAATTATCAAGCTGATTGTGAAATAAAAATAAAGATGTATTCAGATATTCAAAGACTCAGAAAATTTACCTTCCATGAACTTTAATACATTGTTACTGAGAATATTGTCCAAGAAAACAAATGAAAGAAATCCAAGAAATAGAAGAATTTCAAGAAAAAGTTCAGGGCTGATGGTGGTATGGAAGGCCTGAATAACAACCAGTCTAAATTGAAGCAAGAAGGTGAAGGTCCCCAGGAATATAATTGTGAATGTTACAATGCAGACCTTGAGTGTGAATAAAACTCCGGAGGCAACAGCCCTAAATTTCCAGCAATAATTCACATGGGCCATCAAAAACCCAGACCTGTCCTGAAGAGGGCAAACCCACTAAAAATAATCTTTATTATTTAAAAACCAGAAAACCGAACCCATGTCATCTAGTTGATTCCGAGTCATAGCGATCCTATAGGTCAGAGTAGAACTGCCCCATAGGGTTTCCAAGGAGCGGCTGATGGATTCAAACGGCTGACTTTTCGGTTAGCAGCCAAGCTCTTAATCACTGCACCACCAGGGCCCCAACAACCTTGAAAATGCTGAGAAGTTATCTGCCTGACTGATTATATTTTATCCAGAGCACAGATCTCTGCAATGTTAAAAAAGAATGAAGTAGAGCCACATGTATTGGTATGGAACAACCTCCAAATACGTTGTAAGGGAAAAGGCAAAGTGTAGCGCCCTATTTTCAGTAGGCCAACGTTTACGTTACAAAAGTGAAAAGGCACTTTTAGAAATATGCTTTTATCTACAGAGAATCTCTCTGAAGAAAATGCAAGAAAACAGGTAGTTTTCTTTGAGGAGGGGAACCTGGGGCTGGAACACAAGAAGAGAAGAGAGACGTTCACTGAAATTTTTTTACCATGCACATGTGTTATCTATTCAAAAATTGCTCAATGAAATTTTTAAACAGAGATAGTACCTACGATACTTAAGCAGGGCGCAAGAGACTGAGGTGCGTATAGTCTCGGAGATTACTAGGAAAGACCCTCAGAATTTGTAAAAATTTCTCTTACACCTCAAAATTCCCCACAAAATCCTATCTACTTTATCCAGATCATTTTCTATTTAGTCACTGGAAATTTGGTCTGCAAAAGCGTTTATAAATGTAAGGAACCTAAAGGGCAGCCTTGAGCCTCCCCACCTCTACATCACTCCCGCCTGGGATGTTTTCATCACCGCCATTAACAATTATCTTCATTCCGAGATGCATCACTCTGCTTATATCCGCTGCCGAATTTTATTTATTCATTATTCTTTAAGACTGTTACATGAGTTAGTTTACATGTATTTTTTTTAAATATGTATTAGAGGAGAGAAAATGAGATATTGGACAATAACTCAATTTCCTATTGTAATGGAAGAAGTCGGGACAATGAAGTATGTTATTGGAACCTAGAGGCTTGGTTTTCTGTTAGTATCATTAAATTTCATAGCCTTGAAAATGATCCCAACTTTCCAAATATGAGTCTTATGGCAAATAATTATTGAGCATCCACTGCACAGAACACAGTGTAATAAGTACATGAGGGAAAAAAAGTTTAAAACGTAGTTCCTCCCTCTCTAAGGTAAACACCAATTGGGAGAAATAAGACGTGTGCACATGAAATAATAACTTGGAACAGAGCTCCATATTATTAAGGTCAAATTAATAAGATGGTCAAGAAATGTAAAGAGAACTCAAAGAATATAGGTGTCTGGTGTACATATTTTCATATCTCATTATAGCAATAAGATTTTTTTTTTACCTTTGTTGTTGTTGTCAGCTGTCTTTGAGTCAGCCCCGAACTCATGGTGACTCCACATACAACAGAAAGAACCGCTGCCCAATTCTGCGCCATCATCACGATGGCTTGTGGATTAGACCATTGTAATCCATAGGGTTTTCATTGGCTGGCCTGGCCTTTCTCCCTAGTCCATCTTAGTCTGAAAGACCTGAAACCCACTCAGCATCATCACAACATGTAGGCTTCCACCGACAGGTTGGTGGTGCTTCCACATGAGATGCATTGGCCAAGAATGGAGCTTGGGTCTCCCACGTGGAAGGTGAGAATTCCTTCACATGGAACCACTGAACCACCAATGCCCCCCCCCCTTTTTTACAAGAAAGTGTTTAAATTTCACAGAACAGTGTCAGCTTGAGTTATTCTAAGTTCTTCATGGCTCTTCCTTCCTTCGCCTACTCATATTGTTGAACCACCCCATATTTAGTTTTAAGAATTCCCTGTTCCATTTAGAAACCTGGTTTAACATATCCCATGTCACCCTCTGATGTCCCAAGACAGACTCAGTGTAGAAGCATGTGCATGGCAATTGTCGAATTCACCTTGACCCCACCAATCCAAGGGTACTCTTGGAAAAAAACCTTTAGTGGTCTCGGGGAGGCTGGGTGCCAGGAATAACGGCCCAAATCTCTCAATCCTTTCAAAAATGTTTTCCTTCAACTTATTGCTGTAGTGCTGCAATCTGGAAGCCCAAGTGGCACAGTGGCAAAGAGCTCAGCTGCTAATCAAAAGGTCAGCAGTTCAAGTCCACCAGGCACTCCTTGGAAACCCTATTGGGCAGTTCTGCTCTGTCCTGTAGGGTCACTATGAGTGGGAATCAACTCAATGGAAACAGAAATGGGACTGCAACCTGCATTCCTGGAATGAAGCTATCTTTAGTTTAACAGATTCATGATTGTAAATCCAGTTACTGCTCTGTCCCAGGAACCATTTTCCACGATATGCACCTGTGCCCCATCAGACCTCATGGCACTTCTGCCCCATCACCATGACGTCAACGCACCTGCCCATCCATCACCCATAATTCACACGCTGCCCCCCCCCCATTGAAGGGAAGTTGTTATGTTGTTATGCCAGATACCCTTGGTGGTCTTCTTCTTTTTTTTTCTTTCTGTCTTGACTTCTGTGTACCAAATACGCCTTTGGATAAAAGACATTTTATCCATAATTGCGTCTGCTATTTCTGATGGTTTTTAAACAGACAGCCATTTGATTGTTTCAACACCAAAACTTTTTTCTTAATGATACATATCATTAGGGGTGATGGTGAGGGTGGATAATATTAGGTCCAAGTGCAAGGAGTGCTGGAATTCTGCCCTGCCAATCACCACTTTTACGGTAAAATTCCCAAAGAAACTACTCCCCCAAGGAGCTCTAGCCGATGGGAAGACTGCAGTACTCCTCCATTGTTGTCCAACCCTGTAACTCACATCCCAAGACTGGGCCTCTCCACTGGCCCAGGCTGGAGGACCAGCTTAGGCTCAGGTCCCAAGCGAGGTCTTTCCTTCCTCCTCCAAATCTAAAATCTTACACTCAGAAAGTGACTGACCACTGCTCAAGGCAGCATTCCCAAAGACCCAGGCCCTCACCTGAGGAGAGAGCAAGTTGGGTGTACCAACAGGCACTCAACCTAGTAACCTCCCAACAAAGAGAGGGCAGCTCATGGGTCCTTACCCTTTACAAGAATGGTGACTTCATCTACTTGCAAAGTGGCCCAATCAGAGCCTTGGAATGTGACCATTCAATTACTCTTAAGGTGTGAACCAGCACCCATCTGCCGGTTTGTCTTACTGTGGTGGCTTGCGTGTTGCTGTATGGCGGAAGCTATGATACCAGTATTTTGAATATCAGCAGGGTCATCCATGGTGAGCAGGTTTCCGTAGAGTTTACCTAGCGATCCACTTCCAAAAATTAGCCAAGGAAAACCCCTTGGATCACAAAAGAATATTGTCAATACAGTGCTGCAAGATGAGCCCTGCTAGGTTGGAAGGCACCACAAAATAGTTTCAACAATGGATGAACATGCCAGTGATCATGCAGATGGCTCAGAACCAGATAACGTTTCGTTCTGTTTTCCCTAAGGTCACCATGAGTCTGAGTCAAATTGACGGCAACTAACAACAAGGTTGGGGAAGGGAGCTGGGAGGGAGGCAGAGACTTTCCCCCTCCCTCAAACAACTTTTAATTACCTTGCAAGTATTTGGGATGTATGTGTAAGTAATTTCTCCCCCAGGAAATTACAAGCTTCTTGAGAGCAGGACCAACGAGTGTTTATTGGATTTTTTTTTTTTTTCCTGCATCCCTGGCTACATAATCAAACACTTACTAATCAAATTTCTGGACCTTGGCGGGTGGTCTCATTGGTGTCACCCTGATGTCATTCGTGGCCTTCTCAATCACATCTTCCCCTTCTCTGTGTCAATGTCTTTCTCGGTAGTGTCTTGCTGAAGTAGCAGCATTCTGTGGCAGTTTGGCTAGGACGGCCTTGGGTTCAAGAAGGCTTCCTGAACACACGTTAATACACAGCCACTGTCTTCTGAAGGCTCCCTGCTGGTGCCTGGAGCCTGCAAATCCGTAAGTCCTCTGGTGCACATGGTGCCCAGCGTGGGAAATCTCAAGTTGCTTTCAAGGAACAAAGGCATATAAGGAAGATTTAACAGGACAATAATTTTAGGTATGCTTGAGTTTAAAAATTACAATAAGCACAGGTTAAGACAAGGAAGTAAGCACAGATTCGCGCAAAACGATCACGAACTAAGTATGCGTGCCAGTTTGTGAACGATCCCTGATCTTCGGGCAGAGATCTGTGCTCTGGTTCTGACTCACCCATTAATGAGCTATTTGACCTCCGGCAATTTTGCCCATTTGAGCCTCAGTTTTCTCATCTGTAAATAAGGACTTACGAAGTCTAGGGTCGCTTTCAACTCATTACTTATTGCCGTTGATTCCAACTCATAGTGACCCTATAGGACAGAGTGGAACTGTCCCAGAGGGTTTCCAAGGCTGTAAACCATCATGGAAGCAGATTGCCACATCTTTCTCCCGTGGAGCGGCTGGTGGGTTCGAATCGCTGACCTTTTGGTTAGCAGCCGAGCACTTAACCACTGTACCACCAGGGCTTTACAAATTCAAGACTTACTAGCTAAAAGTATGATAAAAATAAACTTCTCTTGTACTACTCAGCATTTTAAAAATGTAAACTGATAAAGATATATGATATACGCTTGGCTATAAGAGTAGTAGACATCTGTGGTTTTACTCATATGAAGATAAAAACATTCAAAGTCTACGCAGGGCAATTTGGTGTAAATAATTTTAATTTCATTTCTTTTCTGTCTTTCCCTTTTAGAAATAAGCCAAGTAGTGGGAGACTCTGGTAATGTGATACTAAGATCAATGCCAATAACAACATTATGATTCTGACTGTAACCTGAAGTCGTCCACAAGTCACGTAGGCTGCTCACTGGGTACGTAAGAAGCGTGTATCCCACGCAATCATTGAAACTCACCAAAACTGTAAGCATATTAATGTCTGCATTTCTGCTCTTGGGCAGGTTATTTAATATAATCTACTATATTAATTTCAAGGAAGTTGCCTTTGACAAACGTACTTGTACAACCTGTGTTTGGGAAGTTGTGGAAAATGGCCTTTCTGCCAATTATTGAGGACATCGGTGGTTCAGTGGTAAAATATCGCCTTCCACGTGGGAGACCCAGGGTCGAGGGTTCGACTCCCAGCCAATGCACCTCATATACAGACACCACCTGCCTGTCAGTGGAAGCTTGCATATCGCTATGATGCTAAATAGGTTTCAGTGGAGATTCCAGACTCCGGTGAACTAGGAAGAAAGGCCTGGAGATCTGCTTCTAAAAAGCGGTCAGCGAAAACTCTATGGATCACAGCAGTCCACCCCCACCGTGCGTGGGATTGCCAGGAGTCGGGGACTGGCTCCACGGCATCTAGTAACAACAAAACCAGTTGCCATCGAGTTGATTCCAACTCATGGCCACCTCACGTGTGTCAGAGCAGGATCGTGCCCCACAGGGTTTTCAGTGGCGGATTCTTTTTTCTCAAGTGTAGAAGGCCTTTCTTGGGAGGTGCCTCTGAGTGAAATTGAACCTCCAACCTTTCTGTTCCAGCCAAGCTCATTAACCATTTGCACTACCAAGGGGCCCCGACAACAATCTGAGTCTTCTAAGGAAGGAATTATTGTATCGTCTCCTTTTTTAAAGGATCTAAGCTTTTTTTAAGGCTTGGCAGCTAACCAAAAGGTCAGCAGTTCAAATCCACCAGCTACTTCTTGGAAACCCTATGGGGCAGTTCTACTCTGTCCTATGGGGTCACTAAGAGTGGGATCCGACTCGATGGCACCTAACAACAACAAAGAATTAAAAAAGTGCCACGGTGGCACCGCGGTTAAGGGGTTAAGCACACAGCTGCTAACCGAAAGGCTGGCAGTTTGAACCCACCAGCTGCTCCGCAGGAGAAGAGACCTGGTAATCTGCTTCCCTAAAGATATAACAGCCTTGGAAACCCTATGGAGCAGTTCTATTCTGTCCCATAGGGTTGCTACGAGTCCGAATCAACTCCATGGCACAGAACAACAACAAAGAATTATAAAGTAACAAGTTCAATCCACAACAAAACTATCTGGCTTCTATCTAAAACAGTTAGCTGATTTCAAAACAAAGCAAAACAGTTTTGTCCACCCTACAAACTCTTCAGCCAAAGCCTTGTGGCAAACAGGGTACAGTGGGCGGATTACTGACCATCCCCGCGAGCTGCTTTCTTTCCAGCTGCTTTCTGCCACCAAAGCCATCTCCTTTGACATCTGTGACATATTTCCATCACTGCTGCAAGAAGGAGTCATGAAGTGCCATCCAAGGAGACTTGGGGAAGTACATAGTAACACGGGGAGTGAAAGTTGTCATACAGCCCCCTAAAGGCAACAAACCCCACAGCAGAGGAGCGACCGCTTGTTAATGGCACACATGCCGTACTCAGAGGTACTGACTTCATCAGGAATTAAACTGTCCTCATTGCCGCTGTGCTCCTCCAGGCCACAAGAATGTTGAAGGGTTATTTTGAAAATTCACTTCAGCAGCCAACTCTGGGGATCCCAGGTGTGCAGGAGACAGTGGCTTCACCCGAATTCGGTGAACTCAGCAAGGAAGTTGGGTAGCAGAGTCGAGGGCTATCTCAGGGAAACGTGCAGCTGAGCAGTAGGGAAGTGGGGCCAGGAAGGTGTCACCTCTGACTACATCTCAAGACAAATGACTGAATAGCAAGGAGAAACGTACAGATTTTGGTGAGGTGGGTCATAGCAGAAGGGCTGGGAACCCTTCCCAAATCATATGTACAGGATACTTACCCATGTAGCCTAGGCATTTTTTTTTTTTTTTTTTTTTTTGCCTCTTGGGATCTTTAATGCTAAGAAAACACAGGATGTAACATACATATATCATAGTTAAAAAAAAAAAAAAAAAGCACAGTGTAGGAGTCCCTGGGTGGTACAAATGATTAAGTGTTTGGCTACTAATTGAAAGGTGTCAGTTCAAACCCCTCCCCCAAGGCACCTCAAAAGAAAGGCCTGGCAATCTGCTTCTGAAAGGTCACAGCCAGGAAAGCCCTGGAACACAGTTCTCCTCTGCACACGTGGGGTCACCATGAGTTGGAATCAACTCAGCACTAACTTTATTTTTTTAAGTATGGGGGTAGGTGGAGAAGAGCTTTTAGCATTAAAACAGGCCAGTTCAAATCTTAGCTCCACATGTTGAAACTTGGACAAGTCTCCTAAAGGCTAATATATAACTAATCTCTGTGGGTCTCAGTTTCCTGTAAGATGGTGGTCATAATTCCTGCCTTGCGAGTCCAGTGGACATTATAGTAACGGACATACAGTGCTGAGAGGAAAAAGAACCAGTTGCCTGGAGTCAACTCTGACCCCTGGTGATACCGTGTGTGTCAGAGTAGAACTACGGCCCCCGCAGTGTTTTCAGTGGCTGACTTTTCAGACATCGATAGCCAGGCCTTTCTTCTGAGGCACCTCTGGGTGGTCTGGAACCTTCAGCTTTTGGTTAGCAGCCAAGCATGTTAGCCATTTGTGCCACTCAGGGACTCCAAAGAGCAGCTAGAGGTTTATTTTTATAATCATCAGCAGAGTGTAAAGGCTTAGCAAGGAAGGTATAGTTGCCTCTGCTGAAGCTCTGTGGGGATGTGAACTAAGCCCTTCAGACTTGAAGGATGTCACTCTGGCCCCTGGCAGACACCAAAACCACTCCCAGGACCCAAGAGTCTGGCAAACTTTCTCCTCCTCTCACCATTCAAAATATTGCTTCTCCCTCAGCCGTCAGGGCGGGTCAGTTTCCTGCAAGGTGAGCATGGTAATCTGAGAACACACAGGAAACCGAATAGGACAGAAATTATGTAAACTGCATTTCCCTCTCCAAAACAGATCAGGAGTCGGAGTCTCGGGAAGCTATTCAGATTAACCGTTCATGCTGAACATCACACGCTGGCTGACTAATACCTGAGGTCCCCAGCCAAACCAAAAGAGCAGCTTCCCGCACGGCTTCCCTCCGGCGCTGCAGGAGCGGTTTCCTTGTTTGCTCTCTTGCCCGGCCGCATCCTTTCCAGGGGGAAGGCAGCCTGGGCTGTTATGCTCTGAGGGACCCCATTGTTTGCTCTGTCAAGTCGGAGCCTGCTGTTCTGAAGGCTTCCCCTGCTGGATTTCATTTGAGTCTCCCAGGGATCCGTTCTCCTGTCAGCGTTCATATGTGAAACTCGCCTTAATGGGAGTAAGATTGCAGCACAGAAAGACTAACTGACAAGTCTCCCTGAAAAACTTCCAACCCAGGCTGGGGCTTTCATAACGGAATGTGAGGCTGGAAATGGAGAGCCTGAAAGCTGAGCTCAACTCATTCAACAGAGATGGGCCTCTCTCCAATCGAGGCTAATCTAAGAATGGTGTCCATTCAGTCAACCAGGAGTTTACTTTCAAATAATCCTTGCCACGACCTCGACAGAGTTCCCGAAGGCTAGCCCTGCAGAGGTGCCTTCCAGAGGCAGAGCAGCCCCTGAGTCACTCTGTGGCTAGGCTGAAAGCACTTATTTATTTTCTTCCTCTTATCTGAGAATGGGGGTCCTTGGGTGGTGCAAATAGTTCATGTGCTCAGCTGCTAACAAAAGGTGGGGACTTCTAGTCCACCCAGAGGCACCTCAGAAGAAAGGCCGGTGATTTACTTCCCCCAAATCAGCTGTTGAAAACCCTCTGGGGCACAATTCTACTCTGGCACACAAGGGGTCGCCATGAGTCAGAGTCAACTCAACAGCAACCGGTTCGGTTTGGTCGGTTTTCTAACACTGAGTGCCTGGGTGGCGCACATGATTCTCACACTCCGCTGCTAACCGAACCCTTAGAGGTTCGAGTGCACCCAGCGACAAATCAGAAGAAAGCCCTGGGGAGACACTTCCAAAACACCAGCCACGGAAAACCCTGTGAAGCGCAGCTCTGTCTGACACACCTGGGGTCACCGTGACACAGGGGACGGCCTGGATGTCTGACACACACGGGGTCACCATGAGATAGGGGACGGCCTGGATGTCTGACACACACGGGGTCACCATGAGACAGGGGACGGCCTGGATATCTGACACACACGGGGTCACCGTGAGACAGGGGATGGCCTGGATGTCTGACACACCTGGGGTCACCGTGAGACAGGGGACGGCCTGGATATCTGACACACACAGGGTCACCATGAGACAGGGGACGACCTGGATGTCTGACACACCTGGGGTCACCGTGAGACAGGGGACGGCCTGGATATCTGACACACACAGGGTCACCGTGAGACAGGGGACGGTCTGGATGTCTGACACACCTGGGGTCACCGTGAGACAGGGGACGGCCTGGATATCTGACACACACAGGGTCACCATGAGACAGGGGACGGCCTGGATGTCTGACACACCTGGGGTCACCGTGAGACAGGGGACGGCCTGGATATCTGACACACACAGGGTCACCGTGAGACAGGGGACGGTCTGGATGTCTGACACACACGGGGTCACCGTCAGACAGGGGAAGGCCTGGGTGTCTGACACACCTGGGGTCACCGTCAGACAGGGGACGGCCTGGAAGTCTGACACACACGGGGTCACCACAAGACAGGGGACGGCCTGGATGTCTCACACACACGGGGTCACCACGAGACAGGGGACGGCCTGGAAGTCTGACACACACGGGGTCACCACAAGACAGGGGACGGCCTGGATGTCTCACACACACGGGGTCACCACGAGACAGGGGACGGCCTGGATGTCTGACACACACGGGGTCACCACGAGATAGGGGACGGCCTGGATGTCTGACACACACGGGGTCACCGTGAGACAGGGGACGGCCTGGATATCTGACACACACAGGGTCACCATGAGACAGGGGACGGCCTGGATGTCTGACACACATGGGGTCACCGTGAGACAGGGGACGGCCTGGATGTCTGACACACCTGGGGTCACCGTGAGACAGGGGACGGCCTGGATATCTGACACACACAGGGTCACCGTGAGACAGGGGACGGTCTGGAAGTCTGACACACACGGGGTCACCACAAGACAGGGGACGGCCTGGATGTCTCACACACACGGGGTCACCACGAGACAGGGGACTGCCTGGATGTCTGACACACACGGGGTCACCACGAGACAGGGGACGGCCAGGGTGTCTGACATACACGGGGTCACCACGAGACAGGGGAAGGCCTGGATGTCTGACACACACGGGGTCACCGTAAGACAGGGGACGGCCTGGGTGTCTGACATACGCGGGGTCACCATGAGACAGGGGACAGCCTGGATGTCTCACACACACGGGTTCACCCTGAGACAGGGGACGGCCTGGATGTCTGACACACACAGGTTCACCACGAGACAGGGGACGGCCTGGATATCTGACACACACGGGGTCACCGTGAGACAGGGGACGGCCTGGATGTCTGAGACACCTGGGGTTACCACAAGACTGGGGACGGCCTGGATGTCTGACACACACGGGGTCACCGTGAGACAGGGGACGGCCTGGATGTCTGACACACACGGGGTCACCACGAGACAGGGGAAGGCCTGGATGTCTGACACACACGGGGTCACCGTGAGACAGGGGACTTCCTGGATGTCTCACACACACGGGGTCATCACGAGACAGGGGACGGCCTGGATGTCTGACACACACGGGGTCACCACGAGACCGGGGACGGCCTGCATGTCTGATACACACGGGGTCACCACGAGACAGGGGACTGCGTGGATATCTGACACACATCGGGTCACCAGGAGACAGAGGACGTCCTGTATTGCGGCTGAGGTTACAGCTGGGGAGACACATCTTTTCTGAGCCGTATTTCCCAAGACTAGGGCTGGAGAGATGGGCCAGCAAGAAGAACTGAGCTATGATCTACCTTCTGCCCTTGGTCCTGCCAACAGAGAATTTGTCTTCAGCTTCACAAAATGTTTTGTCACGAGAGCCTACCACCTGCCCAGCCTCTCATAAATGGGACTTGCTTTTTTTTTTTTTAACTTAAAACAACACACATTTATTAATTAAATTTGAATACACTGGGAGTCACAAATATATTTAATCTGTTCTACCACATCAGTTCTTGAAATCAAACTTTTCTTGCTATCTCTGGGCACATATTTGGCACTTCTGGAAAATGCGTTATTGACTAGACAGGGTATAGTGCTATCCTTGCTTCATTTGCAATCACAGAAATTTTCCCAATTACTGCAGGACACATGTACCAGGCAAAACTTAGTTGTTCTAGCAAGTATTACACAAATATTACAAACTCCATCATGTTGTTGCTGTTGTTAGGTGCCATCAAGTCGATTATGACTCATAGCGACTCCAGGTATAATGGAACGAAACACCAACCAGTCCTGCACCATCCTCACAACTGTTGCTATGCTTGAGCCCATTGCTGGCAGCCACTGTGTCAATCCATCTTGTTGAGGGTCTTCCTCTTTTTCACTGACCCTCTACTTTACCAAGCGTGATGTCCTTCTCTAGGGATTGATCCCTCCTGATAACATGTCCAAAGTATGTGAGAGGAAGTCTCGCCATCCTTGCTTCCAAGGAGCATTCTTGTACTTCTTCTAAGACAGATGTGTTCATTATTTTGGCAGTCCATGGTATATTCAATATTCTTTGCCAACACCACAATTCAAAGGTATCGGTTCTTCTTTGGTCTTCCTTATTCGTTGCCCAGCTGTCACATGCATATGAGGCAATTGAAAATATCATGCCTTGAGTCAGGTGTATCTTAGTCCTCAGGATGACATCCTTGATTTTCAACACTTCAGAGGTCCTTTGCAGCAGATTTATTCAATGCAATGCCTCTTTTGATTTCTTGACTGCTGCTTCCATGGGTTTTGATTGTAGATCCAAGTAAAATGAAATCCTTAACAACCTCAATCTCCTCTTCCTTTATCATAATGTTGCTTATTCATCGAGTTGTGAGGATTTTTGTTTTCTTTATGTTGAGATGCAATCCATACTGAAGGCTTGGATCTTCCTCAGTAAGTACTTCAAGGCCTCTTCACTTTCAACAAGCAAGATTGTGTCATCTGCATAACCTAGGTTGTTAACGAGTGTTCCTCCAATCCTGATACCCCATTCTTCTTCACATAGTCCAGCTTCTCATATTATTTGCTCAGCATACAGATGAGTAAGTATGGTGAAAGGATACAACCCCAACGCACACCTTTCCTGACTTTAAACCATGCAGTATCCCCTTGTTCTGTTCGAAAAACTGCCTCTTGATCTATGTACAGATTCATCACGAGCACAATTAAGTGTTCTGGAATTCCCATTCTCCACAATGTTATTCATAATTTGTCATGATCTATACAGTCGAATGCCTTTGCATAGTGAACAAAACACAGGTAAACATCTTTCTGGTATTCTCTTTCAGCCAGGATTCGTCTAACATCAGCGACGATATCCCTGGTTCCACGTCCTCTTCTAAATCCAGCTTGAATTTCTGACAGTTCCCTGTCAAGGTACTGCTGCAGCCACTTTTGAATGATCTTCAGCAAATTTTGCTTTCATGTGATATTATGATATTATTTGATAATTCCTGCATTCAGTTGGATCACCTTTCTTGGGAATAGGCATAAATATGGATCTCTTCCAGTGGGTTGGCCAGGAAACTGTCTTCCAAATTTCTTGGCATGGATAAGTCAGCACTTCCAGTGCTGCATCCGTTTGTTGAAACACCTCAATTGGTATTCCTTAACTCCCGGAGCCTTGTTTTTCGCCAAGGCCTTCAGGGCAGCTTGGACTTCTTCCCGCAGTACCATAGGTTCCTGATCATATGCTGCCTCCTCAAATGGTTGAATATTGACCAATTCTTTTCGGTATAGTGACTCTGTACTCCTTCCATCTTCTTTTGATGCTTC
Organism: Elephas maximus indicus; assembly: GCF_024166365.1. Classification (NCBI taxonomy): domain Eukaryota; kingdom Metazoa; phylum Chordata; class Mammalia; order Proboscidea; family Elephantidae; genus Elephas; species Elephas maximus. Next base: position 10,077,832 of record NC_064822.1, on the reverse strand, counting down.
CTGCATCATTTAATATTTTCCTCGTAGAATCCTTCAGTATTGCAACTCAAGGCTTGAATTTTTTCTTCAGTTCTTTCAGCTTGAGAAATGCTGAGTGTGTTCTTTCTTCCCTTTTGGTTTTCTATCTCCAGGTCTCTGCACATGTCGTCATAATCTTTGTCTTCTCGAGCCGCCCTTTGAAATCTTCTGTTCAGCTCCTTCAGTTCATCATTTTTTTCCTTTTGCTTTAGCTATTCGAGCAAGTTTCAGAGTCTCTTCTGACATCCAGTTAGGTCTTTTCTTTCTTTCCTGTCTTTTTAATGACCTCTTGCTGTCCTCATAAATAATGTCCTTGATATCATTCCACAACTCATCTGGTCTTTGGTCATTAGTGTTCAACGTGTCAAATCTATTCTTGAAATGGTCTCTAAATTCAGGTGGGATATACTCAAGGTCATACTTTGGGTCTCATGTACTTGTTCTAACTTTCTTCAGTTCCAACTTGAGCTCGCATATGAGTAATTGATGGTCTGATCCACAGTCTGCCCCTAGCCTTGTTATGACTGATGATATTGAACTTTTCCATTGCCTCTTTCCACAGATGTAGTCGATTTGATTCCTATGTATTCCATCTGTCGAGGTCCATGTGTATAGTTGCCGTTTATGTTGATGAAGAAAAGTTATTTGCAATGAAAAGAAGTCATTGGTCTTGCAAAATTCAATCATGCGATCTCTGGCATCATTTTATTACCAAAGCCATATTTTCCAATTACTGATCCTTCTTTATTTCCAACTTTTGCATTCCAATCACCAGTAATTATCGGTGCATCCTGACTGCATGTTAGATCAATTTCAGACTGCAGAAGTTGGTAAAAATTTTCAATTTCTTCATCTTTTTCCTTAGTGGTTGGTGTGTAATTTGAATAATAGTCTTATTAACTGGTCTTCCTCGTAGGTGTATCGATAATATCCCATCACTGACAGCATTGTGCTTCAGGATAGATCTTGAAATGATTCTTTTTGATGATGAATGCAACACCATTCCTCTTCAAGTTGTCATTCCTGGCGTAGTAGACCATGCGATTATCCAATTCAAAATGACCAATACCAGTCCATTTCAGCTCACTAATGCCTAGGATTTTGATCTTTATGCATTCCATTTCATTTTTGATGATTTCCAATTTTCTTAGATTCATACTTCGTACATTCCATGTTCCAATTACTAATGAATAGTTACAGCTGTTTCTTCTCATTTGTAGTCATGCCACATCAGCAAATGAAGGTCCCAAAGCTTGACTCCATCCATGTCATTAAGGTCGACTCTACTTTGAGCAAGCAGATCTTCCCCAGTCGTATTTTGAGTGCCTTCCAACCTGAGGGGTCATCTTCCGGCACTATATCAGACAGTGTTCTGCTGCTATTCATAAGATTTTCACCAGCTAATTCTTTTCAGAAGTAGATTTCCGGGTCCTTCTTCCTATTCTGTCTTAGTATGCCACAGGTGACCCTGCTGGTATTTGAATACCAGTGGCATAGCCCCCAGCATCACAGCAACACACAAGCCCCCACAGTTCGACAAACTGACAGACACATATACCCTATCATACAAATATTTTATTCATGGTACTGGTGGTTATTATTACAATCTGTCTTGGGAGAAATACAGTCAGAATGCTCCTTAGAAACGAAGACGGTGAGACTTCATTTCACGTGCTTTGGACACATTATCAGGAGGGACCGGTCCCTGGAGGACATCGTTCTTAGTAAAGTAGAGAGTCAGCGGAAAAGAGGAAGCCCCTCAAAAAGATGGATTGACAAGAGTGGCTACAAGAATGGGCTCATAATGGGTAACAACCATTATGAGCATGGCTCAGGACTGGGCAGTGTTTTGTTCTATTGCACAGAGGGTCACTATGAGTCAGAACTGACTCAATGACTCCTAACAACAACAATGGTTATTAGATTAGAAGGTTCTTTGCCCCCTGGCTGTTATTAAGCAAAATGGGCTGAATTTGGCCACGTCAGATCATTCCATCCAGGAATGGAACTGAAATAAAATTTGGACTTAGTATGAAATAAATTATTTTTAATATTTGAATGATTTTTGTTTTTAAGTCAGAGATAGTCACTCTCATATTTCACATTTAAAAAATAATAGCAAATGAGAATTTTGATGGTGGCCCCTTGCTGCTGTGGAACGTTCCACCTTCTGGGCATTAACTTCATCCTCTCCAGCTGCCAGGCTCCTAAGCCACCTGCTGCTCCAATTAGGCCTCCCTAGTGAAGCCTTTCCTGACGACCACCCACAAACAAGACCTGTCTCCCCTTTGTGCTGATTCAGAGCTTTCTTACAGCCCCACTACTGCACACACCATCTCCCCACCCCTTGTTAGACAGCGTGTTCCTGGAGAGCGGGGCCCAAATCATGTTTTCTCTGAACCTTCTGACTTGGCGTCTTCTTGAACAAAAAATCAAAATATATTAAGCATCTAGTATGTAATTGACATTTTATGCATTTAAAGCATTTAATTCTCACAATGATCATTTAAATATTTCATCCCCATTTTACAACTTAGGAAGAGAAGACCCAGAGCATTAAGTAATTTGTCCAAGGGCACACAGTTAGCAAGAAGCAGATATCTTGAAGCTATCTGATTCCAGAATGTGTTTTTTCCATTAGCACCTATGTTTACACATAGTAGGCATTCAGTAAATATCTGTTAAATTAATAAATAGACACACTTGTTGTTAGCTGTCATCGAGTCATCTCCAGCTCATGGCATCTTATGCTGGTCCTCTACTTCACCAAACATGACGTCCTCCTCCAGCAATGGATCCCTGCTGATAACATCTCCAAGGCAAGTGAGTTGGACAATGTTCTATTGTGATCCATAAGATTTTCATTGGCTAATTTTCAGAATTAGATCTCCAGGTCTTTCTTCCTAGTCTGCCTTAGTCTGGAAGCTCCACTGAAACTTGTCCACCATGGGTGACCCGGCCAGTCTTTGAAATACCAGTGGCATAGCTTCTGGCATCACAGCAACATGCAAGCCACCACAGTACGACAACTGACGAATGAGCGGTAGAAATAGATACAGAAATGCTTTCAAAGTTATCTATATGCTACTCTGCATTTCCCCTAATATAACTTTTTCCAAATACAGGGAGGAGCCCTGGTGGAGCAGTGGCTGAGAGCTCCAACTGCTGACCAAAAGGTCAGCAGTTCAAATCCACCAGCCGCTCCTTGGAAATCCTATGGGGCAGTTCTACTCTGTCCTATAGGTTGCTGTGAGCCAGAATTGACTCGGTGGCAACAGGTTTCGTTTGGGTTTTTTAATACTACGGAAAATGTAAAGGAAATGGAATTGCTCAGATATGGGTGCACAATGACTTTTTAATAATGTCAAATATAGGAGTGTTTTTAAGACAATGCTGATGAATAGCTTCCTCTCACACAGAGGAATAAACAAAAAAAAGAAGAGTGGGAACAACGGTTAGTTGAAGAAGGAAAGAATTTCCCGACCACCAGAGTGCTCAACAACAGAAAAGAGATGTTGAAGCAAAAGAAATTTTGGGGGCCTCCATCTCAGGAGATTTTCAAGGACAAGAAGGAAGAAACCACCTCTCCTTGATGGATTAGTCATCAAAGTAGGCCTTAAATGCCACCCTGATATTAAAAAAAAGAAAGAAAAACCTTTAAGAGTTATCTATTCGTCATTCACATAGGTACCAGCTCCAAGGGAGATATTGGGCTTCTTGCAAGAGTGGAATTTTTGAGCTGGAGTTTCATGCTCAACCGCAGACAATGTCTGGTTATCATTATACAGATGTACTCTGGGAAAATTCTTCTGTAGGATTTTGAGTTTGTCCTAAAAGTTTAGCCTTCCCTTCCCCACAAGCCTGTTCCTGTACCTTTCCCTTCTCACTCAGTCCTTTCTTTATTCTTTTATTTGATCAAATGTTTCCCCACAAGCAGTTTTTGCCCTGTCTACACCTTTACACACATGCATCTGAGAAATCTTGTCACACTGAAGAAAGCGAAGACACACACTCCCGCTCTCTCTGGTAGTAATGTCATTTTCAAGGCAATTGTTATTCATTTAATCTTTACTTTTACGAACTGTACCTTACACGAATTCTTGGGTGGCACTGCTAATCAAATTTATAAGAGAGCACGCAAAGACTTCCTCAGAAGCTTTTATCCTGAGCAGAGATCACAATTAAGCGCTGTCACAGAAGTGAATAGTTTGAGGCTGATCTGGTAACAAGTGTGCTCCGTTTTGAAGTGAATTTATCTAAAGATGAATTCTTATGTTTTTAAAGCGGGAAAGATAAGAGATGTATCTGCTGCTCCAAGCAGGAGCCACACTCCTGAGAGAGGCCCATTTCCCTTGCTGGTACAATCATAGCACTATTTGAATAATAATGCTGAAATGTAAGGCCACCTGGATGGGGCAAAGGGCTAAGCATTCGGCTACTAACAGAAAGGTTGATAGTTTGACTCCACCCAAAGATACCTCGGAAGGAAGGCCTGGCAATCTACTTCCAAAAACTCAGCCATTGTGGTTTGGTTTTTGGTTTTTACTGAAATATAAATTCTAGTTAGCTATGGAAAATTTCATTGTAACCTATACTTTCATAGGTCAATTATGAGAAACCAACGTGAGTGTTTCTCTGGCCTCCCTTGTCTCTCTGTCTCCTGCCAAGGGGCTTCTGTGGCCACAGGTGGCCCCAGGACTCATCACCAAGCCAGACAAGTAGAAAGACAAATCCAGAAGCTGGTAATTGTTAGACTCAGCAATGACAAAGCACTTGTTCTGCTGTCCCTGTTAGAGCTTTGAATCTGTAACGTCTTTATACTGGCAGGTCCCAGCTAGGATAGATTAATTATTTATAGCTGCTGCTGGATACAGTTTTTATAAGACCTGAGCATATGGATAAGGATTCTATATTCAATGAAACAAATAAGGTAATATCAGGTTGAATATAATGCAAAGAGGCTTTATTACTGTTTAGAGAGAAAAGACTTCTCCATATTTTACCAAAGTCCACTGTTTGTTATGAAGTACTGAGTTTTCAATCCTCGTCTTCCCAGTACAGCTATGACACAACATGAAACAGAGTTAGAACAAGCATCTGGTAGCAGGAGTAAAACGCAGCACACAGACTTACAGCAAAGCAAGGCACAGAATTTTAACTACAGCAGGATGGGTAATACCCTCCTGGGTCACAGCTCCTGCCTAGAATGATGAAACTGATTCTTTGAGCCGAGTCTGTCTGCGCCATTCCAACGTGCGCATGATGGGTTCTTGCTTTTTGCTCACTTATTAACACACTGCAAAGCTTTGCTGCTTGAGCCCATGGCATTGTTTTTAACTGTTATTAGAGCACTCCTGATTAAGCACTCTACATATTCTACCATTTCTAAAAACAAATAAAAAAAAAAAAAGAGTAGGCATCATTTGATTTAAAATTTGTGCTCTGAAAATAAGAGGAAAAGGTGGCATGTGAGACTCAGAAGCCATTTCTGATTCTCGGGAGTCAAATTAAGCAGGTGCCTAATTTTAAAATGTCATTTCAGTTTCTACTGTTTCACTTTTGTTTGTTTTCAATTTGCTTTTTAAAATTAGTGCATTTGCTGGCTCTTCAAAAAAAGTCAACACCCTATCAATGGACTCATTCCTCTCTTCACTCAGCAAGCGTACACTGTGTGCCAGACGCTCTGTTAGACACTGATGGTTCGATAGTGAGTCAGCGCTGGTCCCTGCACTCAGGGGGGGTAAGACACCTAAATACATCACTCCAATAAGTGCCTATATGCAACATTACACAAGTGTGTACAAGATAGTATGAAGGCTAAGAGGAGAAAGTGGTTAACTCCATCCAGTGTGCTGATAGGCACTTCACATACCTATTGGATAAACCCTGAGGTTTAGTAGGAGTTCACCTGGCAGACAAGGTTGGGGTAAAAGAAGTAACAGAAAGAGAGGCACAGTTTAGTAGGTGTTCACCTGGCAGACAAGGTCAGGGTAAAAGGAGTAACAGAAAGAGAGGCACAGAAGCCCAGAGGCTGCAGCACACACTCAGGAGCTCAAAACCCAGTGTTAAAGTTTTACAATAAGCCTGATGAAGAGAGAAAGGAAAAGGCATGGAGGGTAATACAAGGGAATGACTATGATGGTGAACCTGGGCTCTAAGCTGGGAATGCAGAGAATGGAGGGAAGGGAAGACATGAAAGGGGTGAGGAACAATGAGATGACAATAGGACAAGTAACCTGCTGAGTCAAAGTGTTGTTGGAGTCAGGATAGCAACGGAAGTGAGGCAGAATGGAAGGTAGTTGTGGCTGGAGACGAGGGTGCTTGAAATGGAGATTATTTGTAGCTATTCGCAGAGTCCCTGGGTGGTACAAATAATAAAGCATTGGGCTACTAACCAAAGATTGGTAGTTCAAACCCACTCAGAGGCATTCAGAAAAAAGGCCTGGAGATCTGCTTCTGAAAGGTCATAGCCAAGAAGACCCTATGGAGCACAGTTCTACTCTGACACACATGAGGTCTCCATGAGTTAGGATCAACTTGATGACAGCTGGTTTGGGGTTTTGTTTTCTGTTGGTTGGTTGGTTGGTTTTCTATTTTTTGTGGTAGTTATTGGCAATTACAAGATCTGGGGTATGACTGTGGAATGAGTGACCGAGGTGGTATTGAGAATGACCTCTTTGGAAAGAGATCCATGAACTGAGAGTCCAAAAAAATTGAAAGGATGGTGCACGTGGATATTTAAATCACCAAGAATTGAGCAAGAGCTGTGTTGGAAAGATCAGCACTGAGCCAGGCACTAGGATCCCCCTGGCTTAAGGGAAGTGGAGATGATCTTGCATTTGTGGGAAGGCAGGAAGAGTGGACACCCAGTCTGACGTGAGACTCACTTCCGGCCATCCTGGAGAGGAGGAAGGGAGAGGTCGGAGGATAGTAGCATAGTGGCAATGCAAGAGGAACGAGGTGGTCACCCACCCCATTCACAGTTCTCAGTGGAAGGGGGGCTGTGAGACAAAAAGCTACTTGTTGAGAAGGCAGCAGGAAAATGAAGCTTTAGCCTGGGTACCCAGAAATTTGGTATTTATTTGAAACATTTTTTCCCTCTCAGCAGACTACCTTATTCGCTATTTGTAAAGATAAAAAGAAGAGTGATGATTCTGAAGCCAAAAGACCAAATGTGTTAAATGGTTTTATGGAGAAGGGCACTGTCCTAGCTTAGAACAACCGTGAGAGTCTGTTAACACTGAACCGTACCTACTGTATTTGCCTCAAAAGGCAAGAAATCTAGAGTGACAGACCTGAGTTTCCCATTACCACTTACCCTAGTCTTTGTCCTGAGGAAATGCAATAGGCAGCTTGGAACAGTGCACCATTGTTCATGTTACAGAGGTGGGAAGATTAAGCTCTTAATTAATCAGGGAATGGCTAATTGGTAATTGTGAGTTCCTGCAAGTAGTCACGATCACATATGAGTCCATGAAATTGATAACTGTCCTTTTCCCTAAAAATGGCCATGATTACTCATGAGTCATTTCATAACGAACACTCGACCTTTGTTCGTTCCCCTGGGAATGGCGATTCATGGTTTTGTGGAGCTTAGAGTTTTCTCAATGTGGAAGCCTTCCCATTATTCGTATCAGCCTCTTTCAAGAGGGAGATTTACAGATTTAAATACACCTGGAAGTGTAACAGAGCCACCCATTGAACCCATGGCCATCAGGTCAATTCTGACTCATAGCAATCCTAGAAGACAGAGTAGAGCTGCCCCATAGTTTCCAAGGAGCACCCGGTAGATCCGCACTGTCGACCTTCTGGTTAGCAGCCATGGCACTTAACCACTACGCCACCAGGGGGAAGAAAACTAACAAAAAGAAAATCTAAACTTTTCAAACAAAAGTGATTTGGATTTAGTGCCCAAGGAAACCTGGTAGCACAGTGGCTTTCAGGGTAAGAATTCAGAATCACGATATTAAACCTTGTTCTCAACTCCTACCCCACTGGCACCATCTTCGTGGGAAGAAAGAAAAGGATGGAGAGGGAGGGGAAGAAGTCATTACAAGTATGAGTACAGAACAACCACCAACAAGGTTTCTAAATTCACTCCATTTCCTGACTTTAATAGTCTCAAGTTAAGGATTAACTTTATCCATGTTTTTTAAGGCATTATTTCACCAAAAACCTTTTTTCTTGGCTATGTTGAATCAAAGAAAGAATCAAAAGGGTTCTTTCAAGTCACGGAATCCGTGGTGCATCTTCAGCAAAAAAGTTTCTATTTCCTTCTGCCAGACCTGCTGTTACCCTGGTGCTAAGGGTATCCATATAAATAATCATGAATGGATGCAACCATGTAACTGTATTATGCAAACACGGTCAATACTTCATGGGAACGTCATAGTGTGAACGGCAAAAATGAAAGTTTCACCCGCAGAAGCTGCCTAAAGGAGATTATGTAAATCTTCAGTGTCGGACGTGCTGGTTAACACAAGGTGCCTTGATCAGCCATTGTGCAAATGTTCATTCAGATAGATTTAGAAAGGGAATTAGTTCTTCAGCCAACTACAATTGCCAGGTTGGTCAGGCAGCAGTTACCTCAGCTTTTTGGAGAAATTCAAGAGCTGTTGAGATTACTCTGACTTGCTGAACCAGAACTCCGGCTAAAGTAGGTACCCAGGTTCAGGGTGCTGGGTGGGAGTCAATGCAGGTACACACAGCAAACCAGACACAAGGCAATAGAGATTTACAGAGCAGGCGCCGCGAAATGATTGTTCACTTAACGATAATACACTGACAAGGGATTATTTCTTTCTCAAAAAAAAGTCACCGCAAATTTCCTTGAATACCAGCTTCTCCTTAGGCTATTTAAAAATTAGTTTCTATTGGAAAGATTTTATTTGCTGATGTGTAAAATAAAGCGTTCCTGAAAATAAGGGCCTGTCTGCCTTAATACCTCCAGTCTCACCTCCTCTCACCAGGGTCAGGATAAGTAAGGTGAAATGAAGGCCAAATTTTCTTGTCTTCCCTTTCTGCAAACACCTAACAGCACTTCATTCATACAAAGACCACCTCGGCTAAGATCATAAAACCTTTCCACACAAGTTTGCTCAATCACAAACTTAGAAGAAAGATTTACTTTAGGTGTGCCATCTACCTCTCTTGCTCTCCTTCCTTTCGTTATCTTTTCCTTCAGTTCCCACAGCTGCCTTGGTTGCTCCCACCAAACAGCAGAGACCCCCCACAAAGGCCTGTCCACCCTTCTCCCTGCTAGGGCCCATCAATGCTTCCCGCTCCTCAGTCTCGTTCTGCAGATCCCAGAGTCCAGAAGTCTAGTTTTGGAAATAAACCCATGCCTATGTATTAATGGAAACCCTGGTGGCATAGTGGTTAAGAGCTTCCAGCTGCTAACCAAAATGTCAGCAGTTCGAATCCACCGGTACTCCTTGGAAACCCTATGGGGCAGCTCTACTCTGTCCTATAAGGTCGTGATGAGTTGGAATTGACCTGACGGCAGTGGGTTTGGTTTTTTTTTTTTTTTTTAATGTATTAATTGATAATAATGTTTCATAGTATGACTTCTTTTATATATTTGCACTTAACTTTGACTTCAGTCCAAAAGATTAAAATTCCAAATTCCTCCACACAAGTATTGCCTTCTCTATTCCTGCACCTAGGGTAGATGGAGGCTCTTGTATCAGTAAGCCAGGAGTTTTGGATTGTTGAGCTCCAAGGAGAAATGAAATTGGCCTGGCAGACTATGTGGGCTGCCTTCTATGGCATTCACTGATGCCCACTAAGCTCTGATGGAATAAAGATCAGCATAGCGCTTTTTTTTATCATGTTTGTGACTATAGGAAGTAGCCACCAAGACCAGGCTCCCAAAACAGAGTCTCAGTATTTAACATGAGGTTGGAGCATTAGAGGTTTACAAGTCAAGAACAATCCCAGAGAGATATGTAAACAAAGGCTTGTAAGGGGAAGTTGAATAAAAACCTGAACAGTAGAGGTCCTGAGGGGTTCTAAGTGTAAGAAGGAAGATGTTGGAGGACCTTATAAAGGCCCTTGCTGGATAAAGGGAGCCCAGCTGAGGGTTGGCCTGGCCAGACAACATTGTGAGGCCACAGTAAAGCCTTTTACCTGAGGCCAGGTGGAAGTCAGAATGAGACACCCACCTGGAGGACCTCTGGTACCAGAAACAGGAGATTGAGTTCAAACGATCCAGAAAAGGAGCTAGGTCGTCAGCGAGAAGCCAGGTGCAGAGCCAAAACAGGGAAAGGTGAGGAGTCAGGAGGTCTTAGAACAAGGACTAGGAAGCTCATTCATGAGTGGCTGTTCAGTCATTCAGGCATTCAACAAATAGCTGTTAAGCACATACTGCGTATCAGAAGTCGCATTAGGGTTTGGGATATAAGGATGAGCAAGATAAACACAGTCCCTTCGCTCATGGAGCTCGGAATCTGTCAGGGAAGATACACAATAAAACAGGCAATAATCACGGCAGAGAAATCCAGATGCTCTGAGGAAACACACAGCGAGGGCTCCTGACCCATCAACAGAGGAAGTGGATAAGTGAGGCGGTGCTGGGGGTGTTGGGGAAGGTTTCCCAGATGAAGAAATGGACAGACTGGGAGACCCAGAACAGCGATTTTCTGCTTAACCAAATCCAACGTGCTCTTTTTGTTACAAACACTTTACGACACACCCCTTTCTATCCTGAATTGAAATTAACAGATAAATGTTTTGAAGGCCAGGCCCATTGCTATCAGTTTTTCATGCGACCTCATGTGTTACAGAGCAGAACTGCTTACTTTGCTTTTCTTGGCTGTAACCTGTCAGAAGCAGATCATTGGGGCTCTCTTCCAGAGAGCCACCGAACGGTTCAAACCAGCAACCTTTCGCTTAGTCGTCTGTTTGAGCCACCCAGGAACCTTAGTAGACAAATGACCTTCCTGTCACGTAATTTGGAAACCTTGGGTAGTGTAGTGGCTAAGAGCTACGGCTGCTAACCAAAAGGTCGGCAGTTCAAATCCACCAGGCATTCCTTGGAAACTCTATATGGCAGTTCTGCTTTGTCCTATAGGGTTGCTATGAGTCGGAATCTACTCAGTGGCAGTGGTGGGTATACACATAATGTAATCAGTCTGACGTCTTAACTGTAATAAAGCAAAGAAACAAAAAAATAAATTTTATGTATTTGTTTCCATGTTTAAATGTATTATCCATTTAACCAGGTAGTCAGATGACTGCAGCTTTACATAAAATCATCAGGAAAGTGACAGCTACAAACACAGGCTGGTATCAGTATTGGTCACTCAAAATACCATGAGGATGTTACCGCTACTTAAGTGATTTTCATAAATGATGAACAATGCCAGGTAAAGTTAAAAACAAAAACTAAATTCAATCTCCCCTCGATTTACACAATAATTGTCTTCTTGGAAAATTCAATGTATATTAAATGGTACAAAATTAGACTTTATGTTCACGCATAAAATGCAAGCTCACCAAAGAGAAAAGGATTTTCACCCACCAGAATGTCACGAGGGACATTTGAAAGTCATGCGAATACACAGTAACTCTGGGGTGCAGGACTGCCCCATCCATTGCCGATGTCCACAGTCCTGGACTCCAGCTCACTACATGGTCATTCCAAAACAAAAATATACCCACAAATTTTCCAAAATACTTCCCACCCTAGCTAAAAGCACTGACCTTAAGTACTGTCATTCCAGAACGAGGCTGTGTAAACCGGTGGCAGGTTTGTCTGTAGTCCCAAGACTGACTGACTTCACGGGCAGGCTGTTCTGTAAAATCCAAACCCATGTGGTTCAGGAGGCGCTGACTACTGCCCTCTGCTGCACCTGTGGGGGAGCCCCCGCCCCCAGGCCTGGCCAATCAGAGTATCCCATCCATGCCCCCGGCCACAGCGATTGGCCCAGGGAGGGGCGTGTGAGGGCCCAGGTAAGGCCCACTAGAATCCTCTCCTGGATGTGTGCTGGGGTCGTCAGGAGAACGGCACCCTCCTTTCTCTGCGTATGTGAGGTACAAGCAAAATGCAAAGCATTCCCAAACAAAATAGGCTTATTATGTTCATGACAAATTTCAGGGTTTTGGAAATGGGTTCTCATTAATACTCATTAGGTCACATGTTCAATAGATAGTAAAAATGGGAGTGAGAAGGAGAGATGATCTTCTTCCCTCCTGGCTCTCCTTTCAGGAGGACAGCTCCCTGGTTGGCATCGAGTCCACGCTGACTCACGGCAACCCCACGCGTCCCAGAGCGGACTGTGCTCAAGCATTGCCAGTGGCTGATTTTTCAGAAGTAGGTCACCAGGCCTTTCTTCCAAAGCACCTCCGGGTGTACTTGAACCACCAACCTTCAGTGAGCAGCCCCATTTGCACCACCCAGTGACTGCCGTGCTACTTAATCAGTGGTTAAATTTCAGGCAAATAACTGGGTGCGCGTGGCTCTCTGTCTTGGAAAGAAATACCTATGCTTAGAGAGCCCACGTTCTCTGTGTTCTGCCCCTGGGGTAGCAAGCCCTCTTAGCTCTCAAACCTAACCTCTGCCCTCTAACTTTGGTCTTTTTATCTTAACATTATAGCCCCCATCTGCCCCTCCTGGTTTCAATTTTCCATTTTTTTTTTTTAGATTCCCAAGCAGGGATAAGCTATGATGTTTACCAGGAGCCCTTCAGAAACACCAATCTCATGTAGCTAAATAAGGCGTACCACAATCTTCAAACTGTGAAAAATCTCTTGGGGGCAAAAATTGTCTTTTAAAGAACAGGTTTCTTGTTGTCATATAATTTCCCTGGGTATTCCATATATTTCTTCCAACAGCACTGCTAAATAAGTTGTTGAAAGAAAGAAAGCAATTGAAATAAAGAAATTGTTGAAGTAAAGAATGCTGACCACAACTGTCATAGAATGATATCAAACCCAATTATTAGGCTAAATATGTTATTATAACTGGGCTTAGGATAGCAGGAACTGGGAGTTTCAAAATAAGAGAGAACAGTAAGGCCAACGTTTAAGTTCACTGTGAAGACCACAGATAGAACGGCAGCATTAGAAGGGGCTATATGGTCCTGTAATCCAATCTAACACTTGCATCTTAGAGACTGGACATGAAGTCCCAAAAGTAGCAAAGAGCAGAGCTCATCTTCCAATTAGAAGTCCAGTTATCTTTCCAGTACACCAGTTTGTTATAGTGAAGATGTTTAAACAACTGCAAGGGAAACATTTTACATGGCATGTAACTTATTTGCAAATGGTTGTTTCCCAGATCTTCTTGCAGCCTCAGGAAATGGAACAAGTGGATTGCACAGGCTTTCCAACAGGCCAAAGTATCGTGGTAAGGTCAAGAAGAGAACTGGTTCTGGGAGCCGGCTTCAACACTAACCAAAGCGAAGGAGATCAGCAGAGAAATGCTAGTCCATTTCTTTTCTGCTGATTTTAAGAGGACATCCACTCATTCTTCAAGGGCATCCTCCTTAGAAAATTGGGAAAACTGTAGATGGCTGCTAGGCCCACAATGGTCTACAGTGTTTCCTGCATCTCTGACTTTGGAAACTGAACTGTCTAGCCTTTACGTCTTGCTGCAGGCTGGGTGAAGAGTAAACAGCTGGAGAACAACTCTATTCACCCCCGAAGCTGCTCTTCTACCAGCTGAACTCCATGACTCTGAAGCTTCTAGGAAGGGCTGGCAAGTGCACTATCCTCCTTTCTGATTCTCATTGTAAAGAAATATTTGCAGCACAGCGTGAGCACTTCTATTTCACAAGTCTGCCGAGAACATGTGTTCTGTATACTTCACCTTTAAAAGCAAATATTCTTCTAAGAAAACAATTATTTGCCTGACTTTTCAGGAGTACCCAATACCTTGGAAGGGGTAAAAAAACTGCATCTGTAACTAAGGTAAAAATGGGTTTTGCATCCTTCACTGCTCCCATCTTCCCTTAATGCCAGCAGAGCTGTGGGAGAGAGCCAAACGCCTTCTCTCACAAGCCCATGACCACAGCCCCTTCGTTGTCAGCTGCTTCTGATTAGGGCTGCTAATAGCAAATGACTCATCTTCAGATGAGCCTGGTGGGGACATACCACAATGTGATGAAAACCACACAGACTTTGAATTCAGACCCTTCCAGGTTTGCATTCCATTAAAACCTGCGGCTGTGGAGTTGATTCCAGCTCATCGCAACCCTAACAGCCTCCACCAGTTGTGAACGATTTGATGTGATATTTAAGCTTTCTGATTTACAGATTTTTCATCTCTAAAATGCAAATTATAAATGTATCACCAGGGATTATTATGAAATTAAATAAAATGTGTGTAAAGCAGTTACCCTCTGTGAGTGAGTCCAGCCGTAGCATCCTTGGAAAACAATCAAGCACGGGGTTGGTGATGCTCATGGTAGTTAATGCCTATGTGGCATTTACAACATGCCAGGCACTGTTCTAAACCCTCAAACTGTGTTACTAATTCATGTAATCCTTGCAAATAGCCCAATGGGGTGTTCTACAGGTAAGGAAAGAGCTAGAGATTGAATTGTGCGTTGAACTTCTGGCCCCTGCACCTGTAAATATGATTTTTTTTTTAGAAATAGAGCTTTCTTTGTTACGTTCATTAGGTCATACCTGAGTAGAGGGGGTTCTAAATCTAATCATAAAAAAACAAATGAACTCAGATACGCACGGGAGAGAAGACAGACAACAGAGATAGATGTGTCTGCCAGGATCGATGGCAGCTCCTAGAAGCTGAAATAGACAAGGAAGTACTTCCCCCTAGAGCTGTGCCCTGATTTCAGACTTTTAGCCTCCTGAACTGTGAGAAAATAAATGACTGCTCTTCACAGCCACCAGCATAAGGTATTAATGCTATGCAGGGCTAGGTAACTGAGACAGAATTCAAGACCCAAGGGGTTAAGTAATCTGCCAAAGGTCAGACAGCAGAGCAGATTCTACTCCAGGCAGTTTAGCTCCAGAGTCTGTGTTCTTAACCACTAGGCTATATTTCCTCTTGCCATGTCACATACTCACAGTGGCTTTTGACTCCCAGTTCCACTCCTAAGTGAGATTACTGAGTCTCCCTTTTCCTGGTGGGTTGGAGGAGGTGCTGCTGCAGTTCCCTGTGCCTCTTGCAATCACTGGTCTTTCTCCAAGGCTCTGAATGGTTTCTTCTGCCTCTCTTTCCAGCCTCATGTCCAGCACACTCACCAAATGAGTACCAGCCACACTGGCCTCCGCTGGGTTCGTTTCTCACACACAGCATACTCCCTCCTCTGCATGGAGCAACCTTGCTCACCCTGGGTGTCTTACCTACACCCTCACTCTCCATGAACCTGCACAGCACTTGTCCTGGCTTAGTGCCCTCTCCCCTTGACTGTGAGCTCCATGTAGTCAGGGACCATGTATGATTTTTACTCACCTCATGACCATAAAGCCTAGTCAAGTATCACTTGTGTAGTATGAGCCCAAGAAATATTTGTCAAATGAATGGATGAACCTTGCTTACTCTGTGGTTGGAAGTGGCCAGGAAGTCACCCCTTCCACAGCTCCTTCCAACTCACCTCTGCTTCTCCCACTGGACTCCAGGAAAACCTTCAGAAAGTCCTTAGAGGTACAGAAAACATCCTTCCATTATAGGAGAGGACTCAGGGGCCACCTTTATTTTATCATTGAGAATATAACTCGAAATACTATTAGTTGCAACCTTAAGAGCATTATAGTAATAAATATTTCAAAGACAACAGCACACAAGAAGTCCCTGGCGGGGGGCGGTGGGGGGGGGGGGCGCGGTGCAAGCAGTTAACATACACAGCTGTTAACCGAAGATTTGGAGATTTGGGTCTACCCAGAGGCACCTCAGAAGAAGGAGCTGATGATCTACTTCAGAAAAACCAGCCACTGAAAACCTTACGGGAGCACAGTTCTACTGACACATATGGGGTCACCAGATTAGAATTGACTGGACGGCAGCTGGGTTTTTTGAGGGTTTTGTATAGCATATACATCTGATGCCATATCTGCACTTACCTGTGGCCACATCATAATAAAATAAAATAAAAAATCATTGCCTAACATGGCAACAACTGTGCTGATTCAAACTTAAATGAATATTTGCAAATCCTTTACAAAAGGAGTTCCTGGAGACTTCTATCTCTCCCTCATCCCCATCTTGTACGGGAACACGATTGTATTTCAAATCTCCTGAGAATGGTTGAGCCTCTAGCACGAAGCAGCTTTCGGTTTTGGCCCAATCTGTCATCTCCGTGGAGAAAGAGAGACAGAACTCCGGTGCAGGAAGAACTGTGAACTCTTTGCCTTTTATTTACCATTCCCTTAACTTGGGCATCTTCAACTTGAAATACCTGGTAGGCAGTTTGTTCCTAAGGGCTATTTCATTTTTTTATTTTACTCTTTGCAATGATTCCATTCCTTACTACTGGGTGAGTTACTCTCTTACTCAATCACCGGGAATGTGCTATATCATTGGTTTAAAATTTTAATTAATTGTGTTTTCATTACACTTGTGTACTAAGGCTTCCTAGGCTAACAGTAAAATGCATTCAATCTAAAATAGAAAAACTCTCACTTCAATTACTTCGTACGTGGGATCAGTTTAGTATTAGACAGGTGACTCTGCTGTGCTGGGACCACTGTGGCACAGGTAACATCTATAGGGCATATTCTAATGACATTCAAAGCTCTTGGCCCCAAATCAGCAGAATCTCCTAGAATCAGATGGATTTTCATTTAAATTCTACTTCTCCCGTTTACTAGCTCTTGGGCAAGTTACTTTTCTTATCCTCAGTCCTAATCTGTAGAAAAGTGTCACCGTGTGGTGCCAACAGTTAAGCAATCTGCTATTAGCCACTTCAAACCCACCCAGAGGCACCTCGGAAGAAAGTCCTGACAATCTACTTGTGAAAGGTTGCAGCCTTGAAAACCCTGTGGAGACCAGTTCTACCCACATGAGGTTGCCAGGAGTGGGAATGGACTCCATGGCAACTGGTTTAGTTGGGGGTTTTTTTGTTCTTGTTGTTAAATCTGTACAAGAAGGCGAGTCATCTCCGCGAGCGCACACACACACTCACACACACGCATGCACACACAAAGACTTGATGCGTTTCATTACTTCATTATTTCTTTAGCTTCCTGGCCTTTTAAAACACCGCTTGACGTTGTTAAGCCTTATCTGTTCATAGCTTTGTTATCAGCCAACACCTTAGCTGACAACCAGCTGAGAGTAAGACCTTGCCAGGAATGTGACACCGGGTAAGTGGGGGCTTGGGGAGGAGAGAAGGGGCTGTCAGGAGAGAGAAGAAAGTGCTGTCGAGGGCTGAGGGAGAGCCCAGTGACAGCTGCTGCAAGGCCAACCACTCTGCCGCTATGGAGCTGGTTTGGCTCAGTTCTAGACTTGAGCCTCGTGGAAAGAAACATCATGTCCTGTGGCACTCAGGAGTCCAAAGGGAGGATGTCTCCCCCAGCTCACGCTCCAGGCTCAGCTTGGTCAGAGGCAGACCTGGTGGATGGAAAGATTCACACAGCTAAGTGAGGCAAGGCAGCCCCTGCGACAGTCAACAGGCATGATTCCTCATGCTTCTCAGGCTATTTCTATAATACTCTCACCCAGAGTGGCAAAGCAATAATCTATATCGTCAGCACAGACTAGCCGACAGAGAGTACCCACTGGGTCTCAAACACCGTTCTGAATGCTTTACTTACATCAGCTCCCGTCATCCTTGTCCCTGGGTGGTACAAAGCATTAACATTCTCAGCTGTTAACTGAAAGGCTGGAGGTTCGAGTCTAACCAGAGGTGGGCCTCAGTGGAAAGGCCTGCTCCTGAAAAACATTACAGAGTACAGTTCTACTCCGACACACGTGGGGTCACCACGAGTCAAAATCAACTTGAGAGAAACTGGTTGCTGGTTACAACCGTATAAGTAGGTGAGACTATATGATTCACCATTTGCAGATTCGAACTGAGCTTAAAACAGTAAAGTAAGACACCTAAGAGCACACAGGTAGTAAATGGAAGAAGTATGATTTGAACCCAGATTCGTCCAACCACCATACCTTTACATTTCCTTATGTTGATAAAGTGCTTTCCTAAAAAGCCACTCTTTTATTTAACTTCAAAACATCCTGGGAAATACAGAGGACATGTGTTTTATTACTATATTTCTACTTAAAAATTAAGAAGCAAAGACCCTCGAGGAGAGAGTGGAAAATTTAAAGGCCATACTTAGGCAGCCAATGGCAGAGTCTGGATGGGAACCAGCTGCCCAGGTCTCATCCAAAACTTTTCTCTTTTTTCACTGTGGTAAAAAAATCTTACATGTAGAATCCCATGACATTGATTACGTTCATGAGGTCGTGCGCACTCAAGACTTTTGTTAAGAGGCGACATATTTTTATTTTCAAATTGTGTTTTTCTTTCAGCTTTTGTTCTGTTTCTTCCACTAAGAATACATATTTGCCAGAGATAAAGCTCTACATAGGCTCAATCTGTTCCTGGACCCAATTATGTGCTTTTGAATACATTTATGTAAAAATCATTTCATTAGAATGTTTAATGATTAGCCTAAGCATTCCTGAGAAAGCTCTCCCTGGATGAGTTGGACTCTGGACAGACAGCTGAAGAAATGTAATACAGGACCAAAAACGTGGCAGCCAACAAAGCCTTTTAAAAGTTTAACAAGTAGTTGTAGTGTTTTTTATTGACTTAAAGGGAAATGGAGTCAAGAGGGAAATTCCAATAAAATTGTAGGTGAGTCAAAGGTTTGTTTTCGTTTCTGTGGATTAGTTCTCACACATTTCCTGTTACTAGACTTTCTTTTGGTAATGTGTAATTTTAGCCACAAACCTAGCATTAAGCAATGAGTACTAAAGTCTATTTCCTGATTAACTTGAGAAAGGTCAGAGGTTAATTGAGCCAGGCCTGGTTAAAATGTCATAAGCTTAAAGGTACAACTTGTCACCTCGGAATAGTGCACACAACATTACAGAATCCAGCAGAGTCCAGTGGTTTTGTCAGAGGTAGACACGTGAATGTCTTAGTTTTAGAAAAAACAATCTAATTTTATCTTAACTGTTTTACAGTAACAAACTACTCAAACTTCCTAAAACCTTAAGAAAACACAAAAGCCCTTAGACTTAGAGTTAGGCGCCGCCAAAATGACCTTAGGTCTCTGCCTGCGCTGCAGAGAACAGAAGCAACTGAAATTTATACTCCTCATCAATTGTATAAAATCAGATCTGTCACCAGGCTCCGGAGCTGAATTTTCCTGGAGAAAATGAATAATATATATTAACAGAAAGTCCAAAAGGGATTTAGAAGGGGGAAGTAGGGACCCCAGAAAAGAGTTACAAAAGGCCCTGTGTGCTACCACAGACATGCACTGAAAAGTAAGTTCCAAATCAGACGCAGCATCCTGCCTGGAAGTTCAGTTAAGGTGTCCAAAGAGTCAACGAGAACAGCTTTTCTGAGAACACGCTTATTGATCTCCATTTAGAATTTCAGTGATAAATGGTGAGCCTGGCGGTCGGTAGCTGAGATAAGATGGAAAAGGCAACTCAGCATCTAGATATTCTTCCCAGAATTTTCTGTTCTGAATCAACAAAACTGACTGGGGAATGGTAATAAAGAGTCTAGCTGCCATCAAGCCAATTCTAACTCATGGCGACCTCATGTGTGTCAGAGTAGAACTGTACTCTACAGGGTTTTCAATGTCTGATTCTTCAGAAGTAGATTGCCAGTCCTTCCTACTGAGGTACATCGGGGTGGATTCCAACCTCCAACCTGTTGGTTAATAGCCAAACACGTTAAGTGTTTGTGTCACTCAGGCACTCCAGTGGCAGAATTCTCACTTCCATGCGGGAGACCCGGGTTCAATTCCTGGGCAATGCATGTCAGGCGCAGCCACCACCCACTGTCAGGGGAGGCTTGTGTGCTGCTGTGATGCTGAACAGGTTTCAGCAGAGCTTCCAGACTAAGATGAACTAGGAAGAAAGGCCTGGCAATCTACTTCTGAAATCAGCCAGTGAAAATCCGATTGATCACAACAGTCTGATCCACAACAGATCATAGGGATAATGCAGGAATGGGCAGTGTTGTGGTCACCATGACTCAGGGGCCGACTCAACAGCAGCTAACAACAACCACAAATAAAGAGTCATGTGAAAGGAGTCCTAGAAGTCCAAAATCATTCCAGACACATCAGTGTGGGGATAGGCGATTTAGGGGTAATTTTACTAATAAGATAAAATTCCTCTACAGGCTTCAAATCATATTTCTATTTGCAGTTGCTGTATTAAGTTTCTTGTTTCACGCACAATTTTTTAAAAAAGAAAGAAAAGGATAAAAAATCTTGTCCTAGAAACATTAGGCTTCTTTAAAACTTTAGAATCAGCTCAGCATATTCTTGAAACCCACATTCCTGGAACAAGAGAAGAATGTGTCAACAGAGAGGACTTGTGAACTAATTTCTCACAGGAACAAGCTATTGAAATGTCTTTGCCAAAAGAGAGCTACAGCTGAAAGGAGGTTTTTCGTTACCACACGTTCTCTGACAAGGCCTTGTCTACTCATTCAGAGCTTCAGGGGCATTCTTTCAATGAGAACAATGTCTTATTTTCCTTACTGAGAGAGAGTCTGATATTTTGAATTATTTCAATCATCTAGTCTAAAAAAAAGTTTTAACTAAATAAGTTCAAGAATGCTTGTGGAGTTTGGGGGGAAGAAGGAAGGGAGAATGGAGGGATGGTATTTTTCACAGTTGGAAAGATAAGCTAAAAGGTACAAAACAAAATTTTTTCTTGGCTTATATCTTTACATATTTTACTCTAAGAATATAAATATATATAAATATCTGATTCTGAAGGGCAGTATAATGCTTAAAACGTTGCCTTTTGGATCCATATGGTAGAGTAAATTTTTTAAGAAGGAACTGTGTTTAGCCAGATTCTGTTAGCAAGGGGACTAACTACTGAAAAGAGGACACTTCGGGAAATTATAATCACACTAGGAAAGGAATTCTATCCAATACCATGAAAGAGAGAAGGACGTTTTCTGAAACAACATTCTTGAGTTTTAATTCTATACAGTCAAACAGAAAATTTCAGCAAATCTGTTTTGGCCATCCGAACATTCAGGACTGTCATACCAACCGTGGCAGGTCCACACAGAGTAAAGACCCAGCCAAGACTGTCCACAAATCCTGCTAAGCGTCTTTATTCCAAAATAAGCTTTCTCTTCCTGAAAAAATTTACTTAAAGAGAAACTAATTAAAACAAAAAGAGAGTATCCATTAAGTTAAGCAAAAAAAAAAAAAAAAACAGAATGCAAAAAACGTACATTAAATAAACAAAAAAAAATACATAGAATGTAAAATGTTATCTTAAAGAAAAAAAAATAGGCAAAAGAAACTATGCCAAAATATTATTAATGAATATTCCAGGAACGGGCAATTTTTTTTTTCTTGACATGTTCTCAGATTCCCAAATTTCATACAATGAGTATTACTCTGAAAGTCATAAGAAGCAAATCAAGAACTTTTAGTCAAGATGGCATTGTAAGACCATGATTTCAAAAACTCTCTCTGCTCTATATACATGGCAATCACAGATATAACTTCCAAAAGGAGAAAAAGCGATCTTCAGAAACAAGGAAGGATTAGTAGTCATAGCATAGAAAGAATCCCACATTTTATTACAGGAAAAGATTTTTTAAAAAATCCAATAGAAGAGCAGGGAAAGAATACAAATAAGAAATTCACAAAAATATACCCACCCTGTACTATAATGAGGTACTTGTAAATTGAAACCAAGTACCAGTTCATATCCATAACATTGGCAAAATTTTAAGTCTGAAAATTACCAGTATTGGCAAGGCTGTAAGGAAATAGCAACTCTCCCGTATTGCTAATGGTTGTATAAATTTATACACCACTTTGGAGAAAAATTTGATGATATCTAGTAAAAGTGAAGATATGCGTTCTCTATGATTGTCAACACTGTTACAAAGCATAACTTTGTAATGTACTATATATATCATTCTGTAACTTGTTTTCAATTTGCAATGCATTACCATTTGTGTAAATTTTTAAAACCTGTAAAATGACATTACATATTAAATAAATGCCAACTTTATAATACTAATTAACTGGTAAGGAAGAGTAGGAATGGAATGAAGAAAGAATAAAAAGAAGTTCTTGAAATGTCTTCCTGTAACATTTTATTGCTAAACAAACAAAAATAAATAAATAATAAAAATTAAAGACCTTAAGAAAATACAGAGTTTCTTGTATCTGGTTGCTAGGCACATGAAAGTGTACCCTATTATTTTCTATACTTTTTAAAAAGTTAGATACATTTCATAATTTTTAAAAATTAAGTGTTCGTGGGTTTAAAAGGTATTGTTGATTTGAGCCAGAATAAAATTTTGGAGCAGTAGAGGAAAACTTCTTTTGAATGGATGAAAACTGAGCTTGCAAACACACACAATGCATTATGGCACCAAGGGGCAAGTGGGGAACGGAAGGTGTAAGAAGGTGAAGCAATGGCTGAGCTCTGAGCTTGTGAAGGAGAATTGGCCCTAGAGGCTAGATGGGAGGAGTTAAGGTCCTGAAAAAAAAAAAAAAAAACTCTGGCGGTGCAATGGTTAAGCATTGGGCTGCTAACCAAAAGGTGGCTGGTTCAAACTCACCAGCCTCTACGCAGGGGAAAAGACCTAGCCATCTGCTCCCATAAAGATCACAGACTTGGAAAGCCTGTGGGGAAGTTCTACTCTGTCTGATAGGGTCGCTATGAGTTGGAAATGACTCAACCACACCTAATGACAACAAGATCCTGAAAGTGTTTGAAGCTTAGGCTACGTAATGAAAGATTGAGCCCATGGAAGGGCTGTTAGAAATGATGAAAAGAAGGCAAGAGCTTGGAATGTGTGACAATATCAAAAGCAGGAGTCAAGGGCAGGGGCCTATCTATGGAAAATAGGGCCTGGGGCAATTAGTGATGGAAGCTGTGCTGGCCAATAGAAACTGCTCATTGGTTCCCCGCCTCAAGCGCTGTCCAGCGCACCTGCTGTACCTGCCTCCTCTCTGCCCCCCAGTTAGACCTCTGGCGAGGGCCTAGGATGGAGCAGAGTGGGAAAGTAGGAAACTGGTCAGAAAGTGGGAGACCGGAAGCAGAACAGTTCCAGGTGATGTGGAAGTGGGGAAAACCTGCAGTAAATGTGGTTTGCTGAGGTTGGGTGGAAGAAGCTGTTGCTGTGGAGGTTGGACTGAGTGGCCAAGGTGAGGGAGGACCCAGCCTAGACTCTGAGGTCACCACAATTTGCCAGGATCTGGGGGAAGGAGGGAAGCAGAGACAGCAGATGTGTGAACTAAAGCGCCCAACACCTAAATGCAGTTGATGGTGGTAGAAGGAGGGACACACAGAGGCGAGCACAGATGACTTTCCAAAAGAAGGCTGTTTGACATTATTTCTGCAAAAAAAATTGTTATTAAGAAAAGTAAGCATTATTAGTCTAGGTAGATTTACCCCATCCAGACCTTCATTTCCAGGGCTCTGGGAGGAGCCTTCACGATTATGTTCACAAGGACATATGTTTTTGTGTGACTTGTAGACGTGAGGTATTTTAATTTCAATCAGGTAATACTTCTGTCTTTTCCCACTCCAGCTTCTTCTCTGTCACAGGTCCTATAGTGCCAGGTGGAGTTGGAGGGGCCCTGAGCACTTTTGGATTCTGGCTGAGGAGAAGGTGAGTTGAGCATGTATTTACTTTGATTTTGAGAAGGCTATCTATTTTGCAGTCATTTCTGTCTATAGTTGTTGCTAGCCCTTCCAGGGTAGGAATGGCTTCCGGGGATAATCCTACTGCCCACCCTGCAGCTTCACACGGCGTCATGATATAAGGGCGAGGGTCAGAATTTAAATATTGCAAATGAGCCTCCTTGTGCTCAGTGATAGAAACACAGCAATAGGGGAAGAGAACCAACGTTTAGAACAGATGAAGGCAGGAGCAGGTCTGCAGCAAAGTCCTCAAACCATCCAGTGTGTAAAACTATAAGCCAAGCAAATGCAGGGAAAAACTATTTTAGCAGTATGTCATGGGTTAATTTAATAAATACATTATTGTGTTCTGTGTTTTGCAATGTTTGGGTTATTTTTCAGCTTTTAGAAATTTGTGATTTATTTTTAATTCTTTTTCATTCTAAATACATATTCAGCTTCATACTTAACTTGGTATTCATAATTTAAAGAGGGCCTCCAAAATTTTATATGATTCAGGTCCCCCCAAAATTTGGATCCATTCCTGGTTGTGGAAAGTTAGACTCAAGACGATAATAAAGAGTAATTAAGAATTAAGTTTGCTCCTCCATCTTCAGTTCATAGGTTTTCACCTTTTCCCTAAAAATAAGCAAGTTAAGATTTATCCAAACATTCACTTATTGTAAAAAAAATTAACGTAATCACTGTTTTCTTAAAATGTAATCCAAAGGCCAAGGAATGAGACCAAAATCTTTAATCTAGAAGCTCTTGCCAAGTTTAATGAACTCTTTATGGCATGAGAGTTTCCATGATTTTACATTTCTAATTGCCTTTTTTATTATTGTTTGAAAGAAACTACAAAACCAAGCAAAAAATACTAGTAATGCTGATCAGAGCTTATTTTTTTAAGGAGAACTCCAGAATTCTTCTCATTATATAATGACTTCAAACAGTTAATCCCATAAAGCACTCTGTCCATTTGGAAACAACCCAGAAGCAGGAGTCGCGGGATCCCACGGAGTCTACCCAGAGTATCTGTAGAGGAAATTAACTCTATTCCTACAAAAACGGGAGAAAACAGCTGCAAAACCCACAACTGATGGAAAACCACTCAATTCTGTACGTTCCTGAACAGGAAACGGAAATGGCCTCGGTAAATGACATTCATCTGACTTGCAGAAATAGTCTTTTACCTAAGACCATGCTTTCAAATTCCCTCACCATCCCAACTGTAAATTTATATTAAAATACTCCATTTAAGCAAATCTGCAAACTATGTATTCAGCCCAAACTATCAAAGAGCAGTTCTTCTTGACTTTTCAACAGACATCCCTGCATGCTTTAGAGGGATCACTGGGATGGGTTACCTTTCTTCTTGAAAGGTTTTAATACCCTTTGGTGGTGTTTTTCACGAGAAAGTAATGAACTGTCTACCCAAGGAAGGTGGAGGCTCCCCACTGTGGTCATTCTCAAACTCCCTGGTGCCTTCTCTGCAAAGCACCTGGCCCCCAGGACCTGGCCTGGTAACTCCTTCAGTCTTGCTCCCTGTTCTCAGGGCCTTCAGTGTATCTCTTTCACTCCTGTGGGTGGTGCACTCTAAACCCGCCAAACAGAATCTGCTCTGGGACAGGGAGCATTTGGTGAACAGAATGCTTTCTTTTGACTACTTGTTAGTATTTATGGGGATAAAAGTCCCTTTGTCAAAGTTTAGTAAAAACTGGGAAATGATTATTAAATGAGTTTTTCTTTTGGCTCACAAGCCTGTTCTCCTCCAAACATTTTTTTTTTTTTTTTTTTTGGCGGGGATGGGGGGTGGTGGTGGCGAGGGCTGGGGATGGAATACAGTATAGAAATAAACGCAAAAATCAACAACTCTGATTTCTCCAAATTACGTGTCTTTTGCCTTCCAAAAACGATTCACTTACAGGATAATGAGCCATACCATACCATCCAGGATACTTGGCCCTGAGCAGAGAAGCCACAAGATGTCAGAACTGGATGGTACCTAAGAGGCCATCCCCTCCTGTTCTCCCATCTTACCTGAGGCCCAGGGAGAGGATAGGGTTTGCCATAGACCCCTGACAGCAGTGGGATCCAAGAACTTTAATTGTCAGTTTATTGCTTTTCCCATTATATTAAGCTACTCTTATGAGTTAAAATAAAATTTAATAATTATATACTTAAAAAAAAAAGCCTTATTTCTATTTTTATGACCTGTGTGGTCTTTAGAGATAGGTGATGTAATTTTATCTCTCCAGTCTGGCCCCGAAGCATCGCCACTCTCACCTCCCACTCCCTCTCCTCCACAAACCCTGTATGGCATCCAAACTGGCTTAGGCTTCACCCAAGACATCTGCACACTTTCCGGTCTCGGGGTTTTTCCTCAAGCCATGAATTCTCCCTCAAAACCTTCCCACCTCCTCTGTAAACTAAGCAAAGCCCCTTCACCCTCCCTAATGTTACCTCCGGAGCTGCCTCTCCCAGCCTTGCTGTAGTCACCAGGGTGTGCTGAGACCTACTTCCCTGAAGTTCGGTCTGCACCATTCATTGAAAATTAAATCTATTACACCACGTGGAACTCATTCACTGACACTTTGAGCTATTTTTGCTACTTGTACTTGTAGCTAAATTTTTGTATATTTATCTCTTGATTTGTCACCTAGATTGGAAGACTCTTAAAGGCAGAGATTTTTTGACATAATTCTCTGTGCTCCCCAGAAAAACATTTAGTACAGTTCCTTATGTTATAGCAGATACTCAATAAAAATTAATTTAACCTACTTTGTAGGATAGGTGGATGGACGGTAAGTAAACGAATATACACCCATATGTGAATCAATGAAGTTAGGTCTACAAAAAGCCAAAACAGGGTTTCACCTGTGGTATATCCAGAGTTCTGCTTACCTAGTCCTGCCCGTTTAACCACTAGGTATATTTAACAATATCCTAAAGATTCTTTGATTCAGAACTTCATGAAGATGATTAGAGAATGTGTTGAGAATGACTGTGAGCACACAGTTTGCAGTGAGAGCCCTCCCAGTCTACTATAAAAGAAAAAAAATTTTTTTTTTTTTTTTTAGTCTACTAGACATATTTTTTTATACAATTAGTGCTAAAGGAAATACAGATGTTCTGAAATGGCTCCCAGTTCCTCCTCATTAAGAAACTGCTGATAGTGCCCCCCCGCCCCCCGCCATGGCTAACATTCCTTCTGTTGGATCTTCTGAATGTCCTTGATATGGATTGAATTATGTCCTCAAAAAATCTATGTTGAAGTCCTACCCCCTAGACCTGTGAAGTTGACCTTATCTGAAAATAGGGTCTTTGAACATGTTATCAGTTAACATAAAGTCATACCAAAGTAGGGTGATTCTTAGTCCAATCTGAGTGGTGTACTTGTAAAAGGAGAGAAGAGACACAGAGACACAGGGAAGAAGGCCATGTGAAGATGCATCTACAAACCAAGGATCACCTGGGGCTACCAGAAGCTGGAAGGGTCAAGGAAGCACCTTTCCCTAGAGTAGACAGAGAAAAGATGGCCCTGTCAATACCCTGAATTCAAACTCCTAGCCTCCAAAACTGTGAGGCAATACATGTCTTTCCTTTTAAGCCACCCAGCTGGTAGCTCTTTGTCATGGCAGCCCTATGAAATGCATACAGTCTTAAGTTTCTCTTATGCCGTGTGATGGTTAAGATTGTGTGTTAACTTGGCTGGGCATGATTCTCAGTGTTTTGGCAGTCGCATAATGTTGTGATCATTTCCCTGTTGAGATCTGATAAGTGATCACCCCCATGATGGGATCTGCTGTGAGTAGCCAATCAGTTGAAAGGGAATTTCCTTGGGTGTGTGGCCTGCATCAAATATAAGTGGACATTCTGGCAAGGCTTGGGGGCTTTTTGCTCGTGCTGGATCCTGCAGCTGGCTCCTGTTCATCTAACCTCCAGTTCTTGAGACTTGAGCTAACAGCTTACCTGCGGTCTTGCCTGCCGACCTTGGGATTCATTGATCTTCGCAGCCTGTGAGCAAGATCCCTGGTCTCTGACTTGGTATCTTGGGTGTACCAACCCCTGCACCTACATGAATCAAGAGAATGCTCCATCCTGACCCACAGACTTGGGACATTCCAGCCTCTACAACTGTGAGCTATTTCCTTGATATAAATCTCTCTCTCTGTATAAATATATATATATATGCTTTAGTGGTTTTGCTTCTCTAGAGAACCCAGCCTAAGACATGCCACAACTGTTATACTGGGATATGTGTTTCCCACAGGATCGTTATAACTAAATATTAGCCTTTGTTTATGCCCTTGCTTTAAAAAGGCATACGTACTGAGTCTTCACCAATTGCTAGCTACAGAAGATTCAATATATGAAGCTCAAAGCTGGCCATGGCTGAGCAAGGTTGCAGATACTTCTCTGGGCTCTGGATCTACGGTCTTTTTGGCTGTGATCTCAGCGGCTGCAATCCCTTCCTGGGATCACAGTTCTCTCCCACCTGGGAACAATGGGAGGTAAGTCTTACCACCACAGTGGTGGGAGACCCCCATGTGCAAACACATGTACACTGTAATCTTCCTGTGCAACACTATTACACAGCTCCCTGTGTTCCTGTTTAATCACTTTCTGCTCAATTTTATGTGTGCTTCAAGTCAATTGAAAAGAAACAAAGAGCTAGGCATTTTCACCACAAGATGACAGAAACTAAAAATGCTCGAATAAATTTTTCTGTTTCATCGTGAAAACAAAATCTCCTTGGACTTTGTAGGAGAGTTTTGATTTCCAAAGAGTTCTTTAATGACTCTTTGAAAGCCTCCAATGTAAACGACCTCAATGAGAAATTCAAGACCAGTTCATATTATGAATTAAAAGTCTCCAAATTGACCCTTGATAATACCAGAAATATATGGTCCACTCTGTACAAAATAAATAAAAGGCACCTCTTGTAAATGGGTACTTTAAAATTGGCTCCTTATCTCCTCCTATTGAACATTGACTGTGCTCTAAGGATCTATTCAAATGCCTTCAGCACGTATCTTTTGTGGTACCCAACACTTCATACCTGGTTTGTGGTTATTTGTGACATTGCACTACTGTGCTGGGTCCTTCTTGAGAACAGTATCTGTGTCCGATTCATCTGTGTGTCTTACATCATGACTAGCACTGAGCTTTAAACGTTGCAGGTACTCAATAAAAGTTGATAGAATTGATAAATGAATCAATACTTTCTTATATTTGTCAAGTCCAGAAGAAAAACAAATATTTTGTTGCAAGAAGTAGGATCTCCAGAACCAATAACCATCCAACAGATAACCTATCTCTCTCAGTTAGAAACTTCTGCAGAGAGTCACACATTGATATAGATTGATGTGTGTCCACCCCACCCCCCCCCCCAAAATGGTATTAAAATCCTAACCTCTGCACCTACAAATATGACCGTGTTTGGGAAAAGCTGGTTTTCTTTTGTTATGTTAATGAGCCCATACCTGTGTAGCAAGGGTCCTGAACCTACTCACTTTTGAGTTATAAAAAGAGCAGAATACACACAGAGACACCCAGGGGGAAAAGGAGGACAGATGATGGAGACAGACGCATCTACAAGACCTAGAATACCAAGGAATGCTGGTGGTTTCTAGAAGCTGAAATAGACGAGGAAGGACCTATTCCTGGAGCCATGCCCTGAGTTTGTACACTAGCCTCTTGAACTATGAAAACAAATTCCTGTTCTTTAAAGCCACCCACTTGCAGTATTTCTGTTATGTCAGCACTAGGTAGCTGAGACACACACTAACTAAGCGTGTTCAATACATGTCAGAACCAACAACAGGATAATAACTCCAGCCAGCAATTCACAAATCTATCTCCACCGTAAGCAAGAATGTTCCATGAGTAACATTCACTCATTCAATAAACATTTACTGAGGACATACACAAGTGCCAGGGCACTGAGCAAGACACTGAATATACAGAGATAAGTAAACCATAGATCTTGTCTTCAAGAAGCTCACAGTCTATTGGAAAAGACTGACATGTTAAAAATAATTCCAACTGAAGTGGAAGATTAAAAAAAGATCAAGTGCTAAGGAATCCCAATAGAAGGAACATTTTTAAAAAAGGGAATCTTTCCTAGTATACCAAACTAAGAAAGGCTTCCAAGAGGAGAAAGTGTTGGAACAAAATTTTGTAAAAGAAGTAAAAGTGGTGTACCAGATAGAAAACAAGGGAAGACTGTTTCGAATGAGGAAATAGCCCAAACACAGGCAGGAAAGGCAGGGTGAGAAGGATTAGGAAGAATACCAAGATAGAAGAAATATGTTGGAACCAAATTGTGATGAACACATGACCAAAAAAAAAAAAAAAAAAAAACCCACTGTCTTCAAGTCAATCTGACTTACAGCGACCCTAGAGGACAGAATAGAACTGCCCCCATAGAGTTTCCAAGGAGCGCCTCGTGGATTTGAACTACAGACCTTTTGATTAGCAGCCGTAGCTCTCAACCACTACGTGACTAGGGTTTCTGAACACATCACAGCAACACTCAAAAGTTTTGGAGGCTGCCAAGTGTGTATATATATATATATAGTGAAGTGTGAAAGGAACTCAACAAAAGAAAAGATCAGAAAGTAAGATAATAAAGAGGAAAGACAAATAGAGATGCAGCCGATATGTACGTATATCAGCTATGTTTCTTCGGTTGCCTCAGTTTCTGAGAACCAACTCTGGTTAACGTAAACCCAAAGGGAAGGTATTGCAGGTCAGGGGGAACTCACCATGTCATCCAAGCAAGGAGGGAGATCTGAACTTGGACAGGAGCAGACATTGCCCAGGGCCAGGAGCAGAGACTGCTCAACATCCCATCCTAACAAAATCTCTGTAGAAAATGTGTTCCAGCCTTGTCACTCTTTTTATCACTCTGCTCAAAATCCAAATTCCAGGGGAGGACTGGCTTTCCCTAGCTAAGGGAAGGCAGCATTCCCAAATTAACAGTCCCTCCAGACAGTATCCAATGAGGGAACCACAATTCCCCAAAAAGAAACCAGGTCGATCACAGGCAGCCAAAAACACAAAAACAAAGACAAAAAGTCCACTGCAATAAGCAATAAGCCAGAGCAGAAAGAGGAGAAATACTGAAAAACTGAAGAAGGCCTAGGGAGGGAGGACCAAGATAGCTGACTAGGTAGACACTACCTCGGATCCCTCTTGCAACAAAGACTCAGAAAAACAAGTGAATCGATCACATACATGACAATCTATGAACCCTGAACAACAAACACAGACTTAAAGAGTTGACCTGAGTGACAGAGATGGAGAACGAACAACTACGGGGAAGCAGCGACTGTTTTCGGAGCCTGGAGCCAGCGTCCCAGTCAGGTAACCTTGGCGCCGGGCTTAGGACTGGGCACAGCAGAGCTGAACACAACATCCTGTGACGGCACAAACACGGGGCGCAGCCTTACCCTCCTGAACTGACCCCGGGAGGGGGCACAGCCGGTCCGCGTAGGCAGCGCGGCATCGCGGCTGGTGGGAGGAGAAGTCCCTGGGAGGCAGTGACTGGTTTTGGAACCGGGAGTGCAGCGTCCCAGCCGGGGAACCTTGGCACCGGGCTTTGGACTGGCAGCGGAGGAACTGACTGCGGCTTTTGCAGGCCTGACCCTCGGGGGCAATCTCTACACACCCAGCACACATAGGCGACATGCCCCTCGGGAATCTCAGACAAAATAGTCATCCCAAGCAAGATAAGCAACTTTGGCTATGTTCCGGGGTGCTACTCTCTCCTGTTTATCTGAATCCTCCCCTCCCCTTCCCAGGCGGCTTCATTAACATTGGAATTTCCTGAGCCAGAGGGAGAATGGCTCCGGCTCCGCGGCTCTTCTTTTCCCTTTTTTTTTTTTTTTTTTGGTCTTTCCCTAACCCATCCTTCCGGCCTGAGAGAAGCAACCACAAAAAAACCAGGGACCAAAAATCCTTCCCTAATTGGACTAAAAACACAGAACCAGCTCCAGCCAAGCATATATGATCCATATCTCGGGCTTTCATCCCTACAGAGAACAAGGTGGCTATTATAATGCAAAGGCATTTCTGATAGGGTTCTGACTGCATTTTTTTTTTAGCGGATTTACTGGAAAAACAAGTTTCCCAGGTATGATATCTCTGCTTATTCAACAGAGCCCTCACTGATCCACAACAGGGAACTGAGGGCTGAAGCTCCGCCCAGACCACCTAGCCTCCTGCCTTAGGGGTCTAAGGAGGGTGACACCTACCAGTCAGTAGAGGTACTTGCATTGGGGGCCTAAGGTACAGCTGCAGAGCCCTCCCACCAAGGTGCTTTAGGAATAGAGACACACCTACCTCACTGACACTTGGGGGAAGCCTGTCAGCATCCTGCCCCCCCTGGAGTGTGAACCCCAGCTGCTAATAGAATCTGGTGCACACAACTATCACCACTACTTCTTGAGGTGGATAGGTGTTCGGGTGCAGCACACACTTGATGACCCAAAATCAGATTCTACTCAAGAATAGTGAACAGACTCAGGCATATATATCTGGCAACAGCCCAAACCAGCTGGTAATAGGTCACAAGTAAGTCAAGGGCTACAACAATCAAGACAGCACAATCTAGTAGCCCATCCACGTATATTGAAAGAAAACAAAACAAGATAAGACTCAGTGAGCAAATATAGAATAAATCACTACCATATATTAGTGATGGCTCGGAGACAGCAGTTGATACCAAACCACGTAAAGAAGCAGACCATGACTGCTTCTACAACCCCCCAAACAAAAGAATCAAAATCTTTCCCAAATGAAGATACAATCCAGGAATTATCAGATACAGAATATAAAAAACTAATTTACAGAATGCTTCAAGACATTAGGGATGACCTCAGAAATGAAATAAGGCAAACTACAGAAAAAGCCAAGGAACACACTGATAAAACTGTTGAAGAACTCAAAAAGATTATACAAGAACATAGTGGAAAAATTAATAAGTTGCAAGAATCCATAGAGAGACAGCATGCAGAAATCCAAAAGATTAACAATAAAATTACAGAATTAGACAATGCAATAGGAAGTCAGAGGAGCAGACTTGAGCAATTAGAATGCAGAGTGGGAAATCTGGAGGACCAGGGAATTAACACCAACATAGCTGAAAAAAAATCAGATAAAAGAATTTAAAAAAATGAAGAAAACCTAAGAATCACATGGGACTCTATCAAGAAGGATAACTTGCGTGTGATTGGAGTCCCAGAACAGGGAGGGAGGACAGAAAACACAGAGAGAATAGTTGAAGATCTGCTCACAGAAAACTTCCCTGACATCATGAAAGACGAAAGGATATCTATCCAAGATGCTCATCGAACCCCATTTAAGATTGATGCAAAAAGAAAAACACCAAGACATATTATCATCAAACTTGCCAAAACCAAAGATAAAGAGAAAATTTTAAAAGCAGCCAGGGATAAAAGAAAGGTCTCCTTCAAGGGAGAATCAATAAGAATAAGTTCAGACTACTCAGCAGAAACCATGCAGGCAAGAAGGCAATGGGATGACATATACAGAGCACTGAAGGAGAAAAACTGCCAGCCAAGGATCATATATCCAGCAAAACTCTCTCTGAAATATGAAGAAGAAATTAAGATATTTACAGATAAACACAAGCTTAGAGAATTTGCAAAAACCAAATCAAAGCTACAAGAAATACTAAAGGAAAGTGTTTGGTCAGAAAACCAATAATATCAGATACCAGGACAACACAAGGTCACAGAACAGAACATCCTGATATCAACTCAAATAGGGAAATCACAAAAACAAATTAAGATTAATTAAAAAAAAAAATGCTCAAAACGGAATCATTGAAGTCAATATGTAAAAGATCACAATAATCAAAAAGAGGGACTAAATACAGGTGGCATAGAACTGCCATATGGAGAGGGATACAAGGCGATATAGGACAATACAAGTTAGGTTTTTACTTAGAAAAATAGGGGTAAATATTAAGGTAACCACAAAGAGGTATAACAACTCCATAATTCAAAATAAAAACCAAAAAAAACGTAACGACTCAGCAAACAAAAGTCAAATACTATGAAAGTGAGGATCCCACAATTTACAAAGAAAAACGTCTCAGCACAAAAAAGTAAGTGGAAAAATGAAATTGTCAACAACACACATAAAAAGGCATCAAAATGACAACACTAAACACTTACTTATCTATAAGTACCCTGAATGTAAATGGACTAAATGCACCAATAAAGAGACAGAGAGTCTCAGACTGGATAAAGAAACATGATCCGTCTACATGCTGCCTGCAAGAGACACACCTTAGACTTAGAGACACAAACAAACTAAAACTCAAAGGATGGAAAAAAATATATCAAGCAAACAATAAGCAAAAAAGAAGAGGAGTAGCAATATTAATTTCTGACAAAATAGACTTTAAACTTAAATTCACCACAAAGGATAAAGAAAGACACTACATAATGATAAAAGGGACAATTGACCAGGAAGATATAACCATATTAAATATTTATGCACCCAATGACAGGGCTGCAAGATACATAAATCAAATTTTAATAGAACTGAACAGTGAGATAGACACCTCCACAATTATAGTAGGAGACTTCAACACACCACTTTCGGAGAAGGACAGGACATCCAGTAAGAAGCTCAATAGAGACACGGAACACCTAATTACAACAACCAACCAACTTGACCTCATTGACTTATGCAGAACTCTCCACCCAACTGCTGCAAAATATACTTTTTTTTCTAGCGCACATGGAACATTCTCTAGAATAGACCACATATTAGGTCATAAAACAAACCTTTGCAGAATCCAAAACATCAAAATATTACAAAGCATCTTCTCAGACCACAAGGCCATAAAAGTGGAGATCAATAAAAGAAAAACTAGGGAAAAGAAATCAAATACTTGGAAACTGAACAACACCCTGCTCAAAAAAGACTGGGTTATAGAAGACATTAAGGAGGGAATAAGGAAATTCATAGAATGCAACGAGAATGAAAACACTTCCTATCAAAACCTCTGGGACACAGCAAAAGCAGTGCTCAGAGGCCAATTTATATCGATAAATGCACACATACAAAAAGAAGAAAGAGCCAAAATCAGAGAACTGTCCCTACAACTTGAACAAATAGAAAGTGAACAACAAAAGAATCCATCAGGCACCAGAAGAAAACAAATAATAAAAATTAGAGCTGAACTAAATGAATTAGAGAACAGAAAAACAATTGAACGAATTAACAGAGCCAAAAGCTGGTTCTTCGAAAAAATTAACAAAATTGATAAACCATTGGCTAGACTGACTAAAGAAATACAGGAAAGGAAACAAATAACCCAAATAAGAAACAAGAAGGGCCACATCACAACAGACCCAACTGAAATTAAATGAATCATATCAGATTATTAAGAAAAATTGTACTCTAACAAATTTGCAAACCTAGAAGAAATGGATGAATTCCCGGAAAAACACTACCTACCTAACCTAACACATTCAGAAGTAGAACAACTAAATAGACCCATAACAAAAAAACAGATTGAAACGGTAATCAAAAAACTCCCAATAAAAAAAGCCCTGGCCCGGATGGCTATACTGCAGAGTTCTACCAAACTTTCAGAGAAGAGATAACACCACTACTACTAAAGGTATTTCAAAGCATAGAAAATGACAGAATACTACCTAACTCATTCTATGAAGCCACCATCTCCCTGATACCAAAACCAGGTAAAGACATTACAAAAAAAGAAAATTACAGACCTATATCCCTCATGAACATAGATGCAAAAATCCTCAACAAAATTCTAGCCAATAGAATTCAACAACATATCAAAAAAATAATTCACCACAACCAAGTGGGATTTATACCAGGTATGCAAGGCTGGTTTAATATTAGAAAAACCATTAATGTAATCCACCATATAAACAAAACAAAAGACAAAAACCACATGATGTTATCAACTGGTGCAGAAAAGGCATTTGACAAAGTCCAACACCCATTCATGATAAAAACTCTCACCAAATAGGAATTGAAGGAAAATTCCTCAACATAATAAAGGGCATCTATACAAAGCCAACAGCCAACATCACTCTAAATGGAGAGAGCCTGAAAGCATTTCACTTGAGAATGGGAACCAGACAAGGATGCCCTTTATCACCGCTCTTACTCAACATTGTGCTAGAAGTCCTAGCCAGAGCAATTAGGCTAGACAAAGAAATAAAGGGCATCCAGATTGGCAAGGAGGAAGTAAAATTATCTCTATTTGCAGATGACATGATCTTATACACAGAAAACCCTAAGGAATCCTCCAGAAAAAAAAAAAAAAAAAAAGGAATCCTCCAGAAAACTACTGAAACTAATAGAAGAGTTTGGCAGAGTCTCAGGTTATGAGATAAACATACAAAAAATCACTTGGATTCCTCTACATCAACAAAAAGAACATCAAAGAGGAAATCACCAAATCAATACCGTTCACAGTAGCCCCCAAGAAGATAAAATACTTAGGAATAAATCTTACCAAAGATGTAAAAGACCTATACAAAGAAAACTACAAAGCACTGCTACAAGAAATTAAAAAGGACATACTTAAGTGGAAAAACATACCTTGCTCATGGATAGGAAGACTTAACATAGTAAAAATGTCTGTTCTACCAAAAGCCATCTATACATACAATGCACTTCTGATCCAAATTCCAATGTCATTTTTTAAGGTGATAGAGAAACAAATCACCAACTTCATATGGAAGGGAAAGAAGCCTCGGATAAGCAAAGCATTACTGAAAAAGAAGAAGAAAGTGGGAGGCCTCACTCTACCTGATTTCAGAACCTATAATACAGCCACAGTAGTCAAAACAGCCTGGTACTGGTACAACAACAGGCACATAGACCAGTGGAACAGAATTGAGAACCCAGATAGAAATCCATCCACATATGAGCAGCTGATATTTGACAAAGGCCCAGTGTCAGTTAATTGGGGAAAAGATAGTCTTTTTAACAAATGGTGCTGGCATAACTGGATATCCCTTTGCAAAAAAAATTAAACAGGACCCATACCTCACACCATGCACAAAAACTAACTCCAAGTGGATCAAAGACCTAAACATAAACACTAAAACGATAATGATCATGGAACAAAAAATAGGGACAACCTTAGGAGCCCTAATACAAGGCATAAACAGAATACAAAACATTACCAAAAATGATGAAGAGAAACCAGATAACTGGGAGCTCCTAAAAATCAAACACCTATGCTCATCTAAAGACTTCACCAAAAGAGTAAAAAGACCACCTACAGACTGGGAAAGAATTTTCAGCTATGACATCTCCGACCAGCGCCTGATCTCTAAAATCTACATGATTCTGTCAAAACTCAATCACAAAAAGACAAACAACCCAATCAAGAAGTGGGCAAAGGATGTGAACACACACTTCACTAAAGAAGATATTCAGGCAGCTAACAGATACATGAGAAAATGCTCTCGATCATTAGCCATTAGAGAAATGCAAATTAAAACTACGATGAGATTCCATCTCACTCCAACAAGGCTGGTATTAATCCAAAAAACACAAAAAAATAAATGTTGGAGAGGCTGCGGAGAGATTGGAACTCTTATACACTGCTGGTGGGAATGTAAAATGGTACAACCACTTTGGAAATCTATCTGGCCTTATCTTAAACAGTTAGAAATAGAACTACCATACAACCCAGAAATCCCACTCCTCGGAAGATACCCTAGAGACACAAGAGCCTTCACACAAACAGATATATGCACACCCATGTTTATTGCAGCTCTGTTTACAACAGCAAAAAGCTGGAAGCAACCAAGGTGTCCATCAATGGACGAATGGTTAAATAAATTGTGGTATATTCACACAATGGAATACTACGCATCGATAAAGAACAGTGAGGAATCTGTGAAACATTTCATAACATGGAGGAACCTGGAAGGCATTATGCTGAGCGAAATTAGTCAGAGGCAAAAGGACAAATATTGTATAAGACCACTATTATAAGATCTTGAGAAATAGTATAAACTGAGAAGAACACATACTTTTGTGGTTACGAGGAGGGGAGGGAGGGAGGGTGGGAGAGGGTTTTTTACTGATTAATTAGTACATAAGAACTGCTTTAGGTGAAAGGAAGAACAATACTCAATACATGGAAGGTCAGCTCAACTGGACTGGACCAAAAGCAACGAATTTTCCGGGATAAACTGAATGCTTCAAAGGTCAGCAGAGCAAGGGCGGGGGTTTGGGGACCATGGTTTAAGGGGACTTCTAAGTCAATTGGCAAAATAATTCTATTATGAAAACATTCTGCATTCCACTTAGAAATGTGGTGTCTGGGGTCTTAAATGCTAACAAGTGGCCATCCAAGATGCACCAATTGGTCTCAACCCACCTGGATCAAAGGAGAATGAAGAACACCAAGGTCACACGATAACTAAGAGCCCAAGAGACAGAAAGGGCCACATGAACTAGAGACCTACATCATCCTGAGACCAGAAGAACTAGTTGGTGCCCGGCCACAATCGATGACTGCCCAGACAGGGAGCGTAACAGAGAACCCCTGAGAGAGCAGGAGATCAGTGGGATGCAGACCCCAAATTCTCACAAAAAGACCATACTTAATGGTCTAACTGAGACTACAGGAATCCCGGCGGTCATGGTCCCCAAACCTTCTGTTGGCCCAGGACAGGAACCATTCCCGAAGACAACTCATTAGACATGAAAGGGACTGGACAGTGGGTAGGAGAGAGATGCTGATGAAGAGTGAGCTAATTATATCAGGTGGACACTTGAGACTGTGTTGGCATCTCCTGTCTGGAGGGTGGATGGGAGGATAGAGAGTTGGAAGCTGGCAAAATTGTCACGAAAGGAGAGACTGGAAGGACTGACTCATTAGGGGGAGAGCAAGTGGGAGTAAGGAGTAAGGCGTATATAAACTTATATGTGACAGTCTGACTTGATTTGTAAACGTTCACTTGAAGCTCAATAAAAGTTAATAAAAAAAAAAAAAAAGAAGGCCTAAATCTGCACGTATACGGTTTCTAAGAACCTAGTAGCATCACCGGTCTAGTAGTAGAGTTCTCGCCTTCCACGCGGGAGACCTGGGTTCGATTCTCAACCAATGCACGTCATGTGCAGCAACCACTCATACGTCAGTGGAGGCTTGCGTGTTGCTATGATGCTGAGCAGGTTTCAGCAGACCTTCCAGACTAAGGTGGATGAGGAAGAAAGGCTGGCCATCTGTTTTTGAAAATCAGCCAGTGAAAATCCAGTGGATCCCAAAGGGACATTAACTCATCTGCAACAGATCGTGAGGCTAATGCAGGACCAGGTAGCATTTTGTTCCATTGTGCATGGGTCGCCAGGAGTTGGGGGCAACTCGTCTTCAGCTAACAATTTTCCCGTTAAATGTACAGAGATGGGTGTTGAGAGTGCTTTCCCACAATTTGAACTGACTGTAACTGAAGAAGACGGAGAAAACCTGCCCCTTCTTTGGGTAACTGTCTGTCATGACCAGAGTAGACAGCTGTCATAATTGGAAAGACACAATGGCAGAGTCCACTTCTAACATACGGAGAGGCTCTGGACATGATATGGAAGCAGGCATATGAGAATGGGGCCTTGAGAACAACTTTAGATAACAATATAAAACACTATCTTCATCATGAGCAGGGAAAATCTTTGAATGTTTCCTTTAGGGAAACATTTCTGTGAGTGAATTTTAAGAGATCCTGAAATATCTCTCTCTGCAAATAATCATTTCTCCTTGAATAGGGTTCATGTGTTTAGCCTAAGAGACTTCACAAATCCGTGAAGATAGAGGATGCGTATCTTCACCTCACACCAACAGAGAGCTTGGAAGGGATTCATCCTTGGAGCACACCTGAACTCTTGTGCTTGACTCAGAGACCCAAATCCACTCAGGTCTACTGTGCTCGAGTCATGTGTGCTGTCCAGAATGCAGAAGCCATGGCTTGAGCTGTGAGTTAGTGGGTCCTTGAAATACCCTGGAGGAACCAGGTGACCCATGTAAAACTTCCTGAAGCTGTACACTTAATATTTGTTTGCTCTATAAAAATTAAATCTCAGTTAAAAAAAAAAAAACTGCTGAGACTAGGGAATTAGACGTTCTTAGACGTTTAAAAATTGGGAGATTCGGACTATGAGGAATTGAAGGAAGGACTCTCTCAGAAGAGTGGAATTGAAGGGTGAAACTCAAGGCAGAAAAGCAAAGTTTGGAACAAAGGTGAATCAATGAAGGAACTCCAATAAAATACCCATTGCTGTCGGAGTTGATTCTGACTCCTAGCGACCCTATAGGACAGAGCAGAACTGCCCCATAGGGTTTCCAAGGCTGTAATCTTTCCAGAAGCAGACGGCCACATCTTTCCCCTGTGGAGCGGCTGGTGGGTTCAAACTGCCAACCTGTATGTTAGCAGCCGACAGTTTAACCACTGCGCCACTAGGGCTCCTTTTCCAATAAAACAGTTATTCTTTTTCTTATTCTTTTCCTCTTAGCCTCTATGGCATCCTGTTTAAGATTTTTGTTTTCTATTTTGGAATAAATATTCTCTAGTTATCTACCACCTGTCTGTCAGTTTGCTGTATTGTGGTGGTTTGCTTGTTGCTACGATGCTGGAAGCTATGCCACTGCTACTTCAAATCCTAGTAGGTCATCGGTGTTGGACAAGTTTCAGACTAAGACAGACTAGGAAGAAAGGCCTGGCAATCTACTTCCAAAAATTGGCCAATAAAAACCCTACGAATCACAGAATATTGGCTTATATATTGCTGGAAGATGACTCTACAGGCTGGAAAGCACTACACAATAGCCATAACTCTGGACTCAGACATGAAGTGTATGTAACACAAATATCACAAAGATGGTGCACGACCAGGCAGGATTTTATTCTGTTGCACATGGGTCTACTATGAGTTGGAGTCGAGTCGATGGCAACTAACAGCAACAACATTATCCTTGAACTTTCAGTAAAAAAAAAAAGTCACACCACGGTGTTGTTGGGAATTAAGAATTCAGTAGTAAAGAGGAGTTAGCCTTCCCCATGGCTACTGTGCTGAGCTACTAAGGTGCTGGTAGGAGACTTAGGAGGAAGGCAGAGGGATTAGCGGACGTTGTAGGAACGAAGAGAAGCGACACCAAAGAAAGAGGCTACAGCATGGACTGACTGAAGAGTATATGTGAGTACAATTCCATTTACCTTAAATCTACTGGTTGAAGGAGATCTTTATGGTGCTGGGCTACAGGTCTGTGCAAAGAAGATATAGATATACTTGGGTCATTCAAAGATCCAAAACAAATCTGGCAAGTATCCAGGCAGACCAAGCAGGTTCTTTATAAAGAAATGAACATGAAGCTTTTCTCAGACTTCTTCTCTGCAACTCTAAACTCCAGAAGATAACGGGCCCCAGAGATTTACGCTCGTTCAAGTTATGATTCATATGCAAAGACAAGAGAAGAGCAATCACACACATGCAGCCTTGGAAAGTACCACCTACCCTTTCTGAAAAAAATAAATTACTGAAAGATGTACTCTAAAGAGATGAATAAAAATAAGCAATTCAAGAAAGAGAAAATTTACACAAAAAATTATAGCTATAAATAAAAAATAGAAAAGTTACGGGAAAAATTATGGGTAATGGGACACAAAACCAGTTATAAATCATTGCTTACATGGTTATGTATAAGAATGCAAGTTTCGAAAATAATTATTGACATGTAATTGCATGATGTAAAAGGAAATTTCATAATCATCATCTGACTCTAGAATTACTGGGTCTAGAATCACAGTTTTATCAAAATGAACTAGAAAAATGGAGGGAGGAGTCGGAAGGTATTTCATCATCGTTCTAAGTTTATTATCTTACAAGGACAGAGGTGATAGCTACTACTTCATGTTATTGATCATTTGAGAAAAAAATTGTTTAAATATTGTTTTTAAACTTAACAGTGACAAAAAGAGGAATGAAATAGCGCTTAAAACCACCAAATCATCAGTGGGAAAAAACAACGAGAAAACGTAATCCTCCTAGTAAAGGACCTAAGCTTTTTAAATAACAGTAAATCTTTACAGTTTTTGTTTAATATTTTGCATCCCAAAGTGTTTTCACTCAATTACCTTAGCAGAGTAATGTTTGGTGCTTGGTTCCAAATATACTTTGTTTATCTTAAGAAAAGCTGAAGCCCTGGTGGCACAGTGGTTAAGAGCTCGGCTGTTAACCAAAAGCTCAGCAGTTCGAATCCACCAGTCACTCCTTGGAAACCCTATGGAGCAGTTCTGCTCTGTGCTATAGGGTCGCTATGAATTGGAACCGACTCGAGGGCAATAGGTTTAAGAAAAGCTGTCAGTTCTTGGCCACAAAGTTGGGAGTGGGTGGGGAGGGGAGAGGTGAATAACAAGATTTTCAAGACGGAAATGCTAATGTTCCATAGAACTCTTTTTCTGCCTAGCAAGCTTGTAAACTGAAGTTTCACCCACAGTATGAAAGCTTCACCATGAAGGACAGACGTCAGGATATCATTAAATTGCCATTTTCCCCAGTACCAAGAAGGCCTTGTCTTGCATTTTCCTGCTATGAACACTTTCCTGTATTTTCTCTTTCCAGCCCACCACTGAGCATTGAAATTAGGATTTTCTTCACCTTTAAAAAAGCATGTGAGTTTTTTCCTATGATTCCCTGAATGTGAAATATGACTGTGTATGAACTTCTACAAAATTCCTAAAGTCAGCTATCACAAAAAATATTTGCTCACAGTTCTATAATCATAATCTATGACTTGTATAGTATCTGACAATGATATTTCTACAATACCTACTAAATATGAAGAGATTGATGGGCGCCCTCTCATTTTTGCTTTTTATGAACTGAATCCTGGACTAAATTACTTGCTTTTTGGGTTCTAGTGATGAAAATAAAAATAGCTGTTAAATGGCACTCAGTTTTAGAGGGTAATTTGTACAGTCAGACCTTGAACTGGGTCAAGAATTGTTCTTGTATTTCCATCATCATGCTTAGTAGGAAAAAATGTTTGCAAGACCTTAGGTCATTCTTAATATTCCATAGAACCCCAAAAACTACGGCCCCCCGGACGCTCTGTTAACCTGGAACTGAAGCCATTCCTGAAGCCCACTGTTCAGACAAAGATTAGACAGGACTACAAAGCAAAAAACAATACACATGAGGAATGTGCTTGCTAGTTTAATCAAATATATGGGACCAAACGGGCAGCTCCTGACCAAATGCAGGATGAGAAAAAAGGAAGGGACAGAAACTGGTCAAATGGACACAGGGAACCCAGAGTGGAAAGGGGAAGTGTGCTGTCACATTGTGGGGATTGCAACCAATGTCACAAAACGATATGCGTATAAATTTTTGAATGAGAAATTAACTTGAGCTGTAAATGTTCACCTAAGGCACAATATTAAAAAAAAAAAAAAAAAAAAAAAGGAACTTTAAAAAAATATTCTGTAGACATAGTGGATAAGAAAGCATTCTAAACTAGCAAAAAAGAAAAAAAATATTTTGAATTAAGTAAGGTTACATTGGTTTTTGTTGTAACTGATTGTTCTGAGTCTAAACAACATTAATCTAATGATGCTCTCGATTTGTTAAATAGATTGAAGCTTGGGAATAATTCTCAAAAATCAAGCAAAAACTCCTGCTTTGTAATAAAATATCTGGGAAAGAACAATTCCAGTTTATAATTAGACCTAGTCTTTATCAAAATAGGTTTATAGTGCTATTTAGAGCTAAAAGAACAGAAGCAATAGGTCTGCAAAATTTATTCTCCCCCAAGCATTCAGAAAAGTTGTTCTCTTATACTTAAGTTGGTCAATTGTTTTAGTTGTGGTCAGCCATAGCTGAATAGACATGAATTAGGACTTCACATTTCCTTCGGTGTTTTTCTTATGTATTCAGGTCCAAATCACATAGTCCATCAGAAACATGGGGATCGTATGATCTGCCTGCATTTATCAGGACTATTGGATCCCTGGGTGGCGTAAACGGTTAACACACTCAGCTACTAACCAAAAGGTTGGAGGTTTCAGTCCACTTAGAGGCACCTCGGAAGAAAGGCCTGGCAATCTACTTCCAAAAACTCAGCCACTGAAAACCCTGTGGAACATAGTTCTACTCTGACACACATGGGGTCACCATGAGTC
This sequence comes from Elephas maximus indicus, assembly GCF_024166365.1. Taxonomy (NCBI): domain Eukaryota; kingdom Metazoa; phylum Chordata; class Mammalia; order Proboscidea; family Elephantidae; genus Elephas; species Elephas maximus. The sequence goes on along the minus strand of NC_064822.1, from coordinate 10,033,831 downwards.
GGAGTCAAGTAGACAGCACCATTTTTTTTTGGCACAAATAGGTGAACTAGTAGCCACAGCCACACAGTCATGTAGATATGACCATTGCCTTAGAGAAAGAAAAAAATGACCGAATCGCACAAGTTAGCTGTGTGCCATGCTACCTGTTGTCTCAGAGAACTTCAGAGTGAAATGATCTGGGCAAGCCTTGGGCCAGTGTGGAAACAAAGTGATATTTATTTCATAAGAAACACCTGTTTAAGGTCCGATCCCCTGGATTTTATCGATTGATATGGATTATCCATTTACCTGTGTGAATTGCTCCTTGATGGTAAGGCTGGTTTAACAGCCCTTAACATTAACTGAGCATTTACTGGATGACAGGTGCTTTGCCAATCACTTGACATTTATTATCTATTTAACATGCCATCGGTTTGGGTACTTGTTTTAGTTAACTAGTGCTGGTATAACAGAAATACCACAAGCGGATGGCTTTAACAAAGAGAAATTTATTCTCACAGTCTAATAGGTGAAAACTCCAAATTTAGGGCATCAGTTCCAGGGGAAGGCTTTCTCTTTCTGTCGGCTCTGGTGGAAAGTTCTTGTCCTCAATCTTCCCCTGGTCAAGGAGCTTCTCAGGCACAGGGATCCTGGATCCAAAGGAAACACTCTTGAGAGATAAAAGGTGGTGCAGGCCACACCCCAGGGAAACTCCCTTTACCTTGGATCAGGAAGCTGACCTGAGTAATTTCAACATAAAATTACAATCACAAAATGGAGGACTACCACACAATACTGGGAATCATGGCCTAACCAAGTTGATACACACATTTTGGGGAGACATAATTCAATCCATGACAGTACTTTACCTTTTAAAATGCGTTATTATTTCACGGCGTTTCCCTTAGTTTCACATGCCTTGTTCACCATTGATGTCTTGTTCACTGTTGCAAAAATGTTGACCAAGAGTTTGGCTTCAGGTGCCTCTTTAAAAAATATCTCAAGTTGGTATTAAGCAGAGTTTATTTTGCATTTTCTCAGCAACTAAAATATCCAGAGAAGCATACCACGGCATGTTTCAGTCGAATTTGGTCTAAACAGAAAAATCTGGAACTCAGGTCAATGTACAATCATTCAAGTCAGTGCAAACTTGATTGAGTTAAGCACTCTTTCCAACATAGTCAGCCATTAAAAGTTGGGGGTGAAATCTGCTCAACTAGAATCAGATTCCATGTGTTTTTAAGCACTGAAGCTCAGATTCAGACTGTACCAACAAGCAATCAGACATTTGTCCCTCAGGACTTACTGAACAATTAGAGGAATAGGCTAGGGATGTTTCCTGGGAATATTCATTAGCAATTTTCCATCAGGGAGGTTGACTTACCACTTCTCTGAAAATGGAACCACCCCTCCCAGAGCTGTGCCAGCCCTCCAGGCACCTGTGTGTGCGTTAGAAAAGCTCCCTCCCCCAAACCATGTTGAATCAAGCAAAGGTAAATTAATTTTTACTCTAGCTGTGATTACTTTAAGCTGAAAAGAACAGAAGCTAGAGAAGAGAGATGAATGCAGCCCTGCACAGAGTCCAGGGCCTGGAGAGCACAAAGCTGGGTGGATTTTAGCCCCAACTCACACGCTCGGCATAGTGACCTTTTGTAGGGGGCAGTCTTCACTATCTGAGGCTCGGAAAAATGTCAGAGCACAAAGAGACTACACCAGGCACTCCTGGTTATTGTTTATTAAGATTTTATGTTAAACCTTCATGCGTCTCTCTCACCCCTTGCCACAACCCACAATCAAATTATACTTAAAAGTCTAGCTATAAGTCAAAAGTTTACTTGTGTTTCTATATTCTTCAAAAAGACTATAAAAAACAAAAACCAAACCGGTGATCATCACGTTGACTCTGATTTATTTTTATGTGTTACGGAGAACTGCTCCATACGGTTTTCTTGGCTGAAGCAGATCACCAGCCTTTCTCCCGAGGAGCTACTGGGTGGGTTTGAACCGCCAATCTTTAGGTTAGCAGCCAATTGCAAACCGTTCCTGAGTGCTGCTAACCTAAAGGTTAATGAAGAATATTACCACAGACATACACATACCCTATACTAAGGGCATGACAACAGTTAACTACGGCTGAATTTGGTGGATGAAATTATGGAATCTGATGAGAGGGAATGACAGGGCAATAAGAAAGGGGTCCAGAGCATCCTGAGGAGTTGAAAAGGCAGGGAGTGTCAGTCAGGGTTAGGTCAGGAAGACAGAGACACCACGTACTTCGAACCAGAGCTTTGAACCAGTTCAGTCATGGCCGAGGAAGTGAAACAGGAACAGACCTGAATGTTTACAGTTTGGATGATTCGCCACCCAAAACCCATTGCTGTCGAGTTGATTCCAACAGTAACCGGTAAAGAAAAAATCACAGGTTGAAGCCGTGGAACGGGAGACTTGGAAGAGGCGTACTGAGCCTATTCAGAAGCCTGCCGCGTGAGATTGGATTACCGGCAGGACTGTGGAGAGCAGCACACTTTCAAAGCCGTGCAGTAGGCCGCCATCTTCGAGCAGGACACCGCTGTTGCCGATTCTGCTCAAAGTCCAACAGGCAAGAGATTTGGTTGCTATGCAACTCGTACACTGCCCTTGCTTTCTAACAAGGAGATTAAGTTTCTAGCAGGGCTTTGACCCATAACTTTTCCCGTTCCAGTTATTTGCCTGTTTGCTCAAATTGTAAAACTTCAATGTAAGAAGATGGTGCAGGTGACAGTGGTGTTTCTAGGGAATTGCACTGGCCCCGGGCGGGTGGCACCACTGAGAATTTCTATTAACCCGGTAGAGTCCAGCGTTTTTCCTCAAACACTGTAATGTGTTAATTAAAAAACTAATGAACTTGACTTGTATTTTTGAGCTGATATTTTGGTAAAGTTATTTAAAAGAGGGATGTCAGATGTTTGGACAGTCAGTACAATTTCAGTGTTTGCCATAGGTGCCATTTTCCATAGATAAGTTGCTGACCATGCCAGGTTAAGAGAAACTGCTCAGTGGTGCCACGCTCCCAGGATCAGTGCAACACCTGCCATACCCTAGTTATACCTCAGGCAGCCAGCGCCCCGAAAGTTAGGGGCAGGCAATGCTTCAGGAAGGAGGCAATGGGGAAGGGCTGCACATAGAATGAAGCTACCGGAAAGGCAGGAAAAGAGGACACTAAAAAGTCTGAAAAGTTTGTTTCAAGAGACAGGAGGGGACTGATGCTGAGTTACAAAAGTAAAAAGGTAGTAAGAACAAATGGTGATAATAGATCACACGGGGCATCAGGATTGGAGGAAGACTCATGAACAACCTATGTTATGCAGATGACACAACCTTGCTTGCTGAAAAGTGAAGAGGACTTGAAGCACTTACTGATGAAGATCAAAGTCCACAGCCTTCAATATGGATTACATCTCAACATAAAACAAAAATCCTCACAACTGTACCAATTAGCAAAATCATGATAAGCCAGGAAAAGACAGAAGTCAAGGATTTCATTTTACTTGGATCCACAATCAACACCCATGGAAGCAGCAGTCAGGAAATCAAAACACGCATTGCATTGGGCAAATCTGCTGCAAAAGACCTCTTCAAAGTGTGGAAAAGTGAAGATGTCACCTTGAAGACTGAGGTGCTCCTGACCCAAGCCATGGTGTTTTCAGTTGCCTGATATGCATATGAAAGCTAGACGATGAATAAAGACCGAAGAAGAATTGATGCCTTTGAATTGTGGTGTTGGAGAAGAATACTGAATATACCATGGACTGCCAAAAGAACGAACAAACCTGTCTTGGAAGAAGTACCACCAGAACGCTCCTTAGAAACAAGGATGGGGAGACTACGTCTCATGTACTTTGGACACGTTGTCAGGAGGGATCGGTCCCTGGAGAAGGACATCATGCTTGGTAAAGTGGAGGGTCAGCGAAAAAGAGGAAGACCTTCAATGAGACAGATTGACACAGTAGCTCCAGCAATGAGCTTAAGCATAACAACAGTTGTGAGAATGGTGTGGGACTGGGCAGTGTTTTGTTCTGTTATACAGAGGGTTGCTATGAGTTGGGATCAACTCGATGGCACCTAACAACAAGATCACACTGACATTTGCCATGGAAAAGACAGAATATTTGGCAATATTTCGGGTATTTTTTGTTTTGTTTTGTTTTAAAGAAAGCTATACATACTACCTCCTATAATAACATCTATATTTTGATGTTTTGAGACATGAGATTCAAATTTTCTCCCTGTCTTAACCTCTCCCTCCCTTCCTGCCTCTCCTCCATCCTTCCTCTCTCCATCTAGGTTTTTCCCACTGCCCTTACCTCCGAAGGGAAGAATTACAAGGTGGAGGTGGAAGGAGAAATGATTTGCTCCAACTAAAACCACAAGTTCCTGTCAAGTTGATTCCAAGTCATGGTAACCCCATGTGTGTCAGAGTAGAACTGTGCTCCATAGGATTTTCAGTGGCAAGATTTTTCAGAATTAGATCACCAGACCATTCTTTTGACACACCTCTGGGTGGATTTGAACCTCCAGTCTTTCAGTTAGTAGCCACACACTTAACCATTTGTACACCCAAGAATTCCATGTTTTTGGTCTTTTGCCGTTTAGAATTTTTTTTACATACAAAGGGAATTCATCAGCACAATTTCACCTTGTAGATGCCAAACTCTGACACAATAAATATCCTTTTTGATGAAACCAAGTATTTGATTCTTTCAAAGTGTTGACGATATCAATTTTCCTATTAGTAGCTCACACGGAGGGACACAGATCCTGCTTGGAGAACCTACTATCTAGAGAATCATTCTGAACAGCACTGCCATCTCAGCTTTAAACCAAAATGAAAAAATTTAAATGTACTCAAGTTTTCTTTTTTCATTTTAAAACATGGGTTTGAGGCATTGGGAGATTGGTAGGCCCAGAGGCCTGAGTCCCTATTATTGGGGTCTTCAAGTTCCCCACAGATTCAAAGAGAGTGGTGCTCAATTGCTTAGGATTGGGCTTTCCCCGTTACCTAAGACTCAGAGTTTCGGTTCATCGACTCACCAGGTTACAAAATAGATAGATTTCCTGCCAGGGAAACTTTATTTCACCAGAATCTGCTCCTCCCTCCAGTCATGTATTTTTCCTTTTGTTTTTGGCAACTGGCCGCTTCCCAAAGTAAGGTTTCTATTCTCTGGAAAAGTCTGTCCAAACAGACAAATGAATTAGCCCTTGTTTGTTGTTTGAGAAATACAATTTCTGCTATACAGGAGTCCCTTTTACATGACAAGCCATGTCAGAGGTTTGCCTATCTAACTCTACATTTGCTATATTGACATTTTTTAACATACTATACTTGACATTTTTAAGTAGCTTACCCAGTTGCCATCCAGTTGACTCCAGTTCATAGTGACCCCATATGTGTCAGAGTAGCACTGTGCTCCATAGGGGCTTCGATGGCTCATTTTTTGGAAGTAGGCCACCAGATCTTTCTTCTGAGGTGCCTTGGGGTGGGCTCAACCCTGCAACCTTTTGGTTAGCAGCCATGCGGGTTAACCATTTGCACCACCCAGGGACTCTGGAAGTAGCTTACTCCGCATTTTTCACGATAGACAAAACATGACGAAATCTGTCATGGAGCAACAGAGGCCTCTGAGAAATAAGTCATTTGACACCTGCTATCTTTTTTTTTTTTTTATCTAATATTATCTGGAATAAATGAGATTTTGGTCATCCTCACCAAGCTCTATCAGCCACGTTAATCTGTATCTCGCGCCATGTTAGAAACTATCATGAAAAGGCAACCACAGTATAAACCCAGAACCCAGTGCCATTGAGTCGATTCCGACTCATAGCGACCCTATAGGACAGAGTAGAACTGCCCCATAGAGTTTCCAAGGAGTGGGCGGCGGATTTGAACTGCCGAACCTTTGATAACCAGCCATAGCACTTAACCACTACGCCACCAGGGTTTCCAACCACACAATAAAAAAAAAAAAATAGGATGTAAGAAACGGAGGTGAAGCTCATGCTCCTGAATCCTAATTCAACTTCAGAGACTCCCTCCATGACTCTGCAGAGTCTACAGTCTGTGTCATTAAACTGTGCTCTTACCTCAAGAATCAATTTCAAATGCCACGTTTTCAGTGACATTTTGACCAATTGTTCTAGGTCAATTACATGAGAGCTATGTCCCCCTCATTGGAATTCTGGTGGTAACTTTCAGTTTGTCCTGCACAGTAGGCATTAGGCATATGGCATCCCATCTTGTTATTTGTAATGTCACATATGGCTCCACACCCAGATTATAAACATTGGGAGGAACTGTGTCCTTTGGGCCTGCCATGGGTCATGCACATAGGAGTTACTCAGAAAATACGGTGATGATTCCAGGTTTCCTATGGCCTGCCCTAGTGTGTTCCTTACTTTGCTATGCACGTCTATTTTAGGTATTTTGCCAGACTGTAAGGTTACTGAGGACAGGACCACTGTCCTACACTTTTTGGTAAATGTCTCAACTACACAGCACTGCTGTAACACAAATATCACAAATGGGTGGCATAAAGAAATTTATTTTCTCACAGTTCTGGAAGCTGAAGGTCGAAAATCAGGGTCTCAGTCCTGTGATTTCCTTCCTTGTAGGTAGTCCCAGGCAGTCTTTGATTCCTTGCTTGTAGATGGTTCTCACATGGCATCCGTCTTTCCTAGTTTGTACATGTTTCTGGGCCCAATCTGTTCTTTTTCTAATTCAGAAGTGATTATAGTACACACAGGGTATGTGCTAATTAACATAACAAAGAAAACCCTATTCTCAAACAGGATTACCTTCACAGGTATAGGGGGTTAGGATTCCAGCACATATTTGGGGAGGGGGGCACAATTCAATCCATAACAGTAATCTTCATAGTCCTTAAAACTTACTAGATGCTATCATAAAAATGTACCGCTTGACTGGTTGGTTAAATGATAGAGCCGTCTTCATCTTTCCACTAATTGTAGAAGTTGTCCGAAGGATGTCCTGGTTCATATCAGAACTGGATTTGAGCAGACTCTGCCCCTCTATTCTCTGATTTTGGGCATCCAAGGGATCTAAATCAAAGACACTCATCACAAAACCAGTTGGTCACGATCCAAAGCAGGACCTGAAGAGGTCTGGAAGTCATAGGCTCCTGTATTCGAAGCTATACGGCAGTGACGATTCAGTGGGAAAATTCTCAATTTCCATCTGGGAGACCTGGGTTCAGTTCCCAGCCAACACACTTCATGCCCAGTCTATACCCACCAGTGGAAGCTCGTGTGTGCTACGATGCTGAACAGATTTCACTGGAGCTTTCAGACTAAGACAAACTAGGCTGAAAGGCCTGGCAATCTACTTCCAAAACATCAGCCAGTGAAAACTCTATGGATCACAATGGTCCAATCCTGCTGTGCCTGGTGTAGGCAGCTAACAACAACAACATGTTAGAGACAAGGACCCAGAATGCGTAATTACGAATAGCTCAAATCTATGCCACTTGTACTTCAATTAACATTCTAAACCAACGAAAAAAGATAAAAATACTAGTTCTATCCAGCATGGGGGGGTGGGAAGAAGACTCAAATATTTGAAGTGAATAACTTTAGACTTCAACCATCGCTGCTGTGAAATCAATTCCCTAATTACATATAAAATAAACCATTTTCCCCTCAGCAAGGAAACTAATTAATGAGCAAAACACAGGCAGAGAATCACCACACCGAACCAGATGCTTACTTACAGTTGCCAGGATCCCAGGCCGCTTTCAAAAGGAACAAATTCCAGTTCCTTCCATTTCCAGTCTCCCTGCTCTGGCTGACAATTGCTATATTGAAAGCCAAGTCTCCCCTGCAGGAGAATCATCAGTGCACTGGCAGCTCAGAAGCCCAGGTACTGGTTAATAATTCAGTAGCAGTAAGCTATCAAGTTGTTCTCGTGTGCTTTCCCCACAGAAATTTCTCTTTGGGCAAAGAATCTCTTGGAAAGGTTTCCTTCGTTTCCACAAGGGAGGAGACCAGTCTGAGAGGAAATGCCCAATCCAGACCCAGGGAATGAACGTGGAGACACCCTGTAGGTTGCAGGGAAGAGAGGAAGAGAGGCCATATTTTTAAGGCATTTACTCCTCTTTGATTGATCAGCGAGCCTCAAAATAAGGTCATGTTCCCCCTCTTGAATGCATTCTTCAATTTAAATGATAAACACTTCTTGCACCTGCTCAGGCTCATAAACGTTTGCAAAGGACTGAAAATGACTAACTTTTTCCTTGCAGGCTTCCAGAGGAACACGGCCCTCCCAGACCTCACAGCCTGGTGGTGATCTCACCACTCCCTGAACTTCCAGCACTCGTTGCTGCCACAGCTCATCTGCAGCTCATCACTTCCGCCTTGTGGAGTTCCTATTTGCTCTCCTTGTTCTGTTCATGAACTCTACAGTATCATTTACCTATCGTGTACTTTATGTCTTGGCTCCTGAGCTGGACTAAAGACTCCCAGAGGACAGGCATTCTATGAGCCGATCTACCAACCATCAATTGTTCCTTCATACTAGTTTCTAAGAAATTAGAACAATCCAGCACGAGACTGGTAGAGTTTTTCAAAATTTCCTGAGTGAAAGAGAGTGGAATGTTTTACACCTGTACACTCTTTCCACCCTGGTGATTTCCAGTTGTCCTGCTGCACGACTCCAGGGGACGTCATCCACATTTTATTCTATATGAACAGTGTCCTCTGGATTTGGGCAAGGTAGCATCCCAAACTGCTTGCCCGCTTCTTTCTTCCTCCTTTCTGAAAATCAATGTGTGTTATCCATTTGAACATTGTTGTCGTTGTTGTTGTTAGCTGCCATCAAGGCAGCCCCTGACCCATGGCCACCTTCATGCACAATGGAACAAAACCGTACCTGGTCCTGCACTATCCCCAATCAGTTGCGGATCAGACCGTTGTGATCCACAGGGTTGTCACTGCCTAATTATCAGAAGCAGGTCACCAAGACTTTCTTCTTAGTACATCTTCATTTAGAAGCTCCCCCGAAACTTATTCAGCATCATAGTAAGATGCAATCCACCATTGACAGTCGGGAGGTGGCTGTTCATGAGGCACTTTGGCTGAGAATCGAACTGAATCTGCCCTATGGACAGGGAGAATTTCACCACTGAGATACTATTCCCTCATTTGAACATGGCCACCAAGAAGCATGAAAATGCTTCAGATTCCTGTGTCTCCTAGGTGCTACTTAAGTTAGGATTCCTTATGTTGTGAGTAGTAGAGACTAACTCAACTAACCTCAGTACAAAGAGAGAATTTGCTGGGTCCTATAACTAGGAAGGAAACCCTGGTGGCGTAGCGGTTAAGTGCTACAGCTGCTAACCAAAAGCTCAGCAGTTCGAATCCGCCAGGCGCTCCTTGGAAAGTACAGGGCAGTTCCACTCCGCCCTATACGGTGGCTATGAGTCTGAATCGACTGGAGGGCAGGGGGTTATAACTAGCAAGAGGGCTGTGGACTACCCCTGACTTGAGGCAGAGTAGGATCCAGGGACTCACAGTGGAATGTCATCAAGACATGGTCTTTCAGTTTGCTCTATTTCTTCTGTATGGACTTCATCCTCTCGAGATAGTCTTCAGCAGTTTGGGGCTTAAAGACAGCAACTACAGAGGACAGAAAATGTCTCTGTTCTACCGTTCTAGCAACAGGTGTGCGGAGGTCCCACGTTGGCTGTCTAGGTTAAACACCCACTCCTGAACCAATCATGTGGCATGAAGAACGCAGTGCTGCAGTTGGCCGAGCGTCGGTACACACCCACTCCTGAACCAATCACGTGGCATGAAGAACGCAGTGCTGCAGTTGGCCGAGCGTCGGTACACACCCACTCCTGAACCAATCACGTGGCAAGAAGAACGCAGGGCTGCAGTTCGCCGAGCCTCAGTACACACCCACTCCTGAACGCCACATGAATGTCAGTACAATATAACTCCTTGAGTTGGTATTTTTTTTGTAATGGAGAAAACTACTTAGAGTATGTATTTATTTATGTGGCATGAAGAACACAGTGCTGCAGTTGGCCAAGCCTCCGTGTTTTGGCCACCATTAGGGGGAGGGGGTCAGTCCCCAGTACCCCAGTGAAATGAGTTCTTTATCAGAAAAACAGATGGTGAACGCAAAAACAACAAATTCTAATAGAGATACCACTGACACACGTATCAGAAAGCACTTTTAAAATACTCTCAATTACTTTCTTTGCTCCCAATACTTTCTTCTCTGAAGAATCCAACAGGCCATGCAAATTAATAATGTTCAAGCAGGTTTATAACTATGGGTAAGTCAAACACTCTCTCTGAGCCTGAGTTTCCCTATCTTTCAAGGGAGTAAACTGGCCTAAATGACCATTAAGAACCTTCCTTCACCTAAATAAATACATATTCTAAGTAGTTTTCTCCATTAGAAAAAAAAATACCAACTCAAGGAGTTATGTTGTACTGACATTCATAACTACATTCTGCCCAGATACTAGATCTATATAAATTCTTTAACTCTTTTCCATAATCTGAATCACAATTAACGCAATAACTTTCTAAGTGAAACACTACAGTTGCTTATGGTTTATGGGAAGATTTTATCTATAGAGGATGACACAGAGCAGCTTTGTTTTCAATCTGACTTTGGAATCTTTGAAACCTGTGTGTTTCCTGGAAAACTGCTTGGGTTTTGGAGCATGACAATTTTCCTTTGTAGATACATTCATCAAGTGAAACCATCTTCATTGGAATGTTATTTTCTTGGAAGAAAAATAATATGTGCCATCTATATTCAAAAGGTTTGTCATGCAGACTACATTTCCAGTCTGTGGTCCCACAAATCTAAGGAGGTAGACCAACGCACACCATGAGAGAAAAAAGCATTATGTGTGCAACTGAAGTTAAGTGCAAGCATGAGCCGTGTATATCAAAGAAAGCACGTCTTCTTTGATTTTGACCTAAATTGTTAAGATATTACTTTTAAAAAATTAAGCAGGTCAATTCTTTGTTGTTGTTTTTGCTGATTTTTGTTTGTTTGTTTTGTTTTTTCCATACATAGTCATTCAAATATGAAAATATTTACAATAAGCTCAAGAATGTTTGGAGAATAAATTATAAAGCTCTCATGTTACCTCTAAACTTTCATTTTACCGTTGTAAAAACAACTTTTATCACTACTTAAAAATAAGACATGGATTCCAGACACATGTTTGATAAATCCAGTAAGAACAGGCTGTATGTTGACACAACAATATCTGAGTAAGATATAAAAATATCAGTCAGCCATCTGGGTGATGTTTCTTCTACAAGGGCTAATGAGTATATGTGGAAGCCTCCAGAAATTCAGGGCCATGTAGCCAGAGCAAAAATTCATTCAAATTTGCTTTCTATCATTGGCCTATAAATGTCTTCAAGTCTTCCACTCTCCTGAGGCCCCATTTTTTATGCTAGTTACAACCTTATCATGTAACACTTCAATTATGAATTATACCCTGTATTTTCATTTTCCATAGCATAATTTTTAATATTATTGAATGAAAAAGGTTTTGGGAAGCCTCGGACTACATGTTTTTTCAACCAGTTTCAAAAACAAGAGCAAAATATCTACAGTAGAGAAAAGAAACAAAGAGAAAGCAAAACAAGTCTGATGAAAGCCACAGGCCTGTTGGTAGTGGTAGCCAAGGATTGGCTCCTGTGGGTTAAAGGAGGCCAGACATTTTCTCTGTCATACAGCAAAATCAGGGTTGGGATTGAAGCCAGAGGCTAGAATGGCGATTCTGTGCTGCAAGTTAGAAAAAAATTGTGCTGAACACCACCTAAAAGTACAGATTTGAACAAACTGCAGACCTAGTAAGGCAGGAAAGCTCAGATACAGACTCACAAAGAAAAAATGTTTAACAAATTGCCTGCTGACCCAGAGACTGAATCTGCAATATCTTCAGTACGACTTGGAGCAGGAACCATCACAACGTTACGAAACTTGTTCCTTGTCTGGGG